>NC_139527.1:1212500-1835000 GCF_947247035.1 Vipera ursinii | reverse complement strand
AATGATGGAAGGTGGAATCTTGGCTTACGCTTCCCTGGAAAGAGGGGGGTTTAGAAGATCGTCACTGATTGTGTCTGTGGAGATTCTCAGTCATTGAAGTCACGGTGATTTTTCAAAAGGCAAGTTGACTATTTTTTTTCCCCTTGAGGAAGAAGAAGAAGAGGTTTCGCCTCTTGTCCAAGAAGCTTCATTGGTTCGCCAGAACGATGAAGCTTCTTGGAAGAGAAGCAAAACCTCCTCTCCTTTTTTCCTCAAAGATGAAAAACAATCCAGTGGCCTTATGACAAAGCGCTTTTGAGACATTCACCTGACTGTGTTGCATGTGGGTCAAGCTGCAATGATCACAAACTTCCTCCAGTTTTGATCCCGACTTTTATCCCACTGGCAGGAGACAAACCCAGTTTACAGGCCCACCTTTTTTTCCCTTCCAGACGATCCAAGCCTTGAATCGGCTGTGGGATATCATGTCGGATGCAGTGTGGAAAGACTAAGCATTATTGAGGTATAACATTTGAATCCAGGTCCTGCTCTAATCGAAAAGCAAACAAACTTAATTCTTCTGCACTGTACTTCTACAATCTGTCCATGTGACCTGGGACTTGGGATATGGGCTCCAGAACAGCTTGGCCTTGTTCTCTGAGGATGTTCATCAAGAATGGACCCAGAATTACGGTTGTTAAGTGATTACAGTCAAGGCGACACATAGCCAGACCCTATTTTATGACCATGGGACACCGCGAATAGCTGTAAATGTGATCTGGTTACCAAGCACCCAAAAAGTGTGGTCACATGTCTGCATGGGGGAAGACGTGGGGCAGCTGTCACTTAGAAGAGGTCCTAAATAGCTCTGGGGAGTCCCTTATAACTTTGAACGTTCGCGACTGGTCGTAAGTCAATGACTGCCTGTCGTGTTCCGTCCCTACTATCCTCTCTATGCAAAACCCAGGGAGTTTTCTGGGAATCCAGTTTTACGCAACACGTCTGGCTAATTATAAGGAGAATAAACACGTAGCAGCAACAGTGTTCAATTAAGGTGCCAATGTGCCAAGGGGAAGTTGGAAGTGATACAAAAAAATTGAGCAGGTTCCAGGACATTGCTCAGAACTATTCTTGTCGCCCTTCCAGCCGATCCCCCTTTGTGTTTACATGTCTTCGTCTCGCCTGTAGCATCCAAAGCCTTATATAGTGTCCAGGGGCCCATAATGATGTCTGTGAGATTTTTCAGGCCAGAAGACCTGAAGGTTCCAGATGATTGGACCATACCCCAAACTTCCTGCTTCTCCAACAGGTCCTTGAGAACCCACTTGATCCGACTCTGGTCTTCCTCGCTCTCTTCTTTTCAGGATGAAGTGACACCTCCACTGGTGCAGCCCAGCCAGATCCATGTCCTCCTTTTGGTCCTGCACGGAGGCAACATCCTGGATACAGGAAGCGGGGAGCAGAGCTCCAAGCAGGGGGACGTCAACACCATCACCACCGCCTTTGAGACCGTCATCAGGGTCCATTACCCAGCTGCCCTTGGTCGGATAGCCATCAAGCTGGTCCCTTGTCCAGCTATCTGCTCCGAAGCGTTTTCTCTGGTTTCCAAGTGAGTGACCGCTTGGTTTTCCAGAAGGCGGGATGGGAGTTAGGGAAGGATAGCCTTGTCTTGGTGTCTAAGCCAGTCTCTGGTTCATTTTATCATCCAACGGATGTAGGCGCCAGCTGTGGACCTAACATCTGTTTTTGCTTTGGATGGCTACATGGGTGGGACTGGGAGAGAGAATTCCTTAAGCCTTGATGGGCCATAACCAAATCACCACCACCACTACTCTGTCTCCATCCAGCCATGTATCTGCTGCGTCTGTTGTCTCTCTGCCTGCTTGCCCACCCACCCACCCACCCATCCATTCATCCATCCTGTAGAAATGGAAATTTGATCTTCTGCAAGATGCAGCCAATTAAAACTTCCTTAAAACAGAGGAGACTGTCTTAAAAATATCCAGACATAATAAAACCATCAGGAAGTCATTTCTTAGATTTAAAACTAACCTTGGTAGATGTCACTTACATCTTTTAGCAATAGAAAGACAGACGTACACTTAACGGACATACATACCTGGCTACTTACCTTCCTTCTGTCCTTCTCCCATTTTTTTTCTCCTTCATTGCTCCCGTGCTCTCTCCTTCCTTCCTTTTTTCCCCTCCTTCCTCCATTCTCTCTCTCGGCACCCGCAGAGGTCTTCGTTTCCAAGAGGGCGTTGGAAAATTCCCCTTAGATAATGAATATGTTGTTGGTTGGATATGTTAGCTCAGAGACCGATTTCCTTGCGAGCATTTGTATACCACCCGTCGCCCAAGGATCTGTTGTGGCAGTTGTGTTACTCTCTAGAGGAAAACAAGACTTTTAATTTTCAGCCAGTGGTAGTGCCTAGGAAATTTTAGGCAGTCCTCAACTTGCAACCAAATTGGGACCAGGAATTTCTGTTGCTCAACAAACTGGTCGTTAAGTGAATCCGACTTCTGCCGTTGACTTGGTTTGTCAGAAGCCGGTTGGGAAGGTCGCAAATGGGGCTGGCATGACACACACACAGACACCCAAGGCGCTGTAATCCTCATCAATGCATGCCAAGTGCCTGAACTTGGATCACATGATCATGGGGAGAGTCGGAACTGTGAGGACCACTTTTTTCAACCCATTGTAACTTTGAACAAATGTCTGTAAGTCAAGGACGACCTATATCCAGAAATGAAAGATCTTTGATTCCTCTTCCTCCTCCTCTCTGTAGCCTCAGCCCATACAGTTACGACGAAGGCTGCCTTTGCAGTAGCCAGGATCACATCCCCCTCGCCGCGCTTCCTCTCCTGGCCACGTCCTCCCCGCAGTACCAAGAGGCGGTGGCCACAGTGATCCTTAGAGCCAACCAGGTGTACAGCGACTTCATCAAGTCCCAAGAAGGTGCATCGTTCAACGGGCAGGTGAGCAGCAGGATGGCCTCCATCATCAGCACTTAGCCCAGCCACCCTCTTTCCCGGCTGGTGAAAGTTTATCAACCCTTAAATCAGATAGCTGATTTAAGGGTTGATTTAAGACCAAAACAAATTCAATATTTAATATTTATTTAATAATCCATTGGCTTATTAAATACCACACACACACACGGTGATTGAAAGGAGTCAATCTGCAGATTGAATCTGGATTGCTGTTGAAGAGGTCATTGGCCACATCGCGTTGACTCTCAGCTGAGGAACACCAGCTTGGTCAAATTGTGGCTGTGGCTTCTTGCCTTACCCCAGGAGTAGGCAAGATATAGACTTTCCATGTAGACCTTGACCTCATCCCCAAAGTCCTTGAAATCAACATCTTCACCCCGCTTAACTCTACTGGTGGTAGTTAGTATCTTCACTGGTCAGGATGAAATGGGAGAAACGGGTGTGTCTATAGATTCCGGACTTTCATTGCTCTAGTTTTCGACTCCTCTCACCACCAGCCTGAACTTCCCAAGGGAATGTTCTAGAAGCCACATACTTTTTTGGAGGATAGGGAATGTTAATGGGTAAAGGAGAACCTCCAGGCTGCAGCAGCCTAGATTTTTATGAGCTGAAACCACACCCGTTGCTTTTTCTGCCTCCAGCACCATCTGAAGGAAATCATCCTTCTGCTTTCAAGGTTAGCCAACAGGCCTTCCACGTAACCATAGATGAAGGTGGCCTTCATCAACATCTGGCATTAGACAACTGTGCTGGGTCTACTCTCCTTCATCTAACTTTGTAATCTTCAAGGTGGACCCTCTCAGTGAGCCCTCAGACATGGCTTTCTAGAGGTACCCATAACCCCTAGATTCAATGTTTCCCAACCTTGGGCATTTTCAGAAGTGTGGACGTCAACTCCCAGAAGTCTCATCAATGATCATGCTGCTGGTGGAATTCTGGGACTTGAAGTCCACGCCGTTGGAAATGCCCAACAGGTTGGGAAACATTGAGTCTAGCCTTTCGTTCTCTGCTTTTGGTTGTGAACTCGAGTTGGTGTCCCTCAAAAATAACCAGGTGTGGGTTTTGTTTTCCTCAGGTGTGCCTGATTGGGGACTGCGTGGGAGGAATCCTGGCCTTTGACGCCCTGTGTTACAGCAACCAGACCATGACGGAGAGTCAAAACAGTAGCCGGCGCGGGAGCCTCGTCAGCGTGCAGGTAAACAAGTCAAGCTCTCCAGCTGATTCTGGACAGAAATAAGGAAAGGCAATCAAACTCACTGGAGAAGAGCCTAACACTGGGAAAGGTTGAGGGCAAGAGAAGAAGAAGGGGACGACAGAGAATGAGGTGGCTGGATGGAGTCACCGAAGCAGTAGGCGTGAGCTTAAAGGGACTCCAGAAGATGGTGGAGGACAGGAAGGCCTGGAGGAACGTGGTCCATGGGGTCGCGATGGGTCAGACACGACTTCTCAACTAACAACAACCACAACAACAGTCAAACCAGGTGTCGTTCAAATTCCAGGACGCGGATCTTCTGTCTCCCGGCATCCTGGTGAACAACAGCTACTGCTCGGAAGGCTGTGGGCTGGAAGGCAGCCGTCATCTCAGCCGGAGCACGGCAGATCTGCCACGCAGCAACGAGGAGGACCCCCAGAAGGAGCAGCTGCTGAGGAAGAGGAGCGACTCCTCCACTTTCGAGCTGGGCACCCTGAAGCAGCACCAGGCGTTCCTCTCCAGGTAGGAGAAGTGGCTCTCGTTGGCTGTCACCTTTCTCTTGGAGCACCTAGAGAAGAGAAAGAGTTGAATCGTGGGGGTCCTCGGTGCTCCCTCAGCGTGGTGGTCTCCTTACAAACGTTTCATGAGCCAACTAGGGAACATCATCAGTGCTAGAATGTCTGCAAGAGAACCGCTGAGCTCAGAGAGCAGCAAAGACCCCACCGTTTTCTCTCTCTCTCTCTCTCTCTCTGTGTGTGTGTGTGTGTGTGTGTGTGTGTGTGTGCCAGTTCTCCCCTAATACCTATTATCACAGCAAGATCAACCCTGTGATGAGGTGGGCCATGTTGAGATACAGAGGAACTGGCTCGGATTGCTGAGCGAGCTCTGTGGGGACTTGAACCGAGATTTCCTTGGGATCCTCCAGACTTGATCAATGGACACCTCCCTCCTTCCCGCCCCCCAGTGAACCGTTGCTCTGCCCAGGAATTGGCTTGCAGATGGTCTGGAGCTGATAAGAATGCTTGTTGGCTCAACCATGCCACCATCAGTTTTATTTAGCCCATTTCCCATCAGTAGGACAATTCTCTCGGCATTGTTCCGAAGATTGATCTGATTCACTGGCTTCTGTTTTACTCCCTGCACTAAATAGTTTGGAGCACTGTTGTCTGCCTCGGAGGAAAAGGGAAATTACAACTCCTTTGTTTTGAAATTCGCTGCTTGTGATTAACAGTTTCCTCAGCTCTGCAGATCAGCCAGCAAAGAATGCTGGATGATTGTAGGGACCTTGGAGGTCTTCTAGTCCAACCCCCTGTTCGGGCAGGAAACCTAATAATTACGAGAACCTCATTTTAAGGTGGTGCTAAACTGATTTTTTCGTATTTATTTATGTTTTAGCTTAGATAGTTTTTAAACTTTCATGATTGTTAGCCGGGCAGAGTGACCTTGAGGTAAGATGGGTGGCCTATACATTCTACAAATAAATAAATAAGGTTGTATGCAAGCTGCCGAGTTTGCCTTCCTCTTTCACTGCCCTCTCTTATTTCTCCTCTCTTGTTTCTTTTCTTTTCTCTTTGCCCCTTTTAACTACCCTTTCTTGCCCCAACACCTTCCTTGAGGAAGAAATAGGTAAGCTGCACTCACCACTTCCTGTACTGTAGAGAAATCTAGAACGTCAGGGGCCGGGTGCTAGTCTGGAGGGCAGCCAAGAAATCTCTTGATTGTAATCCAACAGGGCAGATTCTTTTAGCAATAACCCCCTTGATCAAGGGGGTCTGACTGATGAAAAGTCTTGCCCTCATGGCATGGAATAGCCCGGAGAATAAAGGCATTTTACAGATGTTCTCCTCATGGACGAGAGAAACTAAATAGACATCTGCACGTGTGTCCAAAATATCATGGGTTGAAAATGAAGCCTGGTTTAAGGGGTTGTATTCAGAAACGTTTCAGCCAATACCTACATTTCTTCCCTACCTGTGGCATTCTGTCAAGAAGTACCAAGTCAGATATCAATATCAGTGAAGGAGAACAAAGAATCCAGATAAACAGAATGGTCAAAAAGTAATGCGAGCGAGCGGAGCTTCGCTTACTCCCTTCTTCTAATTTAAATTTTGCAATCAAAATAATTCCACGTGGGGTCGACTGTACAGCATAATCAGGCCACAAAATTGACGGTTATTTCATTCTTCTGCTGCTTGGAGCAGCTAGTCCTCAACTTGTGAAATGGGATGGAGCCTGTCCAATATGGTTACCAGTCTCAATGGTTGTAACTCTTAACCCTTGTGAGTCAAGTGTCTGTGGAGATTCTCCATCATCCGGGTCACGGTTGTCCCAAAGGTGCTTTTTCCACAAGGCAACTGGACTTCCTTGGTTTTTTTTCCCTTGAAAACATTTTGCTTCTCATCCTGAAAAAGCACCATTGGGACAATTGTTGGGTTCAAGGATTCTCTGTACAGGCCACCACTGCAAATGTCCTCTGTCCAGGATTCTGATGAGCACTTTTCTGGTATTCCTACAGCAAAATTGCATGTTTCGTCAACTGAAGCATGATGTCTCAATGTGTTTATTACATAAATGTGTTTTACTGATTGTGCTTCTTTTGGTGTGTGTGTGTGTATTGCTGCTGATGTCCCATCTTTTCCCCTCTCTAGTTTACATTCTAGTGCTCTGAAGAACTTCCCCGGATCACGGCGATCCAGTAGCTCCACTCAATTGGACAGTGGTGGGAATCTTGGGAAGTTTGAATTTGAGATCTCCGACTTCTTCCTCTTTGGCTGTCCACTGGGGCTGGTCCTTGCCTTACGAAAAACCATCATACCAACTCTTGACAGTAGGTTTCCTGGTGGGAAGGGGGCCTCCTGAAGCTATGTCTTCCTTTTCACAGATTTTGCGAGCAAAGATGCAAACTTGGAGTGCTGGAATTAGTCCCGAGGGCAAGACGAGCATTTCTTAAGAGTTTTTCCAATGTATGACAAAATTCAGAGTTGCACAGAGTTGCTGTAAAGTCCTCTTACATTGACCTCTGCTTGCAAAGTCCCCTTCTCATCCAGACGTTCCTTCAAATTTTGCACACCTTTCAAAATAGTTTTATGAGTGAATAGATAAACAAAATGAACGAGCTAGGAATAATCTGTCCATTTTCTTTACTAATTCTTTAAAAAGCATGTGGTCAAGAAAGAAGACACTCTGCATTTTAATATATGTATATTTCATATAATAGATAGTGTGATGACTTACGTGATTATATTATAAGCCATTACTGAGCCAAGCGGTCCCAATGATATCTGATGTAACTCCTTTTTAAAATCTTCATTCTCTCTGGTCCTGTGAGCACCTGGTTATTTAATAAAAATACAGGTGACACAGTTGTTCTGGGGTTGCCCACTGAATTAAGGGATCACTGAGACTCAACAGGGGTTAAGAAAAAGCATCTTTTCCAAACACTGCTTCAATTTCTGTTCTGAAGACGTAACCCATTAACTTTGGCTATCTGGAAGAGCTTTAGAGCCAACGAAGAGGGTTGTCCACGAGACAGCAGAGCTGGGGATTATGGTTTCAGTATCCATCCCCTTTGCCATTTCTTTCTCTTCTCTCTATGGCTTAGTCTTCCAGTTGAGACCAGCCTGCCAGCAAGTCTACAACCTCTTCCACCCAGCTGACCCTTCCGCCTCTCGCTTGGAGCCTCTTCTGGAGAAGCAGTTCCATATTTTGCCTCCCTTCACCATACCACGTTATCAGCGGTTCCCTCTTGGGGATGGCAATTCAGCTCTTCTGGGTAAGTTCATTTCCCCCCGTTTCTATCTTATAAGCGAGCAGGTGATGGGGTGGGAGGCACCTGCTTTAAATTTCTGAAGTGTCTCTTGCCAGCAAGAAGTTGAGATGTGGTCAAGATGTTCTCAGAAATCTGAGGTCCACATATTGCCTTCTAGGCTGGGGAAGCATTGATTTGCAATTCCAGATTTCCTTAAGTTTTTAAGTGAAGCTGAAGAGTTGGAGAAAATCAAATCCAGCTGAGGTGGCCAAGATAAGACTCTTTGGATGAGAAGATACACAAGTCCTAGACCCTTTGTTTCTGAGGAACACAAGCAATGGCATTTTCCTAAGGTTTTAATCTTTGTTGTAGAGTCGCCCTTGTCTTCAGCTGTCATAGATCCTTTTTCATGTGGAGGACACACTATTCTGAGTCAGCCATCAGGAATTAATTGCTGTCAAGCTTATGTCCCATGGGGAAACTCTGTGGGATTTGCTTTTGAAATGATCTCCAGCACAGTGGTGATCAAATATTGAGTCTTGGGCTAACAAGCAAATACAGCTGTCCGTTTGATGAACAGGGATGGTAGAATGTTAGCTTTCTCCCTACGGGTGTGTAGAAACTCCTGGAGGTAGACTTCAAAATCTTTGCTCTTAGCTACAATCCACTGAGTCTTCTGCTCGAGACTTCTTTAAGGTCCAACCTGATAATTAGAACCAACCTCTGAAGGATGGGTGGGAACTCAGCTAAAATGTTCATATCTTGGACTTCAGAAAAAACAGATCGAGTTGGATTTATGGGTGGGAACTCAACCAAAATATTCATACCTTGGACTTCAGAAAAAAAAATGCACCAGCAATAAAAGAAAGCATTCCGCATAGCCACAAATCCTGGTTTTTATGCCACTGGGCTCACGTGACCATGAACTGCCCCCACTTCTCTTTTGGGGTCCAGGACAATGTGATTGGGAGAAGATCTGTGTTTTGGACTATGGATCACCCCTGAACAGGTATAAAAGGTGGGTTGAGTTCAAGTGGAGAACAAAGAAGGTGGACAAAGAATCCACCAAGACTCTCCCTGTTCCTAAAAAGATAACTCCATTGTTCTCTCGTCTAGATGTGGACCTCATCACCACAGCAATTAAGGTCCAGCATCTTCTCTCAGCTATAGCCACCACCCTTTTATACCTGCTCAGACCTCACTAGGGTCTACCACCAAAGCTTTGTTTCCAGCATCCAAACTCTTGTAAAAGATGGTGTTGATGTTGGATGTAGGTGTCCTCTTCCAGTGCTTGTGGCCACATGTCTCTTGTCATCTTGTTTTTGTTTTTCTTGGTGCCCCTTTTTGTTTTCTTCCTCGTCTGCTTCTAGTGGAAACAGTCCAGAGCAATCCTGCCCTCCTCGTTGAAAGCAACCTTCTGGTTGCTCTTCAGAACCAGGACAACTTCATGGAAACCAGTATCCCCGTCCCCACCTTGAACTGGCAAGACGTTTCCAATAAAAATTCTGGATTTGCTGAGTGTGTGTGATCTGAACCTTCCCCCATTTGGTCTGGTGTGGTGTTTTCGGAGTGGTGACTAATGCTTGTGCATCCCATCTTGAAAGCTTTTCCATCTTCTTGGAAGACAGGCCCAGCTGTGCTGGAGAAATCAGGAGAGATGAACGAAAGAGGAAACGAGGGGGAAAAATTAAGAATGGCACGTTGGGTTTCCCTGCTGGGTTAAATCCACAAAGAATTTGCAGGAACTTGAGTAGACAGAGACGCCTCTGGCCCTGAGGAGAAACCCTTTGCATTGCTGGAGAGACAGAGCCCCAAATCAATGTCCATCTTTTACCATTTTCCTCAAAAGATGAATGCTTTCCATGTCGTTTCAACCATTTTCTCAAGGGCCTCTCCAGATATGCTGAGCTAGGGTCACCCGTAAGGGAGCAGAACTGTTGTGGTGTTGGCTGAGGATGATGGTGACAGTAGCCCAAGACATCTGGAAGGTGCCGGGCTTCGGGGGGAAAAGCTGCAGCAACGTCTGCTTAGAAGTCACCTTTGTGTAGTATTTCAATGGGATGTAACTCACGTTGGTGGGTACGGAATTACGGAAGTTCTAGGAACAGAGTGCCACTTTTTTCTAGAGCTCAAGTTGGTCAAGTTGAGCTCTTGGTTTATTTCAGTTTGATCAATGGGCCCAGGAAAGGCCATGCTTGCATTTATCTTTGCGGGGGCTGCCTACAAACCTACTTAATTTTTGGCAAAGGCTGGACTTAAGAACCTTTCTTTCTTCTTTTTGGGAAAGCTTTCACAACCCCGCCCCCCTTCTCCCCATCCTTCTTGTGGCTTCTCTCCCCTGTCCCAACAGCTCTCCTGCATGGGCATATCTCTCAGCTTGTGGGTGTCTTGTTTGAGTTTTAGGATTTGGGTTGCCTTGCTTTCTCTTCCCCCCATCCCCCTCTTGGTGACGGGCTTCAGGAAGGATCAAAAATGCCTCCCTTCCATTCAGATTTGGAACCAACTCATGAAGCCCGTCTACAGCAGAGTTTCTCCACCTTGGCAACTTGAAGATATGTGAACTTCAACTCCCAGAATTCCGCAGCCAGCATGGCAGCCTTAAGATGTATGGACGCATCTCCCAGAATTCCCTAACCAGCATGGTGACCTTAAGATGTGTAGACTTCAACTCCCAGAATTCCCCAGCCTGCATGGCAACCTTAAAATACGTGGATTTCATCTCTTAGAATTCTGGGAGTTGAAGTCCACACATCTTAATATTGCCAAAGCTGAGAAACTCAGCTCCCCACAAACTCTGCCTGTTGGTGCGAATCATTCCAGCACTCAGGTACAATTCTTGGGTTTTTCCATTTCCTTCTAAGGGAGATTTGTTTGGTTTCTCTTCTGTTGGTTTCCATGGCTGTGGAGATCCTGTTTTGATGCTTTTCCAACTGTCCACCTGATATTTTTCCCCTTGGTGCTTCCCTACCAAAGCTTCTTCTGTGGATTTGGTTTTGAGAGCTTTGATTTGATGTCCACCACAGTGACATCCAGCCTATTTTTGTGTGCCTGCCTGCTTTTTCTTTCTTTAAACAATTTCTTTATGTATTTATGGCATCCTGGTTGTCTTTGTGTGTGTGTGTGTGTGTGTGTGTGTTTGGGTTTAATATTCTCGATTTCCCTGTTTCGTCCCTGTAGCAGATGTTGTTCAGTCTCATGGTGGCGTCTTGGTGGAAAACGCATCCCCGTCTGCTCCCGTTTCCACTCCCCAATTCAGGGCCTTCCGGAGAGCAAGTGAAGTGAGCACTGTCAGCCAGGTGTCGGGGATGGCAGACAGTTACACTGCTTCCAACATAGCCAACAGTAAGTGTGAGTCTACCCTGTGCTTCGTTCCCTCAACCTGTGAAGATCAGCTGATACCTCCTACTGCTTCTCGTTGCTCCTACCATGAAGTTCTCCAAGCCTGGAAATAAACCTTTTCAAGATGTTGCAGAAGAAGGGAAGGTCGGAGGAGTGGTTAGCACCCAAAATGAATGCCGTGTCCCTCACAATCAAAAAAGCCAACTCCTTACAGATCCAGAGTTTGTACTGCAGTGTTTCTCCAGTTTGGCAACTCTTAAGATGTGTGGACTTCAACTCTGGGAATTGAAGTCCACACATCTTAAGAGTTGCCGAGCTTGAGAAATATGGCTGTATTGCAATAAATCCAAAGTTAAAATGTCCATTTTTTGTTCCTAAGGTTCAGAGAACGTCATTCCAACTCATTGCCCCGTTGACCTTCAGAGTTTTTCAACTCTTACTTTCTTACCCTCCCATAATTCCTGAAACCCCAAAGAACAAGGGCGCAACCCTTGTTAGGAAGTCTTAACTGTCAAAAATTGCTCCCCTTTTCAACTTCCTCTCTTGGTTCATCAGCTCAAGATCACAAATTCCCAACTCCGAAGCCAAAGGAACGGTTGGCTTTTATCTCACCCAATATATGGTTAAACACATTCTACACCCCAGTGTATTATTAGAGGTCAAAAAAATCTGTGGTGCATTTTTTTTTGCATGGTTCCCTGTCTGTTTTAACAAACGTGTGTGTTTTATTTTTGTGTTGTCTTTCTCCGTCTCTCTCTTTCTCTTTGGAAATGTGATTCCTTTTAGAGAAAAAACACCATCTCAGCCACTCCAGAGGGTTTAGCCTTCTGGCTCTCCTAGCGCTCCCCCACAAACCCCACATCCAGTCCTTCCCCCAGAGGACTGGGCGGCACAAGCTCGAAAGATCCCCGAATCCTTTAGGACGAAGGTTTGAGAGCTCCCTCCACAGGGAAATGGAGACCGTTCATCTGATTCCAGAGCTTGACGTCCATGAAGGTATTCTGGAGAGCGAGGAGAACGGGATCGAAACGGAGCAATTGCTTATCTCTTCTTTCGCTGTCTCCAGAACCCAAAAATCATCTTCAAAAGGAGTTCTTTCTCAAATCTTGCTCTGTTTAACAAGCCACTCTTTTTACTCTCGCTCTGATTAACCGACATGCTACTAACAGCCCGTCACAAAGAGTCAAGCTCATTCAGATTCATCTTAACGTTCTACGCTGCACGTGTCCTCTGATTATCTTGTCCTCTTGAGCTGTTTCTTGGGAAGGAAAGGCTGGTTCTTGACTGCCCTACTTTTGGGGAATTCCTTAAATACTTCGTGAGCCTGAAAAAGCAGAAATCTTTTTGCAGAATTTGGCCTGGAAGCTCTCACTTTGCTTTCCCAACTGTCAGTTTAACATTGAGAATCTGGTCGAAATGTGGTCCCACTCCATATTTGAGTGGCTATGTGTATTATCATCTCAGATGTGGATTTTTCCTGGAATTAAGAGAAGGAATTGGATGAAGTTCAGCAAAGTCATTCCTTCTGAGATGGAGGCTACATAAATTTGATTTATAAATAAATCAAGCTAGTTTACTTTTCCGGACACAAAGTCTAGGAATTCTCCTTATGGGCTAGTCTTTGACACTTTCCATTGAAATTTCCAAGAATGAAGAACAGGTGGGGACTTTCTCATCCAGACCAGCCTCTTTTTGCCCTTTCTTTGAGGCCCAAATTTTGGCTACTCTTGTCGTAGATTCAGAAATAGGTTCCTCAAAGGGTGTTCTCAAAAAATCAAATCACAAGGCATGCCAATCTGGTGACTCTCCCAAGGTGGCAAGGCAGCTCCTCCTGGACCTTCCATGGTCCGAGAAGAGCCGTGGCCAAACACTTCGTAGGATTGACGTGGCCAGACCAGGAGAGTTTTCTCACCCTTTTCCTGGAGGGTCTGTGGTTTTGGGCATTGAGGCAGATGAAATGAAATGATGGGATACTTTGCAGAAACCTAACGGGATCTCTCTCTGCTCTCAGTTGCGGCGAAGTGGTGGGGAACCAAAAGGATCGACTATGCTCTCTACTGCCCGGATGCACTGACCGCCTTTCCGACAGTCGCCTTACCACACCTCTTTCACGCCAGTTACTGGGAATCCACAGACGTGGTCTCTTTTCTCCTCAGACAGGTGAGAGGGTCCTGCCAAGACCCTTATCATCCCTTTTTGACTGCCAGCTGACAGACCATTGCCCATGCTGGGCTTAGTGTGGAGCGTGGACCCCACTGGCCATTTGCAAACCAGAGTTTACGTCTTTGTGGGTCGTGCCAACGTGGCCTGTTCATCAGGCGTGGCGTGATGGCGAGGACAATCTCCGTTTTGCCTTGCAGGTGATGCGCCACGAGAACGGCAGCGTTCTTGAAGTGAATGGGAAAGAGGTCTCCGTCTTCACGCCTTCCAAACCCAGGGAGAAATGGCTCCGCAAACGGACTCACGTCAAGCTACGGGTGGGTTGCGTTCGTCACCCCCAGCTGCCAGTGCCCCAAACCGGGAAGGTGGGACAGAGAAGGATGAAACAGCCCCAAATTGCAACTTTGAAAGCAGGATGACGATGATAACGTTGATTCAGCTAGAAGGAATAATAGCAGTAATAGTTGGCTGATTGTGCGATGAAGAATAATAATAACAATAAGAAACAGTTTGAAAATGAAGACCACAATCAAGTGTATAAGAAAAAGGTTATAAGATGGAATTTAGCTGGCAACATGCAGTATCTGTTGTGAAATCCAATATTTGTCAGTGCAGTGAAGGGTGGGGGGCTGACAGCTACCTCGAGAGTTGAATTAAAAAGTAAATTTAAATCAATGCATCCACTCAGCCAGGCAGAAGAATGCTCCCTGCTTCAGTTAAATAAAGCTCTGTGCATAAAAATGATTAATGGCTGTCCAGACTCATTGATCACCCTACGTCAACTAAGCAACAAGACATGTCAAGAGTTATGTATGAGTGGAAGATGTTGAAAACACAAAATAAAAAATAAATGTTAAAATTGTGCTTCTGCCGTGTCCTTCAGTGTGGGAATTGATGCTCCCAAATCTGACATTTGCTCCTTCTGTTCTTTTGGCAGAATGTCACAGCCAATCACCGAATCAACGATGCCGTAGCCAATGAGGAAGGGCCCCAGGTGTTGAATGGGAGATTCATGTATGGCCCGTTGGACATGGTCACGCTCACAGGGGAGAAGGCGAGTTGCTGATCTGCTCCCACGAAGCTCGAAAAGGTGGCAGATGTAGAACCAAAGGGCACTTGGTCCTATAGGAACTCATGCCCCAACTGTAATTGCTCCTGTAGAATTCTAGAACGAAAGGATTGGTGTGGGTTGTAGAGGTCCTCCAGTCCAACCTCCTGGTAGGTCTACCTATCTTAAGATGCCAAGATTGAGAAACATTGATCCAGAGCTCTCAATCTCGATCATGGCTGTCGGGGGAATTCTGGGAGTTGAAGTCCACCTATCTTAGAGCTGCCAAAGTTGAAAACTATTCTAGAGCTCTTGATCAACCAGAATAGAAATTAGAGCTAAGTAGAGCCATATCAGCAAGATCAGTAAGCAGCCTTATGCCAGATATACCCAAAAGTAAAGTGAGGTGTGGACTTCAACTCCCAGAAATCACCAGCTGGGGAATTCTGGGAGTTGAAGTCTACCTATCTTAAAGCTGCCAAGGTAGAGAAACATTAATCTAGACCCCTTGATCATCCAAAATGGAAATTGGAGCTAAGTAGAGCCACATTAGAAAGATGGACGAGCAGCCTCACGCTGGATTAACCCAAAAGAAAGTGAAACGAGTTCTACTTCATGGGGGCACTTCATGTTTTCTCCCTCTTCTCAGTATAAACTCGTAATGAACGCAGTGGATTCACCCAAGAGAAAATAGTCTGTATGACAGTGGGATTCAAACTTGGAGGGTCCAGATTCCAGACTTCTACTTTGCGCTTCAGGTGGACATTCACATCATGACCCAGCCCCCCTCAGGAGAATGGGTTTACTTCGATACGGAGATCACCAACAGCAGTGGCCGGGTTTCTTACACGATTCCGGAGCAGAGGCGGCTGGGGATCGGAGTCTATCCTGTCAAAATGGTGGTGAGGTATGTTCTTGTGCAGGAACATTTGCTGTGGAATGGTAGAACAGTGGAACAGTAGGAACAATGGGCACAGCCTGAAAATCACAGAGGTGGCAACTGAAATTACGTGATTGTGGATTAGCTTGGTGGTGTCTTCCGCCTTAATGCAAGGTTGGGAGCGATTCCCCTTTGAAGGCAGGTGCATATGACAGCTTAAATAAGGAAAGAAAATAATCTATTCTGCAACGGTTGTAAGCATGAAGCCATGGTCCTAAGTCACGTTTTCCAGTGCCGTCGTAACTTCGAACGGTCACCAAATGAACTGTTGTAAGTTGAGAACTACCCGTATATGAAGTCAAGATTCCCTCTCCATTTCCTTCTCCTTAGGGGTGATCACACAAATGCCGATAGCTACATAACCGTTTTACCCCGGGGGACCGAATTTGTGGCCTTCAGCATCGATGGCTCCTTCGCAGCCAGCGTCTCCATCATGGGCAGCGACCCCAAAGTCAGGGCTGGAGCAGTTGATGTTGTACGGTACGGAGGGCTCAGCGGTGGGGAGAGTTGGTGCCAGGAAATTGTCCTGAAGAATGGGATTTCATGCTGTTGCTTTCATGTTGGAAGCTCCAAGGCACTTCCAGGTTGAACGGATTAGCCAGTGATATCACCATTTCCTGAGGGATGCCCAGTTGGGGCCTCCTTGCATGTCCCTATAGCGAGCCCACCGAAGTGGTACCTATTTATCTACTTCTGTTTGCATGCTTTCAAACTGCTAGGTGGGCAGGAGCTGGAGCGAATGACGGGAGCTCACTCCATCACACAACGGCAGGCGGGTCTCGAACGCTTGCTGGTTTTCAACTCATTGTTCTAACCACATGAGCCGCCGTGCTCCTTATGGGATACTATGAGTAGGAACACTTTTTTCCAGTTGAAAACAAGAGGCCCTTTTCTGTCTTTATGTTCTCGCTGTCTCTCTCCACTCATCCGTCTTCCTCGCTTTTCCCTCTTTAGGCACTGGCAAGAGCTAGGCTACCTCATTGTCTACGTCACAGGCCGGCCCGACATGCAAAAGCAGAGAGTGGTCGCCTGGTTAGCACAACACAACTTCCCCCACGGGATTGTCTCCTTCTGCGACGGTCTGGTTCATGATCCCTTGCGGCACAAGGCCAACTTCCTGAAGTCTCTAGTCACGGAGGTAAGCCGCATTCACAACAGGTTAAAGCAGTCGCGGTCAGCTGGGCTGAGTCCTGTGAAACACGCCTTTGAGAATCCAAGACCATCTAAAATGTCCAGTGCTTGGCACGGGAGGCCCTGATTAGCCTGGTCTGTGGGCATTTGTTTAGCGATGACTTCAGTATAGACCTGTATTTAGGGCTGTTCTGGTTGGAAGCTCAGCCCTTGGCAGGAAAAGCACAACGAAAAGGAGGTTGTGTTCCTGCTGATCCATGCCTGGTCCTCTCTGCAAGAACTTAATTAGCTATTGATTTGCATTGGAGGCGGGGAGGTGGGTGAGTTCACAGCCATCACGTTTCAACTTTGTAGGATGCTGAGAACATGAGAAGGAGGAGGCCACCAGATTTTTCTATTTTTCACTTCTTATACATCTAAACCACCTAACAATGAATGTTCCCAGCATGGGCAGACATTCCTTAGCCAGCAGTAGCACCTAGACTTATATACCGCTTCATGGCGTATTCACACCCTCTCTGAGCAGTTTACAGAGTCAACCTATTGTCCCCAAACAGTCTGGCTCCTCATTTCACCTACCTTGGAAGGATGGAAGGTTGAGTCAACCTTGAGCCAGTCAGGATCGAGCTGCTAGATGTCAGCAGAGTTAGCCTGCAAGATTGCATTCTAACCACTGTGACACCACGGCTCCTGACTCAACCATATGTCTCCCCCTCCTCGGCTCTTGGGCTGATTGCCTTTTCTCCTTATTCTAGTTGGACATGAAGATCCACGCGGCCTATGGATCTACCAAGGATGTCTCCGTCTACACCTCCATCAACCTGTCCCCTCCACAGATCTACATTGTCGGGCGGTCTACCAAAAAGTTACAGAACCAATGCCAAGTAAGATCCTTTTACTGTAACGGATCTAGCCCACTGTCCACTGTCCCTAAATCTCAGGGAAGCAGCTTGTAGAAGAAAGGGGTTTTTTGATCCTAAGCTAAGGGCAAATCCTCTCACAGACTAAGGAGTTTTTGATCTCTTTTGTCCCGTAGTTCATCACGGAAGGCTATGCGTCCCATCTGGCCCAGCTGGAGTACACCCATCGTTCCCGAACTGCCAAGAACACTACTCGAATGCCTCTCCGGAAGGGCAGCTTTGGACTTCCGGGCCAAACTGAATTCCTGCGCAAGAGGAACCATCTCTTGCGCACCATCTCCTCCCAGCCCACCACATCGGCTGGCCAGAGTGCCAGTTACCGTCCAGAACGGACACAAAGCCAGTCCGAAAGTGAGCGGGAAAGGGACCGAGAGCGCAGCCAACGGAGCATGAGTCTTGCCACAGGCTGCTGGGGCCGAAGCACGCTCCCGAGGCTGGAACCGGGCAACCTGGGTCAGAAGTAGAAGGCGTCCAAGGCGCGATGATGGCCAGCTGCACTTGCCCAGGTGGCAGAAGCAGGGGCCACGACAAGGCCAGCAACATGGGGCTCGTGGGCAAATATGGTGCTACTCATTGCCGGTGGGGCGGCAGTGACCTGGCCAGGAGCAACCGAGCGGTTTGGGTTTCCTTTCCCCCACAAAACATGCAGGCCTGGACAGTGGCAAGGAGTTGGATACGTGGAGCGCATCAGGACGGGCCGAGAACAGGAGCCACCACCTGCCACCGAGACTTCAAGCGGCCTCATCTTCAAGATCCACAGTTTTCCTGCTCTTATCCAGGGTTAGAGATTGTAAATATGTGCCTGTTCAGCTTCTTCTTAGCCATCCGTCAAAGACGAGAACACACTGTCAAGGAAAACCCACTGGTACATTGGGACCAGCAGCAGAAGAAGACAAGGTTGTGGGTAGGAAGACCATGCATTCACGTAGGCCGGTCCTGGGACCTAGACACGAGGAAGGGAACGCCGCTGACTGTCACTGCTTTACAACCGCAATGCCAGTTGATTGGTTCTGGAGTCTGGAAGGACTCGGGATTCACAAGCAGAAGCCAAAGCTCCAGGCCAAGTCAAATTGACAGCTTCCACTTGGTGGACGGTGGTGCCGGGTGTCATGTGCACACAACTGGATTGGTGATTTATCAAGGCTGGTTCTAATTAAAGGATATTTTTTTTAGGAAAAAAAAGTTTGGAAGCTGATGGATTGCACTAATTCAGGAAAAAAAATACAAGAGCATAGCAGGCACAAGATTCTGCCCCTTCAGATGGGTGGGAGTGCAATTTGGGCATGATCTTCATCCGGTACCTGCAGTACGATTCGAAGCACCTGGCACGTGCAATATTTGCTCAGCCTAAAACCGAAAATAAAAAGAAGCTACGTCCAAATTCTTCCCAGCCCTTGTCAGATTGTTGTTATTATTTATTCATTTCCCCCTGCCCTTAGACTGGAGTCGTCCTCGTTTTTCCAACATTATATTACTGGCTTTCGGTGGAGGTTGTAAACTCATTTAAAAAAAACAAAACCGTGGGTGTATTGCAACTGTACACCCCTTCGTTTTTAGGTTTTGCACTGAGAAACTTTTAGGAAGAAGGTCTGTTTCCCCCCCCCCTTCAAGCGATTCCTTCCGGATTTATTGCGCATGACATTAAATGTTGTTAAACCACGGCACAACTGTCTGCTCCTCCAGACACGCAACACGGCAGGCGGAATGAAGGGAGAGAATTCTCACCCATTTCACCCTTTCAATATTTCAGGGGATTTTTTTTAAAAAAAAAGTTCATTAGCCATTTCAGCCACCTTGTAGTTGTCAACTTGACAAGGGAAATTAGCAGAGGAAAAAGGTGCGTCTCCTGCCTGATGCTGAAAAAGAGCGGAAGTGGATTTTGATACAGGCAGTCCTCGACTTAGAACGCTCATTTAGTGACCATTACAACATCACGGAAAAGAGGGGACCTATGACTGCTTTTCACACTTACGACCGTTGCAAGCATCCCCATGGTCATGTGATGCAAAATTTGGCCACTTGGCAAGTGGTTCATATTTATGACGGGCGCAGGGTCATGTGGTCCCCTTTTGCAACCTTTTGGTGAGCAGTGTCAGTGGGGGAAGCCAGATTCACTTAACAACCGTGTTCCCAGCTTCACAACTGCAGTGATTCACTTAACAACTGCACCAAGAAAGGTCGCAAAAGGGGGCAAAACTCACTTAACAAAGGTCTCGCTTAGCAACGGAAATTTGGGACTCAGTCGTGGTCGTAAGTTAAGGACTACCTGTATTTCCTCTGGCTTTTCTACTCATTTAAAGGTAAAGGTTCCCCCGCACATGCGTGCTAGTCGTTTCCAACTCTAGGGGCCGGTGCTCATCTCCGTTTCAAAGCCGAAGAGCCAGCGCTTGTCCGAGGACGTCTCCGTGGTCATGTGGCCGGCATGACTAGACGCCAAAGGCGCACGGAACGCTGTTACCTTCCCACCGTAGCGGTCCCTATTTTTCTACTTGCATTTTTACGTGCTTTCGAACTGCTAGGTTGGCAGAAGCTGGGACGAGTAACAGGCGCTCACTCTGTTACGCGGCACTCGGGATTCGACCTGCCAAACTGCCGACCTTCTGATCGACAAGCTCAGCATCCTAACCCACTGAGCCACCGCATCTACTCATTTACCTGGCTTTAAAGATGTTTTAAAGCTTTTGACATCGGGGGTGGGGGAGATTTTGTCTCTGAGGAAGGGCCAGGCTGTTCACCCTCTTTGTGTCGCCACTCTTTGCAATCCAGATTTTCTAGCTGCTGCCAAGGGGCCTTTGAGCATATCCTAAAGCCTGATCTTCATCACTGGGAGATCAGCCTTGTCTTACTGGCCTGCAATGCTGCTAGTTTTTTATATTTACTCAAATATCTCCTCTTTCGCCTCCGGTCACTTGTATCACTCTTATCTTGCAGGCACGTCTTTGTCTATCTTTCCTTCCTTTCCCCCTAGACTGACGGGTGTCCAAACTTCTCAGACTTCTGCACTGTGAAAGCCGGCCTTTTTCCAACCCTCGGTGGTTTGCCTGGATATTTTTTAAAAATCAACGAACATTCACCCAATGCTCTTTTTTATATACCCCCCTTTAAAATTATGTGCACTTCTCCGGCATCTGTTTCTCTCCCCTTGAAAAATGCCGGAGTAAAATTCACTGTATGGAGTAAAATTCTCAAGTGGTTTAGGAAACCATATTGCATGATCCTAAGCCAACTGCGAAGGGGACTGGCAGGTTTTTATTACTATAGGGATTTCTCTCTCTCTCTCTCTCTCTGATTGAGCCTAGTTCTTAGGGACGGATGTTGAAAAACAGGAGTGGAAGAGGTGTCCCAACGGATTGCGTTTCTGCTGTCTCGTCTGATCGTTGTGTCTCCGTCTGTCGTGCAAAAGGGCACCACAAAAATTGCCGAGAGAACCAGAGTTTGGGACTTCCTCCCTTCCTTCTCTGCTCTACACAGTCCTTGAGCCAAGACACAACCCGACGTGTACATTGGCAAATTCCAAAGGGGGAAACACAAGTGTCTCGTGTCTCTGTGTGCATTTGCAAAATGTGTAAAGAAAAAGTCAGTGTAAGTCAGTGTTTTTGCAAGCTTGGCAATTTAAACGCGAGTGGACCTCAACATGCTGACCGGGAATTCTGGGAGTTGAGGTCTGCCCAGGTTGGCTGGGAAATTCTGGGCACTGAAAGTCCACAGGTCTTAAAGTGGCCAAGGTTGGACACCCCTGATCTTAAAGGAGGAGGGTATAACTCAGTTTTATTTTGCTCTTAGTCATCTGCCTGGAGCCGACCTGATCCAAAATGAGAGACCTGGCAATTCCCACCCGTCACCCCCTTAAGTCCCAGGATAGCAAAAAGGTAGATTCTAAAGGTAGCAGGCAAATGGGAATGTCTTGATGGAAAGAAAGCCTACTTCTTTTCAGTCGGGGCAGATTTTCAAACAGGGAAAAATTTCAGTTTGAAGAATCGCATCCTACAGTACAGAGAAGCTGAGGGATGTCAGTTAGGTTTCTGCCAGATTTAGCCGAAGTTGCTGCCTCTCCCTTCAATGACTTTGCCATCCCTGGGGTTGTTCCTATTAGCCCTCTACCTGTTCCAATGTCATTTTAAACCTGTCCAGATGGCACCAGAAAAGGAGAAATCTTAACTGGGAAGGATACAACTGGGATGGGGATAAAATTATCCCCAGTGGAAATGTGCAATTGGGATGTTTTGAGGGTCTAGCTTAGCCTGTTCCATCTTTTCTGTTTCGATCCTGCATTTCTTTGTGCGTGATACTGTCGGGCGCTTTGCTGTGGTCGTGCGTGACTCCCATCTTCTCCCCTGCCACCTGACTGTGCTTTGTATCCAGTTATTAGTTGTATGTGAACCTCTTAATTAAAAGAACTGGGAAGGTTTGCTCACCGTCTTCGTTTCTTTGCAAGGCACGCCGGGAACCGGATCAGAAACGCCCCAGGGCCAGTTTTAACCAGGGTCCCATTTCCCTTGACGGGCATCGCTGGGTTCAACTTTCCCAGGATTTATTTTTTTTTGCACATATAGTCTCCCTTTCCTTAGCCAATCAGAAATAATCAGGGTGGGTTTCAAACAAGGGAAGTCTCTTTTAAGCACCTGCTATGCCTCAAAGCTCAAATTAACTCACTGCAGTATCTGGGAAACTTGATAATGATGCAGAGATAAAAGGATAGTGTTTTGCAGCTTCTGCTATAAATCACTGAGGCAAAGCAGGAGAACAAACTGGTTTTAGTTATTTTATTATTCATGGGTAAAATAATTTTGCTGGTGATGGTGCAGGCCTTTCTTAATTTGGGAAACCACCCCTTCTTCCAGTGTATCACCAGGTGGTTTATCCATCCTTATCCAGAATTTAAACTGGCCTGAAAATTTGAGAAACACACCCACTTCTGAGCTGCATTCCTTCTCTAACTGAACAGAGGACAAAACCACAAAACCACTAAGGTCATTTAGAAGATTGGTTTTAATTAGTTAAATTAGCTACATCAGCATCCTGTTATAAGCATTTCCAGTTGGACAGATGACACAACATTGGTCGCTTCAACCATTTCAATTTTTCCTTCAGCTTGGTACTTGCAAGTTTTGAAAAGAAACAATGCATGCAAAGGATACAACCCAGCCAATATTAAATTTGCCTTTAGCAGTGCTTTGGAAACCAGCACGTTTTCAGTGCCTTTAGCTTTGCAGGACTGGGTGCTCTGCAGAATTTTAAACACACGCTTTACAATAATTTTTCTCTCCCACACTTCTGTATGATTTTCTTTTGGGCTGAACTCAGCCTAGGTGGCGTTTTTCCCCCAAGAATGGATTAATAATTAACTGGTTGTAATGGGAATGGGGTTTACATAAGCCAGCTCAGCAGCTGCTTGATTGCCAAAGGATGCTAAGAGGTTGGCCAGTGTGTGGTTCCACTGGCCTTGTGGGTCAGGGCAACCCAGGCCGTACTTGTAGGGCGATTAGCCCAGGCAGGAGGAATTAAGAAAGAGAGAAAGAAATCTCTTGCCCTCAAGGAAAGTTATGTACACATTGCACAAAGCGACTGCCCACGGACGAATGATTGACAAGGCTTTGAACACTCTCCAGCCAAAGGAGGAGGAGGAGGAGGATGGAAGGAAAAGGAGAATGAAAAGAAGAGAAGAAAGATGAAGAGAAGGAGAAAGAGAAGACGAGAAGGATGGAAGGAAGAAGGAAAGCAGGGAGGGGAAAGGAGGCGGAGCATAGGAAGAGGAGAAAGAGGATGGAAGGAGAAGGAGAGAAATTAAATTCAGCCAGTAGCAACCAATGCCAGAATTAAGCTAGCAGCCCAGGCAGAGAGCAGGTTTTGCCAGAATCTTCTGCTACAAGCTTCGGAAGCGACGACGCCGTTCTTTGCCTTTATCACTGGCAGGAGCTGAGGTCAAATCACGCATCGGGGCTGAGCAACTGGCAACCTTCCAGACATTCCCTGACGTCCAACCAACTGGGGAAGACCGGCTTTCTCCCGGCCCTGCCCACAGCAGGAATCCAGAATCGGCCCTCTGCAAACCCCCCAAACTGGCCTTCACCCTCCCCGACTGGCTGGGAAGCCACGGCACCCTTGAAAAAGCCGAGCTCCTCCTGGCTGGAAAGAGAGGAGCTGAGGCAGCTGGAGATCCGGGCCAGGAGGCCTCGTTCCAGACCCCCCCCCCCAGGGAGCTCTTGTGCCTCCTTGACCAAGGGGGTGGGTGGCGGACCTGAAGGAGAGCTGCAGGCCTGCGCACTGCCCTCCCTTCTCTGGCCGGATCAGGAGGCGAGGAGTCATCCTCCCTCCTGCTAATGAGCTGGTGCAGTGCCCCGGTCTCTGGACTGCATTGCTGGCAAGGCTGATAATTGTTCTAAGCGCCAACGGGAAGTTGTTTCTTTTGTCAGGTCGTCAGATACGGACGAGGAGATCGGCAGCCTCTTTAAGCTGCAAGGAATCGCTCAGGAGGGGACCTTTGGCACGGGAGGGGGGAGAGCAGTCAGGGACCCCCCCCCTCCACCCCAAACCACCAACAGCAGCCCTGAACTCATCCGTCTCTGCTGCTGCTTCCAACTCTCCCTTTCCCCCCCACACCCCTGAAACTAAGCTCCCCTAACCTCAAGAGGATGGGAAGCTGAGAAGAGCAGTTGAAGTGACTCCTGGGAAAATCAAGGGGGCCCCTGGAGCAGAAGGGGAGGGGGAGACACACACCCCCCACAAGGCTTGTGCGCCACGGCCTTAGAATAGATCCTGCCCTCTGGCACCCGGACATGCCTCGTTTGGGGCGAAACGTTTGCAAACAGCCAAGGAGACCATCTCTGCCGTTTCAGAAATCCGTCCTGCTACTGCTGCAGCATGCCCATCCTCATCTGAAACGAAAGACCATCTCCCCGGGTGGATTGCTGCAAAAGGAGACGGGATACAGGTTAGGGAGGGGGGGCTTGTCTTAGAAAAAGGCAAAGTCCTCTTTAGCTGCCCCCCCCATCCCAACCTGCCAGGATCCCCGAAGACGGAAAAATCCCGAAGGTGGATTGGTTGCCTTGAAGCTATTAGGTTTCCAGGGCTGATGAAAATAAAGGGGGGGGTTGGATTGACGTCTGTCAATCAGCAAGGTCTCACCCCATGCTTTAGGAAGTTCTGAGGGGAGATCGACAGTCGGGGTGTCAAAGGCAAGGGGATTTTCTTTGCTTTTCCTTGAAGACGTTTCGCTTCTCATCCAAGAAGCTTCCTCAGTTCTGACTGAAGCTTTTCTTCTTCCTTCCGCCAGAACTGAAGAAGCTTCTCGGCTGAGAAGTGAAAAGGGCTGTGAAATACGAACTTCTGAAGAAAAGCCACAGCCCGCTTTTAGTTATGAAGTCAAGGGCCCTCATCCTGTCCAAGCAGGCCAGCTGCATCCAAGCTTGTTGGGACAGCAGAAAGCCACTAACCTTGTTTATTTCTTTATGCCTTTCTTTCGTGACAATCTCCTCCAGGACCTCTCCATCACCTTTAATAAGCCTGCAAGAGAATCACCACTGAGCTCCCCAAGCAACAGATCTTATCCATAAAAATGTGGAAAGCAGCTGACCCTTAAAAAGAGGTCGAGTTAACTATTGCCGCGAGGGGTTTATTCGCTTAGCAACCGTGGGGGGGGGGAGAAAAAAAGTCGTAAAAATCAAGAACAACTTTGTGAACAAGTGCCTCTTTTGGCAGCAGAAATTCTGGTGGCAATTGTGGTCGTAAGTCAAGGACTCGCCTATATGCCCTTCTACTGTGGTTGAAAGCTTTCAGAAAAGCAGGAAGAAATCGATTCGTATTTAGCAAATGCTAAAGGCAACGCCCTCCTGTCAAGCAAATATTTGAGGATCCGGGTGCTGCGTTTGTAATACGGAAGACTGTTCTGGGTATTAATAATGGAGATGCCAACTTCACAGATCTGCATCTTTGAGAGATGGCTTGTGCCCAGACCCTAGCAGCAAAATCAAATCAGCAGCGGGCAACCTCTTGCAGAGACAGCAAACGAGGCAAAATGGGGGGGGGGGGGAGAAACACACCCCAATGTTAAAAAAAGTAAAATAATGGCATGCCATGCAAACCGCTTTCCGTTGGAAGTTGCAAATACGCCCAGGGAAAGAGGGGTTCTATGGATTTTGTGAAATTATTACAGGGAAGGAACCCCCCAATTCAACCCAGCCCCACGGCTCCCTACCTCATTCGGCCTGTTTCAGGGTCGAGGACCTTCCGTATAACGCTCTGCCGGGCATCCCATTCCTCTTTGGTCATTGGCTTCATGGCCTGGATGCGGAATTTCTGTTCGTCCGTCAGGGCTGAAAGAGAAAAATGGGGGAGGCTGACAAACTCTTCAATCGTTCCCGTAATGATCGACTCTAGGAGAGGCTCTGCCTTTTACCCCACTGGGAGAGAAAGGCCCTGGGGGTTTTTTTGGTCCTCACCGGGGGGGGGGGGGGATAAATAAATCCCCTATTCATCACGAACAAGCACTGTGAGAAAAGAGGAGGTGAGGAGAAAGCAACTGACATGGAAATTCTGAAATTCCAACTGTGGTCCTAAGTCAAGGGGAACTGTTTTATGTTATTATAGCCTCTCCATTGCTCCTCCAACCTGATCTTGGGAGAATTTTGTTTCCCCACACACACACACACACAAGGCTTGCTTTAGCTGAGTTTCTGTGCTATAAAGGCCAGCCTTACCAGGCCCAGAATCCGATCCAGCCTCCTTCTGCCATTGCTCCAGCGAAGGGCCGGGAGCCTCCTCCTTCTTACTTCCCTCCTCTTTCCCCCTCTCCCTTTTGGCTTTCTTCTTCTTCTTCTTCTTCTTTTTCTCTCTTCGTTTTTTCCGCTTCTTGTCTTTCCCTTTGGAAGCCTTTTTCTTCCTCGGCTTTTTCTTCTCGGATTTGGGCTTTCCGTTGTGGGACTCGTCCGAGGAGGCACTGGAAGAGGAGGCCGATCCAGAAGAGGAGGAGGAGGAAGAGGAGGAAGAGGAGGTCTCAGAGGAGGAGGAGGAGGAGCTGGCCTTCTTTGTCCTTTTCTTCTTCACTTTCTTCTTCTTTTTCACTGGAAGCCAGAATGGAACGGAAGATAAGCAGGGGCTCCAGAGGACAATCATCCCCAGCCTGGCTGGGAATTCGAGAGAGGCGGTCCCACCGCCTTCATTTATTATCCTGTCACAGCAGAACCGCACATGATCATCACCAAGGGGGAGAGGAATTGATCCTCTTGGCTGGTCCTACCCAGACCCAACCTGTCATGGAGACTGTGTCCGAACGGAGTGAGCTGGGTAACTAACTACTTACAATAGTTTGGGGCTTTTCTGCAACCCTAAAAATGAGGTAATCGCTATCAACCTGCTTTTTAAAACAGTGTTTCCCAACCTCAGCCCCTTTAAGATGGGTGGACTTCAATTCCCAGAATTCCCCCCTTTTAAGGCTGCCTTAAATGGGTGCCTGCGAACAGCGAGAACTGACATTCGGCCCATTGCATTTACCCCCACTCTACCCGAGAGACCGAGCTTCCTGTTTAAAATGTTAACATCTTCAAGTTACTAGTCCTGGTGGAACTCCCAGGAAGTTTTAAAGAAGGGAAAAGCCGGCTTGGCTTACCAAGCCAAAGCCAAGGAAGACAACCACCCCCTCTGAATGGCCAAGGCTGAGGAGAGGTCCCCATCCTTCCATCTTTCAACAATGTTCATTTGGAAGCCACAACTACGCATTTGTTAAACCACAGGTGTTTTTTTTCCCCTCACCATCTTTGGAAGAGGATAAACTCATTCTGAATTCCTGGGGTTCAGATTCTTTTTTGCTTGCTGGGGACCAACTCCTCCTGTCTCGGGAATCTTTGCTGTTCTTCCTCCTTTTCTTATCTTCCTCCTTGTCTCGCTGCCGGCTCCGGGAATCACTTCGACTCCTTCTGCGTTTTTTAGCTTGGCTGTGAGCCATCATGCTCTTGGTCTTGTTTCAGACAGATGAATTTTTTTTTAACATCCACAGCAGAATAACCCTCTCGGAATGCCTTATTTGTAAAAAAAAATACAATATATGAAATAAAAATAAAATATGAAACTTGTAAAATATATATATATATATAACAAACACCTACTCTGTTATTCATCTCCAACTAAAACTTGCCTCTATTTTTTGTTAAATGGAATTCTTATCTGTAGATCTTTAATCTTTTTTTTTAAAGCCATTTTTCAGTTTCACTTAATCACAGTATTAATTTGCATTTCTTTTTACAGGTGCTTTGTGGCCAGGCATTCCACAGGATAACTGTATTTTATCTTAATTGCATATAGTGTATATAAAGTATTTAGGTGGCACAACGGGCTTTTTTGCAAGTGTACGCTACAGATTACACGAGCAAAGCCCCTGTTATCGTTCTGGAAGGATAACACACATTATTTTTCCTTTAAACTGGTAAAGATTCAAAGGGAGAAGCAGACGGAAGGAAGGACATCAACTGAACGGACGCAGAAACAATAGAATCGATGTAATTTTTATTCCTTTAGGTTTTATTCCTTTGGAATGGTGACTTTATTCTTAAGAGAGATTGCTCCCTAATGTTCTTCCAGCTATCTGTACTCAAAATCTTTATAATGTATTTAATAATCTTCCTTTTCTACTCAATAAGGTGAGGGTCTTTCTGAGTCTTGAGTACTGGCCCTTTAAGAAAAGCCTCGCTTTCCTAGCTGTTGTTTAACCGTTTCTGGCCAATCCGCGGGCACCTCTGCCTTTATAATCCCGCCTCCGCCAACTCGCCGGAGCGGCCGCTTGGAGCGCATGCGCGCTAAGGACGAACCTGCTCCGTTTTTATGGATCCGAATTCGCCCCGTCGTCCTAGACTTACCGAGTCAGGTAAACGCCCCGCCGGTGGGGTGCAGGAGGCCCGGCACGGCGTGAGGCGCAGAGCCCTCGTTAAGGCGGCTTCTCCGCACCATCCGCGGATTCGGAAAGCGAACGCAGCCGCCCCCCCCCCTCGCCCCAACGGCGGCCGTTCTCTAAACTGTGACGGCGACTTCCGGTTGGTACATTCGTACATAAGTCCGGCGGGGAAATTGGAGGCTGCGCACTTTGGTTCCCACCTCGGTTAATGCATGTGAGCCGAAGAGTTTCTTGCCAGTTAAGAGATATTATTGATTAAACGTATTGATTGTATTGATTTCTATGCCGCGCATCTCCTCTTCGCACACGGTTTTGTGGGGTTTTAATTAAAACAAGGGATTTTTTTTACTTGTTCCCTTCCAAGATTCCTGAAGCTGTTGGCTTTCTTGTTACCGGATGTTATAAATAGGAGATTTTGCATTCCAGTTGGAGGCTGTTATAACTGAGAAGGAAAGGTAGTTATTTAAAAAAGGAAGCATTCAAAATAGTATTTTTAAGCTCCTGATTTAAAAAAGGGTATTTAGCTGTTATACTGGAGAGATACCAACTAAATAGGATTGATGGGGGAGGGGTGAATTTGAAGATGAAGAGACTCTAATAGAGGTTGGCGTATAAAAGCAGGGAACACCTCACCCACCCTCACACTGATGACGTTGCCTAGTTGGGCAATGAAACGTTGTAAGAAAACGAATCTCGGAGAGCACCAAGGACTTCACAGTCCTCCTCCTCCCACATTGCCTTCTAGCACTGATGATGTTGCCTAGTTGGGCAATGAAACGTCTGCAAGGAAATAGCCAAGCACTCAGGACTGCACAGAGACTATTAAAAGTCGGATTTTGAAAATTTATTAAAATCCAGACGCAGAGTCCTCCTCTTCCTCTGTGGTTTTCTTATGTTAGCGAGCACACGTCTGTGGTCCCAGGTGGGCTGTCCTCCAAAATCCTAGTGAACCCATCCCCAAATCCGTCTGCTTCAATGAGGTCAGGCTCTCTGTTGCACATGGGACAAAGCCGGTTGCGGACAGCCGATGATCGCATCCAGATAATCAGGTTCCTGCGTTCGCCAGAGTCAATGGGCAGTGCCCCGTGGAGCTGCCCTCCGCGATGGAACAATCCACAGAACAGCACGTGTTCAACCTCCAGGTAATTTGGCACAGGCTTGGCATCCTTGAAAAGAGCGGACAGATCAGGTTACGAGCTGCTTCAGCAGTTGTGGTCTTCAAATCAAGGCAGCTCTCAGAAAATATTCATTTGTGCTATATCTACATCTGCAATTTACTACTACAAGCTATGGAAGTTAGTGGTTAAGGCACCCAGCTAAAATCAGGAGATGGGGGAGTTCTAGTCCTCTCGTAGACATGAAAGCTGGCTGAATGACCTTGGGCCAGTTGCTAGGAGACAGTGAGTTCTAGTGCTGCCTTAGGCATGAAAGCTGGCTGGGTGATTTTGGGACAGCCACTCTCTCTCAACCCTACCCACCTCACAGGGTTGTTGTGGGGGAAGTAGGAGAAAGAAGGAGCATTAGATATGTTTGCTGCCTTGAGTTATTTCTAATAATAATAAAGGTGAGATAAATAAAATAACCAAAAGTTATAATCACTGTACACACAGGTGATCTACAGCTTTAATAACTCAAAGGATGGGTAAAAATAAGTTCCACCGCAGGGTAAAATCTGCTTGCATAAAGAAGGTCTACAGCAGAGTTGAGAAAAGTTTGGCTAACTTTTTATATAAAGCCACCCAGTCTCAAACCCATCATGTGGTAGTTAGTTGCCCATAATGATGTAAAAGATTACAGTCAACTGCATGAAGTTTTAAAAGTGGCACCTGTCTAAATTCTGCGAAGTAAAGGCTGCCTTCGCTGAAGTCTTTCCCCAGGCAGACGTTGAGAGTCACTTCTGCGTTGTCGTAATGAATGTGCAGGTCCAAATCTTCACGCAGTGCGTATTTCACAACAAAAGCTTTGTGGCTGTCCAAGAAGCTCCCTCCACAGTCCGGGTAAAGCAGTGCTGTCAGCGGTTGCAAATATTTCTCTCGCAGAGGTGTAAGAAATGTTTCGTCCAGTCCAAGTTCATTCAAAAGCACCTGCCATACATGTGAATGAAAAAGAGACAGAAAATAAAAGGGGGGGGGGGAAGATGACGAATATTCTAGCAGAAGATTTGGGTCAATTTCTTTCATGGGTTTTGTTTTTTCTAGTACGCCAAATATCAATGTAGCATCGATAACTGTTTTGTATTTAAGTGAGCCAGGATAGAATACAAATAACCCTGTTTTCTCTAATGTGAGAAAATGCATTTAACAAAACTTAATTCCCACATCATTCCACATTTTTGCCATCTATAGGATGTGAAGCTCACCCCATAGTTATTCATAGAATTGGGTCTTCCCTTAGGCAACTCGGACTGTTCAAAATGTTCGAGTTCCTCAACGAAAGCTTCGCAGAATTCCTTGGTGAATATTGGTAACCGGTAGATTCTCTTATCTGAAGTAGAGAAGAAAATAACCAGGGAAGAAATTCACTTTTTTACTGCCTATTAACGAGTAAGCATATTTTCCAGGTGATAAAATAAGTTAGTCTGGGGTTTTTATTTATTTATAGTAAAGCTTAGAAGTCTGTGGGCAGAAGGCCATAATTCAGGATTTTTAATTTATTTGCATATAACATAATGAATTTCCCCAGTTGAAAGGAACTTCCATCAGCATGGGTGAGAAAGATTCATCTGTGCATGAGAATTGGAACCTTGGCTCTGGGCCACAGGCCCAAAGAGGAGTAAGCTCAGCCTGCCAGAGGCATAGCCTGTTTGCAGCCCACTGATAAATGAACATCTATTATTACCTGATAAAGATTCTACATGGCGCAGGAGACCTTGGAGATCAGCATTTTGGGATTTGCAGTACTTGACGGTTTCTAAAAATTCTGGATTAAAAAATGATTCCTAGCATAGCAGATAGGGATAAGGAGGGAACAAGAAAAAGATAATTGAACAGAAAAACCCTAACTTCTGATTAACTTGCCTTTCGCTTTTATCAGATTTTGGGGGTTGCTGCCAATGCTCTTAACTCTAGGGACTGGGAGCAGGTTGCAAGGCTAGGTAAATTATCCCTCTACCTCAATTGCAGATAAAGGATTTGATATTATCAACCACGTCTACATTATGCAATTTCCTCTTTGTCAGAAACGGCTGTGAAGCCTCAGGTTAGTCTCACTTTCTTTCATAATTTGCATAACAGGAAAAGTCTCCTCCCCTTTCCTCCTGGTCCTCTGAGCATAAACAGATGTGCAAACACAAGGAAGCACATCCTTTACCTGTAAAATATATAGCTGTGGGTGCTTTGGTCTGTAATTCTGAGAGATGATTGCTTTTCTTTCTCTGGATTGATGATCCAATTCCTTTCTCCTCTGCACTTCTTTTTCAACCTGCAGTAATTCACAATCTGATTGTTTATAAACTGTTAATTAAGATACTTAAACAGATGCAAGGGAGGTTTCTGCCTTGGTTTTCTTGTTTACAGAAAAAGCGAGGGATCTCATAAAATTCAAAAAGTGCTGGACCAGAAACCCGGTATCTAGTACACATAATTTTAGTACACATAAATCTGTGGGCGATGGGTGACTTTTGATCAGTCTTTCGCACCACCCAACCCCCCCCCCCAGGAACCTTGTGCGGAAAATAAAGAGACAAGGAAGCATTTCGTACACTGCCTTGAACTGTACAAAAAGGGGCAGGCTACCACTTTAGAATCATAACCAGTGTGCAGTTGCATGCCATTGTGCCCACAGTAAAAGATGACAAAGGTTATCTTTCAAGCTAATATAGGGCAATAATACTATGGAATAATTCACAATTGTATGATTCCTCAAAATAATGTAATAAGACTGAAATTCCACAATGGTGTGATTCTTCCAGCTGATATATATATATGTGTGTGTCTATAGATACACACTTAAGCTAGTGTGATTCTATCAGCTAATATAGAGCAGTAATCACTCAATAGAAATTTGGGAGTCGATTGTAGTTGTAAGTCGAGGACTGTGTGTGTGTGTGTGTGTGTGTGTGTGTGTGTGTGATTTTTTTCTCTCTAATCAGGCTAGTGAGATTCTTCAGCTGAAAAAGGGCAAAATCAATGCAACAAAAGCCCGGAAGGGGCGACGGGTCTTCCTGCCCAGCCTCGCCCGACCAGACCTCTCGAAGGACGGCCGCGAAGTCCTCTTCGCTCCTGCAGCCGCGCTGCCTCAAGACCTGCGGAGGAAAGAACGGGGCTCAGCAGGGCGCGGACGATGGGGACTGTAGTCCAGCCCTCCCCCCCCCACCACTGCGGGCGAGGGTTCCGCCGCCGCCGCCGGGCTCACCGGCCCGTACTCCCTGCGCAGCTGCTCCGGGTCGCCCTGGTAGCGCAGGTGGAGGCCGTAGCGTTCCACGAAGAGGTTGTCGGTGAGGAAACAGGCGCAGGCCAAGAAGCGACCCCGGCCCGGGCCGCACGCGCCGCGCTCCATGTTGCCGGCCGGACCCGCCGGCGGACGGAACGCGGTTGCCCGGGCAACGGGTCCGTCGCTCAAAGCGTCCCGGCCGCCAGCCAGCGCCAGGGAGCGTCTGCAAATTACCCAGCGGCGCCTAAAGCGGAGGAAGCCGGGTCCGGAGCATCTCTTGCAGCTCTGGAGTCCGCAGATGAGCGGAACGGCCCGGAGGAAAGAAGGGGAGCCCCTTTGGGCCGGGGCTAAGCCAGTTTCGCGGCCCCAAGGGAGCAACCCATCGGTTGTTGTTGTTTTTTTGTTTTTTTTTTGCAAGTCAGCCTGGGAAAATCTGCAGCTTTATTGCTAGCAAGAAGGCGGTTGCCATTGCTTTTTTTCTTCTTCTTCCTAACAGGGCTCCTTTGCTCATAAGCAAGAAGGCTGGCTTTCTCAATAGGGTCTTTTGCATACTGATGTGGGGAGAAAGGACAACAGTGCAACTGAAATGCATTGGTCCAGTTGGGCAAGGGTCTTTTTTTGTCCAGGAATTGCAGGGGAATCCAACTCTACTCACCTTAAAGTTGCCAACTTTGAGAGACAAAAACATTGGTTTGCTTCAATCTGGGTTGAGGATTAAGCACCAGTTACCTGGGCTGACCCACCAACTGTGGCTTATAAGCCACTGGCAGTGACTACCTCCAAGATGCTAAGCCAAAAATCAGTTGCGACTTATGGGTGAATCCAGGTTGTAGTCTGCTAGCAGTTTTTCTTTTGTGCATCTCCCCCAAACAGTGAGATAAACAATGGCTGCTCAGCCAAGGGAGAAAAATCCATCTGAATCCTGGAATAGATGGGTGGAAGGGAAGATAATTTGGAGCATTTCAGAGTCGGGCAGAAGAGGGGGACGAGGGAGCAAATCCCCACTCTGCACATGGCCTTGAGTTGTGCAAAATAATACCGAGACCCTCCCCGTGAGTTCAGGGAAAGAGCAAAAAGCTTCCCTCTCTCTGAACTGAACTGGTTTTCCTCGGTGGGCTGAGCAGGCATATTTCTGGAGGCTGCAGGTATAACAGAGTAATAGAATTGGAAGGGACCTTGGAGGTCTTCTAGTCTAACCCACTGCTGAACTGCTTTGTTATAGCATTTCAGACAAATGGTTGTCCAATCTCTTCTTTAAAAACCTCCAGTATTGAAGTGCCAACAGCTTCTGAAGGCAAACTGTCCCATGGATTAAGTGTTCTAGCTGTCAGCTCTATGAACTGACACTTTTAATTCATACTCTTAACTGTTCTGTCATCTATGTCAAATGTCAACTCCCCCCCCACAACCTCCGTGCCCCAAAGTAGGTACCAGATGTACCCAGAGCATCCCATCCTGATGCAAACAGCAGGAAAGAGCCCTCCCCGGCAGCTTTGCAAAGCAAGGGGCACTTGCGCATCATCCCTTAAGCGAAAGCAAAACCAGCAGTGCACAGCTGCAGTTCCTGGATAAAAGGACGGCGCTTCCCAGCTGCAGCCCAGCGGTCTCCAGCTCCCCTGGCCTGCGAAGCCAGGCCCTTGCCCGGCTGGACTCTTCTTTGCAACATGGATTCTGCCTTGCAAGTGGCCGAGGAGGAGGAGGAGGAGGAGGAGGAGGAGGTAGTCGGCGAAGGCTCCTACAGCCCCACCAGCAAGTTTGAGGATATTTTCCGCCTCCTCTCCGAAGGCTGCTTCCCGGCCAGCTTCTGCTCCATCAAACGGAAGAATCTGAAACGCTACGCCCAGAAGTTCATTGTGGAAGGTGAAAAGGGGGGGGAGGAGAGGATGGGGGTTTTTTTTGGGGGGGGGGAGGGAGGCAAGTCTGCAGCTGCAGCAGCCCGAGGCTGGCAAGGAGGCATCGGGACATGGACAGGGTTGGGGGGGGGGGAGATTAGCTTGATTGGCAGCAGGGAAAGATGGGGGAGGGGGAGGGTGCAGAAAAAACCAAAGCTGCTTCTGCATCCCTTCCACCGAGAGATCTTGCAGGCTTTAGACTGATTGGAGATGCTTTGGGTTTTAATCCTAATTTAAGAAATTGGAAGGGTGGCATCACAGAGCAAGTAAGTCATTCCAAGCAAGGTGCTTTTTTTTGTTAAAGATGTTAGGTTCAGTACATTTAAAACTGAATCTCCTCCCATCCTCCTTTTACTTCCTCTTCTCCTCCTTCCATCTTCCTCTTCCTTCCCTTTCGCCTTTTCCTTCTTCTCCTTCCATCCTCCTCTTTTTTCTTTTCCTTCTTCCTCTTTTCCTTCACCTTCCATCCTCCTCCTCCTGCTCCTCCCCCCTTTTCTCCTTCCTCTTCTCCTCCTCCTTCCATCCTTCTCCTCCTCCTCCTCCTTCCCTCTTTCAATCCCATCATCCTTGGTCCTTTGGTCCTGCCAGTTGGATCAGCAGCATTTCAAGGACATCTTGTGGAAGGATTTAATGCACACACACCCCAAAAAAAACATTGAGAGGGGAGATTGACACGTGCAGAAATACAGGCGCACCTTGCATTAGAAATGGTAACCTACCATGGTGCCCATTTTTCCCAGCCTCTTTTTCCATCTCGTATTTTTTTCCTTGTTCCTTTTCTCTTGTGCAGGCGGTTGCCTCTATTATGTGGGCCCCAAAAAGGAAGAAAAGCGGGAAGTGGTGGTTGACCTCGAACGGCGAAGGCAGGTCTTCTTGGAAAGCCACTTCACGGAGCTGGGGAATCATCTGGGCCAGAAGAAGACGGTCCACCGGATTCAGAGCCGATACTATTGGCTGGGTATTGTCAAGGATGTGGTAGACTGGGTAAATGTTTGGGGGCGGGGAGGAATTGCTCGTTTTAGGCAGAGAAAATGATTGCTTGGAGCATTGGGATTCATTCCCAGAGATCCAAAGGAAGGGATTATTTGCAATGATAGAGGTAGTCCTTGATTTACGACCACAATCTTTGCAGCCACGGTTCTTAAGTGAATTTCTCTGGAGGTTAAGCAAATGACATGCTCATTAACCAAATCCAGCTTCCCCATTGACTTTGGGGTCAAAAGCTGGCTGGGAAGTTTGCAAGCGGCGGTCATGTGACCCTGGAGGTCGCAAATGGTGACCCCAAGACCCTGCAACTGTCATAAATACACGCCAGTTGGCAACCGCCCAAATTCTGGTCACACCATGGGGATGCTGCAGCGGTCCTTAAGCGCAAGGACTGGTTATATAAGTCACCTTTCCCAGGGCCCTTGTCATTTCAAACCGTCACTAAGCAAGTGGCTTCTTCGTCTTTTTTTTTTTGGTCTGCCCGTCTTCCTCCAGATCAAGCTGTGTGAAACCTGCCAGAACGCAGAGCATAGCAAGAGCCTCACCAAAAAAATCCAGCCGGTTAAAGTGGAACTGCCTTGGGAGGTTGTAGGGCTGGATGTTTATGGTACGTGCATAGCTTATTCCAATTTGTATGACTCTTTTTTTTCCTTCCTAGTGTTTTCCCACAAGTGCAGGATTTGGGGTTGTTTTTTTCCCCAGACGAAACAAGTGTGGATCCATTTAGTTGCAATAGAAATTGATCGACTGGCGTGTCACCTGAGCATGCCTCTGTGGGCTGACTGGCCCAAACTCGTCCTGCTGGCTGTAAAGCCTAAGGCGCGACTAGAACCATCTCCAGATGATTGACGCAAGGTCATCCAGGTGGCAATTGTGCCTAAGGCTTGACTAGAACTTACCATCTCCTAGTGCAGGGGTAAGCAACCTCGGCTCTTTTATGACTCATGGACTTCAACTCCAGGAATTCTGGGAGTTGAAGTCCATGAGTCATAAAAGAGCCGAGGTGCCTACCCCTGTCCTAGTGATTTCCCCAAGGCCATCCAGGTGCTTTCATGCCTAGGGTGGACTAGAACTCACCATTTCCTGTTAAATTGGCCCAAAAGTCACCCTACCTACTTTCATGCCCAGGGCAAAACTCACCCTCTCCTAATGATTGACCCCGACTGCTTTCATGCCTAAGACGAGACTAGAACTCACAGCCTCCTCCTTTCTAGACTTCTTTTAAACAAGTGCTAGCTTTTATTTGGCAACCCGATCAGCTTCTCCTCCTCCTCCTCCTCCTCCTCCATCTTGCTGCTGAGTCCCCTTTTCTCCAGCGTAACTACCTCGTTTTATCTTGCACACCTTCACCTAAATCTCAGTGAGGTCCCCTCAACGACTGACTCTCTTTGGCATGTTCTCCAGGCCCATTCCCGGAGTCCAGACAAGGCCACAGTCACATCCTTGCCGTGACGGATTATTATACGAAGTGGGTGGAGGCTCTCCCTTTGATGAAGAGAGATGCTTTTTCGGTGGCCAAAGGCTTGGCTTCCTTGTATTACAGGTGGGCCGACCTCTTCTGCTATTGTGGGATTTAAGGTGGTCGCTGCTATAGGGCCAACCCCTAAAACTAGGAATTTGTAGCTACAGCAAAAAGTGGATTGGAAGGCCACGTTGTCTTACCAGATGCCCTGCTCCACGCCTTTCGTGGACATGGCAATATAATCTCAGCCTACAAATCTACTTATGAGTATTCCTCGTGTGATTTCTTCAACAGGTTTGGGGCATCCAGGAATATCTTATGCAACCTGAGCTGGGGCTTCTGCGAAGAGGTGAGTCAGAATTTTCATCCCCTGGAGCAGTGTCTCCCAACTTCAGGAACTTTTTAAGATGTATGGACTTCAACGTCCAGAATTCCCCATTTTAAGTCACGCTGGCTGCAGTATTCTGGGAGCTGAAATCCACACATCTTAAGCTCGCCATGCTGGCTGGGGAATTCTGGGAGTTGAAGTCCACACATCTTAAAGTTGGGGAATTCTGGGCACTGAAGTCCACACGCTTAAAGTTTTGTGGTTGAGAAACATTGCCCTAGGGCAGGGGTAGGCAACCTTGGCTCTTTTATGACTTGTGGACGTCAACTCCCAGAATTCCTGAGCCAGTCATGCTGAGGGGAAAGGGAGAGGTTTCCATATCTGAGCCATGCTGGCTCAAGGAATTCTGGGAGTTGAAGTACACCAGTCATAAAAGAGCCAAGATTGCCTACCCCTGCCCTAGGGCCTAGAGGCTGGGCTCCTGTTACCGGCTAAGCAGCAGTATGTGCCTCCATGCTTCCTTTGGGAAACTTACCATCAAGCTATTGAAAGATCTATTTTTAATCGTGTTGGCTTCTACATATATTCTGCACAGTTGCTTGTTCTCCTCCGTGGGCAGGGCCTATGCAGTCCATGCAAAAAAAGGGAGAAAATTCCGTAGCTGTTTCTAACTTCAACTATTGGCACCTTTGGAGTCCGGAGGCCCAAAGTTTCATGCAGTTGTGCATTTTCAGGTGGTCAAACTCTTATTAGAGAGATGGAACATTACTCAAAGCCTCACCCCGGCCAGCTGCACGAACCTGGACTGGCGCACCAATGACCTGCTGAAGTCCTCCATTTACAACGTTGTGAACGAGAAGCCGGATGGGTGGGACGAGGCCCTGGAGCCGCTTCTGTTTGAGCTCCGCACGTCCGGCAGCCCCATGACCAAACACTCTCCTTTCTTCCTCCTCTACAACAGATACGCCTGCCTGTCCTCCGAGGTAAAGGAGAGCAAATTCAGGGGGTTGTGTGGCTTGAAAAGGGGCGCGTGTGTGCGTGTATGTGTTGAGCCACACCACATCATCACCAGCAAGGATCCTCCTTGATTTTTCCAAGGTGGCAAACGAACTTGGGGAGGTCAAAGCCAGCATCCTTCAGAAGGGATTGGCAAATGCAAATTCGGCCTTTGCGGTTGGTGACTTGGCAGTAGCCCCCCTCATCTGAAATGGTGGAGGGTTTCCTGCCTGTGTAACACCTCTGGGGATTCTCTTTTAACAGCTACCTTAAAAAAATGCTGTAAAATCGGCTCCGGTCATGTCATTGCCTCGACGTACGACTGTAAGAACTTAACGCCTATCAACCCGATCCCAATTACAGTCGTAAGTCGAGGACTGTCTTCCGCTGATAATATCCTTCTCTGTAGGAATATCGGAGGAAGTTCCGTGTGTTTTTAAGCATGAGGCCGTCTTCCCGACCTGGCAAGAGAAAACCTTTTTTTTCTCCTTTGCAGGTAATCGCCAACATGACGGCTACTTACAAAGGGGAGCCGAAAAGCCTCAAGAGAAAAGGGAAACCGCTGCCCTCTCTCACCTACAAAATGGAGGGCGGCCTTTTGGGGAGAAATGGGGAGCCCCCCCTGAAAAAATTGAAAAGGAGCCAGTTTGTCTCGTTCCAGATCGAGACGGTCTTGAGGCCGGAGCAGAGCTTATCAAGCGTGAAGAAAACAGGATGATGGATCAAGAGATTGTGCCTGCTGTAGGCATTCACTCCGGTCGTGTACATATCCATGCATAACGTAGTCCTGGACTTACAGCCATCCTGTTTAGTGACCGTTTGGAGTTACAACGGCACTGGGGGAAAAAGGGACTTATCCTTTTCCACGCTTTTGACTCATGCAGCATCCCCGCGGCCACCTGGTCAAAATTCAGACGTTTGGCAACTGACTCGTATTTATGACCGTGTCTCGGGTTTCTCTTGTGACCTTCTGACGAGCAAAGAAGCCAGGTTCACATAACAACTGTGGTCCTAACTTAACAACCGCAGTGATTCACATAACAATTGTGGCAAGAAAGGTCATAAAGCAGAGCAGTTTTGGTCGTAAGTCGAGGACCCCCTGTATCTAATAAGACCAACAGAGACATATAGATATATAAGAGATGGGAGCAATATGGTTTAATTGAAATTCTCCCCTTTGTGGAAGAGTCCTGCATAAAGGCTCTAAATTTTGCGGGTGGCATGGGGATTTTTTTTATTTATTTTAATTAACAAGTGTTGGGTGAGGTCAGAGTGATGGGTTTTGACCCAAGAAAGCACCCTTCAAAACCTCACATCCTTTGCAAGCACACCCTAGGACTTTGGGCCTGTCTCAAGACAGCAGTATTCCCTTCTGTAAAATGAGCTTGTGTATTTTCTCCATCAAACACACACACACACACACCACACACACAGGATGTCTGCTCAGCCCTGTGCAGGCGTTATTATGATTATCCAGTTTATTTGCTGTCCATCTCGTAGTTTGAAGCGACTCTGAGCAGCGAAGCCGTCAAAGTTGTGCAAAGGATTTCTTGAAAATGAAAGAAAGTATGTGAAAAAGTTTGTCTTAGGTTTCTTAATGGAAATTCTGAGAAGGCAGCAGGCCATTTGTGATTTGAGGTGTCTATTTTTTGCAAGCCCCGTGCACTGTATTAATGGAGGAAGGGTCACTGATAGCCACAAGCAATATCAGGGGTTAATTCCTTTCTCCAGCTAATCACAAAGATGGCTGCATCTTCGTTTTATCCTTAGGGGAATGTGGACGACAGGACTGCAATGCCAACACTGCTAGTCTGAACACAAAGTCTGGGCACTGGGGTGATGTGTGTATCTTCGCATTTGTGTGTGCAAAAGAGGCAGATCTACCAACACGCAGGCTGATGAGCAGTGGGGTTGGGTCCAAATTGCCTCTCTGAATGTGTAAATAATCATGTAATAAATTTAGACTGATGCACTGAAGCAGCTTGCTTGTCCAAGTGTCTGACCCAAGTTCTCTGCGTGATGTGTTCCCACATAAGTCAAAATAGCTCCGAGCAGCTGAAACGGCTTCGTAAAAATGGTTGTGAGTCCTGGCCTGCACAAATCCAGTTCCGTGCCCATACCTGAGGCCTTGAGTGTGTGTGTGTGTGTGTGTGTGTGTGTGTGAGTGTGTGAAGAGTCCCATCTCCTGGTGGGGGCTAACCGCCTGTGGTGGTGACATCCTCTTCAGCTGCTGTTTATTTGAAGTTTTGTATTTATGATGGCAATTTGCTTTGAATTTGTTTTACAATTGCTCTCCACTCAGAGTGCCTTGCTCATATGGTAGGCACACGGAAGGAAGGAAGGAAGGAAGGAAGGAAGGAAGGAAGGAAGGAAGGAATTTTCCCTCACTCCCTTCCTACCATCTATTGGCCCTCTGGATTTGGGCAGGGAGGCCAAAGGAGCCCCGCTTCCCACAGTCTATGAAACTCACTGCCACAAGATAAGTCAGCTGTGAGGATGCAAGGACCTCGCAGTGGCGCTGGAGGGCTGAAGAGGACAGCAGCTCACAAAGAGTAACTTCAGTAGTTTGGAAGGCAGCCCTTGGAGGCTGCCATGCAACACAGACACACCCCTGCACACCGCTGGCTTGGAAAACCGCCTTTTCCTGCACTTCTGCTCCCGGCCCCATCACGCATTATGGGTTTTGCAATCCATGCAAAGCCCTGGGAAGGGCCAGGCTGCACCCACCAGCCCTGCTTGTCTTCCTTCCCCTCCCGAGGAAGCGGATGCTTTTTGCTTTTTCCCCCGCGGGATGAGAGAGAGAGAGAGAGAGGGAGTTGCGTTATTTATTTATTCATTTTTGTTTCCTCCGCTTCTCCCTCTGGCAAAGGGAGGAGCACCTTCAGCATCTTTCTCCAGCTGCAAAGGCAGGCAGGTAGGCAGGCAGGCGTGGGCGGGGCCTCGCGAGGAGGCGGGATCCATCGGAGACCCCGCCCCTTCCGACCTTGTCCCGGGCGCCGCTCAGCCTCCGCCGGCAAAGGAGATTAGCGGGTCTTGCGCTCGTCTGCAGGTAAAGAGGGTCGGGTTGGGGGGGTTTGCATGCACACGTGCACCCGCAGACCCGTGCAGGCTGGCTTCCCTCCCTGGAAGGATGCAGAGAGGCAGCTGAGGCTTTCCACGCCTTTTTTTTAATTTAACCCAACCCTGCGGGAAGGTGAGTCTTTCTCCTCTCTGCAAAACACCTGTCCATTTAATTTAATTTCCCCCCCCTTTCTTCCATGCTCGGTTTGCCTGATGCAGACGCCAGGCGGGGCAAATCCTTGCTCGCAAAGGCAGACAAGCCTTTGGGAATCGCCCCGCATTTGAAGCCCCGGGGTTTGCAGAAAGAGAAATTCAGACCCTTAACTGGGATCTGCCCACCTTTTCTTGCTGGCTTGCTTGAGGTTGGCCAATCCTTTGCTGCCCCCAAGCTGTGGCTGCAGATACTGGTCCTGATGGGAGCTGCTGGACAGTCCCTGGCGTTGGCTGGGCCTACCTTGCAGGGATCTCCGGAGGATTTAAAGAAAAAGAAAACAAAAAAGATTTGGGAGGCATTAGAGGCACCCAGCAGCTCTCCCACCCATCTTGCCAGTCTCCAGAATTATCCTGAATTTTGCAAAGGAGACCTGTGGGTAAAAAATAATAATGATTTCTTTTCTATTCGGGTTAGCTTTTGATGTGGAAAGGATGCAACTCAAAGCCGAATGAGATGAAGGCAAGTCTTGACTAGAAGGGAGGTTGGGAATGGGGGCTTTTGAGAGATCCAAGGATTTGTGTTGTTTTTTTTTTGGTCCTGCCGTTTCACCAAAATGACTGAGTCACACCGGGAAATAAATTGAGATCTGAGTAACTTCCTTTGCAGCCTGTTTCGTCCTCATCTTTCATCCGCTGCAGCAGATTGATGAGGCTGAGCCAGTCAGCCTGGATGCTTTATCAGGAAATTAGGAAGCTTGCCTTCCCTGTTTTGATCAAACAAATCTCTCCCTTCCCATCAAAGTCAATCTCTCCCTTTCATTTAAGGGCAGATGCAACATCTCCACTGCGGAACTCTCCGACAACTGCCTGGCAAAGGAATAAAAACATTAAAATGTTTTATTTTTTGGCAAGGAGCGTATTTTTAGGTCAAAGCAAGGCAAGGTATGACATAAGGTCAATAAATTAGATTTTACTGTGCTAGCGGAAAGTTAATTTTTGCACTGCTTTTTCCTCCTCTTTAAATGACTTGGCAGATTCTGGCAAGGAGCTTTGGGGCTTATTATGCCATTAAGCACATTTAATTGGGTTGCAATGAAACTTCCCCAAATTATGTTTCGATGAGTTCCCTTTTTTGTCCCCCGTTCAGGATTTCAGAGCCTTTACACAGAATCTTTTCTTGGCCCTGAAGTTGTAAATGATGATCAAAGTTGAGCCAATGTTTCTGCAGACGATAAGGTAGGGGAAAAGGACAAAGGAAATATAAAAAGATAGGCCAGCAATTTTATAGAGTGTTTTTTTTTTAAAAAAAGAATTTATCTTTATCTTTTAGGCTCAATTTGGAATGTCTCCATTCTGGTTTGTTTGATATAAGTATAAAAATCTGAGCATCTCCAATGGTTTTTCCCTGATCGGGGAGTTTTTCACCCCGTTATCTGAATTAAATACAGGGTAAGATTTATAGGCCATTGCAGTTTTAAATGTGGACATTTTCAGATTGGCTTTTGATCTGGGAAGGATAAAACTAAAATCCAAACCAGATGAAGGCAAGTTTGAGAGGGGGGTTGAAAAATCCCTTATAAAACCTGGATGCTTTTAAATCCATTTATTTATAGCATCTGTTAAAGCAATGTGCGCTCTCTCTCTCTCTCTCTCTCTCTCTCTCTCTCTCTCTCTCTCTCTCTCTCTCTCTCTCTCTCTCTCTCTCTCTCTCTTTTCCAAAGCTTGTGTTTAACCTCAAAAGATTAAAACCAAAGAGGTTTTTTAATTGTCCTTCCTGTTCAATTCTTTCTGCTTCCTACCCCTTCCAGAAGGGCCCATCATCCTTAGCCGTGGCAGATAGGGTCTGGAGTCCTTTTTGAGAGTCCCAATCCTCCCAGCTTGATGTGATTCCATCCTTTGGATCATCTGGTACTTTTCCTGAAGGCTTCAGATTAAATAAATAGGAATATACACAGGTTCATTCAGGGATTTGGTTTTGATTTGAATGAAAGGTGAACAATTTTTTTAAAAAAAACAGCCCAGAAGGATCAACTTTCCCTGTTTCCATAGCAACAGCCAAGCGGCCTAGCAGTCCTTGGTTACAGGGACCACCCATCCTTTATTATTAAGGGCAGTCCGTTATTTCACAAAGCTGATTTATTTTTCCCCAAACCATATTTTTTGTTTTGGATTTTTCTTTGTCATGTGAAGTTATGAAGATAAATAATTAGCATTTTTTGGTCCTTATGCACAGACTTTTGGATTTGTCTGCATTTCTAGGTTTGTCCTTTATTTTTTTTCCCCAAGAAAATACAGTCATTGAATTGCTGGTCTTCCTTAAAAATCCTCATCTTTATTTATCGAAAGAGATGATGAGAGGTGAGGTCTGTCCCTGGATGCTTGTTTAAAATTGAAAGCAACCGAACAGTTGAGGAATATTCATTGTTTTAAACCATCAGCTTGTCGTAAGGCTAATTCAGTTGGTTGTTCCACTTACTGTTTTGTACGGCCATGTAGCCTAATTTGCAAAGTTAGTTTATTATGGTTGATTCCAGAAAATATCAATAACAAATAAAATCCTGTTTATATCCATAGACCAGCATAAGAGGGTGGGGTGCAGCCATGAAAAAGAAGAATAAAGGGGAGAGAGAGAGAGAGAGAGAGAGAACTCAAACATCTAAAAATGATGCTTAAAAGCTAGAAGGCATAAAAGATATATTAAAAAGGGAGAATTTAAAAGAAGTGGTAGGAAGATCAGGTGAGACTAGAGCAGGGGTAGGCAACCTTGGCTTTTTTATGACTCATGGACTTCAACTCCCAGGAATTCTGGGAGTTGAAGTCCATGAGTCATAAAAGAGCCGAGGTTGCCTACCCCTGGACTAGAGAAACAAAAGTTTCTGGAAGATTATACAGTTAGTCCTCTACTTACAACCAGAATTATGGTTGTACGTTGTGCTGATCATTAAGTGGGTCATCAGGTGATTGTGCCTGATTTTATACAGTGGTTGCTAAGCAAACATGGTGGCCATTCAGCAAATCCATTGCACCCAATGAGTGGTTCAACTGGTTTGGAAGTAGCTCTGGGGAAGTCTGCTGTAACTCTGAACGGTCGTAAGTCGGGGACTGCCTGTACCAAGTTACACGGTGAATTTGGTGAATTTGATCTAGATGAAGCCAGCCACGGTTCGGTGCCCAGCTATCTCTTCCTTTTTCCTTGGTTGTGCAAAGCAAGCCCAGCAACTGCAACTTAGCTAAATCACAGTTAAGAAGTCATGTGTGAATACGCTGTCCTGTTCTCTCTTCTCTTGTAGGAAAGACTGAGCAGTGATGTTGGCGTTAACCCTGGCCTAGGAGCTCCGTGTTTCTCCCTTCCCTTCTGTTTTATGATTCCTATCTCTCTACCTCATTCTGGAACCAGTTTAAAATGCGTGCTTGGACAGCTGTGGCCAGCACCCTCACCTTCATAGGGACGGATGTGACGTTGACCACCCTGTTGTACGAACACAACCGCCACAGCAGGACCATCCTTCAGGACCTCAAGCACTTCAACATCTTTGACTCCATGCTGGATATTTGGGGCTCTTGCCTGTATCGCAGTTGCCTGCTCTTGGGGGCCTCCATTGGGGTGGCCAAAAACACCAGTTATGGTCCCAAACGGTTGAAAGGCTCCCGGATCTTTATCATCTTGGTCTGTTTGGCGATTGGAATTTATGCCCTGGTCAAGTTGCTTCTTTATTCTGAAGTGAGAAAGACCATCAAGGATCCTTGGTTTTGGGGTTTGTTCACCTGGACCTACATCTCGCTGGTGGCCACTTTCTCCTTCTGGCAGCTGCTCTCCTCTGTGACCCCTGCCAGGGATACCTTGGGGATTAATTCAGAATCCAGGGCTGAAGCAGAAGACGTTGGAGACCCCAGTTCTCCTGGGGTTCGGGGAAAGAAAGAGGAGGCCTCAGCTGCCACCATTTGTAAACTCCTGTCCTACACCAAGCCAGATATTCACTTCCTTGTGGTGGCCTTTTTCTTCCTCTTACTGGCTGCTTTAGGTGAATAATTTCGTTATAAAAATAGAACAACTTGAACACTCCTAATTACCTTTGTGTTTGTGTTTGAAAGGCTAATGACCCTGTGGTTTTGTGACATTAGGGGTGGTGTAGCTGTTGGTTAAAATAAAGTTTACTGAATGTTTGATGGTTTTGTGGGAAAGATCAATATCAAACGGGAAGTTAATGTAACCTAGAATAATTGAAATTGGTTTATTCAAAGCGTGGACCCTTTGGTCATTCTTAATCTCTAGATGAGTTGAGTGGCCACTTCTCTTGTGATCTGCAACATCTGGTAGATCATAGCTTGTTCATCTCTACTTAGCACCATCAACTAATTCCCAACTTTTTCAAATCTTTTGGGACTTGGGAAAGAAAGTGCTCTGAAGTTGACCGCCAAATCCTTCTGCTTTTCACTTTTATTCTGATTTTTTTGCTTCTCAACAGGAGAGACCTTCCTTCCATACTACACTGGCCAGGCCATTGATGGGATAGTCATCCAGAAGTCCATGGACCAGTTTTCCAAGGCAGTGGTGATCATGGCGTTTCTAGCCATAGGAAGGTAGCTTCATTAGACCATTGGTGTGTTTACTGTCTTACAGTGTGAAGGTTGGAATGTATGGTTGTTGCGTGACGGATCTTGCAATGGTTCCGGGCTGTCATGTAGATTGTCTCTTACAGGGGAACCTCCAAGAAATTGCAAGTTCTGGAATTGGGGAAAGAACACAAGTTAAAATGAGTGGGATTGTGTGCAATAATCTTTTCTGCTCTTTCCATGGTGTGTGTGTGTGTGTGTGTGTGTGTGTGTGTGAGAGAGAGAGAGAGAGAGAGTGAGTGAGAGTGTGTGAGTGAATGAGTGAAACCTTGCAGGGAGGGAAGGGCATCGTGTGACTAGTCCAGGCTGGGAGAAGTTCTGAAATTCCTCAAACTGAATGCTCTCTTGGTTTTAAAATTACATTTGAGTGTAATGTTGGGAGCAAAATCTGAGTTGAATCTTACGAGTGTCTCTCTCAAGCATTTCTTTCTTGATAGCGTACAGGTAATCCTGGGCTTAGGGGGTGTTGCGTTGTTGGTCTCTTGTCAGTCCTATAACATCTCTTATCTGCAATCAGCTCATTTACCGCAGGTATCCGAGGCGGCCTCTTCACCCTGGTGTTTGCTAGATTGAATATTAGGCTCCGTAACAGACTGTTTCGATCGCTAGTGGTGCAGGAAATGAGTTTTTTTGACGAAAACCTGACTGGTGAGTTTCTCTACATTTTGGGTCAGGAGTGGGGATCCCCTGACCCTGCAAATGTTGGTCAAGTACAGTATCACTAATCAGGCTGTTGGGAATTGTAGTTCAGGGGAATCTGTAGGCTGGTAGATTGAACACCTTTAGTCTAGACCAGTGTTTCTTAATCTTGGCAACTTTGAGACATGTGGACTTCAACTCCCAGAATTCCCCAGAGCTTAAAAGTTTCCGAAGCTTGAGAAGATTGACTTCGTTGGAAAATCAGAGTGCTAATACTTCTTCAGTGCCATTTTCCATAGATCGTATTCTCTTGTGATGTTTTCTTTTCCGTCGATCCTTTGTCTTCTGTCCTCTTTCGCAGGTGACATCATTTCCCGACTGACATCCGACACAACCATTGTGAGCGATCTTGTCTCCCAGAACATCAACATCTTTTTGCGCAACCTGGTCAAAGCCACCGGGGTTATTGTTTTCATGTTTAGCCTCTCATGGCAGCTCTCCTTGGTGACCTTCATGGGCTTCCCTATAATCATGCTGATGTCAGATTTTTATGGGAAATACTATAAGGTTAGTTTTATGGAAGTCTTAGAATATTCCTTTAATCATTGGCAACGTTTGGGGGAAGAACTCTTAAACCATGTGTTGCTAGTTATGGTCTGGTCAATGATCACATATTGTTCAAATGCTTTCAGGCTAATGTTGAATTTTGGTCAGGCTCCCCAAACTATGAAAGATGCTCAGAGTTGCTTCTAAGCAGTTTCCGTTAATGTCCCTCACCTGCAGACAGAATCTTGCCAAACTAAAGGAACTACTTGCATAGCTAAAGATAGATTCTGAGAACTTCTAGGGAGGTGTCATCTTAACTCTCTTCCTCCCAATCAAACTCTAAACTTCGCTGTCTCTTGCTCCTCTGGAATGCAGCCCCTCCTTTCTCGGAATCCAGACAATTTTCCACCCCAGTTTTCTTCTCAAAGCCACATCTGGCCCTGGATACTGACTGAAACATACATGCACATAGCTGTATTTCTATTTGGCATCTGGAACGCCATGTGAGCTCCCAGATTTGAGGGCAGCTTGGAGTACTGTTGAAGTAGGACGTTTTTAGCGGTGACTCTTCTTCTTTCTATTTACCAAGTAGAAGCTCTCTAAAGACGTCCAGAACGCATTGGCCAAAGCGAACAACACCGCCGAAGAAACCATCTCCGCCATGAGGACAGTCCGAAGCTTTGCCAACGAGGAGGCCGAGGCTGACGTCTATTGGGAGAAATTGCAGCAAGTCTACAAGCTTAACAAAAAAGAGGCGATGGCTTACACCTACTACGTGTGGTCAAATGGAGTAGGTTGAAATGTGTCCTCTCTTCTATTCTCTCTTCAACAGAAATAACTTAAAGAGGGCTTTATTATTATTATTATTATTATTATTATTATTATTATTATTATTATTATTATTATTATTATTATTATTTTCTGTCCTTTCTTCAATTCTGATTTGGGCACACAGCAAGGGGAAGGGCTTCTCAGATGTATGCCAAAAGGTATGGTTCTCTTAGGCCAAGAGTAAATATGAGCACGTTTGTTATGCCAAGTATTTTTCCAGAGCTGAGTCCACGTCAGCAGCTGCCTAAAGTCTCACGTGTCCTTGCTAACTTAGTAAAGTGCCGATAGAAAAGAATATTTGGAAGTTCAGGGTTGAACTGTGGGGTCCTCGGTGTTCCCTGAGTTTGATGGTTTTGCACACTTCATGACCAAGCTAGGTGCTGCTGATAGGAAAGGGTTTTGTGTGTCTGAAGGAGTAGACCAGCCTTGCCCAATTTGGTTGTCCTCATGAGTTAAACCGGAGTTCAGCTCCAAAGTTCTTGGTGATAACACAGTTCAGCTGTTTTGTCTTTGATTCCAGCTCACCCTACTCATCGTTCAAGTGAGCATCTTATACTATGGAGGCCATCTGGTGATCACAGAGCAAATGACAAGTGGCAACTTGATATCCTTCATTATTTATGAATTCGTCTTAGGAGACTGCATGGAGGTCAGTGACGCTTTTTAAACCGTCTCTGTATTGTCTGCAAGGAGTCACCATTTGTGATCTCAGCTGAATGTCTTTCACTGTTTTCCCATATGTATGAGCTGGGTTTTTGTAAATATGAAGACTGTCCACGGTTGAAGTTGTCTTAAAATGTCTTTTACGGAAGCTTTCAACCAAATCTGTCCTTCGCAAACACCTTGGCCATTTTTTCTATTAAAAATTAGAGGTGTCTGTGGGCTTACCTTTTTTATGGGTTACCCGTCGGCAGCCTACAATTTAGATTTCTTCAAGGCAGAAATACAAAATGGCCCTTATCCAGAACTGCATTTTCTCAGACATATTTCTTTTCCAGCGCAGAACAATGTGCCTCTTACAACCCCAATGGCACAGTAAGATTTTTGTTGAAGTGAAAACACCTAGCATTTTTTTTCTTCCTCTCTTTTAGTCCATTGGTTCAGTTTACAGCGGCCTCATGCAGGGCGTGGGAGCCGCTGAAAAGGTATTTGAGTTCATAGACCGGCAGCCCACGATGTTAAATGACGGGACTTTGGCTCCTAGCCAACTGGAAGGAAAAGTGGAATTCAGGAATGTCACTTTTGCTTACCGCACTCGTCCTTCGTCCCAGGTTTTACAGGTAAATTTCCCGTATTTATATATTTTTGGTGTGATCCATATAGGCTGTTCAAGTTTCTCATTCTGGCACTTTGTGAATTTTAGCAGTAGGAAGCGGTGAATTTTAGCTGTAGGAGGACAGTGTAACAAAATGCTTTGAATGTTAACATATGCAGAAATCCCAGTTCTTACTACATGTTTGGTCCTCATGAAGGTCACACACAAACTTCAGGTGCTCTTTTCATTCTGTCATTGGGTATAGTTTGAATGGCTTTTGGCTCTTCAACACAACATGCTGCCTACGTGTCCCTTGGGGATTAGTGTGTTATGCGTCCTCTGTGCTTTATTTAATAAACTAAGCTTAAACCATAGCTGCAGAATGTAAAACAGGCCTGCCGCTTTAAGTAGAGAGCGGAGATTTTCATTTGTTGTTGTTGTTAGTTGCGAAGTCGTGTCCGACCCATCGCGACCCTATGGACAACGTTTCTCCAGGCCTTCCTGTCCTCTACCATCTTCTGGAGTCCATTTAAGCTCATGCCTCCTGCTTCAGTGACTCCATCCAGCCACCTCATTCTCTGTCGTCCCCTTCTTCTATTGCCCTCCATCTTTCCCAGCATGAGGCTCTTCTCCAGTGAGTCCTTCCTTCTCATTAGATGGCCAAAGTATTTGAGTTTTAGCTTCAGAATCTGGCCTTCTAAAGAGCAGTCAGGGTTGATCTCCTCTAGGACTGACCGGTTTGATCGCCTTGCAGTCCAAGGGACTCGCAGGAGTCTTCTCCAGCACCATACTTCAAAGGCCTCAATTCTTTGGCGCTCAGCCTTTCTTATGGTCCAGCTTTCACTGCCATACATTGCAACTGGGAAGACCATAGCCTTGACTATACGCACTTTTGTTGACAGGGTGATGTCTCTGCTTTTTAGTATGCTGTCTAGATTTGTCATGGCTTTCCTCCCCAGATTTTCATTAGTCCAGAATTTCTGCTTTCTTCAAGTGCAAAAAATTCCAGATCTAAAGAAGAAGGATGAAAAGAATAAGTGCTGAAACTTACTGCCTGTGGTTCTAAAACCAGAGTTTCCCCATATTATTTCTTTGGAGTTTTGGTGGGGCTAAAGAACACCTTTCCAAGTGATTTCAAGCTCTAGGCATACACCTGCCTTGGAAAGGTAACCCCAAAACATGCCAAGTCATGGATGAGATATGATGATGATCTGTTGGTCTTGTAGGATGTCTCCTTCACTCTCCATCCTGGGAAAGTAACCGCGCTGGTGGGCCCTTCAGGCAGCGGAAAGAGTTCCTGTGTCAACATCATGGAGAACTTCTACCCTCTTCAACAGGGCCAGGTTCTTCTGGATGGACAACCTATCAATCTGTATCAACACAAGTATCTTCACTCGGTGGTATGAATCGCCAATAGCTGGCGGCCTAGATTGGCTGGGTATGACAAGATTCGTTTCCAGGAAGGACACCTTAGCCCTTCAAGTTGTGGAGATAGGTTTGCAAGTAGTTGTGATAAAATCATCAAGGACGAATTAGGCTTCTAACTGTCTGAAGGACTCACTCACCCCCGTAGCTCACAGCTACCAAGTTCCATTGGTTAGATAAAACCCAACTGTCGTTTTCTTTCAACTGAAAAATGTGTAAAGTTTGAAGAGTTCATCTTGGATCCCCAAAATGGAGAGAATTGGTTCCTTGAGTGATGGCTCGACAAGCCAACCCACCCCATTGTAGCAGCAGTTGGTGGGAAAGGCAAGGGGAATAGATTCAAGAGAAGATAACTCCAGAGGAGTCCTAAGGGTGGTTATAATAGAAGTCTTTCTGATAGTCAGCCAATTTCTTCACCGGGTCTTCTCCATCTCTTTATCCCTCCCCCCCCCTCCCAAACTCTCATTTTCTCCCTAGATCTCTCTGGTGAGCCAAGAGCCGGTCTTGTTTGCCCGATCTATTGCGAAAAACATCTCTTACGGTTTGGACTCAGCCCCCTACGAATTAGTCATTCAAGCTGCCCAAAATGCCAATGCTCACACCTTTATTATGGAATTGCAAGACGGCTATCACACAGGTAGGGCTTGACACCACAAATCCGCCTTGCAGCAAATGAATCAACCCCGAAATCAGGGCCTTTAGCGCCCCCTTAAGAGGCAAATTATTATTTATTTATTTATTGTTGAAGTCAGGTTGACATTGGCTGACAGGATGGCTTATAAAGAAATCCAGCAGAGTCTACTATTCTGGGGTTTTGTGGGGGGGTTTTTTTGTCTTTGTTTCCTTCCTCCTGCAGAAGCTGGGGAGAAGGGCACCCAACTGTCCGGTGGTCAGAAGCAGAGAGTGGCGATCGCAAGAGCTTTAATCAGAAACCCGCCAATCCTGATTTTGGATGAAGCTACAAGTGCTTTAGATGCAGAGAGTGAACACGCGGTGAGGAAGATGGGTTTCCTGTTCAGACTTCCTGAGCCTTCAGCAGAATTTGTTGTTAGCTAAGATGTCAGAGAACGAGGTCTTTTGCGAACGAAAAGAGATTCTATCTCTTAAGTCAGCGTTTCTGAACCTTGGCAACTTTGAGGCAGGCGGATTTCAACTCCCAGAATTCCTCAGCCAGCCATGCCTTAGTTACCAAATGTTCAGAAATACTGCTCTAAATGTCACATTGCCGACTTCACAGAGAGAAATCAAAATAAAAACCAATATATGAGCCAAATATTAGATTTACCCAAGAGACACATTTTGGGGGGGGGTCTTCAAAAAACATTGAAAACAGGCTGGGTTTATACAATACAAGCCTCCTTCAAATTATCAGAATTAAACCCAACCAAATTTGAGCCTAACAGACGATCACAGCTCCTAACTTGATTAAACATGTTTTGAACATAGCTATATTATTAACAAGGACTTGTGGGGTTTTATTGAAACCTGCTCCGTTCTTGTTACTCCTGTTTTGTCGTTTGATTGCTCGGAAGCTCTCACGAGCAAATAGATGGAATATTTTCCTGTCTGATTTGGGGGGAGTGTTTTGGATGAAAAGTGAGGATGTCTTTTTTTCTTAAACCATAATCCATCTCTCTTCCTGGCAGATTCAGAAAGCTCTTTATGGACATGTGCAGAATCACACGGTGCTGGTCATCGCCCATAGACTGAGCACTGTGGAAAAGGCACACCACATCATTGTTCTCGACAAGGGCCGTGTGGTACAACAAGGGACGCATAAGCAGCTTATGGAAGAAGGCGGCCTTTATTACAAGCTAGTGCAAAGACAGATTCTTGGCCATGAAACAGGCACAGGGGACAGCTGTCCAGTGGATGGTGGCTTGGCTAACCTCCAGAAAGTTTCTCCCAAAACAGGATTGGCAGAAGAGAAAAAGAAGTGACACCACAATTGCTGAACTTGAAGATGCTCAACTGGACCGTCCGGCTGTCAACTGATCCCAGGAGTGAATGTAACAAGGGTTCCCATCAAACCCTAGATGGAAGAGTTGTCATCTTTCACAGGGCATCCCTAGTCTTCTTTATCTGATGGTGGCTAATTACCAATCCTAAGCAGTTGTCCAACCTGAATTATGCCCAGGAGGTAGCCTCCTGTAGATCAGAAAGAAAACCAGACACAGTTCTCTTAACGGGCTGTGTGTTCTTCCCACTGATATACCTTGCAAACTTTGCCCTTAACATATAAATGGGCATGGTTTTTAGGGGTGTGCACTGTATGGAAGAATAAAGACCTTTGATGAACCTCCATGTTGGCTCACCACTATGGGCCAAGATGGAAATAACATGCTTGGGATTGGCATTGAAGCCAACCGGTTGACTTTGGGGATCACTCTGGTGCCTACAGATTTCCTTTGCGCTTCCATGAAAGTTGAACTGGAACTCCAGGTCTAATGCACTTTCCATAGGGAGGTTGGCTCATCTGGAATTTAGAATGTCTTGATATCTACATTTTGTAGTCCAGGTCATCTCTGGTGAACTGTGGTACTCTACAAGCTGCATATGCATGAAGGTTTTCGTATAAAACCAACGCTGTTTCAGTTGGGTAGGGGTTATTTCTGATTGCTCTCAAGAGGTAGTAGTAGCAGCATGCCCGCTGGCATTGCAATAAAACCTCCAGCCCTGACAACAAAGAGAACAAGAGGATTGCACCTGTGGTCTGACAGTGCATACCTGAATGGCAATAAAGGTGGAGAGAGGGCCTTGGTTAGGAGAAATGGGCAGTTTTATTTGCACTTGGTGTTATTTACATTTTTATCGCCAGTACGCACAGTTGCACACAATCTGGGTTGGGCACCTGGATATCCCAACTAGCAAGTCAGCTCTGTTTGCAAACTATTTATTTCTCAAGAACAAAGGTTTTGTTTTCCTTCTTTTTTTGTTTTGTTTTAATGCCTAAAATCAGACACATCAATTTTAAAATATGCCCATTCTGCCAGGGAACATTTCCTGCCAAATTATATTTTAAGATATAGATTCTGCTAAAAATTCCAAATATTGAGGGTTATAGTTGTTTTGTTTAGTTAATTAGTTAATCATCAAGCATCAGTTCTCCACATTATTTTGATGGGTTTGTTGTGTTCCAAGTAACAAAGGAAAGCGGGGGGGGGGGGACCTCCCAAATCTAGCTGCGTAATTTGACCTATTTTGATCTGTGACTTTTCCAGCTGGATAAATATTAGAGTTCTCAGCCAAATATGTGCTTAAGAAAACAAAACACTGAATTGAAGTTGAACAATTACACGGCTAATTCGTTCTCTGCTTAGCCTTTCCAGTTGCACTCGGTTGTAAAATGACTCAAGCACTTTATCATATTTTAATTACTTTCTGATACTTCGATGAGCAGATTTTTGTTGTTAGCAATGTTTTCAAAAGAACATATGTTACAAGCACTTCACTAAATTAAACAACAAAAAAAGACTACCTCTGATATTCTACTTTTAGTGTCTGTGTCTTCAATAATCTGTCCCAAATAGCCTTTTATTGGTAGAGTCCCCCTCCAAGAGATAGCAAATGTTTCTTGATTAACAACAACAAAGAGTTAGCCCCTTTAATGTAATATTTGTTTATGCTCTGCTAGTGAAAAGAAATATAAGATAAAGGTAAAGGTTCCCCCGCACATGCATGCTAGTCGTTTCCAACTCTAGGGGCCGGTGCTACTCTCCGTTTCAAAGCCGAAGAGCCAGCGCTTGTCCGAGGACGTCTCCGTGGTCATGTGGCCGGCATGACTAGACGCCAAAGGCGCACGGAACGCTGTTACCTTCCCATCATAGTGGTCCCTATTTTTCTACTTGCATTTTTACGTGCTTTCAAACTGCTAGGTTGGCAGAAGCTGGGATGAGTAACAGGTGCTCACTCTGTTACTGATAAAGCCAGTTCTTCCTAACTGCTTTGCAAAGTAAAGTTAATCTATTGCTTCCATTACTCAAGGTAGCACGGTCCATAATAATGCAAGTTATGGGCAGAGATACCATAGGTCCCATGGATGAGCAGGACAAATGGCTGATTTTCTTACATTCTCTTTTGTTGTCTTGTGTTAGTTGCAAATCATTTCCTTGACCTTGCTGGCACCATCGTGAAATTTGTTTTATGCTGGTTTCTACAACCAGCCTTTTTGGTTGGTTTCTACAACCAACCTTTCACCCAACCTTTTTTGCCCCCTTACTCAAAGGTTTGGCATTTTATCTACATCTTTTATTTGCAGTTTTGATACATGTACGATTGCGCCAACAACAACACAGGTGGCCAGTGAAGTTTACTGAGTAAAACATACATGGATTTATGAGAATTTGAACCGGCAGGTTGAAGGCTTCTTAAGAGTGTAGGTAGTCCTTTATTTGCAACCAAAATTGGCACCAGAATTTCCATTGCTAAGCAAGGCAGTTGTTAAGGAGGGAGTCCTGTCTGATTTTAAGACCTTTTTGCCACAGTTGCTATGCGAGTGTTATCTCCCGTCATTAAGTGTGTCCAGCTTCCTCCCATTGATTTTGCTCATGTGTCACTTTGCAAGTGTCTGAATTTTGATCATATGACCTTGGGGATGCTACAAAGAGGACTGGTTGCATATCCCATTTTTCAGTGCCATTGTAACTTTGAACGGTTGCTAAACGAACAGTTGTGAGTCAAGGATTACTTGCAGGCTTGCAAATTAAATCCTGTGTGAACTTTCCAGTAGTAGCTGACTATTATCATACATTCAGAAGTGGGTGTGCATCCCGAAAGCACAATTACTAAATAAATCAGGTCAAATGTCTCCTCCTATTGCGGAATTATTCAAAGAGGCTGGGTGCCAACTCTTTGTTATTAACAAAATTAAATAATCATGACAAGTTTTAAATGAATCCTGGATGTATCTACCTAGGCACCTACACGCCTCACCTTGAGGATTTCATAGACCAAGGGAAGGATTTCATATTGGAAGCGAGAAGTCGGGGAGAACGATGCAATTAAATTGTATTAATAATTCAGCAGCTCCAAATCTGATAAGATAATTGGAACAAATTCCATTCAATACAAATGTGTGACTTTATTAAAATGGGGGTGGCCAGTCTCTGAACCTCAGATGCAAGATCCAAATGTTTTCTGCTCAGCCCAAGAGCAAATTCTACTAAAATAACAATCTTTTATCCTTGGGGTAGAGAGAATTTGGTCCAAGGAAGAATTGCAATCTCAAATCTTCTTCTCATGTAAGGAGGCTAGAAGATTTGTCAAATTATTCCTGAATTGTTTGACCACAATGCTAACTCTTAGGTTGTTTTCTTTTCCTCCTATATTTAGTTTGAACTAATTATAAAACATTAGGAAGAGGGAAAGGAATGGATTTTTCTTTGACCTGCAAAATGCCAAAGCTCAAAACAGGAAATCCGGTCTGGAAAAAAATGATCAGCTGAGCTATTGTTGACATATTTAGCTATCAAGGTTTCCCTGGCAATGGAGAAGGCACACCTTGAGTTGTGCAATGCCAGGTTATCATTTAAACCTTGCCCTTGAAGTTGTTTACAAATTTTTGCTTGAATAGAGCGAAGACCATACCTGTACTTAAAGATGCCCACCATTTCCCCACCATTGGGGCTGTGATTAAATTAGTTTTCTGATTGAAAACCATCCATTTTCCTGTGGGATTTTTTTTGTTGTTGGCAGAGGAAAAAGGAGAAAAAGGCATTAGACTTTCCTTCCAGCATCCTCCAAGAATAAAAATGTGCGTCTTTTTTTTCTTTTCAAATTTGGCCCCTTTTTCAAGTCTCGGGTTTTTTTTTACTCTAATTATATCATCTAATTATTACCTTACTTATTTAGCTGCCTAGAGTAGCCCCATGGCCAGATAGGCGGCAAATACATTTAATATTCCCCCCCCCAAGAAAACATGGTCATTCACGCTTCTGTGATTCTGGGTGGCTTAGAATAAAATAATAATTTTCTTAAATATTATTTATTTATTTATTTATTAGTTTGATTTATATACCGCCCTATTCCCTATTAAAACAGTGTTGTGAATCACTGTGTTTATCTATTTACATAATTACTTTAAATATGTTTTTATTATTTTTGTTTGTTTGTTTGTTTCCCTCCCTCCCCTTGAGCGGATCTATACTACAGCAACCAGCCAAGGGGGAGAGAGAGAGAGAGAGAGACTGGATAAGAAATCAGGGACAAACCAGCCTAAATAAATAAAATACATTCAAAGGTAACATTTTATTTTAATCGTGAAGTTCAAAACAGGCGGGGGGGGGGCGAAAGAGCTTCTTATTATCAGCGAGCCCTCGGCGCGTTTCCCGCCACTTTTGACTTTCGGGGAGGGGAGGGGGAGCGCGAGAGGCGCGATGACGTCTCTCTCCCCCCTCCCCCCTCCCTCCCTTCCCTACCTGCTGGCGAGAGGGAGGAGGGAGGGGCCGGGAAGAGCGGCAGCAGCCACTTCCGGTGGAGCGGCGGGAGGGGTGGGCACAGCCGCCGCTGCCAGCGCAGAGCTGCGGAGGGCGGCGAGCGGAGCGGACGCGTTTTTCTCCTCCTCCTCCTCCTCCTCCTCCTCCTCCTCCTCGCCCGACATGGCGGTGGACTCCAGGCGGTTGGAGGGCCTGAGCCTTCACCAGCTCAACGAGCTCCTGGAAGACGAGGAGCAGCTCCAGAACATGGCCCTGGAGATGGAGGAGGTAGGGCGGCCAGCCCCAGGGGGAGAAGGGTGGGGTGGGGGTCCCAAGGGGAAGGAAAGGGGGACCCCGAGAGGGAAAATTGGGGGGTGGGAGTTCCCAAAGGGGAGAATTGAGGAAAGGGGGACCCCGAGAGGGAAAATTGGGGGGTGGGAGTTCCCAAAGGGGAGAATTGAGGAAAGGGGGACCCCAAGAGGGAAAATTGGGGTGGGTGGGAGTTCCCAAAGGGGAGAGTTGGGGGTGGGGAGGGGGGTCTCAAGTTAGGAATTTGCGGGGGGGGCTCTGATGGAGGGGAAGCACAAGAGGGGCAACTTGGTTTCCTAGGAAACGGGAGTTTCAGCGTCTCTCTCTCTCTCTTTTGCTATGACTACTCTGGGCGTTAATCAAGTCACCCCATTGGCTTTTATGGGACCCCCCCCCCAGCCCTTGGGTGGCTTTTTACACCTGGCCAAAATGGGGCTCTGGAGATGCTCAGTCACCCAAGCCATAGTTAGTTGCATTTTGAAGCAACTTTGAGACTTTTAGCAGCTGTTTCCCTCCCCTATTGGGCAATATGGGCTGGGGGGAGATGCTGAGGTTTCCCTGTAGCCCCCCCCCAGGCCCCAAGGCTCCATAGCAAAAGGGGGGTCCAGACGGAGCTTTAGATCTGGAATCCTCGGGAAGCCCCTTTTTTCAGACTTAGCTGGCTTTGGAAAAGGGACCCCAGATTCCAGATTTGGGGGTTTACATTAACAGGGCTTTCCCCAGGCCAAACTTGCCTTCGAGGAGTTGGGGGGCGAGGGAGGGAGGAGGTCTATTTCTGTCTTGAGTTTGTCCAAAGAGGTCTTGGAGGCACAAAGTCTCACGTGCCGAGTGCCGATTTCTCTTGTTGGTGTTTGGTCTAAGAATAGCCTGGCTTGCATGGGAGGGCTGGCGTTCTGCTTCGTTCTGCTTCATACCAGCCGTGGCTGTTTCCCCTTTCAACAAGGAAGTGGTGTGCTTAAAAAGCCAGGGTCCTCTGCATTCTTGGTGGGACATGGGCTGCGGGCTGTTCTGGGGAGCCGTGGAGGAAGTTGCAGTAAAGATGTAGGAAAACACAAAAGTGGATAGATCAATGGGGGCCGTCTTGTCTTTGGCCGTGATAGTTTGCTGTAGTTTGTGGGGAAGAAACAATGATTTGCTTGTCGGTGAGGGTGTTCTCGGCGGAATCGCAGAGCTCGCTCTGAAATTAGGGTGAGGAAAGATGGAGTTGGCTTGACCATGATTGGAGTGTGGATTTGGGTGATTGTGCATCAATTCACAACCTTGTGGTTATTGTGGGAATAACGCAGCGCTGTGAGAATGGGAGAGCGAGGTTGAGAGAGGTGAGGAAAGTCCACAGCCTCCCACGTTGTTTTTTTTAGTTGTGTAAAAACAAAAGGACTTATTAAGCAAAAGATAAAAGCCTGACTTTTAGGTTCCCCAACAGTTTAGTGGGCTTGACGTATTGAGTTACTTCTGGTTTTACATTTAGGGTGTAATTTCTTGCCCTGCAGAGACGAGTAATTTCTGAAAAGAAGAAAATGGGATCTCCTTGTGCTTTTTGGCCTTGAAGGCACCCCTCGAACAGGACAGCCACCTGGTGGCTCAGTCACAGGGGAATAGCTTGAATTCATTGTTAATTTCATATTGCTTCCACAATAAATGTAGTTCGTATCCCCTCTATCCCGTTTCTGTGCTCTGGTTACTTGGCGGGGGAGAAACGTTTTTCGGTCAAATAGGGACCCAGCTTCTGATCTGTCCCTCAGGCTGTCTAACAATGACTAATCCTAATTGTATTCACCGAGGGGGAAAAAACTATTCTATGTTCCTTTTGCATCATTTGAACCTGGCTCCCGAGGTTTTCTCTAGGATCAGAACTTTTGTTCCGTGTTGCCTGCAGGGTGGACTGTGCATTCCAGGATAATTTTGAGTACTGCATTCCGCTCACTTCCTTAAGTTAAGGAGCTACCGGAGCATGAAAAGGAACGCCCGAAGTAGTAGTTCCTCCTTCAATTTGTTACAGATGAAGAAATTTCTGAATTTAGCAACCATATGCCTCGCTAATTAGTCCTACCCGCACTTGCAAACTTGTGACTTCACACCTTATCCTGTTATTGTTGCACTTATTTTTTGCCGCTTGAGGTTTGGGCTGCTATATCCTTGAATAATTGTGCATCTGGGAACTTTGTTCTAGCTGCCAGTCCGAAGAAAGCACGTCTGTGTCTTTTGCAAATCTGCCCTGCCTGCCTCTGTGGCCTTTTGTTGTCTGGAATTCATACACTGAAGGAGGATCTTTAGTTCCTTGTCACTCGGTGGTAACCAGCTAGTACAAAAACTAAAAAGCCGCCAAACAGCGCTAGGAACAGCTGAGCTTGGAGTCTGAAAAGGCATTTTGTAAACTCTAGAAATATTCCCGTGCAGTGGCTAAGGTTGTGAAAGACTTTCTGATACAATACTCTCCTTGTATTCAAGGCTGCGAGGAAGCATTGCAACAGAATGAAACTAATATCCGTTTGTGGTTTGTAATTCAAGTAAAAAATGCAACCTTGACTAACGTGCAGCCTCTTTTGCTCCCTTTACAGCCAGATGTCCTGATTTGATAAAACAATTCCTCTATTTTGCGGGTGATATATTTACGTGAAGGGACATCTGGCACTCCGATAATTTTTAAAAAAACAGCCGACACGGAATGTCAGTTTTATTGTATCGATGACTTTCTGACCAGTCCCCTTTCAAGGAGACCTGTCTAGTTCAGTGGTAGTAATAATAATAAAGTTGGAAGGGACTTTGGAAGTCATCTAGTCCAACCCCCTCCTCAGGCAGGAAACCCTATACCATTTCAGGCAAATGGCTGTCCAGTCTCTTCTTAAAAACCTCCAGTGTTGGAGCATTCACAGCTTCTGGAGGCAGGTTGTTCCGCTGGTTAATTGTTCTAACTGTCAGGAAGTTTCTCCTTAGTTCTAGGTTGCTTCTCTCTGGTTAGTTTCCATCCGTTGCTTCTTGTCCTGCCTTCAAGTGCTTTGGAGAATAGCTTGACTCCCTCTTCTTTGGGGCAGACCCTGGGATACTGGAACACTGCTATTATGTCACCCCTAGTCCTTCTCTTCATTAAACCAGACATACCCACTGCTGACTCATATTTAAGTGATTGTCCACTAGGACTCCGAGATCCCTCTCACAGTTACTACTATTCATAGTTACTACTATGGTTTTTCTTGCCTAAATGTAGAACCTTACTTTTTCCAGCATTGAATTTCATTTCGTTAGATAGCGCCCAGTGTTCAAGTCTGTCCAGATCCTCCTGTATCTTAAGCCTGTCTTCTGGAGTGTCGGCTATTCTTGCCAGCTTGGTGTCGTCTGCGAATTTAATGTAAAACAATCTGAGGATATAGAAAAGTATAATTAATTAAGGGGGAAATCAACTCTTCTTGGCTGTGATGTACTTTAAGTTATTTTGCTGTGTGAGCTGGCGTCTAGAGTTACATTTTCAATTTTAATAGTAGCTGTGTGGGAGACCCATGGGTTAAAGAGGTAGAAGTAATAACCTTGAGCATTTTACCTTTATTTCCCATTGTACGTCTCAGATCTTGACCACAGCAGGACCAGTGGTGTTTGTTTAGCGTAATGCAAAGCATACAAAACAGTATTTACCATTTGAGCAGGGCTGGAGTTAGTCCTAAAGCCTTGGTCATTAAAGTCTTGACTGCCATTGAGGTGCTTCTCTTCAATTGGCAGTGTTACTGCTTTCTTAAGTAATTGGCTTGTAATTAGACACAGAGTCTGGAATAAATTAATTATTGGGCTACCCTGTGTTAATTTTTCATGCTTTCGGCCACTTGCTTCAACATTTTTAAACTGTAGAATTGCAAAGGAGAGAATGTGCTTTCCCTTTAAAGTAATTCCCCCCCCCCTGCCTGAAGGAAGTAAAGAAACATTTCTTGCCTTGAAAACCCACTTGTAACATGCTTTTGCTCTCTGTTCTTGAAATAAGTTATTGCTTTTGAGTTTGTTTGTTTGTTTTTTGTGCCTAATAAACTTTTTTTATTCTTCCTCCCTCCCAATGCTTAGGAGGCTTTTTTTGCCATTCAAATTATGTAGAATGATCTATCGAAAGAAATCTTTCTCAACCAAATGTCTTGGAAGTGCATTTGGGCTGCCGTGCTACAACATTGCAGTATAAACTGTTATAGGACTCTCAAATATAGAGTATATACAGTATAAATATAGGACTCTCAAAAAGTATTGCACGAGATCAAGACAGGTGAGGTTTAAACAGTTCGGGACTATGCCAGCTGATAGGATTTCATAGACAGTCCCTGTGTTCCCACAAAGTGCTGTCCTTGAAGAGAAAGCAAACAATCTAATAGATAGGTAGAGATTTCTTGGCTCCATCACACTGTTTTCCAACCTCACAATGAATGTGGTCATGTCCTCTTCTGCCAACATGAAATTAGGTTTTAAGACTACTAATTAACTATGCCAGTAACTACAGACTGGTTTTCTGTTCTAGTGGTCAGTCAATTAAGAAAAGCCTGTTTTTTTTCTACAAATAGCTTACTCTGTCATCAGGGCATGAATATGTTTAAATGCACAAGGGGGGGGGAGAAGGGTTCTCTAAGAGACGATAGGAACAGCCATGTGACTGGGAACAAACGTGAATTTCGCTAAACGGAGGGGTCTTTAGAATACAGTGACACAAGTTTTTATGAAAAATATATATATATATCCTCTGTAGTAACGCAGATCTCTGAAAAGCCAGGTCAGATACGTACTACTTCCTGATCTGTGCTATAGTCATTATTAGTTTGCGAAAATATAAGAAACAGCCAGTGGGTTAAGGAAGGGGTCTCCAAACCCTGATCTGTGGATTGGCACCAATCCGTGTCCTGTCATAAACTGGTCCACACAAACAAGCGAAACCCCATCTGCGGGATGCAGGCAACACACAAAACCACACACACACAGCCTGTGGTCCACGGAAGACCCTCTCTCCATGGAACTGGTGGTCCCTGGCGCCCAAAAGATTGGGGGCCACTGAATTAATGCATTACATGAAGCTAAAGTGTAGAGTGGGGTGTCCAACCTTGGCAACTTTGAGGCTTGTGGATTTCAACTCCCAGAATTCCCCAGCCTTGGCTTGCTTGGCTTCTCAAAGCGAAGTGCTAACGTCATTGTACATTAGATAGTTTAAAACAACAACAACACACACACATTATAATAGATGTACCTGTGAGTGGGATTCTGTGCTATAGGAGCTAAATATAACATTTTCATTTATACGCCCCAAATAAGTAGGCTGATGATCTGGAAGACAGAAAGCAGATGCACAATGAGTCCTAAGAAGAGAATCGATAATTGAATGTAGAGAATGCGTTTACCTTCTTTCCCTTTGTTCTTCTCCAGTTTTAAGACCAGCGATTTATTCAGATTGTCTAGCAAGCCTGTTGGGAGTGAGAGTTAAAACCAGTCATTCCCAGGATTAACAAAAGAGGCTGCCTAAAATCAGTCCAGGATTGGCCCACTGCCCTCTTTCCCACAATGACCGACTAAGAGTTTCCACCAAATGGCCAAAATCTTTTCTCTGCGCCTATTTTGGATGGCTCCAAATGGCCTCACGTGACTCATCATCGTTATGTGGCTTTTAATATCTTGAGGGATGGTGCTGGCGTTGGCTATAAAATGGAAGAAAATGATTCATCGCAGCACTCGGTGTTCTGTCTCTCGGTCTGGAGGAGGGGGAAAGACGCCAATATATGGGGGGGAAACTCGGGGCAGCAGCTGTTCCACCAAGTTGTTATATTGGCTTTATAAAGGAGCTGGTTCTTATTTCCTTGCCTTCCCCTCTCGTTCCCACCGTTCATCTTAAATTGTAAACTCTTTGTTTTAAAAAAAAAGTTGTGCTGCCTTGAGAGAATGCACATCACGGTTTGGAAAAAAGCATCCAGCCTCTTCCATTTCTGCTCATGCTATCTTCTGAGCACAATAAAGGCGCCTTTATCGGATCTGTATGATCCAGGAAGCCAGAAGGGAACAGAGTCCCGCTGTTCACTCCTGCTGAATGACAGTTCTCCTCACACAATTTCCCCTTTTGATCTGCAGGGTCTCGTTATGAGCTCTCGCAGGAGACGGTGCCAAGCCAGCTAGTCCTGCTTCTCCAAAAGCTCCTCTCTTTGCTTTCTCTCTCCTCCATAAATTAAATTTATAAATCAGGGTGAGGGGCGGATGGGGGGGCGGGAGTGACAGCTTGATTTACATTCTGGCTGTGTTTCCAGTCTGCTTTGTTTCTTTGAGAGAGGCCCGCAATCCGGGACCGTGTTCCCCCTTTCCTCCCGCTAATTAATATGAATACCAGAAAAAAGTGGTTCACTGCTGTGCTTGCTCACCAGAGAGAAATGTAGAAATATCCCACCTCTGTAATTAGTTTTCTGCCTAACTGTCTGCCTCTCTTTTCTCTCGCAGGCCCAAAATCTTCAGCTAAGCAAAGATATGACTCTCGCCAGTAACCACAGCCTAGCAGAAGGAAATCTCTTATACCAGCCAAAACTAGATGCCCTGAAAGCCACATTAACCCAAAAGTATCAAGAGGTACAGGTTCTCTTCGAAGCGTATCAGATAAAGAAAACCAAGCTAGGTAATATTCCACGGGATTGAATCCAATCCCCTCTTCTTTTCCATAAGCAACATGGGGTAGCTGGAATGGGCTTCAAATTATGAGATAATATAGATCAGGCGAGGGACACGGTGGCTCAGTGGGTTAGGATGCTGAGCTTATCGATCGGAAGGTCGGCAGTTTGGTGGGTCGAATCCCGAGTGCCGCATAGCAGAGCGAGTGCCTGTTACTCGTCCCAGCTTCTGCCAACCTAGCAGTTCGAAAGCACGTAAAAAATGCAAGTAGAAAGATAGGGACCACTATGGTGGGAAGGTAACAGCGTTCCGTGTGCCTTTGGCGTCTAGTCATGCCGGCCACATGACCACGGAGATGTCCTCGGACAAGCGCTGGCTCTTCGGCTTTGAAACAGAGATGAGCACCGGCCCCTAGAGTTGGAAATGACTAGAACGCATGTGCGGGGGAACCTTTACCTTACCTTACAGATCAGGCATGTCAAACTCGCTGTGTGACGTGACGCCGCGCGACATATTGCAACTTTTTCCCCATGGCCGGCAATGGGGAGGGTGCGGTTTCGTCGTGATGCATCCGGCCCGCGGGGCGGCAGTTTGACATGCCTGATATAGATGCCTATCAAAGTATGGAGTTGATGCAGTCATTTAAGGATGTACACAGTAAATGAGCTGAGCAGCGGTTAATTAATCTAAAGATATTTAAACCTTTATCTACTCTTTTTATCTGAAGAGGAACCTAATCTTGGTCCCATGGTTGGCTCTGGCATCAAAATATAAAACATATTTTAATTTAGAACTAAGCTAACAGAAATTAGTAAAAAAAAACACAGCTTGTAGCCAGTTGGTGTTTGGTAGCCTGAATTGTTAGTACTTTGCACATAGACAAGTTAAATTTTTAAGCTGCTGGTTGTGAGAACAAATGTTTGGGGAAGTGAGGTGTTGATAAGAACAGATACATCCTGCACGCTGGTGGTTCCAGCCCCTGGAGATGGCCACTCCGTTTGGAAGGCTGCCATGTTTCCTTGCCCAGCCCTCCAAAGCTCTGTGGAGTATATTGTCTCGTAATAAAAACAGGGAGCAGAGCGGCAGATGTTTCCAAACAGCCTGTATTATTTCAGGACTCATCACAGGCGGTAAGGTAGCTCGGCCTTGCTTCCACCATGCTTCCCCCCCCCCCCCGTGCCAGCCCATAATCATTGCAAGTTCTGACCCGTTGCACTCAACCTTCGTGGCTGCTCTTCTGGGTTTTTGCTTTTCAAACGGTCCTGCTCTGTGGTAGCCGTATATTCATGAGCTCTGCTTTAATTCACGGCTGTCTCCAATGTCCCACCCCTTCTCCCTTCCTGGTTTGCAGACAGGCAATCCAATAATGCTTCGCTGGAGACCCTCCTCGCGCTTCTTCAGACTGAGGGAGCCAAAATTGAAGAAGACACTGAGGTAAATGGGGACCATCTGTTCTTGGGGCTTTTCTGGGTAAATTGTTCTTTCTCCTGAGGTTTTATTGCTGCCTCGCAAAGCAAATGGGGTTGCCATGAAATACTAGCCCGCTAGACTTGCCTGCTCGTGCCTTTCATCCCAGGAGGGCTTATGAGTAGTCCTCAGCTTACGGCAGTTCTTTAGTGACCATTCACAAAGTTACAACTGTGCTGAAAAAGCGACAACGGTTTTTCAAAGCCTGCGACCTTTGCACCGTCCCCATGGGGGTCAGAATTCAGACGCTCGGCAAACTGATTCATATTTATGACGGTTGCCGTATCCCGGGGTGGCGTGGTCTCCCCTTTGGCGGCCTTCCGACACGCAAAGTCAGTGGGGAAGCCAAGCCAGATCCACTTAACGGCCGTGCTGCTGTAAGAACTGCACCGATTCCATTTAACCAACGTGGCAAAGAAAAGCCGTAAGGTGGTGGGGCAAAACTCGCTTAACGAATTTCTCGTTCGGCAACAGAAATGGTTGGGCTCCACCGTGGTCGTAAGTCGAGGACCGCCTGCACGGTAAGACTCGTAGGTGGAGAAGCTGCTGTAGGTGAAGTCCTCTCTTCCGCGTTACCTTCCAGCCGCGAGAGGCAAAGTGCCATGAGAAGCGGGCTCTGCCTTTCCAGGCTGGGTCCCTTCCTCCCCTCCCTGCCTCACGGTTCGTTCCTTCTTTCCCACAGAACATGGCCGAGAAGTTTCTGGATGGCGAAGTTCCTCTGGACGCTTTCATCGATGAATATCAGAGCCAAAGGAAATTGGCTCACCTCCGGCGGGTCAAGATAGAAAAACTCCAAGAGGTGGTGCTGAAAGGACCCCGGCGGCCCCCGGTGCCCCCTCCCCCCGTGCTTCAGACTTCAGAGCCCAACCTGCCTCCTTCGGTTATGCCTCGCCGTAACCCTCCCCCTCCCCCTCCGGCGTCTGTGGTCCCGGCAGGACGTTTCCCAACTCCGTTTTTGGCACCCCTAGGCCACAGCCCGTATCCATACCCCCCACTTCCCCCGAGAACGGGGGCTCCGCCACCGCTGGGCCAAGGGCCGTCGCCGGCTTACTCGAATCCCTTTCTGCCGCTGTACCCGTCCACGCCGCCTCAGAGGCCCCCGCCTCGCCTTCCCCCCAACCCCGGTTTCATCATGGAATGAAAACGCCCTCGAGTCGTGACTCTCGTACGCTGGTGCTGACCTTTACCATCCTTAAAAGCTGGAAACCCAAGCGAAGTCGTGGGGAACCAACAGGGCTCCGCGCACAAAGGAAACCGTCGGCCTTCCTAGAAAGGCCTCAACCCAGTGTAGAATTGGTGAAATGCTTCCAGGGCAGAGTTGCCTTGTTCTTCCAAGGAGAATCCAGCCATTGTGGCGTGAAGGCCCACTTCCCAGGAGAGCTGAAGTTCTTTTTAGTCCTCGATTTGGAAAGAAAAAAAATTCCAGAAACGGAACCTCGTTCTAATCCCGGGACGGTAGCTTGTCGAGTATATGTTCTGCGAACAGACTCTCACCAAAATGGCGATACGGTGATTCGTGCTGTGGTGGCACACACACAAAAAAGACATTTAGGAGCTAGTGAGCTTGTGATTCTAGCAAATTTTCGTGTTAGCCTCAGTTGGGGGGGGGCAAGTTTGTTTCCCCACTAATGTAATCCAATCCATTTGAGCAACAGGCTGCCAATTTTCGGTGGACGAGGGTGGGAAAATCAGCTGTTTTGTACCTGTGGAAACCTCAGGATGTTAAAAAAAAAAAGCAAATGGGACTTTAGTTCCCTTCTCTTGGTGAGGGTAAGTCAGGAATATACAATCCCGTGCCACTGGAGCAAACATTTGTCCTTCTGCTTCTTGTACCTCTTTTCACCCTACATCCATTCACGGCTTCTTGCTTGTGGTGAGGGTTGTGTGTCTCTGACATATTTTCCTAACGGCTCTAGAATGTCTTGGCTTTTAATGGGTCTGTGAATCCAGAAATACTTATCGGTCCAAGCTTGACTTAAATGCCTGTCTCTATCTTAGCCAATTAGTTCCTCCAGCTTTATGTTCCCATTCCTTAATCCTAAACCAAAGTTATCCTATACTTGGAAACCTCACGTCTACTTCAGATTGGGGCAAAAAAGTCTCTTCCCCCCCCCCTCCCACCCTTCACCTTTCCTCTTCCTACAAATCGTTTGTATGCTTCAGAAACTGCTTTTCCCCCCAAAAAGAGGAATCTCTCAAGGTAAAGAGGTTATTGGCTTTTTTAAAAAGAAGAAAATCAGATGTATAACCTAGTGTGAAAAATTCACACGTTCAGTAAAACAGGTTGAAAAGTAGCGTTTCCTAGTTAACCGGAGCATCCATCTCCGAGCAGGTGTCTTAAAGCATCTCTCTGGCTGATCTGCAGCAGAGTTCTACTTGAGACCTGTTCTTAAATAGGTTAGTTTTTTTATATATATGTGTTTATGTCATCCAACACTTCTCTGAAATTGGTGCTGCCACAATCTTGTTTGCAAAGAAGAAAAAGGGGGGGCAGCTTCACACTGAAAGGTATTTGAAGAGGGTGATAACGGGGGTAGAGAGCGCCGTGAGAAACACGAGTGTGGAGTTGTGAGAACACTGTATCCATTATCAGGTTCTGCTGCCATGTTTGATTTTTCTGCTAATGCAGAAAGTCCTCTGATGTATCGTTCTGGAAGAACCCAGAGACCTTGATGCCTCCATTCCATTCCAGCTTTCCCCCCCCCCCCTTGTTTCGTTTCGTTCTGTCACTTCTTGGCAGTCTCTTAATTCCTGTCCGCTTCATGGTGACTGAAGCTAATTTACCATGCTATTACCCTGGTCGGTCACACCACATCCGTGGCTCTTCCGAGTACTTTTTCTAAGTGATTCCAGAATAGCTGTTTTAGAGCATAAGCTTAGGTTGGAAGGGTGAACAGAATTTGGGTTATACCCCTTTGTCATCCATCAAGCCATTCTACGCTTGTAAGGCCATCTGCAAAAAGCCATTTAGAGGACAGGCTTCCTTCCCTTGGGCTAGGAAGATCCTTCTAAGTTCAAAACATTTCAGATTTTTCTCTGCTAAGATTGGTAGCTCCAAGCCAGCCAGAGCCTGCTCTATGACTTAATTCACCCACGGAAGATGTGGGCAATGGTGGTGGTGGGGAAAAACAGACCACGAGGAAAGCATTTCTATTCCTTGAAAAGCACTCCCAGTATCCCTCGCTTTGTTTCTCCGCAACGTGAGCTGCGTGTGAGGCACGCAAAGCTTCTAATTCCAAAGCTAGCTAAACGGCTCCGGAAAGTGATTCACTCCGGAGAGCCTGCCCCTACACGTCTTACACAAAGTTGGTCCTAGCGGGGACAACCCTCAGAGGTGCTGGGGTGGCCAAAAGACGTCTAATGCTGGGGAAACCACTTGCACGATCTGCCGTCGGAGAGAATCGTAAGCCGGAGCTTCAAGAACCGTTTTCGGATGTGTCTCAACCGGTTGAGTGCGCTTGAGCAGATGAGTCATGTGCCTCTTGGGCTCCGGGTGACTTGCAAAACTCGCAAGAGTCCTGGCAGTTTAAGTCGCCAAGAATGAGTCTTGATGCCAATTGCATTCTTCTTACAGGGTGTCGCACAATCACGCTTTAAAAAAAACACCACAACGGAATCAAGAACAGGCCTTAAGGCATCATTTCTTGGCATTTCTTGGTTGTGACTTCCCACCTCTTTCATTTTTTTTATTAATTGAGAAAAAGTGTGACTCTCAAAAGTCTGTCTGTGATGCATCTTTTGTTCTTCCAGCATTGCAGATTAGCAACATTAATTGGGTGTTTCTCCGACGTTAGAAGAGCGGCTTTAGTTTTTAGGAAGAAATTTCTTGTTGGCCACCCTTGTGTAGCCGGTGCAGCAAAATACATTTACAGACAACTGGACAAGATCCTGGAGGCGTTCTCAGGTGCTTAAATGTCTCAAGGATCACACGTGCTCAATTCCAGTTCTCACACATCAGCAGCGAGAATATCTGAACTTCCCAAGAAAAGGGAGAATTACGCCCATGTATGAATTTTACAGATCCCTTTCTTGCTCTCTGAAGTGACTCTGATCATCTTCCTGTCATGTTCTCTTCCCCCTTCCCAAAATATGTGCTACTCATTTACTTTCCAAACAATATAATCTTTGTGCAGAGGGATTTTTTGGTAGAGGCTGCTAACAGCTGCGATGTGCCTAAATTTTGTACGGCGCGTTAAACGCTGGGTGAAAGGGCTAACCTGTGCCTTAGAACCACTGCGTGGAATTTTGTCAGGGAGAAATTCCTTTTCCAGTTCCTCTTTTTCATGGGAGGAAATGGATGATGGTATCCATTTGTCTCTGGTAGGAAAGGCAGATCTTTGGTGTGTGTGTGTATGTGTTTTTTATCAGAGACAGAAAAGTTTGGTCTGACGGTAGGAGTTTTTCAAGCTGACTGGGAGATCTAGAGGAAAGGCCATTTTAAATCTGGGTTGCAATCTTTTGGCCCCAGGGCTGTGCAAAACTAAACCAATAATTTTATAATTGGAGCTTGGGTGAGATTGAAGCTAGTGAAGGTCATTGAAAATTGCGGGTATTCCTGCTTACATTAATGTTAAAGGGCTGATTGAAAACTACTAGGAGAGGAATGGATCTTCAGCTCTTGCTTCGTGACAGGCGAGAAAAGCTGTTGGGCCAGAATCTGCGAGTTTTGGGAGAACAAAACGGGAACCCAAACCGCAGCTGCGATCCCCTGCTGACTAAAGTAGGGATGGTACAGATAGTTGCAAATAGGTTGCTACCTCTGTTTCTTGCTCCGTACGTTTACACCAGCAGCTAGCCACTTTTTGCAAGTAATCCAAGATGTGATGGACAGAAGCATCAAGCAGAATTTTCCCCAGCAACTGATTGTCGGTAGCAATAGGCCAGTATCAGTGAAGTTATAACCTTGCCCTGTGGTACTTCAGCCTTATCATTTCCAGGACCTGGCGATGACTTTAAGCTACCTTCAAAGAGTCAGCCACGCTGCTTCCGGAAAGCAGTTTCTGCTCACTTTTGATAGGAAGGTTTGCAAATAGTTTTGTTTACGCGAGTCACGTTTTTAAAACGGCCCTTTTTAAAAAAACAAAATAGCCAGCTGCATTTGAAGCATAAGAAGCCATGTTTCCCCTAACGGGATTATCCAAAAGGAAAATAGCTGCAATTTTATACTGTGGGTCTTAATTGCCCTTTTTTTCTACAAAAGTATGCAACTGGAGAAGGAGGTTTGTGGCAGTGTGGAATGTCGCGGTGATCTGGGCTGGCGTTAGCAGTGGCCTTTTATCTTGATTAGTATTTGCATTGTGGAAAAACGTGTGCAGATTTTGCTGGTTAGCCTTTATTCCAGCAGCTGATCTGCAGACCAGCTTATTTCCTGGCAGGTAAGCAAGACAGGCCTGTTCTCAAGTCTGAATTAGCCTATTTCTATCCTAGGAAAGGAGGTAAAGAGAAAGGTCATTTAAGGCAATTTGAAAATCCTACAGCAGGATATTTTTCCAGTGCTTAAATCAGTGGCTTAGCGTTTTATGCCGGAACAAGCAAGTTCTGAACCACAATGTGAAATCTAGAGCCTCCAAAATGTGCCTAAGATGCCGACAAAGTTCATCTTCCTTGCTTTTGAGACTTCTAAATGTATCACACCTGTTCAACTTTGTTGTACAACTTTTAAGATTGTGATCTCAAGACAAGCCTCTGAGCTGACAATTGTTCCCTTTTTCTTGTAGAATTGCTGTTTTATAGAAACAAATTTTGGGGTTGCAGTGATTACTCATTAAAAGAAAATCCTAAATTTTGTACAAACGGATGTTGCTGGCTTGTTGTTGTTTTTTTGAACCAGAAACCTGAATGTGTTTCTATTCTCAAAAGTCTTGCAGCATGCTGGCTTGTCTGCGGTCAAGATTTGAGTCCTCCAACTATCCCATCTGATTTTAACCAGCAGAGAATGATAACAAGCTTATTTAATTGCGCTGCTTTCGGGCTGGCCTGATTTTGTAAGAAAGTGGAGCAAAACAACGCTTCATTGGATTTCAAGGCTAGAAATTCAGATGGCCATTCTATACACTAACGAAACATCTTAGCAGGCCTACATCAAATAGCAAGCATCTGGTATTTTCTAACATTACACAATCAAGATGGTCAGTGGGTTAATAAAGAGGATCAATGGGTACAAAAAAATTAGATGTGAGAAAACAAAGAGAACTTCTTTCTATCCAAAACGTAGCCCCGAAAAACAGGTTCTTGCTTGGCCATCTGAACAGAAATGAAAAGAGCCAGAACTGCTTTATTTTCTAGCTATAAAATCCTCTGGTAACCGGTACAGCTGGAACAAAGAGAGAATGGCTATTTAGGTCCCGGGAGAAAACGTGCTTTGCTTTCTATGCTGGGAAGACAATCCTACCCCATCTGCAACCTCAGCCAGCCCAGTTGGCAATAAAGGGAGAATTTTTGTAGCTCAGGGTTGAAATGAGGAGTTCTTGATGGTCTGTGTGCCTGGTGGTTTTCTTGCAGACATTTCATGACCCAACTAGGTAACATCATCAGTGCTAAATGGGATTGGGCTTTGCTTGCAGTACTGATGATGCTTACCTAGTCTGCAAGAAAACAAACTCGAGAGAGCACCAAGGACCCCCTAGCCCAGGGGTCTTCAAACTTGGCCCTTTTATGACTTGTGGACTTCAACTCCCAGAATTCCTCAGCCAGCAAAGCTGGCTGAGGAATTCTGGGAGTTGAAGTCCACAAGTCATAAAAGGGCCAAGTTTGAAGACCCCTGCCCTAGCCAGTTGCTTAATAACACTCATCAGGGTGATCCCATTAGGAAGAGAGGACCCCAATTTAAACCTACACCCACGCCTTGGAAGCTTTTTCGAGCACTGTCAGCAGAGTAAATAAGAGGGAATTAATAAAACCTTCATGCCCAGACAATGAGAAACACCCCCACCCCCCAAAAAATGACACAATCCAGTTTCAGCTAAATCATTTTAATAAGCGAAAATGTTTTTAATTGTAAAGATTTGGTTAAGAACAGTTCCCATCTGAGTCTCTCTCTCCTTTGCAAAGAAGCCACCCCCCACCTCCTCTAAATTTCAGCTACTGAAATAAGTGGGGGCGTCTTTCTGTTTTGCATTGTATTCCTAAGCGAGAGTTTTAAGGCAGTGCTTCCAAACCTCTTTTCCTTCATTACCCCCCCCCCAAAAAAAAATGCTTATCAGAAAATCTTATGCCAATTCGTTCCCTTCCTTTAGCTCCGTTGTAACTTGGAACGGTTGCTGAACGATTGGTCGCTAACTCGAGGACTGCCTGTATTATAAAAAAATGATATGGACCGATATTGGTCATTTCAACAAATTGGTCGTTTCGTTGATTTTCACTGTGCCAGGATCACCTTGGGAGACTTTTAAGCAACCTTTCAAGTCAAGTTAAATCTCCCTGTTGTGATGGGGGATGTGTGTGTTTACCCAAAGAAAACATAACTACCTTTTACCTAATTTGGGGTAATTTTACCCAGGTTTGGGAAGCACTGGCTGAAGGCATTTGAAGACCACTGAAGGTTTGTTTGGGTTTTTTTCCTCCTCTGTATAAGTTCAATCTTTAAATATGTACTATAAAATCTCTAAAAGGGATTTCATTACCACCACCACCACCCCGGCATCTCCATCCCCCTCCCTTTTTATAATGCTTCAGATCTCAGCATAAAATACTACAAAGGACCATTAGACAACCGACGACAGTAGCCACAAATTCACATTTCTTTTAAAAACACCTCCGTAGAATAATAGACACACCGATATTTACTCGAAATTTCCCAAAGGATTCCTATTGCTTATAAATAATGATCAGCGAGCTCTTAATTCCCTTTCCGCAGTCGGAGGGGGGGTCTGCCTTCTTGTAGATGGCAGTGGGCAGAAGACACATTTCAGCATCGGCGCTGGGAGGCAAGGTAGATCCAGTTGGTATCTGTTTAAAACACAGACGTTTAAAGGGTTCGGAATGTCTCAACGCCGTACCAAGACTGAAGGGTGCTGACATCTTAGTCCTCCATCGAAAACCTACGATGTTTTAGGGCTACTGGCGAAAAACCAGCAGATCCAAGAATTGGAATTCCTCAAGGGTGGGCAGAATTAGAAGCTGGACCCCCAATTTTTCCTGGCCCTGTCTTCTACTCTGTTCAGCTGCTGGCTGGCTTGGCCTTAGAAGTTAACCACGTGGGCTTGGTAGATGCCATCCTGTGCCAACTGAAAAAAGAGAAGTAGCAAAAAAGAAAAGAAAAAAAAGAGGGTAATTGAGTTTGGAATGAACAGTTCTAAGTTGGGACTGTAAATCATATGCCCGGACCCCGAAGTTTCCGCATTTTTGGCGTGGTCGTTAAGTGAATCCATTTTACCTAATGGGTCCTTCTTTTTTTTTTTTTGGCTGGAAATAGAACATCGGAAACGGGCAAATGGATATAAACGTGTGCCAGTTGCTGAGCAGCCAAAATTTAATCACGTGACCACGTCTATTCAGCTGTCCTAACTGAAATTTGAGTCATAAGGTACCTTGGGCAGAAACTGTCATAACTCTGAACAATTGCTAAGTGACCCCGTCATAAGTTGAGGACTACCTACATTCTCTGGAATGAGTTTAGTAACATGCACAATTTTTTTTTTGCAAAAAGCTATCATTGGGTGGTGGTGGGGGGGGGGGAAATCAAATTCCAGGGAGAAAAGGCCCAGAATTATGGGTGGTCTGATATAGCCCCTCCCTTCTGCCCATGCTAAAGGTGAGGGTAGGGCCTCCTCCCTGTGCTCACCTCACAGTCCGACTTGCTCGAACCTGGTTTCTGTGCCACGGCAGGCCTCGGCAAGGATGCTGGCTTACGAGCGATCGTGGGCTTCTTTCCATCCACGTTCTCGGTGTAAAGACCAGCCAAGGCATAATGTTGCCGCCTTAGTTCCCCGAGACGCAGCCTCTCATTTTCCAGTGTCTTTTCCAATTCTAGAACCTTCACCTGCAAAAGATAGGATCTTCTCGGTCTGATATCCACCACTTCTTCTCCTAGGTGTCCATCCTTGGCCAACTTTAAGACCCGTGGACTTCAATGCCCAGAATTCTGGGCGTTGAAGTCCACAGGTCTTAAAGTTGCCAAAGTTGGACAACTCTGTCCTGGAGAGAACTCCATCCTTGTGCTACGGTTAACACAAGAATCTGCAGTTGGATTGTTCTCAGGCTTATGCTGGTGGAGGTCTTCTCGGACCACCACCTTTGCGGAGAGGTGCTACGTTCAGAAGTTCCCATCATCTCTACTTGGAGAACTCAACAACCTTGAGAAACTCAACATCCCCGCCTTAGCCAAACCGTCCTTGTAGGGGTGTGCTTCTCCAAAAATGAAATTAAATCCCAATACTTCTATTAAGAAATTCCACATTCGCACGATCCCTACCTGGGTCTCCATCTCCTCTTTCTTGAGTTTGATCAAGGACAACCCAGAGAAGTCCATGGTGTCTGGTTGAAAGAGCAAAAAAGATGTTCATTTCAGATGTGATCATGACCAAATCTCTCCAGATGTTCTGCAAGTCGTAGCAGAAACAGAAAAGCTTGCCCTATTCTGCAATTTTGGACATTCCACAATTCTTCACCCCCAACTAAATAAAACCACCATGTCTCCCTCCAACAATATCTCCTACAGAGGTTCCAGGCCATTTGCCCTATAAAATCATGGACCAAGCCTGCAGGAGTTTCTATTTCCTTCCTGAAAGTAAAGCTGTGATCCTCACAGATCCAGCCCTACAGAATTTTGTCTAACACACCCTAAATAAAATCACAATTTAAGTCTCAGTCCTCACCTAACCAAAATAGAGCCCAGAATTTCTTGCCCATTTCCTGCTTGGCAACCCCACCAAGTCTCACCTTTCTCTTCTACCTGCTCTTGACCGGACTTGGTAGACGCCATGACGTTAGCTGCCATCTCGTTGACCGTACGCGAGCATTCCTGGAGTTTGCTGAGGTTCCTGCTGTGCTTCTCCGCTTTCACCTGGCATCCAAAAGCAAACACCCCACCCAGAACCTCAATAATTTATTTGAAGGACTGTTTTCTCCTGGTTACATCCACCTCACCCACCAGAACAGGGAGGCAAGGAATGCTATGGATCCCCTCTCTAGTGGGACCATGTAGGGCCTTCTCAGTGGTGGCTCCTACCCTATGGAACACCATCCCTGCAGAGATAAGATTGCCCCCCCCCCCAATTTGACACTCTTTCGGGAGGTCCCGAAGACCTGGTTTTGCCAATGGGCCTGGGGACTCCAGAGTGGACTGGAGCTCATCAAGTGGCTTATTTGATTAACTGTTGCCACCAGGAACAGAGGGAGTTATAGCTTTTTATTGTTTTATATTAGGTTTTTTTTAATCTCTGTAAGCTGCTCAGTCACTGACAACGAGTTGGGCAGTCATATACATTTTCTTCATCACTCCCTTTTAATGCTTTGGGAGAAGAACGTGTGCTTCGGAGCCCTTCCAACAATAGAAACTTCACAACAAGCGAACCATCCAGAGGTTGCAGCTGTTTCTCTTTGAGGACCACCATTTTACCTTGGAGGCGGCTACGAGCTGAGCTGTGCTAGCTGCAATCTCGTGCGAACAGACAATCAGCTCCTCGTACTTGCCGGTGTGCAAGACGACTTTATCGGCAGATTCTCTGATGCGGGGAAAAAAGAAAAACGCATGATTTTTCCCCCAGCAGGTAAGCTGTGACAAGAGGAAACAAGCCAGTCAGGGAAAGAAAGCGGAGAAGCGATCCAGATAACCTACACCAGCTGAGTCGCTCCCCATCCCACGGCTTTGGATGCCGAGATCAGCCCTTCCGTCCAACAGGAGTTCTTGGCGTAAAATTCCTGGGGTGTTGCTGCCCCCTAGTGTTGAAGAGAAGAAATGTATTTTATGATTGCCTCCTACAGACTAGCCAAGAGCAAAAAAAAAATCCGGAGAAAAGGATCCATGGTGGGAATTTAAAAGACAGGGGTCTAAATAAGCTCTCATCTACCTCAAATTTACAATAGCTACAATAATGGATTTTCTAGGAAGAGGGAGGGACCCTGCTTGAAATGTCACAATCAAACAAAAAAGTGTGATGAAAAATGGGAGAGAGAGAGAGAGAGAGAGAGAGAGAGAGAGAGAGAGAGAGAGAGAGAGAGAGAGAGAGAGAGAGAGAAGTAACAGCAGCAAAAAATGGTCTCACCCTTCCACCTTCCACAATCTCCTTCTGCAAATAGGTGGAGGTCAACACAAGCTGCCGGATAGCCTGAAAGTAGACAAAAAAAACAGAAGAATTCCGTTGAATTCTGAGCAATTCCTATCGTGGCCCCATCAGCTTTCAATAAAAGCTACCCACGGGTCTGACCCATTTTTTGCCGTGTATCCCAAATGGAATTATTTTTAACGATTACGGTCACTCACCTTCATCAAATCTGTGCAGGAATTCAGGATTCTGTGGGGAACAAATTAAGAAAACACTGCTAGAACGATGAAGCCTACGCATTTGGAAGTCATTCTTTTTGTAAGCAAAGTCACAACTCAAAATCTGACCCCCACTGAAAGATGTTGAACACTCGCCACTAAAGCATCTGTGCATTCTCAAATGAAAACATTTTCAACTATGTTGAGGTTTCTCCAAAGCAGCATTTGTAAACTTTAGGGATTTGATGGCGTGTGGACTTTTAACTCCCAGAATGGAAGTCTACACATCTTGAAATTACAATGTTACGTACAAAGTCACCCATTCAAGCAAGAGATGGGAAGGGCGAGGCTTTCACCTCGAAATAATCGCGTTTTTGTAAGCAGATGAATGGATCGGTTGCCAACAGGCCTTCACGAGGTAGGGTTTGTGGGAATTTGAAATACAAGCTTATTATAAACATTTTAGAGAATGTATTAAGTATAGAAGCTAGGGTGCTTCTCTTTTAGCAAGAAAAAGGTTTGGGCCCATCTTCTCCAGAACTTTCCATCAAGGACTTTCCTGGCTCTGGTGACTTCAAATCTGTCTTAGCCTGAGACATTAAGACAGAATCTGGTGGTTTCAGATTCAGCGTGCAAACCTCCTGGAAAATTACACCCTGGGTTTTTAGTTATGTAAATTCATCCCTGCCAGCAGCTTACCTTTCGTTAACTTCTAGTTTCACTCCAGAGGTTTCTACCCTGGCTTGATTCATCATTTCCTGTAGAGAAACGGAAGACAGAAAGTGGGTTTGGCCAGCCAACAGATCCGAAGTGGATCATCTCCAGCAAAGGAGGATCAAGTTGGATCGCTGCAAGGTTGGGGGATGCTTCTTGGCACCACATAATTAGGTGCGGATGCCACTATCAGAATATGCAAACGATTGCGTTCCCACAACAAACACCAAAGTTAAACCATGTTAGAGCTTAACTTGCACAAACCAACATGTCCAATCCCTTTTAAACTCTTTAAATCAAGGAGTTATATATTTTTCTGAAAAACAAACAAACAGTATACCGGTCAAGTTAAACCCACCTCTATTCTTTTGACTGCATCTTCAACTGCTGCAGAAGTGGTGGCCATCTCTTTGTCAACCAAGTCACCCAGTTCTTCTTCCAGGATGTCCAAACTTTTAGGCCTCAGTTCCTAAACCCACCCACCCCAAAGAAGAAAAGAAAAGTTGATTGAGTCTTCTGAGGAGAACCCTGGTCTTAAGAAAGCTTTAAGAGTTTAGTCAATGGTGAAAAGCAAGCAACGAAGTCACTGGCGCCCAACGTTCCTCATGGAGAACTTCTCCTGGTGGGCTTCCATTCTCTCTTCACCTGTCCTAGCTGGAATAGCCTCTGCAGAGTTGTCCTCAGGTCTGCAGGATCTGCTTCTCGGAGAGACTGTTTATCTTTGAGTTTGTTCAGGTAGTCCAGGCTGTGTTGCCCACAGTCTCTGCAGGATTCTGTCAATTCTGGACCGGGGAAAAACCAAGATTTAGTTGGTTCCGACCCTGAGGCCATTTCAGGAAGCTTTAAAAACACAGATGTTTCCCTAGATAGGGAAGGCAGTCAACCTTTTGAAGGCAGTTGATTTATGGAGCAATACCATGATATCAAGAGAGGCTTATAATGTCTTGAACCACCTTTGGAAGACCCTAGGAGGGCTTGGCCCTTAATGCAAGGATCAAAAATCACATCAGACCAAAGATCTGAGGAACACAGCTAACATATCTTGTGGATTGGACCACTTCAAACACCACGGAGGTTGATGTTTCCAGTCTTCCATCTTATCAGGGGTGGGGGTGGGGTGAAGCCTTTCCCACGCCCTACTCACTGTCAGCGTGATCCGTCGGGGCAAGATGGGATGTGGCGCTGCCATTGACGATGGCGTCTGCCATGAGATGGGCAAACTGAGCCAACGCAGCAACCAGTCCGGAGGCATCTGAGAACAAGAACAGAGAGGAGTGGTGAGGAGGCAGATGACTCCCAAAGTGTGTTGCATTCAAGGAAGATGGAGACCAACTTTCTCTGGAGTTGGTTGTCCTCTTGTTGCCCTTTCCTTTATGGCCTCCTTAGCCGCTTTTAAGATGGGTGGACTTCCAACTCCCGGAATTCCCAGCCAGCACAGAATTCTGGGAGGTGAAGTCTACCCATCTTAAAGTGGCTGAGGTTGAGAAAACACAGCTTCAACCCAACCCAAACCAACAGTGCTTAAATCAAAAAGGTGCACAAATGAAAGCTGAACATAAAAGGGGCATTGGCCATGTTTTAAAAAAAACTGCTAGTTTTAGAGTGTTTGCTGTGGCACAAACAGCTACACAATCAAACTGGTTTTTTTTAAAGAAGACAGAATGAAAATCTATTTGGAGAGATAATTTCATTTGACTTGATGCCACTGAGAAGATGCTATTCCCAGCTTTGTCCCCATCCCACCCTCCCACCCCCCATGAGTGATCTAACCCAGCTTATCTTTAAGTTCCTGGTTCCTGAATTGGCAGGGATGTCTTTGTGCAAGAGACCATGGCTGATGGTCCTCACTTCAAACCTGGTCTGAAGCTTTAGCTACACATCCTCGCATGTTGTGTCTTGTCAACTGACTAGCTCCATAGTTTGAGGAACTAGGAAGAAGAAGTTTCCCCCCCCCCCCGCAAAAAAAGGAGGAAAACACGAGTTTGAGAACCAGCAACCTCTTTTTTCTCGCTTGTGATATCTGCAACGCTTCCAATCTCAAAGCTCGAGGTAAGGAAACCGGGGAACAAACTCAACACGTCTTACCTGCCACGTTGCTTAGATAATGCTGGTGTCCCTTCTCCAGGGCATTCACCGATTCCAGAGCTGCCTGGGTGCGGCTGACAAGATAATCTGCAAAGAAGAAATTAAGGACAAAGAACGTGGTTTTGGGAGGAGACGAAAACCTGCATGTCCCTGGATCTCTGACTCAAGGCAGCCTGAGGCTAGATTTGGAAGGAAAGGAAACATCTTATTCTCTCCATATATTTTTTTTAAAAAAAGGGTTTAAGTTCTTCCAGCAAGGATTCAGGACCCACCTGGAGAACTGGTGCACCGGATATGCAGGGGGTCGTCCAACTTGGTCACGGCATCCTGGATGATGCTCTCGGCTTCCTTGATTGTCCCTTGCAAGATTCGGAACTGGTCGTCCAAGAGCTTCTGCTGCAAGTTCTGTTCGTGACTTCTCTGTGGGATGGACCCAAGACAGGGATGAGCAAGTACGTTTACACATTACGTCAGACATGTCAAACACAAGGCCCGGGGGCCGGATCCGGCCCGCAAAGTGGTTTCATGCGGCCCACGAAGCCATCCTGGAAACAGTGAGGGAACGGCCCCCACTGCCTTGGCCCTGGCCCAGAGACCCTCCTTCTGCCAGAGACCCTCAGATCTGTCCCACTCTGCCCAGGCCCCATACAGTAGGCACCCTTGATGCGAATGATGTAGAGCTGGCCACGCCCACCCAGTAGGCCATATGCACTCTAGCCACGCCCACCCAGTAGGCCACACCCACCCAGGCCACACCCACCTGGCCCCCTGAGGGCAACCGCAATGCTGATGCGGCCCTCAATGAAATTGAGTTTGACACCCCTGCATTACGTGACCAAGTGTTTGGATACGAGATCAAGGAAAATCAGGAGGACGTGCCGGTCCCCTCCTTCCATCCTGGGCTGACTCCCGCTCCCTCTCGCCTTCCCCAATGATTGTGGGAGAGGGAATCCCAGCCCCAAGTTCAATGTTTCTCCTCCGTACTTTTTCGACCAACTTTTCCTGGAGCTCCTGCACTTCCTTCGTCCTCTTCTCGGCTTCCTGGCTCAACAGCAGTTCCTTCTCTTGAATCAGGCCCTTCGTTGAGATGAGCTCACATTCCTTCTCGCTGACCGATTTCCTCAGGGCCTCCTTCTCGGCTTGAAGGGCGTCCAACTGGCTGTTGAGGTCCGAGCCAACCTGCAGATCGCATGGGAAAGAGTTCGACACGCTGGTTCCTTGCTTGAAGAGTTCTCGCACCCCTCTCTTCACGTCGTTTACGTGGAGAAGGTCTTTCCTCTGTTCCATCCTGAGGGCAAACTAGGTAGGACCTCACAAATACAGATTTAAGATGAACTTTTACGGAAATGGGTCCTTGGTCTCTACAACAGGCTGGCCTTTCAACTCACTTCTATGCATTTCAAGATTTTAGTCTAGCTATTCCAGGCCACACGTGTGTTGAAGACAGCATCCGAAGCTAGAAAACTATAAACAAGCGGAGACGTGTAAAAAAAGGCATCTCAAAATTCAGACGGGGCTGCAGAAGACAGGACCCTCCTGTCCATACAATCTCCTCCTTAGGCCGAATACCTGCTTAGAATGGCTGAGCGACTGCCGAAGCTGAGTCAGTTCTTCTGCTTTGGAGTCCAGCTCTGTCTTCATCTGTTCCACCTGAAGCATCTGATCTTCTAACTGCATGAAACCCAAGAGACAGGACCTATGATGGGGTTTCCAAGGGGTGCCATCCTACCCCAGGGCCCAAATTATGTTCCAAAACCAGTTCTGCATTCAGACTTTAAAGAGAAGGAATTGCAGCCTTGTCCAAAGAAGAGGAAGAAGAAGGCGACTTTGACCCAAAGTGTCCCCATCCCGACAGTAACCTACCTTCATTTCTGACTCTCGCTTGACTTGCTCCATCTGGAAAGACAGTTGTTCTTTGACCCGGGCCACCTCTTCCTGGCTCTGTTGGGTGACGGTCAGCTGCTTGGCAGTATCTGCGTTCTGGGGGACGGGGGGGGGGGCAAAGATTCAGAGTTGAAGGAAGGATTGAGAAGAAAAAGGAATCTGGCCAAGCAAGAGACAAATCATGGTTTCCTCTTACCCTTGGTTTATAATATTGGGGAAAGGACCTCATAAGAGACAAATCATGGTTTCCTCTTGCTTTTACTTTATACTCTTGGAAGAAAACTCAATTTGGTCTTGACTGAAGTGAGGCAGACATTTAACTATGACCACAGAGGTGTCATAAAAACCGACGTGACAAGGAATTCCCCCCGCCCTCAACACGGGCACCATTACCTTTCTCAGAAGCTCCGCGTGAGTGTTGATCAACTCGTTGTGCTTCTCCTTCAGCTTGGCATAGCGGATTTCGGTGGTGCTGGCTTTCCCTGCCAAAGAGAAGAACACTGGCGCATTACTTTCGCCTATTAAACCATGATAAATTATTTGAAGGACTTCTCTGCCACCCAGGCTTCTCACTCAAGGCACAAATGACCAGGCTTAAGTTCTACTTTGGACCCATGATATGAAGTCCCAGCTCTATGGAGAAAGCTCTGATGTTGAGAAAGGGGGAAGAAAAGAGAAGAAGAGGATAAGCAACAGCAAGAAGGATGGACTCACTGCAGTGATTCACAGGGCTGAACCACTGAAAGTCTCGAAAGTTGTCGTGGAGAACATCTGCCTTGGTGGTGGTGTGATTCAGGGTCAGCCTGTGGGTTTGGCAGTTGGGTCGGACGATTCAGAGGAGGAGGAGGGGGGTGTTGAAGAGCTTGCTGAGAATAATATTGAGGCTCTACAGAGCCCTCAGCCAGGCCCCTCCCATCTGGTCACGACGCAGACCCAGCTGTGTGAGCCTGACAGCGTGGATGAAGATGACCCACAGCTGGCCCTGTTCAAGGACGCCCGACGCAGGAGGCAGTCAATCAGGAGTAATCAGAGGAAGGCAATGGGGCACCTCGGAAGGAGGCAGAGAGAAGCCACGCCCTGAACTGTTTAAAAGGGGAATGCGTGGGAGGGCTGGTTTGCTGAAGGCAACCGTTTGAATAGCTCCTGTTTCATGGTTCGTGTTTGCTCTCTTTGCTCTGTTTATGTTTTTATGTTAATAAATTTGGCAGGCTTAGTTCCAGCCTCTTGCCTTCTTGCAAAAGGGGTTGTCCCTGCCTTTTCTGCAGGGCCGGTAGCAGGCTGGTACAGAACAGGTGGCTGCTAACAACTGACAACCACTCGATGGACCACATAATCCAGCTGATCATTGCAACAAGCTAGCGGACATTCTCAAACTTGGGGACACCACTCACCAACCAGAACTGAGAACATTTGTGTGCTGGGACATTCTCTAGATTTATTGATTTACTCCTTGGCCATTCTGAGCAGAGCTAAATGATCAAACAAGGTCCCATCTGATGGGTGGGAGCACCCTACAGGTTTTGTAACGCTATGCCGGGACATGCAGCTGATTTTTGTGCAAAAGGATGGACGTTCTTAACGGCCGAGTGAAAGGCCATGTGTCTGTTGTATTATTACACAGGACTGTTTCGGATGCGGCAGCCAGCACCAATGGGGAAGGCAACCCCTTCCATCAACAGACTGCCAAGATTTCCTAAAATCATCAACTGTGTCACGGAGGACAAGAAACCCAGGATTATAAGATGTGTAACTTGAGAGGGAGCAGAATAAAGTGTTCCTTTTCCCCCCCTCCAAAAAAACCCCCCACAAATGTAAAGATGCAGAAAGCACAAAAAGTCAAGTCTGCAAAAGGAATATCCGTTGAGGGGAAAACATTTCTTTTTCTGCTGAATTCAGCTGGGGAAGCTGGATTTAACTTAAGAGCAAAACACACAACATGCCTGCTAGATCATACACACCCACCCACCCTCCCTCCCTCTCTCTCTCTCTCTCTCTCTCCCCCCGGCACCCCCACCTACTTTCTGCTTCCAAGTAGAGTCCTCGGTTCTTATCGCCTTCAAATTTTGCTTTCTGCAGCTTCTCCAGTTCATCCCGGAGCTGTTCGTTATCCACCAAGGCTTTCTGCTTCTGCTTCCTCTGGTCCTCCACCTCGGCATCCAGACTGTTCACCTGAGCCTTCAGCTGGGTGATGTACCTTTGAGCCTGGAGAGAGAAAACAGGTCGCTGTAAAGAAGCCAGAAACACCAAAGTCACATTCCTCCTTCCTCCCGCGTTCCTTCGATCAACAGCTCCAAAGGACCATCTTTTCAAGAAATACTTCCACAAATCAGTGGACCTTCCTAGCGACCACCGAGAAGTGCGGTGGTCCTTGACTTACGATCACGGTGGAGCCCAGACTGACCTCCAGTTTAATCTTCTCCAGTTCTGTCTGAAGCAGTTCGATTTCTTTCTTCAGATTTTCGATTTGCAGATCTCTGAAGATTAAAAGAACGACACGTTGCATTAGCGGTAGGCAAAACGGATCTGATGCTTTGGGTTTTTCAAGTCGGTCTCTATTTTCCCATCTGACTGCCGGGTACCCTGCTTAGATTTCCAGTGTTTTCCCACTAAAGATTCTTTGGTATATTTATAAATCCTGCAGTTCCATTCAGACAGACTCCCTCCTGTCTCCAAATGGGACCTTTTGACTGTCAAAGGCCATTATCAGGTGTCATAACACCTTAGAAGATGGTTAAAGTCTTCTACCTTTCTCCTGGGTTTCTTCTGTAACTAACCCTCCAAAGCCACACTTTTTAAAAATTATTTTTACTTCGGGAATCCCAAGCACTAGATAGCTCAAGGGTTGCTTTTTTATTATTATTAACTAAAAGGTGACCTAGGTTTTGCTGGTAAAATACCTGTCATCTTTTAGTCCGTTGGGCGGCCCGAAAGTCTGCTCAAATATATCTGACACACGCTACAAAAAGAAAAGAAAAAAATTCTGGGAGTTAAAGCACCACCCAACTTAAAAGATGCTCAATTCAAGAAACTGTCCTCGATAAAGAAAAAAAGAAAAAAAAACAAGGCACCAAATTTGACGAATTGCAAATGTGCAGATTTCTGTTAAAAAAAAAATTACAGAGAGCTCTAGCTGCTGTGAGCAAGCAGGTAGCCGTGCTATTTTGCCCATGCTCAGAAGCCTGTTATGCCTTCCAAAGCTGAGGAAAAGGAAAAACCATGGGGCTGAGCCCCAGCTGGAAGGGGAGAGTTTGCATCAGTCACCCACTTCCGAATGGTCCGACTGAGCACCTGCATCTCACCTGCTGCTCTACAGATGGAGCTGAGCTGATCTCAATCAGGTTTTCCGCCTCCTCGTCTTCGGGGGCTTCTTCTGGAATTACCACCACCGGCTTGACGTGTTCAGCCAGGGCAGATGCCCTCAGGAAATTTGGGGGGTTCTGCGGGAAGAAGGATACCCAAATTCATTGGCAACCTCAAGCTGCAATGAACCAAGGACATGCATTGACTTTTGCAGCTACTAAGATTGTTGGACGAGCAGGTACAAAAACATCCAGGGAAATATTTGAAGCCAGGGAAATGGGTCCCTCGTCAGTTAACGGGTGTGCTGATTTACCACCAGCTTATCAAGTACTTAGGAGGTGAGGGATTGGCAACACCAGGAAAGGCCATCAATATCCCAATCTACACCTAAAAAGCTGCAGACAACAGGCATCACATAAATCCCACACACAGAGAATAGCCCAAAGCGCGCGCGTGTGCGCACGCACACACAGACACACACACACACACTACTAGAGAGAAGTTCCCTGAAGATGGGCTCCAGCATGAGTCTGAAAGCTCAGAAGACAAAATATCAGGTCCTGGTGACCGACCCAGATTGGATCCTGCAGCATTGTCCTGAGACATGTAAGTTCGCCTTCATTCGGAAAGAGATCAAATCCATCCGAATATCCTTCCCCATGGATCCATCCATCAATGTATCAGGATTGGCTCCCCTTTCAGACAACCCTGTGGGAAGAAAACTGGCAGGCTTCCTCCCACACACACACACCCTTGCTCGGGCTTTCTTTCACACATGCATGCCTGCAGGCAGGGATACAGTCATATTTGGCCCTCTTTCTAGCAGGAAAAATAGAAAAATAAAACCTCCGGCAGCCGTGGAATCTGGATGAGACGCTTGAAGTACAGCATGTCCGATGCTCTTTTGAAAAAGTTCTTGAGGCTACAAGGAGAAAACATCAGGAGGGTCAAAGGGGGGGCGAGATATTCCCAAGAAATCCACCATGCTTACTACTTGACGCAGTTCAGTATTTTATTTACAAGCCTCTGTTCTTCCTAAAGGAACAGAGCAGGAAAAAAATTGGAAAAGTAAGGAATTCTAGCCAAGTCAAGTTGATACTGTCCTTACTGTGCTGTTCTTTAGAGAGGTTAGCCTAACCCACAAATCTATCCCGATTGTAACCAACATTCATCATCTCTCCTCGGATCCCATCTATAAGCTGATTTAATGCACAGTGCAGCGTTTCATAAAACCAGCCAAGTTCCTAGGCCTCATGATCTCAGGAATCTGGACTGGTAAACAGTTCCTGGCTATTCTTCGTGTTGCTGTGCGTGTTTCCTTTAAAAAACAACAACAACAGTGTATATTATACAACGGGCTGTCCTTTTAAGACAGGTTTCTTAAGGAACCCAATTCACACAATGTTCTTGTGGTATATTTCTGTTTGTTTGTTTGTTTTTTCAAAAAAAACAAAAACAAAAACCAGAACGACCATGAGACGATTCGATTAAACACTAGGGAATACCTAACACAGCACTTGGGAGGTTTCGGAGTTCACAACCCGTAGCCACAAATTGCACGGAGGGCTTTTTCTGTTACCTGCGAAACTGTTCGTGGAACCTGTCTCGATGGCCTTGCAACGTATCGGCTGGCAAACCTGAGCAAAAAAGACAGGAATGGAGCCTCAGAAGCTTCCCAGGGCCGTTTTTTTAATCAGAGATGGGGGGGGGGAAGCAAACAACTCTTCCAAATAATAGGAAATCCAGGCCGGTTTTAAAACCTGGGGTTTCGGGATCCGCAACGTGCTCAAAGGATGCAGAAAACCAACGCTCTCTGTCTTTTAGCTGCATTTCAGGAGGCGTCAATTAGAGATGGGGGTGGGTATCTGAGCAAATCCCCTCCAGCTTAAGTAAATCCTTTGAAAGGATGCATCAGTTTAAATCCTCCTCTGCTCCCATGGAAGAGCTGCAAGCAGTTGCCTCAGGAGCAGGAAAGTCGCCTAAGGGGTCTCTGGCTGCCACTGCCTGGGTTGTGTTTCAAAGGGCGCCTGTGTTGTGATTGCACACTCAATGCAAATCTGGCCAAGCAACCTTTTTCTTTGCAAAGTTTCCTGCCTCCCAGGCGCCCTTCCCACCCACCCAGCCAGTCAGCCAGGAACTGCTGCTCGCTCTGCAAGGATCCTGGGAGATGCCAGATACACAGAGGAGAAGCTTGAACCCCCTATTCGAGTTTCTTCTCCAACTTATCGTAATTTCTCCTCTTGCACCGAGCAAAACCGGCCGACTTTTGCTGAATGTATGGCGAACGAACCGGACACCTCTTGGAAATGTTAAATCTTTGGAAGACTCAAAAGCCCAGCGGCCAGATGTTTTCTGGAGTTAATTCAGATCAATTTCCACGTGACCAGACGCTGAGCGGGGAGAGGCAGAGAAGCAGGATAGGAGCAGAAAAGATTGTCGGAACGTGTCCCGAACCGTTGCAGATCTTTGTGCTTAATTTTGGCTAAGATAACTTGGAGAGTTTATTCTGTTGTTTGTCACCCTTAGCAACTTTCGGATGGGTGGACTTCAACTCCCAGAATTCCCCAGCCAGCATCTGAAAGTTGCTAAGCTTGACAAACAATGTTCTATTCTCTGTAGCTAGAGAGACAAAATCTTCTGCTTCTCCTGCCTACGTCGGAATCCAGGACTTTTTGGTCCCAGATGGGTGCTGGATGCGACAGAGGTTCTCCCTTACAGCCAGTGCCAGAACTGGGGTGCTCTGAAGATCCACTTACACGAATGGAGGTTGAACATCAGCTTCACGGTGTAATGGTACAGGTGGCTGCAATCTTGGATCACCTGGATCAGGGGAGCCAACCGGCACTGAACAGCCGACATCTGGGAGATGGCCATAGAGGTGTTGAGCTGCCTGAAGACTATAAGCAGAGGAAGAGACAGAACTCACCTACCGTCGCTCCTCAGCGACTTTACGACTTCAACTCCCAGAATCCCCTAGCAAGTATGGATACGAAAGCAAACAACCAAAGGACACCCGTTTGCACCTTAAGCACCAATCATACCTAACAGAATAACAGAAAAGTTGGAAGGGACCTTGGAAGTCTTCTACTCCAAACCCCTGCTGAAGCAGGAAAGCCTTAGGGTTAGGGTTAGGGTTAGGTCCCCATGAACTCGGAGAGCAAAATGGACATCGCCAACAAACTCGGAGGGCTTGGGTATGGTTAGGAGGGCACTGACTTTTCTAGCCTGCCCTATCTATGTTTCCTGGTAAAATACATGGGAAAATCCCATTGGAGGAAAATTCCACTTAGGGTTAGGGTTAGGGCTTCATGAACTCATACAGCAAAATGGACATCGCCAACAAACTTGGGAGTGTTTGGGTATGGTTAGGAGGGCACTCACCTTTCTAGGCTGCCCTATCTATGTTTCCTGGTAAAATGCATGGGAAAATCCCATGGGCGGAATAGTCCCCTATGCCATTTCAGACAAATGTTTGTCCAATCAAACTTGTTGAGGGAAGGTACAATTATGATCAATGCTGGAAGCTCATGAATTTTATCTATTTATTCCTTTATTAGATTTTTTTTATCCTGTCTTTATTTGTTTTTATCAATAACTCAAACATCTATAATACTGCCTCCTCCTCCTATTTTCCCTACAATAACAATCCTGTGAGCTGGGTTGGGCTAAGAGAGGGTCACTGGTCCAAGGTCACTGCCATTTGCAACCGACACATTTAGTCTACTTGCTCCCACTCCTCCTAAATCATTTAAAATAAACACATTTCCATTCCCAGAGGTAAAATTTCCCGTCACCAACTGGAAAGTACGCAATGCAGCAGCCAAGAGTTTGCAGACGGATTTGTGGATCCAGCTGTTAGGCTCCCACCTCTGCACGTTTAAAATTCTGGGTTCCAGAAACGTTAATAGAAGAGCGAGCGTCTGACCAATTCAAGCATTGACCGATTTCCCTATTGCTAAGAAGCCCTCTTTGCTTACTTAGGCTGCAAGGCGGTTGGCTTAAGCGAGATGTCGCCCAGGTTATAACAGGTTTGCCATTAACTTGGAGCCTGCATTTCCATGCCCGCAGGGGGGCCAGACCAAGCTCACGTGACAGCCATAGAACTTGGCAAAGGAGCACCGATCAACGTCAAACATTGGCCTTATCTGATGCTCCGCACAAAGGCAGCTCACAAAGAGCAGGATGGATAGGAAGGGCTTGCCAAAGTCAACAACGCTTCCGTTTCACCCAAAGGACGTTGGCTTTGTGGGGCAGAAATACAAAATTCAGGGACGCTTACGGGATTTTTTTAAAAACACAATGCCTTCGTCCGATGCCCGCCCCCCCCCCACGATTTATATAGCAGCACCCTTGCCCAACATCTCTCTGTTTTGTTTCAGGGTTACATATTTTATTTGCTTAATAAAAGACTCCGAAGGGGGGCCACCCTTGCAAGGTGGTTACGGAAGAAGCTGATAAATTATTGCAACCGGGCTGCAAAACCACACCAGGGCCGCCTTAACGGAAGAGCCAACCAGCTTCGTTTTTGTACATTGTGCACTGAGTGTGACGGGGGGGGGGGGGGGGCAGATCCGAGCAGGGAGCCATTGTGAAAGAAAGTCCTCCCTGCCAACGTCTGGAGACAAAGCTTCTGTTCAACCCGTAAAAAGAAAAAGAAAACTTGGCAACGCCGCTCACATCTCTGCCTGGGTTTAAAAATGGCACCGAGAGGGGGGGGGTCAAAAAAAAAAAAGAAAAAAAGAAAATGAAAGGAGAGAGAGCATCGACGCTCAGGGCACTTTACCTGATTCTGCTAACTTGAGTTCGCAATCCATGTAGTCGAACATCTCAACGGTGAGCTGGAAGCTGTAGAGAATTTTTAAACCGAGAGCAGAGGAGCAGCAGTCAGTTTCTCCCCCCGTGCACAGGCCGTCCTTGAGTTACAACGGTTTGTTTAGTGGCCGTCCAAAGTTAACAACGGCACCGGGGAAAAAAGTGACTCAGGACTGTTTTTCACATGACCGCTGCAGCAATCCCTGGGGTCACATGATCGAAATCCGGACGCTTGGCAACTGGCTTGTAGCCATGACGGTTGTGGCGTTTCCCCCCACCCCCAGGGTCCCGGGATCCCCTTTTGTGACCTTCTGCCAAGGCTCGCTCAAGGACCGGCTTACTCAATCTTTACTCCAGAAAGCAAAAGATAAACCTGCCCCCCCCAAGGGTCCAAATTCAGTCCTGAGATGCTACCTTGGCATCAGGGAGCAAAAAGAGCTTTTGGGCTTTCAGGAAAAAAAAAACCCAAGATGAGAGACGCACTTACATGTTGTTCACATCTGTTCCAGCGGCCTTTTCCAGGACCTCGTCGGTGACTTCAAGGCTGGGAGGGAATTGTGGATGCTACAACGGGAAATGGAGCGAGAATTAAGCAGTTGTCATCCGGCAGAATCCTGCTTTTCTCAAGCCTTGTGGGCTTCCTTGGAAAAAGGACTGCCTCTAGGTAGTCCCCGGCTTACAACCGTTCGCTTATTGACCGTTCAAAATTAACAACGGCGCTGAAATAAGTGGCGTGCCCGTTTTTCACATTTCATCCCTGTGATCAAAATTCGGATGCTCGGAAACTGGCATGTACCACGACAGTTGCAGCGCGCCGGGGTCACGTGATCCCCTTTTGCGACCTCCTGACAAGCAAAGTCCAGGGGGGAATCTGGATCCACTTAACAACCACGTTAGTAACTGAACAACTGCAGTGATTCCCTTAACAAGCGTGGTGAGAAAGCTTGTAAAATGGGGCGAAACTTGCTTAACAGCCGTCTTACTTAGCAATGGAAATTTTGGGCGCAGTTGTGGTCACAAAGAGAGGACTGGCTGTTTAAGGGGGAGCCGTAGTTTCTAACTTGCCTTACCCCACCCTCCAAAACTCGGTCCAACTTTACTGCGAGAACAGGATGGATCGGAAGAGAGTTACCTTTGCGTGGAAGGAGATTTTGGTCAGCAAAAGCTTGGTGTAAATATTGACCAACTGGCCGTAACGATCGTGCAAATGGCCCTGGAAAAGGAAAACCACAAATGCCTCTGATTCCAAAAATATATCTGGAGAGGCGAAATCTATTTCCGCGCAGTTTTGCAACTCCTTGCCTGCCCTGAAGGAAGTCCTGGCTCAGTTCTCCTACCCCAGACTGAAGAGGATGCCGTGTTTCTCAACTTTGCAACCTCAAGCTCTGTGGACTTCAGCTCCCAGAATTCCCCCAGCCCCGCTTTATATTTGGGCAAAAGGTCTGAGCTTAGTCTTCTAAACCAATTTAAGGTCTGAAAGTTCTCAAAAGAGGCAGAAGGAGATCCAGAACTCACCCAAAGATCTCCCGTTTCTCGAATGTTACTTCGATATCGCTGACAGTCCTGGAGAACCTAAAAAAAAAAAAAATCAACGGGTGGTTGAAAAATGCATAGATCTGGACTTCTCACAAATGTAAACTATGCAGTTTGAGAATGAAAGGCAACGTCAGGTTGACCTAGGAACCCAAGATTTGGTTAGCTCCTAGCGTGCGAAATTCATTCTTGGATACCAATACTTAATGCACTGCTTACTGCTGACAACTTCAGCAATATCATTTGGTATAGGGTTTCTTGCCTGAGCAGGGGGTTGGACTAGATGACCTCCAAGGTCCCTTCCAACTTATTATTATTATTATTATTTGGAGGGTTGGACTAGAAGACCTCCAAGGTCCCTTCCAACTCTTGTTATTCTGTTGTTCATAGCTACAAGGGGGAAGACCAAGGAACTTACGTTGGGATGACCATCTCGGAGGACCTTGTGGAGAACATGGCAGAACTTCCAGCTCAGGATGGCACTGCTGGGCAGGGGGAGACCAATGGCATACGACCAGAAAGTAAATGCACCTTTCTCGTGATGGGTCCCTAGAATAATCCCTTTGCCACAAGTTAAGGTTCATATCAAATTTGGAACACGTGTTCCTCATTTTGCTAAGATCAACTGTCGGAAAGGATCAGAGAAAGATATACATATATCCAAATTTATTATATATATATATATATATATATATATATATATATATATATATATATGTATGTATGTATGTATGTATGTATGTATGTATGTATGTACGTACGTATGTATGTCTTGAGCCTTTTTGAGCACCTCGTTGACCCAAATATATATTGATAGAGAAAGAAGATGGATGGATGATAAGAAAAATGGGTAGATAGACAGAGATGGACAGAGAGAGAAAGATGATGGATGAATGGAGAGAGAGAGAGAGAAAGAAAAGAAAGAAAAAAGAGGAAGGAAGGAAGGAAGGAAAAGAAAGAGAAAGAAAGAAAGAAAGAAAGAAAGAAAGAAAGAAAGAAAGAAAGAAAGAAAGAAAGAAAGAAAGAAAAAAGCTAATTTGGTCTAGTAGTTAAGTTGCTGAATAAAACCTGACTTTGCTTTTATCTACCTTCTGACCTTGTTTGCATTTCCTGGTGTAAGTTGAAATTCTACACTGCTGGAGGCAGAAACCCTTTCCTCCCTGTGTTTGCTTGCTGGTTTTTATACTATTTTGCAAAAGTGGCCCCAGCTGCTCCCTCCCAACCTCGCCCAGGGACATCAGGCGAGATGCTCAAAGGATACTCCGAGCGTGCTTCTCCTTCACAGGGACTTCCAACGTGTTGATGGCTTTGCTGATGCTTATCGCCTGCCAAGGAAAACAGAGGCAACGGGGTGAAATGAAGCCGGGATTCCTCACAGCATTTTCTTTAAATTTGCTTTTATTTCTTTAGCGGCCACCCGCCTTTATTGTCCTCACAAGTAATTCAGACATATCCCACACGCCTTCCTCTTACTTTGATCCGTCGTAACATTGAATTTATCAACCGGCTGTAAGTTGAGGACTGCCTATGCGGGTAGTCCTATACTTACAACAGTTCATTTAGTGACCGATTGAAGTTACAGCGGCACCGGGAAAAAGTGACTTAGGACTGTTTTTCACACTTACGACCATTGAAGTATCCCCGTGGTCATGTGATTTAGATTCGGGTACTTATGACAGTCACAATGTCCCCGGGGTCACGTGATCCCCTTTTGCGACCTTCTGACAAGCCGAATCAATGGGGGAAGCCAGATTCACTTAACGAGTGCGGCGAGAAAGGTCGTAAAACGGGGCAAAACTCGCTTAACGAAGGAGTCACTTATCAACGGGAATTTTGGGCTCAACTTTCATCGTAAGTCGAGGACTACCTGTCCCATGTCTCCAAAAGGACGGGACTGGATTCCCGCTGAGTCCTGCAGGCATTCACACATTCAATGCAACCTGCATCTTTTAATCCGGCCGCCCTGGAGCTCGGCTAGGACGGCAGGCGGCTTCCGCTGACTGGTAAGGCCGCCGGAGCCCTGACCTCTTTTAGCACAGAGCTCCATTGTCGAGGCGTTCATTGAGATTCCACAAGTGCTCGGCTTGCAGCTGAACCAAGCAAGTTCAGTGGTGGGGGGGGGAGTCATTTTTTAATGACGCTTTGAACCTGCAAAGCTTTTCTAGGATAACAGCAAAAAAACCCCAATCTGCAAATCTGCAATTTATTTCCAGCACCCCTTGCTAGATCTGGGTCTCCTCACCCCAAAGGGAACCCTTGGCTCTACGCAACACACAACGCCCGAGGAAGGAACGCTTCCAGCTTATGCGGTGGTGTCTTCTCGGGTGATTTTTTTCCTCCAGTAGAGACTTCCGATTTACAACTCAGAGAGGTTTTTCCCTCTCCCCTCCCTTCCTGCCTCTTTGTATGCCCGAATGTGGAAACCATTGTACCTTAAAAGGGAGCACAAAAAGCTCTAAACAAACATTTCCACATACAGGAAATGTATCACTTCTCCAGTTTCACCCCGAAGAAAACAGACAAATAGCTGTCTTTGCATGCTCAAGAAACCTGGAAAATGTTGGATTCCCACCTGCACGGAGACCTCTCTCTTGGCAAGAATCTGACTCCCAGCATAGAATACGGGTGGGGTGGGGAGCAATAGCTACCAGGACCCCAATTCTCCAGATACCCAGGTTCAGAGAAAAATCCAAGGATAGTCCTAGATGCACCATCATTCGCGGAGCAATTGTTTGAAGCTACAGTGACAATGAAAAAAAAACGGATTTCCTTGCACTCGTGACTTGCGGTCCAGGAAAGTCATGGATCCAGCAGGTCAGCCTGGCCCAGACTGAGCAAAAAAAAAAGAACAAAGATAAGGAGAAAACTTTGGATCTGCTGGTAGCATCTCATCGCTTAAAAAGGACTCTGAAGAGGAAGAGAACATCCTGCTCAACGGGATAAATTTAGCGCCTTGTGTTTGCTTCCCTTTTCCCTTTGGCCTGGGATGCTAAATTCTTAATTAGAATTTCTTGCTGAGCTCAGGGAAGAAAAGGTTTTGCTTGCAAGGCTGCCAGTTCGTCAGATGCAAAGGAGAGAAACAGGAGACACCTGACCCTCATTCTTAAGAGTAGGTCACATTTCATGGCAGGCACTTTGTGGGTTTGTGTGCGTTGGGAAATTGCAGGTTTCTTCTCCTGGAGTTCTCGGAATGTCAACCGAGTGTGTGTGTGTGTGGGGGGGGGGGAAATCCAGGAATAACGAGAGAGCGCCTCCTAATTCTGATGTGCAGAGTGATGCGCACCAGATGTTCCAGCCAGTTGTGTATTTTCGAAGGCAGCTGTTCTGGCCTGACGTAAAGCAAGGCAGGTGAAAGAAGGCAACTGACCCAAGCCCAGGGTGAGGGTAGGTAGCAAGTGGGTGGGTGACACACCCTGGTTAGCAACCACCAACATTCTTTGCATTCCATCACTTGAACATGGAAGCCGGTAATTGTGCAAAGCAGGGAAGAAGGCTTTGAGCAGAGCTGGGGAGTTGGAAAAAAATTCTCACCCAGCTTCTCTAGAAAAACCCCAGCTGAAATGGCATAGGGTCACCTGCCTGAGCAGGGGGTTGGACTAGAAGACCTCCTGGGTCCCTTCCAACTCGTTTATTCTGTTACTTTGTCAGGCCTCAAACTAGGATGGTGTTCAAGTGGTGCTCCAGATGTTTTGGGACCGCACCCAAGGCACCTATTCTTATTATTATTATTGTGGATCGGGTGTGTAGACTTCAGCCATGGCTAGTTTCTATTTTGGCACACTGTGCGTGTTAAAATCAGGTCAGTTCAGTGACGAGCTTAAGTATCTTGTACGTAGTGAGGGAAAGCCACTGGTAAAGGTTTAAGCAGGTGACCGAGATAGCAGAGAATAGGTCAATATGAATTTGCTCTGGCAGCGTGCCAGTAGCTTAGCACAGTGTTCCCTGCAGATGTAACTTTGGAAAGTTCCTACATGGAAGAAGCTCTCCTACAGCAGTCCAGATCTGTTGTCCTTCCATCTCCATCAGCCCCAAACGGTGGGAAAAGATGGAGGCATATTTTGAAGGACCTAGAGGATCATCATTCACCGCCCTGAGTCCTTCGGGAGAAGGGCGGTATATAAATCAAATAAATATAGAATAAATATAAACATCATCATGGAGTAGATTCTCTAGACGCACAAACTCTTTGCATCCGACAAATTAATAACTTCTCTGGAGAAAGATTTGTCCCACAATCACCCCTAAAGTCCATGAAACGGGACCACCTCCTTCTCAAACTGGCCAAGTCCCAGGTCCAAGAGAAGAGAATATTTGTAGCTCAAGGCTGAGCCGTGGGGTACTTGATGCTCTCTGTGCTTGGTTGCTTTTCTTGCAGATGTTTTGTTACCCAACTAGGCAACGTCATCAGAAGGGTGTGGGATTTGTGGAGTGGAGGAGGAACTGTGGGGTGCTCTCTGAGCTGGGTGGTTTTCTTGCGGACGTTTCATGACCCAACCAGGTAACCTCATCAGTGCTAAAAAGGACTGGCGCTCGCTTTCTGTTTATATACTACTAGCTTGCCCTGTTAGTATCGGTATGAGTGTGGTTTTCTTGATAGTTCCTTGATTAGGCTGTTGTTTACTTGTCTACACTGGCAGTTCCTTGACTGGAGTATAGTTTTACTGATTGATTGCTGGTCTAGTGTCACTTTGGGGCCATCCTGGTTCCAAATCTGAGCAACTTCTACCAACTAGGCTTTTCACACCAGCTTCCCACAGGTCAACTCTCTCCCACCACCCATCTTCTTCCCGGTGTCCAGAGGCAGGAAGGAGAACAAAGGAAGTGACTCAGGATTTGTTTGGAACGGCTGAGATGAAGTCACCAAGCTAGAGAGACCTTCAAAATCTTTCTTAGAAGCTAAGCTTGTATTTCTAGTTTCCACACCAGAGGCTTCCCAGTTGTGAAAATCTTTATTTCCGTCACGGTGATCTCATTTCCTCTTTGACACCTGATTCTTAGCCACAGAAGAGCGAAAGAAGGAACGTGATCCCAAGGGTTTGGTGTCAGCTTGGTGTGGCCTGTCATTTGACCTTCGGGTGAGCAAAATCGCCCTCAAAACATCTCGGGAAGGTTGCAATCCAATTTAGACGTCTCTGACAACTACTGGCAGCCCTTTCGTGACACCCCAAGATGGGCAGAGCTGGAATGTAAGGATGCCATTCCTGGGTGTGCTTGTCCGTCTTCCCACACAGAGCCAGATGGGTGTAGCCAAGAAGGTTGAACATCCTCTGCTGCTGCTGCTGCTCACATTTGAGCAATTAAAGATGACTCAACCTACAATTACAGACAATGATGTCCGATGAACAACGCTTATCTCAGTTTCCATTTCAAAATAGTCAAAGGATGCCCAGATGGGAAGTGAACAAACCAGCACATTTGGCAGGCACTGGAGAGAAGTATGGAGGAGGGGGGGGTGTATATCCACGTAGGGAGCCCCATTATGTCAGAGAATAATGACCAGAATTACTTCAGCCCACACAGGATGGAAGTGGAGATGCGCTTTCAGTGGTTAAGCTATGAAAAATGATGAGTGTCTCCTCAATTATGGACCTTCTCTTCATCCATGGACCTCTGCCGACGCTGGAGGACATCTACAGTTGGGAGCAGACCCATCTACCAGAGATGGTCCTGGCCACCATTCCAATGTCCGTCATGCAAAGCTTCCATATTCTTCCACATCAATCTTATTTTTAGTCCTTCTGCTTCTCTTCTTTCAACGGTTTGTCGTCTTCTGCCTCCAGAGAAGAAATCACATGAGGTCCTTCTAGGCCATTTCATGTGCTGCAGATGGGCTTTTGAGTCCTGGCTGGCCCTCAAGGCTGTGAGCAGAGTGCTGTTGAAGGAGGAAGGTTGCATCACACCTTATCCAGGGAAGTCCCAGGCAGGGCTAAGAAGGACTCAAAAAAAATCTTTCCTAACTAAAGATAATACCAGCAATCTCGCATCAGGCGGGCAATATTTAAAGTTAATCATTAGCCACAGAAGCACTTTTTGCAACACACCTGGGGGGAGCCCAACCAGGTTTCTCCTCACTGGTGATCAGAAAAAAGGATCCTTTGCTTGGCCACGTGTAGATCTCCAGCAGCTCGGCTAGGGTCCAAAGAATCTGGTCTTCCGCTTCATCTGGATTTTGCCAACCTCCTTTTGGGCTTATCTTAGCTTTGGATCCCACAGAGGATTGGCAAATGGCCATCGTAAACACTCAATGTGACGGGAACTTCTAAAAAAGCAGCCCTTCTTCCAAATGAACCCCATATTTGCACTCCCTGAGGCTGTGAGAGTGGGATAGAATTTCTTCAGCTCGCTGCTCCTCCAGCTGGAGGCTCTGCATAGACTAAAGGCTGCTAAATCCATGATGGATGAATGCACGTACACAGATAGTCCTCACCTTGACCCCCTCGCAATGGGGGTCAAAATTTCCATGGCTAAGCAAGGTGTTTTTAATTGAGTTGCTCCTAATTTCAGAACCTTTACTTCCCACAGCTGTTAAACGAAGCTCTGCAGTTGTTAAGAGAATCGCACGGTCCTTAAGCAAGCCCCTCTTCCTCCATCAGTTTCGCTTGTCAAAATTGGGAAGGCTGCAAATGGCAATCACGTGACCCCCCCCCCCTGGATGCTGCAACCGTCATAAACACGGACCAGCTGCCAAACGTCCGAATGTTGATCGCCTGACACTGGAGATGCTACGACGGTCGTTAAGTGAGAAAAACAGTCCTAAGTCTCTCTCTCTCTCTCCAGTGCTGTGAGTCCACCTGTATTTATCTCTCGTCAGTCCCAGGACTTTTTTGTAAGTCACGTTTTTCAGTGACTTCAAACGGTCGCTAAACAAATGGTTGTATGTACGTAAGTACGGATACAGACACATCCACACCTCTTCTTGGACCTGAAGCAAATTGGCACACAGGTTTGTGAGCACCAAGATCTTTAGAAAGCCACAAAAATTGACCGAAGATCAGCCGTCTCAGATTGCTTGGTTGACCTGGTGAGAGCCTTCATAGCTTTCGCTCGACTTTAACCAGTGGTTATAAAACTTCCCTACCTTTGCACAACCAAACGAGAGAAAACAACAACTTCAAAGAATTAAAACTCTCTCTGTTTGTGTGTGTGTTTGTGTGTGTGTGTGTGTGTGTATGTTTTCTCTGTGTGTGTTTGTTTGTTATTCCAAACAAGGCTATGTATTTTAACAAACAGCCTGTCTGATCAAACATCCAATGGATTTTGGGTTTGTTTGTTTTTTACAACTCCAAGCCTTGGCATATGCCAAACCGGATTTGCTAGAATAACTAGGAACAAAAACAAAATTTTGGTTTGCTGAAAGTTAGTCTGAAGAAATGTAAGGTTTTGAGAAAGAGGGTGAGAATGAAACCAGAAAGGAAGTTGCTTAATCATTCCCTTCAAGATGGATTTTAAAAATGGATGTTTGGATATTTGTGTTTAGACACATACAAAGTCAAGGCGGCGTCAGTTCTTAGTAGCACAAAGGTGTGTGGCCGTGAAACAGGATCGGGCGAACTTCCTGGTTCTTACAAAGGGCCTCTTTAGACATTAAATATTATGTTTTGAATCAAGGGAACTTTCAGTTTTAAAAAACCCTCACAGTTTAAGCAGTCTCTTCTGCCCTAATGTGCTTTTGGGATATTTTGGCTAATGGAGAGAATTCTGCACATGGCAAAGAATTATTTTACTTGATTCAACATGATTTCTTAACTCCTTCATTGAGAAAAATCAAGACAGCTCTAGCTAAAAACTCCAGAAAAATAATCCAGACTCCATGTTGAACAGGAAAAGAAAAAATAAATCCAATCTTGAGATTTCCAATAAACCAATCCTAAATAAAAAGGAAAATATTTAATAGTGGCAGAAATGTTTTGTAGTCTCTGCTCGCTTCAACAGCTCTATGGGCAGCAAGCTACGAAAAATGGGTTCCTGATAATCTAAGGGGCAACAAGTTCCTATTAATTTTTTTTAAAAAAACTAGTTGAAAAAATATGACATCATAAATCATTGCATCCATTACGAACATGCTAAATTTTTGCTTCCCCAAATACATAGTTATGTTATCTTGTTAGTGTTTTTCTCAACCTTGGCAGCTTGAAGATGGGTGGACTTCAACTCCCAGAATTCCTTAAGCTAGGGAATTCTGGGAGTTGAAGTCCACCCATATTCAGGTTGCCAAGGTTGAGAAAAACAATGCTACAGAAGGAGAGAATAAAGCAAGTATCAAGAGAATCAACAAACACAGATCTTGCTGTGGCCAGAACTTGTCAACAGCCACAGCATCCACTCTTAAGCACCCCCCAAAAATGTAAATAAGCTTGGAAAGATCAACATGAACCGTCTCAGGCTCCTCCAGAGCAAAGTGTCACCCCAACAATAAATATCAAAAATATTCAGGAAGAAAAGTAGAATCAGCAGGGTTGAACGACCAGACTCGCCGAAACAAAGACATTGTCTTTGAAGCTATGAAATGTATTCCTCCACTCCCACCGGTCAGCGAGGGAGGCACATATTTTGCGTGCATTGGAGCAAGATGCACATATATGGAGAGCACCCTCGGATTTAACAGCAAGGCACTTTTTTTGCACCACTGAAATTCCGAATCAAGAAGATTTCCCCCTCCCTTCCCAACATATCAAACGATTTGTGGATTTTAATTCATCATGAGTCAGGGGCACATTCAGGCGGCTGGGCAGAATCGCCAAGACATTTTGAAAGAAAAATATTCAGAAAGAACAAATTAGCAGCAGAAACTGTGCCTTTCTGAACACGGGCCTCCAGTTGTGTTCACACCCAGCTTGCGAACTTGCAGCTGGCCAGTCAGCGGTGCTTCCCTTTTATTTTTTCCCCCCTCAAATTGGGGGGACAGAGAGATCAATTCTGCCTCCCCCCCCGTCCAAATTGCAGGGGGGGGCCCATGCAAACCAGCCTCTCCCCCCCCACAAGGGCGCAACAATTCCTTGAATGACAAGGAGGCAACTGCCGAGAAGTTTTACAGCCGTGTAAAAATTAAGGCCGTATAATTAACCAGAAATAAACAAAGGCATCATCACGGTATTCCTAATAATAATTAACTTATAATTTATGGGAGGCTGGGAGCCTGGACAGGCTTAACATTCTTTCTTGCTCCTGCATCCCTTTTTCAGGGTTGACCCTCCCCACCCCCAAAGATCCCTTTGCAACCCCCCCACCCCAACGGTGCTGCATTCACTTGGGGAGGGGGGAAAGCGGCTTTATCAAATTGATGCTAATTTCCTTCCTCCCCCCCCACCCCGTGCTTTGCCTTCCTTCCGGGCTCTCTCTCCAGCTAGGCAAGGAGCCCCAGCCTGACTGTGGAGAAAGGGGTGGGTGGGTTTCCTTTGAAGCAAGGAAGCCCCCTCCCCGTACAACCTGCAAAAGACGCGGGCGGGGGTGGGGGGGTGTAGCAGGGAAGAAATCGGATGCATTCTGGAGGGGGGGGATGCTCTAGGCCAGTGTTTCCCAACCTTAGGAACTTGAAGATGCGTGGACTTCAACTCCCAGAATTCCCCAGCCAGCTATGCTGCATCCCTTTTTCAGGGTTGACCCTCCCCACCCCCAAAGATCCCTTTGCAACCCCCCCATCCCAACGGTGCTGCATTCACTTGGGGAGGGGGGAAAGCTATGCTGGCTGGGGAATTCTGGGAGTTGAAGTCCACGCATCTTCAAGTTCCTAAGGTTTTGCTGGCTGGGGAATTCTGGGAGTTGAAGTCCACGCATCTTCAAGTTCCTAAGGTTTTGCTGGCTGGGGAATTCTGGGAGTTGAAGTCCACGCATCTTCAAGTTCCTAAGCTTTTGCTGGCTGGGGAATTCTGGGAGTTGAAGTCCACGCATCTTCAAGTTCCTAAGGTTGGGAAATGCTGCACGGGGGAGGCTCTTGCAAGGGGGATGTGGCGCAGGGGGGGGGGTCGCAGATGCATCCGGCAGCCCCCCCCTTTTGCGGGGGAGGGTCCGCTGATCAGACTGCGGGGCTCTCCCTTCCTCCCCCACGAAGACCGCGCGCACCCCCTTCGCAACCTGACAGCCCCCCTCCCCAGGAAGCAGGGGAACCCCCCCCCCCTCGGCGCTCCCCCCCATCCCCATCCCCATCCCTGCCTGGTTCTTGTCGAACTGCTCCCGCTCGGCCTCCAGGCTGTGCCCGCCGCGGCGGCTGAGCACGCGGGCCGGGACGTTCTTGATGGTGTTCATGGCCGGCGATGCCCTCCAGCCCGCCCGGCCGCCTCGCCCGCCAGACGCCGCGCCTGCCAGGCAGACCCGTGGGGGGGCGTGGCGCCGGACCGGCCACGCCCCCCCGCTCCCGGCGGCGCCCACTCGCCAGCCGCTCGGCAGCCGCGCCCCCGCCAGGGCGGCCAATCCGCCGCCGCGCTCCCCGCCCGGGCCACGCCCCCCGCGGGACTCAGCTGGGAAGAAGCAGCGGGCGGGGCGGCGGCGTTTATTGATTGATTGATTGATTGATTGATGGGATTTATATCCCGCCCTATCTCCCGAAGGACTCAGGGCGGCTAACAACAAAACATGTAATAAGTACAGAATTCAACATAAAAATGAAATTGAAATCATCTGTGCAATAAATTAAAATTAAAAACTAAAAAATAAATTAAAAATTGTAAATATAAATTAATTAAAATGCCTGTCAGTCCAGGTCAGCCAGGTGGAACAGGAGTGTTTTGAGGCCGCGGCGAAAGGACCGGAGATTTTGGGCCATCCGAAGCTCAGGGGGGAGCTGGTTCCATAGGACTGGTGCTCCCACAGAGAAGGCCCTGCCCCTGGGGGTCGCCAGCCGACATTGTCTAGCCGGCACCCTGAAGAGGCCTTCTCTGTGTGAGCGTACTGGGCGATGGGAAGTCGTCCCCGGCAGCAGATGGTCCTGCAAGTATCCCAGGCCTAAGCCATGTAGGGCTTTAAAGGTAAGTACCAGCACCTTAAGTACGAGCGGTCCTCGGGCTACGACCTACGCAGCGGGGCCCGGCCTTTCTGTGGCTGAGCGAGACGGTCGTTAAGGGAGCTTCGCCCCGCTTTACGACTGTCCTTGCCGCAGTTGCTAAGCGAATCGCTGCAGCTGTTAAGTTGGGAAGGGAATCCGACTCACACACACACACACACACCCCGCCCCGGACTTTGCAGGTCAGAAGGTCGCCCAAGGGGATTGATCCCCTGACCACCGGGAGGCTGCAACCGTCGTAAATAGGGACCGCTCGCCAAGTGTCCCAGTTCTGATCCCGTGACCCCGGGGATGCGGCAGTGGCTGTAAGTGTGGAAAAGGGTCGTCATCATCATTCACTTTTTTTCCGGTGATTTGGATGCGGAAGCTTCTTCATTTTTCCCCCAGGGGAAAAAAGTGGGGAAAGTCTGAAACCACAACCTGGTGGTCTTGGAACCCCGGAGAAACCTTTCCCATCAGGCTGAGCCCCAGCTCTGGGTTGGCCAGAAAGAGGGGGTGCCTGTGGGTGGGCTCCCCTTTGGAGCCGTGCTTCTCAAACTGGGGCCCTTTAAGATGAGCAGACTTCAACTCCCAGAATTCCCCCCGCTGAGCCGGCCACCATTTTGACGTTTCTGAATAATAGCTGGTGCAAATACCAGTCTTAGACTCCAGCAATAAACAGGCCTGCCTAAGGGAGACCTCCGTTCCCCAGTAAAAGACACCGAATAAAAACAAACACTTTCATTTCACATCATAAATACGAAAACACAGCCAGCCCCCCCACAAATACATTTCCAGTTGTATAAAAAAATATGCATAACAGCGAACTCCCTCTGAGCAGGCTAGCAATTAATCCGCGCAGAACATTTCTAGAAATAGTTTATTCACTTCAGCATAATTTTAATTTATACACACACACACACACACACACATTTGAGGGAACAGACTGCTAGCATCAAGTCACAGGTTGCGAGGATTTTTTTTTTTCCCCCAGACTGAGTGGCGGGTGACAGTCCGGGCACGATATTCCGCCTTCATGAAGACCGTTTTCTTTCCTGTTGTAGACAAAACACAAGACAGCTGGTCTTAAAAAGAAAAATAAATCAACTTTGGTTGAAGCAAAAATAAACCGAGGCACGTTCCCAATTAGTTTCGGGTTTTTGCTGTTTTTATGCCTTTGGAAAAACACTGCCCCTCGTAGCCTTGGGGATATTTTTTTAAACTATGTTTACTTCATAAGCTGTGCTGCCTTGCTGAAAAATGACTTTGTATCAGGGCTGGAAAGTTTTTTTTTTAAGTTTTCCATTCCTGTGCAAACAGCTGACATTCCTGCAACCGCCAATTACTGTACATTTTCTCCTTAGGCGGCTAAAAAAAATCAGGGCCGGCAGGGTTTGCAAGCCGTGAGGTTCGCTGGAGTGTCCGAGCGCTACGTGGATTTAAGACCAGGCTGCAAAAGAGGCACCTTTTCACATTCTCAGACCCCAGTGCCTGGGTGGCATTGCGGTGCCTGTGTCACGTGACCTTGGGACAAAGCAATAGCCATAAATATGAGACGATTGCCAAGCGTCTGGATTTTTATCACGTGACCATGAGGATGCCGCAACGGTCGTGTGGAAAATGGCCATAAGTCCCTTTTTTTTAGTGCTGTTCTAACTTTAAACGGTCACTAAGCAAACTCTTGTAAGTTCGGGACGACTTGTATTTTGTTCCACCAACATTTGCAAATTGTTGGGCCGAGGCACCAGAAGTTTTGAGGTTCCAGAAATTCCCAGCCAACTTTCTACCGTTTCCCCAAGATCTCAGCTGTCTAACAGGAGCCGAAAGAGGAAGAACTCACTTGAGAAGCAAAAGGAGAACGTTTCATTCTGGTCTGTTCCTCAACAGGCACCTTCTGTTCACAAATGGACTTGGGATCGTCCCCTTCCTGTCGAGAACAACCAAAAGCAACATAAAAACCAGGCAAGGCGTCAATTGGTCTGCGATGGCCGCCATCTTTCTGCTTTTGACCTCACCCTACAGACCCCTAGTTGGAAAGGCATAACCCTACCGTATGGAGGCTGCTGGCCGGGCTGGCGCTGAGCAGGTGGCGGTGCTCAAGGTGGGTGACCATCTGCCGGGTTTCGGCCCACATCTGCTGCAGCTGGTCATCGGGTGAGCGGGAATCCTAGAAGAAGCCCAACAAAATGGGTTAGGAACCATCTAGGAAAAACTCAGCCCATGTAAAAAGGTTAAGCGGTCAGCGACAAGGCAAGCCACCAGAAAATAAACTACGAAATAAACTAAGAACAAGCCACATTCCCTTCCCGCACTGATGATGTTCCCTGGTTGGGTAAAGAAACGTCTGCAAGAAAACAGCCAAGTTCAAGGAGCACTAAGGACCCCACAGTCCTTTTGCTCTTCCTCTTTCTCCTCCTCCTTCTCCCCCATCTCCTCCCCCCACTCCACAAACCCCACCCTCTTCCAGCACTGATGGTGTTACATAGTTGGGTCATGGAAAGTCTGCAGAAAAATTACCAAGCTCAGAGAGTCCCAAAGACCCCTTGCTATGTGGGTGGGATCAACAGCCAGAATATTTGAGGCTTGTGGCTGTGTTTCGACAGCAGAGGCTCAGCCAATCTCAGTGTATACATGGTTGTACTTTGACAATAAAGGTTCATTCATTCATTCATTCATTCATTCATTCACTTACACGATGGGTGGGAAGCTGGCAGCAGCCCAAGGGGCCAGGAAGGTCTGAAGGGTACTCAAGAGCTGAAGGCATCTCAGCAGGCTTCGTCTCCTTTGACCTCAGGGTCGATGTGAAACATGGTGCACCCCAATCACAACCGTTCAGGGTCTCGTCATGGTCACTGTTAAAGCAAGAGCAAAAATCTCATGGTTGTTAAGTTGTTTCCGAAGAAAATGAGATATACGCTAGGCTGGGCTGGTGAGCGTCCTCTGGGCACCTGGGCCGTGCTTAGGCCATACAAAGTGCAGATGGTCAGAATCTGTTTAAGGCAGGGGTGTCCAACCTTGGAAACCTGTGGGCCTGTGGACTTCAACTCCCAGAATTTCCCAGCCAGCCTAGAATAGAATTCTGGGAGTCAAAGTCCACAGGACTTCAAGTTGCCAAAGTTGGATATCCCTGGTTGAAGGTACGGCTAGGCTTAATACCTCTAAGAATATTTTTGAAAAACAACCTGGATGTGCTCAGATTATAATTATGGGTAGGCCTCGACTTACGATCACAAAAGGGAACAGACTCTGCAGCTTTTCTTCCTTTCTCCTTTGGATAAAGGCCGTTCATTTTACAGGCTTCAAAAGGAGGGGGAGTGGCAGTTTGGCGCCTTGCAAGCAAAACCCCGAGACAATTTACAAATTCCGCAGCAAGACCAGCAGGCCAGAGCCACATTCCGTGTTGGGGCACGTGGCCTTGAAAGCGGCTGGGAGCTGATCAATGCTGGTCAGACCAGCTTTAAGCCTAACTGTGATCTGTGTGTTTCTCCAAAGAGGGCCGTTAGGTACCCTCCCTGCATTCACAACCTAACGAACAACGCCCGACTTATGACCACCCGTTTAACAATCGTTCAAAGTTATGACTCGGTCCTCGCGTTTACAACCAATGCAGCATCCCCACCAGCTGCAACAAAAGTTGTAAAATTTAGCACGGCTCACTTAACGAATGCCTCACTTAGCAACGGAAATTCTGGTCAGGACTACCTGTACACATATTAAACCCACAAAATAGAAGTGGACACCAAAGACCCTGAGGCTTAGCTGAAATACAGAACCTTTTCAACTCAGGAGCATCCTGAGGGCTCAGGGATGACTCCCTGCCCCATAAGCCACTGCCATCATTCTCCGCCGGCTTGAGCATCTCGGTCCACTCTTGGTTTGAGAGGCCCTGGTAGAGGCTGGCTTTACGGCCGGCACCGCAGGCCGATTCGCAGGCATGGTTCCCCGGGTAGGGAGGCACACAGGCTCTTTGCCGAGGGGGGATTCCGGCCGTGTCTGGGGAAGCATCTTTGCAATCCCCACTGGAATTGTCAAAGAATCTGGGCGCCAGGCAGCTTGAGAAGTTGGCTTCGAACCAGTGTTTGTGTCTCGGTAAAGCGGTCGCCGTGCTCAGCTCCGACGTACAAACCGTTTCCCTGGATCTGGAGTTTCGGGGAACGTCCAGCTGGGCAGCCAAGCGGTCCTCCATCTCCTCAGCACACCTGGGACTGCTCGGCGTCGCCTCTTCCCGACGGAGGCATCTGGGATGGCGAAACAGCCCTTCGTGAATGCGCTCCATCTGCTGCTCTTGCTGCCTGTTCTGGGCTCGGCAGGAGTGGCCGGCCTTTTTCAAAGGACAGTCGGGAAAGTGGACGAAATGCGTGGGGATCTTCCGGCTGACTTCGCCGCAGAGGGAGTCTCGCTCGTCGCTGATCTCAAGGTCCGACAAAACCATCCCTGGGCTGAAAAGAAGAACCTCGCGTTAGCCCGGTTGGCCTTAAGGCATAACTTTATGTACTACAGGCAGTCCTTGACTTACGATCACAATTGAGCCCAAAATTCCTGCCGCTAAGTGAAGCAATTCTCTCCTTCCCCCCCCCCCGGTCAGCAAAGTTGTGTACCTCCCATCTTGCGATTCCGTCCTGCGTTTCTCTTTGCTTTCTTCGGAACTTTCCAGGTGGAAATGCAGGAACTGGAGGTCCCGTTGCTGCTTCAGGTAGATCTGGCAACAGAGGACAAAACAAGCCCTGGAAAAGTGGGGATTTTAATTTCGGGGACATTTGGCCTAGAGATTTCCAAGGATGAAAAAGGAATTTTCAAAGAATTCTGTTTACACCCTAACCTGTCTCAAATTGTTCAGTTCCGTGTCCGTCCGAAGCTGCTTTGATTTGGCGGAAAGAAGCAGCTGATCTTTTCGGCTCGCCCTCTCAGCTGTGGGAAAGGAAGGGGTGGAAGAGCTGGTTGTTTTCCAGAATCCCAAAGAGAAACAATAAATATCTCATACTTATCAATCGCCGGAAAGACATTACAGATAGTCCCTGACTTACGACCACAATTGGCAGGGGGCAGAATTTCCATCGCTAAGCATAGCATCGTTAAGTGAGTCGTGTCTGATTTTTCAACATCTTTTGCCACGGTTGTTAAGTGAATCACTGAATTTTTAGGTGAATTGTGCAGCCGTTAAGCAAATCCAGCTTCTCCCACTGACTTTGCTTGTTGGAAGCCAGCTGGGAAGTTGCAAATGGTGACCACGGGATCCTGCAACAGTCCTAAATACATGCCAGTTGCCAAGCGCCCGAAATTTGATCACATGACCACGGGAACGCTGCAACGGTCCAAAGTGTGAGGACCAGTCCTAAATCACTTTTTTTCTCTATAACTTCAAATGGTCACTAAACAAGTGGTTATAAGTCAAGTACTAACTACATCTCAAAGGGGTGCAAAGAAAAAAAAAGACTTTCTCCCACTTTAAAACAGCCGAATTTTACTTGAGTAGTTTTGATTCATATGCTTACCAAACAAGTGATTTTTTTTAAAAAAAAAATCAATTCATCAGGGGCCATTTAGAATTCAAGACTCAGTAACCCTTCAGACTTACTCACCAGTAAGCATTAATTCATGACTTAAACAAACATTTTCTTGCTTCAGCTGTATAATTTCTTCCCGTTGTGCGCTGTTTTCTTTGGTTTTTTCACTGAGATCCCCTTTAAAGAAAAAAAAAAAGAAACAGCAAACTCCTGAATTTTCTTAAAACAATCACTTGCAATTCTGTTCGGACAACATTTCCTCCACTCCATGGCTGGCTGGGGAATTCTGGGAGTTGAAGTCCACAAGTCTTAAAGTTGCCCAGGCTGGACACCCCTGCCTTAAATCTAATTTACCTTTCAGTCTGTTTGCTTCTAACATCATTTCCTTCAGCCTGAGCTTAAAATTCTGTTTCTCCTCGTTGAAACTCCTTTCTTCCATCTTGGAGGCGCACAGAGCACTTTCTAACTTTTTAAATTTGCTGGTAAACTCAGTGATCTGACTGGTTGCTTCCAGGATATCATTATCCTACCGAAACCAAGAAATAAACCAGGTTGTGCATGAGTTTGCTGAAAAGCAAGGAGCGTCTTTGCAAAAGCTGTTCATTGGTGAAGAGCTTAAAAGAGCTTCGTTCCTTAACTGGGGAATTCTATGGGTTGAAGTCCACCCATCTTCAAGATGCCGAGGTTGAGAAACGCTGTTAGAAAGGATCAAATGGATCTGTTTGCGGCCTTTTTACCTCCCAATGATGGGCAAAAAATTGCAGGAACATTTCACGGGCCCAAATAAAATACCTTGAGTCTTAAAAGTGTCAGAAGCTCTTCCTCCCTTGCTTGAAGCTGACCCACTTGGTTTGAGAGGTCCATCACGGAGCCAACCAAGGTTTGGTTTTTGTCCTAAGAAAGAGAAAAAAGAGAAAAAGAACAGGATGGAGATCAACTTGTAGGTGGGGATCTTCTCTGAACTGACCTATCCCATCTGAGGACCCAGATTGTTGGGGGCAATTAAGCTGACTTTGTAATAATGCCGCTTGGGGGGGGGTGTGAAAGCCCTAATAAGCAGGCATATACATAGAATGAAGGCTACTGCTAAGCTTGTAAGCCGCCCTGAGTCTTCGGAGAAGGGCGGGATATAAATGGAATTAAAATTAAAAAAAATAAAAATAAAATATCAATACAGTGAAGTCACTCTGAGCTTTGCAGATGTCTTTATCTCTGATTTGCAGGACCTCAAAGAGACCGGGCAGCCCATTGACTTCCCAAAAGATTTAAATGGCCCCCACTTTGCTGGTGCTTCCAAAGGGCCTGAAAACGTGCCTTTTTTGCCCAGGCTTATGATGATGCAAGCTCCCTTCTCTATTTTTTTCTTTATTTCCAACCGGGTTTATTTTCTCTGCCTCTTTATTCTTCTTTGTTTCACGTTGTATTCTGGATTTAACCATTTGCAAGCCGCCCAGAACATCACTCGGCATGTAAATTTAAATAATAGGAAATTCATAATGATAATAGCGGCCTACCTCGAGGGTCTGACATTGAAGAGATGTGCGGGAGGCCTTTTGACACACTTCCTGCAACTTCTGCTGAGTGTTTTCGAGGGTCGAACTACAGTCATTCTGCAGCTTTAATCTCTGTGTCAGGATTGTTATCATTTCATTTCTCTTGTGTAGCTCATCTGGAGGGGAAGTTCAAGTCTTGTTAACAGCGGTTAACCCACATTTCATTCATCCTCCATCTCTCTGTTTTGAAATTACCATTCGAAACTCTGCTGCATGCAAATTATTTATTATTTATCCAATTAATTTGCCACCCGTGCTGCGGTTCAGGCAAGACTGAGCGGCTTTAAATTAAGCCAGTCAGGAGCATCCTATTCAATTTAAAATAAATGCTGAGAAAAAAATATTTAAACATCGGGGGGAAAATAAAAGAGAGCGAGGACACAGTTCTCCAAAAGAACACCCACATCCTGGTCTCACTGACCACTTTCAGATTGTTCTATCTGCCATATTTCCTTGTCCTTCAAACTGGAGAGTTCACGATGTGAACAGTTTGTTAGGGAATCTCAACACAACTTTGCTAGGTTTTCACAAACAGAAGGAAGGAAAAATACAACGGCTCTACTACATACATATAGCCCTGTGTTGGAACAGCATCCGGTCACTGATTTAACACAGTACTGGGAAGCTCTACTATCGTTAGAGAATCTCTTGAAAGGATTCTATACATAAGATAACATTCCAGGATTTCCATGGTGCCAGAGGAACCTCAACAGAGCTGCAGGCCAACAATTCTAGGACAAGACAGGTCAACTGTTGAAATTCCTGAGTCATAAAAGAGCCAAGGTTGCCTACCCCTGGCCTAGGCTTTGTGAGACTCACTTTCCAACCTGCTGTTTCGTTCTTCCAGAGTCAGTATTTTCTGACGATTGTCCTCCCAAGCCAAAAACTGCCTCTGATGCACAGCCACCATGTTGTTCAGCTCCTTATCGCGATCTTTCAGCTCTGCAAGTAGCAGCTGGAGTTCCTTCCTCAGTTTCTGAACGATGTCGCTCTCTGATTCGGAGGCGAGGGTCTAACAAGGCAGAAAAAGAGACTCAGGGGAGGAGTACAGTATTATGATAAATTACATCGGATACCCCCCTACCCAGTTCTCTAGGCTGATCCTGTAACGCTAATGTCATTTTCATATTTCACATCTTCCTACCTGCAAGGGACTGGAAAGGCCCAGTGAAGAATTCATCAGGTTTCCAAGATCAGAACAGGGTCAAATAAGCCAACTTCATTTCAGGTGTAGCACAGGTGCAAAGCAGAGAAACTCTGTTATCCGGGGTTGTTTAATAGATAGAAATTTTAATTTAGGGTTGATTATAATAGTAACTCTAATACAAAATAATCTGGAAGAAAATAGAGTAAGGCGAAAAGAGGTTTTAAAAAAAGGAGGAAATTCACCGTATAATACAACACACATCCAGACCTATTCACCCATCTCTGTACACCAGGCGTCTTCAAACCTGGCCCTTTTATGACTTGTGGACTTCAACTCCCAGAATTCCTCAGCCAGTGTGCCTGGCTGAGGAATTCTGGGAGTTGAAGTCCACAAGTCATAAAAGGGCCAAGTTTGAAGACCCCTGCTGTACACAAACCCCTATAGTTCTTGTATCGTACACAGTGACACACACCCATATCCACAGATACTGAACTCACATCAATACAGAGAAACCCGCTGCCACGTGAAAAGTACACAACCCTACATTACTTACAGGGCTACCCAGATGCGAACACACACACACACACACACACACACACACACACACACAGACACTGAACCCACATCTGCACACGCAAAGATCCACCAGCCCGTGTAAACAACCTCCCCTCCCCCCATCCCAGGTTCTTAGTGCCATACACACTAAACCAGGGGTCTTCAAACTTGGCCCTTTTATGACTTGTGGACTTCAACTCCCAGAATTCTGGGAGTTGAAGTCCACAAGTCATAAAAGGGCCAAGTTTGAAGACCCCTGCACTAAACCCTGACACACACACGCGCATAGCCCCAGGCGGGTGATCCCGTGTCTACACGAGAAACGCGTTCCGGGATACCAACACCGTTCCGGGACCCCTGCCGGCCGAGCTCCTCCCCATGGCTGCTCCTTCGCCTCCTTCGGGCGAGGCCAACCTGCCCGGCGCTCACCTGTCCGGAAGCAGCGCCAGGGCCGCGGGGGCGGACCGGAGGGAAGACCTCGGAGCCTCAGGTCCGCGCCGGTTCCAGTCTTCGGGAGTTCCCAGCGCGACGGGCGGTTGGAGGCCCCGGCAAGAGTGTTTCTCCTTCGCGCGATTCTCGGCCGCCCCATCGCGGCTGCCTTTCTCCCCCTTCCCCGCCGCTCTCTCCTCCCTTCCTGGGTCTGGAAAAATAGGAGGTTCGAGAGATTTCTTTGCAAGACTGAATCGCCACAAATAAAAATCCGCTTTCCGGACCTGGCTTTCCACAGTCGCACTAGGTGCTTGTGAAGTCAGCTCTTTTTTTTTTTCCTTTTTGCTTGTGAAATAAACCTTTTTTTTTTTTTTTGCTCCGAGGGGACCTCAGTTTCATCCGTTTGCTCGTGGGATCTTTTCACGCGTGCGTGGGGGTTTGGCTCAGAGATGGAAAATCTGCGAGCTTTTATTTATTTATTTATTTAGATTTATATACCGCCCTTTCCCGAAGGACTCAGGGCGGTTTACAGGGCATTTAAAAAACAGTCAATACAAACGTTAAAATAAATTAAAAGAGATTAAATAGAACCCTGAGAAAATTAAAACCCAGTTAAAATTAAAATTAAAAATATTCTCAGCCTGGGCCAGAGAGCTCGAAGAGCCAGGTCTTCAGGTCCCGGCAGAATGGAGGTTGGGGCCAGTCCTAAGCTCCGCAGGCAGCTGGTTCCACTGGGCAGGCGCACCCAGAATCTTAAGAGGCAGGGTTCTTTGTGCAAAGAAAAGCAAAGTCATTTTTTTTTTAATTTCAAGACCAGACTGTGTGGCACATTCCTAGGGGCTACTACATTCATATATTAGGCCAGGCCTCGCTTTCGAGGAAGCTGCCAACTTGGGTTGAAATCCTGAGTTAAGAAAATGAAGGAGACACACACAGCAAAGAACAGTTAACAACTTTATTAGATTAAATCTCTATTTCCAGCCGAAGCATGATACTCTCACTTTCCCCAAGTTTAAACTTTGGCAAAAAAAAATGTATCACAGACAAAAAAATAAAAAGCAGCAGACAACAGTAAAAAATGCCACCAAGGAAACATGCCTCTTCAACTGACAGGCAAGTCCCACTTGGATTATATTGGCTTAGAACCGGGCCTTTGTCCAAAAAAGGCAGAAACTTGTGTTGTGGGTTTTCCAAAGCAATCTCACTTCTTTACTTCTCCTAGATCTTCAATACTGTCATCATCCACCTGCAGCACAGAAGTTCAAACGTATTATCACACCAGAAAGGATCATATGGAAATGAATTGAATATCTTGAATTTCAAAGATTATTTGGGGGTGGGAAGAAGATAAATTCCTTTAATTCCAAGTTTTACCTAAGTAAGAGTCAATCAGTCAACAGATTATATCCCCATGCCCAATTAGTGATTTTTAGCTAGTTTAACAAAACTAGTTGAAGACGTGGCATACAGGAAAATATGTATGGGAGGGAAGAAAAACAAACCTAGTACCCAAGTTTTTTCCCCTTTTCCCTCCCCACACCTCTAGTCTCATAAGCACATCTCTCAAAATATAAGCCTGAGGGTTTCTAAGCCATTCCCACCGATCTTTTAATGAGATACACTTTAGAGAATTCACAAAAAAAATCTATTGATATGGTTGCTAGAATTCAACAATAGCTTAATGGGATGTAATTGATCCATTTCAGCAAAGAGTCAACTGTCATAGCAACTTAACATAACACCATGTCAGTTTCTAATTCCCCGCCAGGATGTCATGGAATTTCAACTTTACAGCTCCACTGCAAAGTCTTAAATGCAACGGAAAATCCACTCCGGCAACTTGAATGAAAAAGCTCTTTTTAACAGTCACTCCGATGAGTTGTGGTGTCTTACCTCGGGCCATTTTTCCTGAATCACTTCGATGATATCATCTGTGAAATCTCCCTGAATAATTATTTCATCTTCTCCGGTGACGGAGGCACCACAGGAAAACTTTTGAGCAAAAAACCTTTGTGCCTCCTTGAGATCTATTTCTGTTTGGAGAAGAGAAAAAGAAATAAAAGACAAGACACGCTGCTGCTGCTGCTCGGTTACCAGTATCTAAAGCCAGGGTTTTTCAAAATGGGCAATGTTAAGACAGATGGACTTCAACTCCCAGAATTCCTCAGCCACCTACATTATGCTGGCTTGGGAATTCTGGGAGTTGAAGTCCACCGACCTTAACATTGCCACTTTTGACAAACTGTGTTTGAAACCACCAATGTCTTTATTTTTTATTTTAATTCCATTTATATCCCGCCCTTCTCCGAAGACTCAGGGCGGCTTACAAGCTTAGCAGTAGCACTTTACACAGTGACAAGATTGGCAGCCAACCCAGAATCCCGCCTAGTCAGATGTGAAACAACCGAGTCAGATTATTTTTTATTTATTTTTATTTATTTTAATTCCATTTATATCCCGCCCTTCTCCGAAGACTCAGGGCGGCTTACAAGCTTAGCAGTAGCCTTCATTCTATGTATATGCCTGCTTATTAGGGCTTTCACACACACACCCAAGCGGCATTATTACATTATTATTATGGAAGAAAAAATTCTCTATCCTGACCTTAAGCCCAAAATTGTAGGCCCACCTTCAAAGGGGGCTCTCGCATCATTTAGAATATAGATTCCCAGCTTCAAAAAACTGGTCCCAGCCCACTCTCCTTGGTAGCTCGCAAGCTGCTCCAGAGATAAATTGGTCTTTAATACTTGGCTGATCTCCACTGAGCCCAGAGACCTCTGTAAAAACGTGGTTTTGTTTCACTCACCAAAAGTCGCAAGGCCGCATACTCGCGTGACGTATTTTTTCTTCGCTCGGGGGATTTTTGCTATCGTCACTTTCTGAGGCACGGTTTTCTTCTTCTGTTTTATCTGACCCCTTCCACCTGGCGGGCACACAGAAAGGAAAGGGAATAAATAGCTTTTCAAAATCTAGCTTGCAGGATGCAAAAAAAAGAGGCCAGCTGTCTTTCTGACTCTCTCACCGTCTACAAAGTCACCTCTCAAACTACCTTGAGCAGGGGGTTGGACTAGAAGACCTCCAGGGTCCCTTCCAACCCTATAATTCTATGTTCTCACCGCCCCAGCAACAGCTGAGCTCGCCCTGCCCAGCCTGGGGTGCTCCAGAGGTGTCTGGAGTTCTAATCCTGGACGACACCAAAAGAAAAACTGCAGTGTGCATTTATAAGGTCTTAAGGGAAAAAAAGCTGAATCATTGCCTCTCTTTTGTTTTTTCTTTTCTTCCTCTTCACCGATTGTTCCTTGTCCTTCTCCGATGCCAGAGTCTTGTTTAGGGCAGTTTTCTGGAATTCAAATATACCCAGTTATTAGGGATGTCGGAGTCTTGCAAACAAATAAAGAGAGCGGTTATAGATTTCTTTATGGGGCTTTTTTTACGAGGCTCCCTTCCTTACGATGATCCTACTGAGAGTTATTTCCATTTAGCAAATTAAGCCGCCCTATTGGTATTATTTTCTCACAAAATGCAACTTTGGAGTCCTCTCTGCCACCCAGAAAATCCCACTGGATTTGATGCAATGGTTTGCCAGACAAACGAGGATAGGGTTAGGAAAGGAATTTCATGCTCAAAAGGTAACAGAGAGTATTTACCTACAGTAATCTTCGCGAATTCATTTGGGAAATTCTTCTCTAGCCACTGCCTGCATTTTCCCATGTCAGGCATGTATTCACAATACTGGAGGGGGGGAAAAAACAAACAGAGTAAAGCTATTTCTTTAGAACGGCAAAATCTATATAGCATTAACACAAATCTTTAGGACTTGCATGTAAGAGCAGAGAAAAAAAATCATTTTGGACAAATGCATGTCATAGATCATCTTTCCACACAGGGAAAGGAGAGTCTACTTGGATGATCCTTTTCTATAATAAAAGCTGTTTTAGCCATCTTCAATGAGATCAGTGCAACTGTGAATAGGCTGAGCTGGCATAATTCTAACCAACGCAGTTTTCCAATTAAATCTTTATACAAGATAATTTTTTTAAAAAGCTTTCATTGACTGCACAAACCAAGCAAAAGCAAAAACGAATGCTACTCACCTCCGTTGGCAAGGAACAGACTGGGGAAGAAAACAGGAAGAGTTTAAAGCGATGATAATGTTCTTTTGTATAATCCAGCTTAAAAAAAATCTATTTAAGATAAGGTATCTCAAAATGCATTTGTACCACAATACACAGCAGCCCCAGCCAGCATGGCCAATGAAAAGAGATGCTGGAAGCTGTGATCTGATAATATCAGAAAAACCACAAGCCTTCCATCCCATGTTTAAGACTGGTCTTTCTAATTAGTGTTTTCTTAGTTACAGAACGCCATTTTGTAAAATAGGCTAACTTGTAACGTATTAATTCCTATCTTTTTTGTGAATGCCCATTTTCATTTTTAAAATTGCACGGAAGGCACCTGCCAACTGTATGACAGTGTTTCTCAACCTCAGCCACTTTAAAGTTATGTGGACTTCAACTCCCAGAATTCCCCAGCTAGCTACATTTGCTGAAGTTGAGAAACACTGTTCTAGATAAAGCACTTTCTACTGTCCAAACCTGGATAATCTGCAAGTAGCCTGAACTAGGATAAGTGGAAAGAAAACCCACCGGTAGCTTATGAAGAAGCTGTCTTTTTGACACCTACCTCCACAGTAGAGCACGCGAAGGGGATAGTCCGTATCTGGTCTGGCATTATATCTTTGGTCTCCTTGGCAGTCAGGGGCCACAGGCTCCGCTGTCTCCATCGTCGTCTCCCCAGTCCAGAAACCAGTTTAAACGCCAAACCTAGAAACAGACAGGCAACTGACCTCCAGCGATCATAAAAGGCAGAAAACTTAAAAGTGGCCTACGAATGAGGGCTTGTGAAACTAGTTGCCCATCTACGTGTTCCGAAATCGTTTGTTTGCCAGGTTACTCTACTGAGGGTCTACTTCTGCATATGACTTTCCTCCAAGGGAAGAGTCAGAGAGAATTGGGGCCACCTTCTCCAGCCTGAGGACCTCCACAGAGTGGAACTTCAGCAACCATAATAGCCAGCCTCTTCCTGGCTGCTGGCAAGAGAGCCTGCATTCTTCTGAAATCCCAACTTCTGCAAGGTGAGGGATTATCGCAGGTGTGTGACTTTATTTGGGGGGGGGGGGCGGGGGAAGAATCTGTGCAAATCGGGGGAAAAAATATTAGCAAGCAAATGCTGGTGTCAGAGGAAGTCTGATTGTGAAGTACAACCGGGCTTGCTTCATCCTTGGATGGGAGACCCACCCCCCCCAAAGGAAGCCCAAAGCAGTTGCACCCCAATCTAGAAGGTGGGGTCTGCAACACTGCCAAGGAGGAGCCTGGATGCCAAATTGGAGAGGGGGTGGGGGCGAGAGCTGGGAAAGATGCCCAGCAACACCACCCAACCCCCCCCCCACGCCAAAGGGTGGCCCAGCCAGACCCCCCGAGGGAGCCCCCGCAAAGGTTCAATGGTGAAAAACCCCCCAGAAAGAGGACTCGGGACCCCCTGGGTGGTTGGGGGGCGTCACGAGATGCCCGAGCCAAGAGCGACGGGATGCCCATCCCGGGCTGGGGAAAGGCGGGGAACCCCGGATCTCCCCCGGGCGCCCCCTTACCCGCACGCCCCCTCCAGGCGGGCGGCTTCGCCGGACGTCCAGCAGCGGGCAGGCAGGCAGGTGGGAAATCTCGCGAGAGCGCCGCAGGTCTTGGCGGACTAGAGGGAAAACCTCTGCTGCCCTTCCTCGGCTTTTCCTCCTCTTCCTCCCTGGGAGTCGCTGTGCTCGCGGAAGCGAGCCGCAAACCATAGAGCGGCGGGAAGGAAGGGCCGAGGAGGCGGCTACGGGTCGTTCTTTGGATCAAGCGCCTTCACATTCGTTGTGGTCTTTTTTTTTTTTTCTTCTCTTTGCCCTCGCTCCGGGGGCGGCTTTCTTGGCCCCGCGGGTGGCCATGCCTCGCTACGCCCAGCTGGTGATGGGGCCTGCGGGAAGCGGGAAGGTGAGTCGGGGGGCTTTGGCTTGGGGGCTACGAGGTCTCTTGTGCGGGGGGGGGCAACGTTTTTCAAGCTTGGCCACTTGAAGACGGATGGACAAGGGTGGATCTGGAGACAGTGGAACGATCAGCCACTAGACGGGTGGGTGGACTTCAATACCCAGAATTCCCTAGCCAGCATGTTGAAGTCCACCCGTCCATCTAGTGGCTGGTAGTTGCACTGTCTCCAGATCCAGCGTTTCCCAACCTTAGGAACTTGAAGATGCGTGGACTTCAACTCCCAGAATTCCCCAGCCAGCATAGCTGGCTGGGGAATTCTGGGAGTTGAAGTCCACGCATCTTCAAGTTCCTAAGGTTGGGAAACGCTGTCCAAATCCATCCTTTTTCCCCCTTGTGCCTTGACTTCCCTCCTTTGCGGGCGGAGTTCCAGGTGAGTAGCCAACCTGAGATCGTGGGGAGCTGTTGCGGCCCCCGCCAACCGATCCTCTCCTCTCCTCTCCCAGAGCACCTATTGCTCCATCATGGTCCAGCACTGCGAAGCCCTCAACCGGTCCGTGCAGGTGGTGAACCTCGATCCAGCAGCCGAACACTTCGACTACGATGTCATGGCAGGTAAAGGGGTCTCTCTTTTAAGACTGGGGGTTGCCTGGGACCTCCAAAGGACTTGTTGGGTTGAGAAAGAAGCAGCTCATTTGAGAATTTATCCGTTTGGGATTCTTTTGACTCCAAGCATCTTTCCCTGAGATGAGCCGGGCATGGTGACAAATCTTGGTCTTGGTCTGGCAAATACAGGCTGGGTCCCTCCTCCTCCTCCTCCTCCTCCTCCTCCTCCTCCTCCTCCTCCTCCTCCTCCCCCCCACCCCCTTTATTTTTCAGATATCCGAGAGTTGATTGAAGTGGACGATGTCATGGAAGATCATTCCCTCCGTTTCGGCCCCAACGGCGGCTTAGTTTTTTGCATGGAATATTTTGCAAACAATTTTGATTGGCTGGAAGAATGCCTTGGTCACGTGGAGGATGATTACATCCTGTTCGATTGTCCAGGTAAGCTGAGGAAAGGGGTAGGATACCGTTCCTGGACCCTTGGATGAAGGATGAGGATGATTGGCACTTTTTTGTTTGACTTTAGATTAAAAATGGGCTTTAATTGCCCGCCTTTCAGGGGAGATGGACAGCACAAACATTTAATAAGTAAATGAATAAAATTTTGAAGCTGTGGAAATTCAGGGGCTGTAATCTTTCTGGCACTTTGGGGCTTTGAAGGTGTGGAAGAAATCCGTAAACTTTAGATAATAAAGCAGAGAGGGAAGATATATCGCATTTTATGATAGTCAAAGAGTATCTCTTTTTGGTTCCTCCAGCACAGACAAATGGTCATTTTGGGATTGTTCTTGTTGATGTCTGATTCTTTCTAATTTTAAATATCTTCTCTGCAGTGACCTTGAGGTTTTCTTCTGTGGAATTGGGAGATGGCTACTTGAAACGAATAAACCTATTTGTTTTTAGGTCAGATTGAACTCTACACTCACTTGCCTGTGATGAAACAATTTGCAGAGAAGCTGCAACAGTGGGAATTTCACGTCTGTGGTGTTTTCCTGGTCGATTCTCAATTCATGGTGGAATCTTTTAAGGTATCTTCCTGATTCAGAGGTATTGAAAATTGAAATCTCCTGCTGTGGACGACCAGAGAGATATTATTATTGATTTTGTCCTGTGCGGTGGCAGAATTTTGGTTTATCAATTGCTTCCGTTTGCAGTGACCCTTTTGTGGGCGTTCAATAGATCACATTTTGAGGAATGCGGTAATCACATTTCTTTTTCTGTCCTGTCTCCTTCTGATGATAGTTTATTTCCGGTGCGATGGCAGCTCTTAGTGCCATGATTTCCTTAGAGATTCCCCAGGTTAATGTCATGTCCAAGATGGATTTGTTGAGCAAGAAAGCAAAAAACGAGATTGAAAAGTAAGTGTGAGCGAGGAAGGGCTCCCGCTTTGCCTGGGAATTTGGGGGGGGGGGGCGTTTTGACCCTGGGGAGGTTGGCTTCAGTCCTGAGTCTAATTTGATCTTCTAGATTTCACTTCTTGCCAGGGGTCAAAGAAATTGTGCAATTTTTTAAAAAAGCACTGAAGAGGCAAAGGGAAAAAAACTAGCATTGATGCTTTTGGCGGTTTAATGAATCTAGTCAATTTCTTCCAGATATCTGGATCCGGACATGTACTCTTCCCTGGATGATTCGACAGACCTGCTCAAAAGCAGGCGGTTTAAGAAATTAACCAAAGCTATCTGTGGCTTGGTAGGTGGTGGGTATATATTTCCACGCATGGCTCCCTGACCTAAAGTAACCGTGGCCTTATTTGCGGAAAATGGGGAAGTTAGTTCCCAAATCCTGAATAAGAGAAGAAGGATGAAGTTAACAATAACTGATCCGGTTTCTTCTCTCCAAACCGACTGTGTGGTGTGTTCCGTTTAGATCGATGATTACAGCATGGTTCGCTTCCTGCCGCTTGATCGCTCCGACGAGGAGAGCATCAGCATCGTTCTGCAGCATATCGATTTTGCCATTCAGTACGGGGAAGACCTGGAATTTAAGGAGCCAAAGGTGAAGGTGCCAAGCCCTTTTGGCAAAAGCCGGCGTCATTTTCCCTAAGGATCCAGTGCCAATTCCAAGCCATCTTAATTCAGTCTGAACTAATAAAACAGATGTGGGTTATTTTAGTACCCAGAAATTTGGTCTGGATTCCCGCCCCCCCTTCACTCCACCAGCTAAAAAGAAACAGTGTCAGGATTAGAACTCTCTCCCTGAAAGCTGGGAGGGACACAGCTTCTCAAAGTGTAAAGCAGGCAAAGAGGAAGTGGGCAACAGAGCTGTGAAAGCCCAGGGAATAAGACTGGACTGGGTCAGTATAGCTCAGCCCGTCCTACCTTGCAAGATTGTTGTGCAGGGAGAAAGAAAGGAAGTGGAGCTGTGCCTTTGCTCCTGCAAATCAGTAGAATGGGTGACTGTACGAAAAGTACTTACCTCTTCACTGGAAGTTTTCAAATAAGCTGTTGGAATCGATGTAGTGAATTCTGTAGTGTGTGTGGGGGGGTGGTCTTGAAGGCCTTTTAGGTTCCTTCCAATTCTCTGATTCATTGTTTCTGTGTCTAACAAAGTAGCACATACACACACACACAAAACACACAGTGTTACACAGACAAAAAAATAGGATGAACCTTGAACCTCTTTCAGGTCTGAAGTAAGTAACCTTGCATGCAGGAGCTTTATTCTGGACTGATTTTTTTTCCTGCCCTGATGCAAAAAGTCTTGTAGAAACCTGGATTAGTTTATCTAGAAAGACAGCATATCTTGGTTTTACAAGGAACAGTTGCAGTGTAGTAAGCCCTGCGGTCTTTTTCTCTTGTTTTGGGCAGCTGTGTGGGCTTAAATCATTTCTGAAATGAAATGTTGTGTTTTGTACAGGAAAAAGAGGAAGAGAAATCTTCAGCTTTTGATGAATTCTTCCAGGATCGAGTGGATGAATGAAAGGTTTCGATTTCGTTCAAACGCACAGAAAAAGGTGTTGCGTTTCTCCACGCTGCATTTCAAAATTCACAAACTGTTGGAAGCAATCGAAGAACGGGGCTCTTTGCTCACAAGGGGGTTTAGCGTATAAAAATGGGTCGCGCCACAGAGTTTTATTTTTGGAAGATGTTATGTGTGCATTAGAAGAAATAAATTATTGTGTTTTGTTTTTCTTTCTCTTGGTGGTTTTCCGAGTGAACGGAAAAGAATCTTCAGGTTTGGCTTGACATTATTTATAGTACTGTGGTTCGTTTTACTTAGAAAAACAAAAGAAGGGCCAAAACTCAGACGGGCTTATTATTTTATTGCAATTGTGTGTGGTGTAATCTTTGGGACTTGGTCTTAAAACTATGCCAAAGGCAGTCCTATGCCAATGGCAGTTATATGCAGGCTGAAATTCAACAGGTGTAACTTTGACCTCCCATGTTCCATATTTAGAGACCACTGGAGATCAGAAAAGGGGATCCAAAAACCGTTTTCATCCTAGCAAAGGAAAAGGACACCCCCTCGGTTCCTGGCACTTGCTGCTTTTTTAAAAATTGTTTTTATTGTCATTTCTTCGGTTGTGTGTGAGCTACCCAAACTTGTTGAGAATTCAGGTGGCATATAATTTTAATAAATTAAAATAATCCCGTGCTGATACCTTTAATATTGTTAAACAATAACATCTGCCTCCCCGTAGTCCTTTTGTTCACTCGATAAGTGAACAAAAATGCCAAATCCAGCCTGAACATCTGGGTGACTGTGCAGACCGGTCATTGAAAATTGGTGACCTACAAGTTTCATAAATAATAATAATAATTAATATGGCCATCTATCTAAGGCAGGGAGGATGTGTTTCCATGGGGAATCTCCCAAAGTCCAAAAAAAAAAATCTGCCTGGTTAAATTTTTACAAAGGTTTCTACGCTCAAGTCTGCTCTCCAGCGCTTTAGCAGAGCCAGATGTGCTTGGGCTTCCTACAATGCGCCTGCGCCCGGCAAGGCATGCTGGGAGTTGAAGTCCGCCGAGCCCGGGCCAGCTGCGCTGTGTCCTCCGGCGCCCCCTGCCGGCGGCGCGCAGCTGGAAGAGGAAGGAAGCGAAGCCGCCTTCACACAGCGGCCGCTGCCCGGACTTCGCCTCGCCCGAAACCGCGCCCGGAGGAGCCGTCGCCGCCGAGATGCCGGTGAGGGGAAGGGGCAGCCGGCCCGAGAGCCGCCAGAAGGGGCTGCTGCCTGCAAGGCGAGCCGGGCGAGCGGGCAGCCAAGGCGGAGGCGTTGCGGGCTGGCTGGCTGGGGTTGGGGGCAGTGAAGGAAGCCGGAAGGGTGATGAGCACAAAAGTTAACACAAAGCTGCAGTGTGTCTTTTGGTGTGTGGTTGTGCATGGGTGGTGCTTGCCTGCTCAGCGGGCCTGAGGTGGGGAAGCAGGAAGTGCATTGCTGAACACGGGTGTCATTGGGATTGTGCACGTGGGGATGGGTCTTGCCTGCTCTCCCACCCACCACCCCACTACCCCTTTCAGCCCTGCGGGAAAAGAACCCCATCCTCTTTCGCTGCCCGCCCTGGGCGTTGGGGGTGGGTGGGTTGCCCCCCCCTTCCTCCATCTCATTCTCAAGAAACGGGTGGGGGTGGGCCCGGGGGCTGCCAGGGCAGAGGGGCCACCCCATAACTCCCAGTTGTAGAAGGGGGAATGTGGGGCATGATATTGGGGGCGCCGGGTTGGGGTTCCTGCCAGGAAAAGTCCATCTTCCAAGGTTAGAACAGCCAGTCTGGCTGTGGGGTGTGATGGAATGAAGGGTTCCCTGTTTCTCCCCCCCCCCAGGAGCAAAATGCTGGACTGGTTAAAATCCTGGTGGTTACTCCCTCCGGCCAGGCTGGAACTGGTGGGCCGTAGGTTGCAGACCCTCCATGATGTTTCTAGTTGCTTTCATGCCTTCAAAGCGGATCTGGTGGTGGCACCTTCTGAAGGAGAAAGCCACCCACGGTTTTGCCCAGGCGTGGTCCTCCTTCGCTGTCGATCAACCCCCACCCCTCTTTTCCCTCACAGGCCTATCACTCCACTTTGATGGACCCCGACATCAAACTCGTGGGGAACATGGCTCTGTTGCCGATCAGGAGTCAGTTCAAAGGACCTGCTCCTCGTGAAAGTAAGTCCACTTCCGGCGGATCTGCTCTGCGTTATCCTTGCCTCCCCACGTTTGGATTACTCAGTTGAGTAACTTTTAATATGGGTGGACTTCAACTCCCAGGATACCCCAGCCAACTATCCTATTGATTGAAAAACCCTTGAGAGAATATTTGGAGATACTTTGGAATTTTAGAACCCACTGCTGTTGGTTAGTGCCGTTATTATAACACTAGATATTGTCATTGTGCTGTTGTTAATCCTCTGGGGGTTTTGTGCAGCACAGAAGTGTTAGTAATCAATTAAATGAACGTATTACGCTGCAACAGCTTCCTTGTAAGGAGGCGGTTTTGGGTGTTTTTTTAGGAAATTTCCTTTTTTTTCATGATGACTCAAAAGACATTGTGTTTCCCTTTGTTTTTTAACCAGCGAAAGATATGGACGTAATTGATGAAGCCATATACTACTTCAAAGCCAATGTGTTCTTTAAAAATTATGAAATCAAGGTAAGGGGAAGTGGGCTTAGAAATGATCCCTCAGGTCTCTCAGTGACAGATTAAAGAGAAAAAGAAAATCGATTTTTGAGAGGGAAAAAAGCCGGTTTGATACTCCATCTTCAATTCTTTCTTTCTTGCAGAATGAGGCTGACAGAACCTTGATCTACATAACTCTCTATATTTCGGAGTGCTTGAAAAAGTTACAGAAGGTAAGGGGGGGGCTGGGTTTTCTGTGGTCCTTTAAAATAAAAAGGAGTGCCTTTTTTTAAGTAAACAAAAAAAAACCCCTCAGAAATCCAAATAAATAAAATGTAATACAAACTGTAAGATGACTGTGACATTCTTCTTTTCTAAAACAGACCCTGCCGGTAAAATAAAAATAAAAGCGTATTTCAGAGAGAAACTGACTGAAATTGGTTTTTATTTTTATTTTTATTTTTTTTTTAAATTTTCAGTGCAATTCCAAAGGCCAGGGGGAAAAAGAAATGTATACTTTGGGGATCACCAATTTCCCAATGCCTGGAGAACCGGGATTCCCACTGAACGCTCTTTACGCCAGACCCAGCAACAAGCAGGAAGAAGGTAAGCAGGCTGGGGGGAAAAAAGGGAAAATTGCAAGCTATTGTACCCAATCTCATTCGTAAACATGGCTAGCTAGATATAAGAACACCTGAGTTTTGTGCAGCTCACCTCTATGTGTAGCGTCGGAATAATATGCAACTCAGCCAGGGATTCCTGGAACTGCTTTCTCCATGCCACTGAAAATTAAGGTTTTGTTGGACATTTTTCCATTCCTACTGGCAAAGGAATGCTGGGTTTATTTTATTCAATTGGAATAAATTTACCATTTATTTACCATTTATTCATCAATAAATGGAAATTAGGACTGCCTCCGACCTCCGCTCATTCTGCCGGGACCTGAAAACTTGGCTCTTTGAGCTGTCGGGCCTAGACTGAGGGGTTTTAATTGGGTCTTAATGTTTTAACTTTTTAAACTTTGGGCTTTAAATTTAATTAATTGTTTTAAATTTTTTTAACTTTTGTATGGTATGATTTTAATTGCCCTGTAAACCGCCCTGAGTCCTACGGGAATAGAGCGGTATATAAGTCAAAATAATAAAATAATAATAATAATAATTTACCAAGTACCTATGTCAGGGCTCAGTTTCCTGCATTTGAGCCACAATTTAAACATCCATTCAAAAGTCTATCAAAAGTAGGGACACTCATTTGTCTGAAATGGTATAAGGTTTCCTGCCTGAGCAGGGGGTTGGACTAGATGACCTCCAAGGTCCCTTCCAACTTATGATGATGATGATGATGATGATGGCTGGTTGGTTTAAGTCCGTTCATTAGGAAGGGTCTTATCTTGCTTTAAAATGGGCTCACATAAGAGAAAAATGCAGATCTTTTGCAAAAAAAAAAGTTTCTAGAAAAGCTGGTGTTTCGGGAGAAAGGGGAGAATCTTAAGCTTTGATTCTTTAACTTGCGAATGCTGTAACCGGATCCGTTTCCAGCTGAGCGTGTTCTTTTCCCCTTTCAGAGGTTATGCGAGGGTATTTGCAGCAACTGAGGCAAGAAACCGGCTTGAGGCTTTGCGAAAAGGTCTTTGATCCCCAGAGTGACAAACCCAGCAAGGTGAGAGGCTCTTCCCGTTTATGCTGAAAGAAAAGAACAGAAAAACAGTTGAAATATTGGGTATATTTTAAGACTGTGTCAATCTAAGATTGCTCATTTGGAGTTTAGCCACTTAAAGTGAGTCTCGGGTCTTGAAAATGGGTTTAAGTGACTGTTGTGGTTTCTGGTGACAACTGCCTTTCTGTTACTATTGTTTCTCTCTCTCTCCTAGTGGTGGACCTGTTTTGTGAAAAGGCAATTCATGAACAAAAGCTTATCAGGACCAGGACAGTGAGGAGAGTGGCTAGATCTTTGCTTATAAGCACTCTGTTCCCAGGGACAGTCCGATAATATTGCTGTTTTCTACTGAAAGAGAAAAGGCGTTTCTGGATGCAAGGCCGCTGATGGGAGGAAGGATGGAGCTAAGAAAAAATCATGTGCAATTTTTGTCAAGCTTGATAATAATAATAAAAAACAAAAGTTCTGTCTATATTTCCTCTGTCCAGCTTGAATTCAGAAGAGCTTAGCTATTATTCGCAGTGGCTGAGAATTACAGTAGGGAAGGAGACGTCCAGAGGGCATTGGCTAGGGAAGACTGTTAGGAACTTTTAATGGATTTGCAGGGTACATCTGCTCCGAAGTTCAAGTCCTGTGCAAGCAGTGTAGGGCAAGAAAGAAGCAGGCCCACAATTGCATAGCACAAAGCCATTCTTTGCAAGAAAACATGCACAAAAGAGAGCACAGATTCACCCTGTGTGAGTTGGGGTCCATATATATATAAATCTATTAACGTTGCTATAAGGAGCAAAATGTTCTAGCTCTCTCTCATCCTTATTTATTTTCAAATAAAAACATCTTGCCAAGGATCTGGTACGACCCAGCGCTGCCTAGCTATAAGTATAGATGGGGAAGGGCTTTGCACTATAGTGCTGGGGGCGCCCGGTTGGCGAAGGAAGTGGGTTCTCTTCCGCGCATGCTCAGAAGATACCGTTCTCCCGTTTCCTATTTTCTAGGCTGGTTTAGAGCAAGCTGTCTAGCTCAGTGCCTGTTGTAAACCCTTCCCAAATTATAGAAACGATAAAGACTGTACACGGATATATATATATATATATATATATATATATATATATATATATATATATATATATATATATATATATATATACGTTCTAGAAGAGGAGAGAAAATCCGCGGAGCGGTGGCGCCTTTCTCTCTGTGAAAAAAGCGGCTGTTCTTTTATTTTATTTTTCTGACAGGCGTGAGTTAGACAGCCCCAGCGAGGGGGGCGCGGCGGCCGGCGTCATGGCCGCTTTCGGCGCGAGGACCCCGCGAAGAGGCGCCATTTTAGAGTCTTTTCGCCGCCGCCGCCGCCGCTGCTTCGCTTCTCCGTCGCCATGAGCGTTGTGGACCATGTGCGGGAGATGGCGGCCGCCGGGCTCCACTCCAATGTGCGGCTGCTCAGCGGCCTCTTACTCACCATGAGCGGCAATAACCCGTGAGTGAGGCGGGGCCCCGGCAACGAAGGAGGGCAAGCGGGGAAAGGAGGCCATGCAGCGATCGGCAGGAGAAAGCAGCCCTGCCGCCCACAACCTCCTCTTCGCTAGGGCTGCGGATGATGGGCGTGGAGGTTCCATAGCAGTGCTCCTCAGCCTTGGCAGCTTGAAGATGGGGAAGAACTACAACTCCCAGAATTCCTGGCTGGGGATTCTGAGAGTTGTAGTTCCCCCATCTGCAAACGGCCAAGGTTGAAAAGCACTGCTCTAGACTCAATGGGAGGCTGGCTCAGAAGGATGGGATAGGGAATCTAGACATGGAGGGTACCAAATCTGGCCAGAAGGCGGGTGTTGGGGCTGGGGATGATGGGAGTTGTAGCGTGGGATCCCAGCTGATGGAAGTGGGGTGGGGGAAACCTAACCATGCCAATATTTGCGGTAGGGTTTGCCTCCCAGAGGCTGGTCCTGCTGCATTTTCTCTCTGAGTTTGGCCTACCTTGCAGGGTGGATGTGCAGGGGAAGGCTGACTCTGACTCCAGGTCCCACTGGTCTCTCTTGCAGTATTTAATATTTATTTGTTATGTATAGGTAGGGGTGTGGATCTATACACATGTGTATATAGCATGGTTTAGGTGTGTGTCATGTATATATTCCACTTTGAGAGCGGCAACAGTAAAAAAAATGACAATAAAGCTTATCTTATCTCATCAGGGAGCTGTTCTCCCCCTCGCAGAAGTACCAGCTGCTGGTTCACCACGCCGACTCCCTCTTCCACGATAAGGAGTACCGCAACGCCGTCAGCAAGTACACCATGGCTCTGCAGCAGAAGAAGGCCTTGAGCAAGACCTCCAAAGTCCGGCCCTCCCCTGGCAGCGCAGCCTCCACTCCCCAGAGCCAGGTGGGTACATGGCCTGGTTCTAACCATGATTATTTAGGAGGTTGACCCCCCCTTCCTGCACTTACAATAAGAGCTGGAAGGCACCTTGGAGGTCTTCTAATTCAACCCCCTACTCAAGCAAGAGACCCTATACCAGGGGTAGGCAACCGTGGCTCTTTTATGACTCGTGGACTTCAACTCCCAGATAGCTGGCTCAGGAATTCTGGGAGTTGAAGTCCACGAGGCATAAAAGAGCCAAGGTTGCCTGCCCCTGCCCTAAAGCATTCTGGACAAACGGCTGTCCAGTCTCTTCTTGAAGACCTCCAGTGATGAACTCACAACCTCTGGAGATTCCACTGGTTAATTCTTCTCACTGTCGAGAAGTTTCTTCTTAGTTCGAGGTTGGATCTTTGCTTGATTAGTTTCCATCCATTACTCCGCTACCCCTGAGTTCCCTGGCGGAATGTTGTCTTTCTCCTCTTAATGATGGCACTTCGGACAGTCAACATGGCAGCTTGAAAATAGTGAAAATAAAGTATCATTAAACCTGACAGGAATTGCTCATAACGGGGCTGAGGGCTGGAGCAGGAATGTGGTCCCTAAGAATCGAGAGGTGGTATCTAACCAACCAAGAGCAGATACCCCAGTCCAGAAAAGGGACGTTCCCCAATTCTGGACATCATTCCTCTTGCATAATGTCAGCTTCTCGGGAGGCGCTGCCTTTAAACAGAGGGCAAATCTTGATGCCGCAGGAGCCACAAAACCATTAAACAGTAAACGCCCCCCCCCTGCTTTATTTTCTAGTGTCTGCCTTCTGAAATCGAAGTGAAATACAAAATGGCCGAATGCTACACCATGTTAAAGCAAGACAAAGACGCCATTGCCGTCCTGGATGGCATCCCTTCCAGGCAGAGGACGCCCAAGGTAAGTTCCTCTCCATGGGCTTCGCTTTGCTGCCGAGCCTAAGGCGCCGTCGCAAGGGCTGGGCCTTGTGTGGCGGTGGTTGAAGGCCTGTTGGTTGACTGCTGCAGTTGCTCTCACCTGTCTGTTGCAGATCAACATGATGCTGGCCAGCCTGTACAAGAAGACGGGCCAAGAACGTTCCTCGGTGACCAGTTACAAGGAGGTCATGAGGCAGTGCCCGCTGGCTCTCGATGCCATTCTAGGTAGCTCCCCCCGTTGCTTGTCGCTGTTGGCAAGGAGTAAAGTTGGCTAGTTTGACATCAAGGTCTGGCTGAGTGTCAAAATGTTCAGGGGAAGGATGCTGGAAGGCTTCTGAGTGAGCATGATGTACTTGCACCTTATCTCTTTGGAGACAAGGAAATAAAGTGCAGGAATGGTAGAAACTACTTTGGTAGTTTTACCAAAGTTCAGTTTTACCAAAACTGAATTATTTTGGTTGGAAAGTCCATGGTCTGTTCCTGCCATGCTGGGCTTCAGCTCCCGTTAAACTCCCAAACCTGGTCTGGTTGCGCTCAGCCTGCTTTTGTCAGCCTGGAAATTATAATAAGACTGTCCTCATCTAGGCTTGTTGTCGCTCTCGGTGAAGGGCGCAGAAGTGGCTTCCTTGACCATGAACGTGATTCAGAGCATCCCGAATCTGGATTGGCTTTCGGTGTGGATCAAAGCGTACGCATTTGTGCACACGGGCGACAACACCAGAGCAATCAACACAATCTGGTGAGCATTCCCACGGAGAGGCGCCGTTGCCGGTGGTTTAATCTGATTGGCTCGGAGAAGTTCTGGGAGCCCAAATGCCAAATGCCAACTGTAAAATCTAGAATGCATTTTACCCTTTTCCGGATTACAGAATTTCCCTGCGTTCGTTATAGACGCGTACTCCAGAGTAGTGTTTTACAACAAATTCCGATTTTTCCTTTTTTGTTTTTCCCTGAAAGCTCACTGGAGAAAAAGTCACTTCTGAGAGACAATGTGGATATATTGGGCAGTTTAGCAGACCTCTACTTCAGAGCCGGGGACAACAAGAACGCCATACTAAAATTTGAACAGGCCCAAATGTTGGATCCCTATTTAATAAAAGGTTAGTGTCCAGAAAATAGGGACAACTATTTGAATCCTTCATTCAATTTGCAATTTCAGGCATTAGAAATCAGCCACCCTTGAACCGCTGAGTCTTGCTTCCCAGGAAACATTGCTGCTATAATGAAAGAAAAACACTAGATTTATAGTGACAGCGAAGATGGAAGAAGAATTAGAGCAATTTCATACTGCTCGCGAGTTCACTAAAATTAGGCAAATGGTTAAGTCTCAGTTGTTAATTGGTCAAAAAAAATGTGCGGTTGGAACATCGATAACATTAGCAAGGGGAATTCTTTGCGCTGCTACTGCACAAAACATCAAAGGCTTTTTACATTTTGTGTTGGGCAGGAATATTCAGGGATAATAGGATTAAAATACGAATTGTTGACGTTTTCCATTTAAAAAACTAATTTAACAATCACAGAGAATTCCAGTTTTATGGTTTTGCAAAATTTGCGTACCAGTGAAGGGGCTCTCCAAACCCTTTGCCAGATATATGATTGGAAAAAAGAGAGAGAGATAATCTTAAGCCATGTTCGTTGTGAGGGTTAGGGTTAGGATGGATTTGGATCCTGGGATCTCCAGATTAAATAGGGTTTTTTTTAGTAGTTTTCTTGTTCTTCTGAAGTTTATTTTTCTTTCATTTGTGTTTCTTAGGAATGGACGTCTATGGTTACTTACTGGCCCGGGAGGGTCGCCTGGAGGATGTGGAAAACCTCGGATGCCGCCTCTTCAACATCTCTGACCAGCATGCAGAGCCCTGGGTAGTCTCAGGGTAACAGCCGCCGTCCCCCTCCTTCCCTCAAAGTGTTCGGAATCCATCCGAGCGCCGTTTGAGGGCCTTCCTCTTCCTTCTCCTTCCCGCAGCTGCCACAGCTTCTACAGCAAGCGCTACTCTCGAGCTTTGTACCTGGGGGCCAAAGCCATCCAGCTGAACAGCAACAGCGTCCAGGCCCTGCTGTTGAAAGGGGCCGCCCTACGGAACATGGGCAGAGTGCAAGAGGCCATCATCCACTTCCGCGAAGCAATCCGGCTCGCCCCGTGCCGGCTGGACTGCTACGAAGGTGAGTGATAGCGCGGGATGAATATTTCGAGGGCCTGAACATCCCCAGCGGCTGGGAACTGAGGTTTCCTTTGGGGGCACCTCTGATCTTCTGGGCAGAGATTGGGGGGGCACTTCTGAAGGTTTCTGGAGATTCTCAAATCATCCAGGTCACGGTTGTCCCAAAGGCAACAGGACTTTCTTGGGTTTGGGTTATTTTTCCCCTTGGAAACGTTTCGCTTCTCATCCAAGGAACTTCTTCAAGAACTGGAGAAGCTTCTCGGATGAGGAGCAAAACATTTTCAAGGAAAGAAACCAAGGAAGTCCAGTTGCCTTTTGGAAACACCTTTGAGACCCCCTCTGGAGCGTTGAGCTTTCTGCTCCTCGTGCTGCACTTGGCCTTAGCTTTGTTTCTGAGCTGAAGAAGCCGCCTCCTCTCTCTGCTGGTTCTCCCCTCGGCCTCTTTTTGCCCTTCAGGCCTCATCGAATGCTATCTGGCCTCCAACGGCCTCCGCGAGGCCACCGTGATGGCCAACAACGTCTACAAGACCCTGGGAGCCAACGCTCAGACGCTGACGCTGCTGGCCACCGTTTGTCTGGAGGACCCCGTGGCCCAAGAGAAGGCCAAGACCTTGCTGGACAAGGCCCTGATGCAACGCCCGGATTACATCAAAGCCGTGGTCAAAAAGGCCGAGCTGCTCAGTGAGTGGGCTTCCCCCTCTCGGACGCGGGACGGGTGAAATCCAGCCCCTTTAGAGGTCTCTGGAAGGGAGCAGATTTGCAGAAGCAGGAATTTGCATTGAGGTTTTCTTGGTTGGTTGGTTGGTTAATTTACATACTTATATCATGCCTTTATTATATTTATAAATAATTCAAGGCAGCAAGCACATACAAAATAACTCTTCCCTCCTCCCGTTTTCCCCACAACAATAATCCTGTGAGGTAGGTTGGTCTGGGAAAGAGCGACTGGCCCAAAGTCACCTAGCCAGCTTTCGTGGCTAAGTCAGAACTAGAACTCACTGTCTCCTGGTGATTGGCCCAAAGTCACCCAACTGGCTTTCATGGCACAATCAGGACTTGAACTCGCCGTCTTCTTTGCTTTCCAGTCTGGTGCTTTAACCCCCAGACCAAATTGGCGCTTACAAATGACCACTTTCCCGTTCCGTTCCCAACAGGCCGAGAACAGAAGTACGATGACGGGATCGCTCTGCTCCGCAACGCCTTGGCCAACCAGAGCGACTGCATCCTGCATCGGATGTTGGGGGATTTCCTGGTGGCAGTCAATGAATATCAGGAAGCCATGGACCAGTACAGCATCGCCTTAAGGTAACCTTTCCAAACCCTGGCGGTTCCTGCCTCGTTCTCCCCCTCCTCTGCTCTCCCTTAGGCTGTTCGGTGTGTCTCTTTCTCACGGCCAGCCCTGCAGAAAGGCCTCAGCCTCTTAAAGACGGTTTCTGGTGCCTCCCGTATTCCCAGTTAAAGTACAGCACTCTTTGACTTACGGTCACCGTTTGAAAAAGCTCACGCTTGGAAGCCTGCTTGTCATAAATTCCTTTGGGGGTTCAGTTTGGCCCCCTTTTTTCCCCACCTTTTAAAAGCCCAGGTTCTCTTTTCAGATAGACTGTTTCACTTGGATTAATAATAATAATCGCAGCTGGGGGTTTTTTTTCCCCCAACTTGAACTTAAAAAGCTTCCATTTTTAATAGGGTAGAAAATTGAAACCCTCAACGGTTTCTGCGTTTGAGCCTCCCGGCACATTTCCTTTCCCCACCCAAAAAACCCCCGTCAAGGATGCCTTGAGAAGAGGGCAGGCCAGTCGAGTGGTTCTCAAGGCCGTGATCTTTCTGTCTCCCCTCCCACACCCCCCACCCCAGTCTGGATCCCAACGATCAGAAGTCGCTGGAAGGCATGCAGAAGATGGAGAAAGAAGAAAGCCCCACCGACGCCACCCAGGAGGAGGATGTGGATGACATGGAGGGCAGCGGAGAGGAAGGCGACCTCGAAGGCAGTGACAGCGAGGCGGCCCTCTGGGTCGATCAGGAACAGTGGTTCCGTGGGCAGTGAGGCCACCGTGGGCGCACGAGGCGGCGCTTAACGTACAGGGGTGAGGTTGGTGCCCTCCTCCTTCCTTGGCACGGACAGGATTGAGGACCAGAAGCATTTAAAGAGAAGGACGTTCTGTTTCTACATCCTGCTTGTCAAGGCTATTTATTGACTGCAAAGGCCGAGCGACACTTGTGTTTTGGGGCTCCTGTTGTAATTTTGAATCCTCTGTAAAATTAGACCTTTCAAAGAAACCCTCAGCCTTTTCCCCCCGAACATGCCTTGCAAATCGTCGCTAAAGTAATTACGCTTTTTCCCCAGCGGCGTGTGAGGTGGGCTGCTTTCCTTTCCTTTTGTGGAAGAGGCCTTTATTCTGAGCCTTTAAGAGGCCTAGACGCCTCCAGGAACTGGCAGGGGGTTGGGGTTTTTTCCCCCTGAGTTTTGAGTGCAGTGTTTAGTGTGCTGCTTCAGGATACTTACTGGCAGGCAGCTGTCAAAAGTATATCTGGATAGTAATCCAGCTGTGGATATCAAATGTAGCAAGGTGGACCGTTGCCAAGCAGAGAACAGCCGAGCCAAAGCATTAGCAATTAGTCTCGATTAAGCTTCATCTCTTCTCTAGAAAAATGGTGGTTAAAAATGCTTTTTTCTCTGATTTTTCTGCTTCAAACTCAGATTTGGCTCCCGTTAAATGACTTCAGTTTGGCAACAGGTTATGCTGGGCCCGTCCCGTCGCTCTCTTGTGAATGGGGTTCAATGTTTTTGTAAACACTTGGGAGTTTCCTTTCTGCACCCTCTCAGAACTTTATTTTTTTTTTTGGTTATATGTTTGGAGGGGGTGGGGGTGCTTCTCGCACGTAGCATTGTTGTAATATTCCCATTTCTTGGGAATAAATGTGCACTGTTTTGTTAAAATAAACGTCATCCATTTTGGTAACTCAAACCTGTCGCGTTATTGGAATGCCCATAAGTGTTCATTATCCATTCTTTTTAGTGAATTTTTATTTACCTCTACAGGTTTATCTTATTCAGTACTTTAATGTTTTATCTCTTCCTGTTGAACACAAATAAGAATGAAAACAGCCTAAAAAGGTTGATGCCTCCAGAAGCTGGGAATGCTCCAACACTGGAAGGTTTTACGAAGAGACTGGACAGCCATTTGTCTGAAATGGGATAGGGTTTCCTTCCTGAGCAGGGGGTTGGACTAGATGACCTCCAAGGTCCCCTCTGACTTTATTATTATTATTATTATTAACAACCTGCCTCCAGAAGTTGTGGGTGCTCCAACACTGGAAGTTTTTATGAAGAGACTGGACAGCCATTTTTCTGAAATGGTGTAGGGTTTCCTGCCTGAGCAGGGGGCTGGACTAGAAGACCTCCAAGGTCCCTTCCAGCTCTATATTATTATTATTATTATCCCAAAGCAGTTGTTCACTGTATTTTCTCCCACTGTTAAGAAGGGAAAACATACAGAAAGGAGAAACTATTCTCCTTTTAGCTATTGTTTTGTGGCTAATTCGGGATTCGGGGGAAATGTCCCTTTGACCGGCTCCTCTGGTTCAAGCCTGTGCTCCAGCTCAAAATATGGAGTTGTGTTGTTTTGTGGAGGCTGTACTGATAGCAAGTGGGAGGTCTCGGGGCAGGACTTGGAGCTGGTAAAAGCAGGAAAGTCTCCCCTCTTATGGAGACCTTTCCTCAACCCCCGATCAAGAGTTCTAGGGACTTACTAGGATTCCTACAACTCAGGGCTTTTTCCCTAGGGACACTGAGAATACACCTTTAATTAAGGAATATACATAATAAGGAAACACCCATAAAACTGAGTCAAAGCAGCAGTCTGCCCTCCTGGGGCCAGCGTGTGCTGTAACATTTGGCAAAGCAGCCCTGGAGTGGCTTATTTTTATTTCTTCATTTCCTTCCTTTGATGAAAGCTCAAAGCAGCGGCAGGAGAGGCTGTCAGGAATATAAAAGATAATTCCAGGAGCTAAAATTCCATTTCTATTAGGACACCGAGGATGGCAAAACAGGGAATGCTGCCCTCCTGTGGCCAGAGAGAGAAACCAAAAATAATTTTATGAAAAGTGCAAAACTAATTTCATGGGAAGTTTATTTTGGTAGAACAGGACATTTCTGAGTACACCAAAACCCCAAATCCTTACAAAAGATGATCGCCGGTGACTTCAGCGAAGAGCAGAAGCACAAGTTGCCCAACAGGTCCAAGCTCCTCACTGCAGGATCTCAAATATAGTCAAGGAAGACTTGAATACTTTATTGTTTAGCACAAGCATCACATCTTCCAAGCATAACCCAGCTGCAACAGTTTGTACAATTCAAAACATAATACAGTCCTAAAAATAAAATACATAAAAACATCATCCAATATTTTAAGGTTAAAAAGTCACATTTTAATCATTGTAAAAGTTACAAAAGTAATGATACAATACCATGATGGGTTAAATAGTCCATTAACTTAAAATGACATTTTTGATAAAAAGGTGAGGGGTAAAAAAAACAACAGTTGTCAGTTGCTCCCAGAAGAAAGAAAACGCAACTTCAGGGTTCAGATACATGAATATCACAACAGATATCTCTTGGTGAAGAGATGGTGATAAGAACAGATACATAAAGGATACATAAAAACAAGCATAAGCATCACAACTATTTAACAACAGTAAATCAGGAGTAAAAATCAGCTTTATTACAAAAAATACACGTCAAACAGAATGTTACCAAGTCTGAATCCCATTCAGAGATATTTCAGATACAAAAAGATAAATGTGTGTGACAGAAGAAATCAAAATTATTGGGGTGATGGCCACATACAGTGTGTCATGATTATTTGCCAGTCAAAACATAACTTACATATTTTAAAAAACAGCCAGGGATAAAATTATTTACAGGCAGAAAAATAGAAATCTTTTATCAATCACTGGCCACACCTAGCATTAAAAAGGGCCATTGAGATGTTTTCTGGTTGGGGGAAAGCAGGGGAAGCGCCTCCTTCACCCCCTGCCCCTCGCCTCAGCCCCTCTACAGGCAGCTTTCCTCCTGCTGCCCTCCCCCAGCCAGTCACCACGACCAACAGGCCCTTGGCCCTCTGCCCTTCAGCCTGCCAACTCACCGGACGTCTTTGTCCCAGGCCTTTGGCTACATGGGATAAGTAGCCCCCAGCCAATCGGGTGGCCAGCAGGAGCCGTGCGTGCGATGGGTGATCTCAGGGCAATGGCTGCTCTGCAACCTTTGGGCCCTTGCAGCTCTGTCACCAGGACCGGAGGGAAGGGCAGTGGTGGCAGGAGTCACAGTTGCTGGGGCCACTGGGTGGGGGCGGTCAGGCAAGTGAGTGTTGGCGGAAAGCAGGGAGCTAGGGGCCTCAAGGGGGCTTCACAGAGACTGCTTGGCTTGCATCTCAAACGACAGAGGGGAGGAGGACCAAGGCCAGTGCAGGGAACGGTGGGCTGGGGGGCTTCTGCAATTGCGTTTAGCGTGGGAGGGTAGCACAGGCAAAGAGCAAGGCCAATGTACCTTTTGCCCACACTTCCCTCCCAAGACGCTCGCAGTACCATCAGCCCCCCAACCCTTGCCATTAGCCCACGCTTCCCTCCCAAGACGCTCGCAGTACCATCAGCCCCCCAACCCTTGCCATTAGCCCGCGCTTCCCTCCCAAGACGCTCGCAGTACCATCAGCCCCCCAACCCTTGCCATTAGCCCGCGCTTCCCTCCCAAGACAGTCGCAGTACCATCAGCCCCCCAACCCTTGCCATTAGCCCGCGCTTCCCTCCCAAGACGCTCGCAGTACCATCAGCCCCCCAACCCTTGCCATTAGCCCGCGCTTCCCTCCCAAGACGCTCGCAGTACCATCAGCCCCCCAACCCTTGCCATTAGCCCGCGCTTCCCTCCCAAGACGCTCGCAGTACCATCAGCCCCCCAACCCTTGCCATTAGCCCGCGCTTCCCTCCCAAGACGGTCGCAGTACCATCAGCCCCCCAGCCCTTGCCATTAGCCCGCAGTACCATCAGCACCCCCAACCCTTGCCATTAGCCCGCGCTTCCCTCCCAAGACGCTCGCAGTACCATCAGCCCCCCAACCCTTGCCATTAGCCCGCGCTTCCCTCCCAAGACGGTCGCAGTACCATCAGCCCCCCAACCCTTGCCATTAGCCCGCGCTTCCCTCCCAAGACGCTCGCAGTACCATCAGCCCCCCAACCCTTGCCATTAGCCCGCGCTTCCCTCCCAAGACGGTCGCAGTACCATCAGCCCCCCAGCCCTTGCCATTAGCCCGCAGTACCATCAGCACCCCCAACCCTTGCCATTAGCCCACGCTTCCCTCCCAAGACGCTCGCAGTACCATCAGCCCCCCAACCCTTGCCATTAGCCCGCGCTTCCCTCCCAAGACGCTCGCAGTACCATCAGCCCCCCAACTCTTGCCATTAGCCCGCGCTTCCCTCCCAAGACGGTCGCAGTACCATCAGCCCCCCAACCCTTGCCATTAGCCCGTGCTTCCCTCCCAAGACAGTCGCAGTACCATCAGCCCCCCAACCCTTGCCATTAGCCCGCGCTTCCCTCCCAAGACACTCGCAGTACCATCAGCCCCCCAACCCTTGCCATTAGCCCGCGCTTCCCTCCCAAGACGTTCGCAGTACCATCAGCCCCCCAGCCCTTGCCATTAGCCCGCGCTTCCCTCGCAAGACGCTCGCAGTACCATCAGCCCCCCAACCCTTGCCACTTGCCCGCACTTCCCTCCCACAATGTTCGCAAGTGCAGACACCCCCCCCCCAGCCCTTGCATTTGGCCTTGGTCCTCCTCCCCTCTGTCGTTTGAGATGCAAGCCAAGCAGTCTCTGTGAAGCCCCCTTGAGGCCCCTAGCTCCCTGCTTTCCGCCAACACTCACTTGCCTGACCGCCCCCACCCAGTGGCCGCAGCAATTGTGACTCCTGCCACCACTGCCCTTCCCTCCAGTCCTGGTGACAGAGCTGCAAGGGCCCAAAGGTTGCAGAGCAGCCGTTGCCCTGAGATCACCCATCGCATGCACGGCTCCTGCTGGCCACCCGATTGGCTGGGGGCTACTTATCCCGTGTAGCCAAAGGCCTGGGACAAAGATGTCTGGTGACTTGGCAGGCTGAAGGGCAGAGGGCTAAGGGCCCGTTGGTCGTGGTGACTGGCTGGGGGAGGGCAGCGGAGGAGGAAAGCTGCCTGTAGAGGGGCTGAGGCGAGGGGCAGGGGGTGAAGGAGGCGTGGCCAAGGGTCCCTGCCTAAGCATCCCATTCCGCTCCTGAGGGGAGGGTCTTTCAGTCTCTGTGTTACCGCTCTGGGACACTCACCCTGAATGAGAAGGCAGCCAGTCAGCTCCCAGGCTCATTCGGTCCCTGAGCAGATAGTCTGTGAGACTCACACTGGAAGACTCTCTGGGGCCGCCCTGGGAGACCTTTCGGTCCCTGAGTGAGCAGCCAGGGCGAATCACACGGGAGGAGACAAAAGCCAACGGCTGGAAGCCTCTCCCATTCCCTGAGGATGCCCAGCTGAGCCTTAAACTGGAGGAGAATTTGTGTTGCATGAGCACAGGTGAGTTGATGGAGTGCCAAGGGTCCATGCCTAAACGGGGGGGGGGGTGTCGCCTGCATGTGCTGGTGGAATCGGGAATAGTGCATCTCTTTTGACTCACTTGTTTCACAGACTGCACTGAGAACGATCATCACTGGCCATGTGTGAAATTTCATATTATCTACCAATGGCAACAGATAGCAGTAAAATGTGTAGTGTGATCTGTTAATGAAAGTCTACTAGAGTTTCACAGATTCTTCTAAAAGTCAGTTGTGATTGACCTGGTGAAGGAGCATTCTTGATGGAGATCATATTCATTCCTGTGATCCATTCCTTTCTCTTCCAAGAACGCTGCAGGCTGACGACCGAGTCTTCTCTCTTCTAAGGTGGTGTAGAATACACGCCTTTGAGATAAAAAAACCCTAACATTAGGTCAGATGCCATTGGGGTTTTACTCTTAAGAGTGCACAGTACACAGTGGTTACTATTACCTCAGACACAGGTGTTATACTTACTTATCTAGACATAAAGGACCACCTCCCTCCATATCCTAAAACTTTGAAGAATACGAGACTCGGCTAAACTTACCTCACAGCGGAGGCGGCAACATCACAGCCACAGGCTAACAGGGCGTCAGCTGGAGACATTTTCATGTTCTCTTCTTTCTTCCTCTGCTTTTGTTTCTTCCTCCGTTGTGTCCAGCAGGTCTTCTCTCCTTCGAGGAACATTTGGCAGCAGTTGTGCTGTTGTTCCTCCCCTCAATCTCAAACTCAAAAACTATAAAATATTCTATAGATCAACGGACACACCTAGCATTAAAAAGGGCCGTTGAGGTTTTCTTTCTGGTTCTAAGAACTATCGCCACGGCTTTACTTACACCAGGCAGAAAACTATAAAATCCATTACCAAGCACTGGCCACACACTGGTCATTTAAAAGGGCCAATGAGGCTTTATTTTTGGTTCTAAGAACCATCACGATGGCTAAATTTACACCAGCCAGAAAACTATAAAATCCATTACCAAGCACTGGCCATACTGGTCATTTAAAAGGGCCAATGAGGCTTTATTTTTGGTTCTAAGAACCATCGCCACAGCTAAAGAAATGCCAGGCTGAAAACTGTGAAATCTATAATCCATCAACAGCCACGTCTAGGATTAAAAAGGGCCATTGAGGTGGATTTTTTGGTTCTAATAACCATCGGCATGGCTAAATTTACAGCAGGCAACAATGCTCTAAGATCTATTATCTAAAGGTGGTTTTTTGGTTCTAAGAACCTTCGCCAGGGCTAAAGAAATGCCAGGCAAAAAACTATAAAATCTATAATCCATCAACAGCCATGCCTAGGATTAAAAATGGCCATTGAGGTGGGTTTTTTTGTTCTAAGAACCATCTCCAGGGCTAAATTTACACCAGGCTGAGAACTATAAAATCCATTATCAAGCACTGGCCACACTGGTCATTTAAAAGGGCCAATGAGGTTTTATTTTCGGTTCTAAGAACCATTGCCACAGCTTAATTTATGCCAGGCAGAAAACTATAAAATCCATTACCAAGCACTGGCCATACTGGTCATTTAAAAGGGCCAATGAGGCTTTATTTTTGGTTCTAAGAACCATCTCCACAGCTAAAGAAATGCCAGGCTGAAAACTGTGAAATCTATAATCCATCAACAGCCACGTCTAGGATTAAAAAGGGCCATTGAGGTGGATTTTTTGGTTCTAATAACCATCGGCATGGCTAAATTTACAGCAGGCAACAATGCTCTAAGATCTATTATCTAAAGGTCAGTTGTGATTGACTTGGTGAAGTAGCATTCTCGATAGAGATCATATTCATTCTTGCGTTCCATTCCTTCCTCTTCCATCAACGCTGCAGGCTGATGACTGAGTCTTCTGTCTTCTAAGGTGGTGTAGAGTAAATATTAAAAAGAAACCTAACGTTAGATGCCATTGGGGTTTTACTTTTAAGAATGCACAGGATGCAGTGCTTACTATTACATCAGTTGCAGGTGTTGCTTACCTAGGAAGGACCATCAAGTAGTGGAAGACCATCCACCTCCCTCCATATCCTAAAACTTTGAAGAATACGAGACTCGGCTAAACTTACCTCACAGCAGAGGCGGCAACATCACAGCCACAGGCTAACAGGGCGTCAGCTGGAGACATTTTCATGTTCTCTTCTTTCTTCCTCTGCTTTTGTTTCTTCCTCCGTTGTGTCCAGCAGGTCTTCTCTCCTTCGAGGAACATTTGGCAGCAGTTGTGCTGTTGTTCCTCCCCTCAATCTCAAACTCAAAAACTATAAAATATTCTATAGATCAACGGACACACCTAGCATTAAAAAGGGCCGTTGAGGTTTTCTTTCTGGTTCTAAGAACCATCGCCACGGCTTAACTTACACCAGGCAGAAAACTATGAAATCCATTACCAAGCACTGGCCACACACTGGTCATTTAAAAGGGCCAATGAGGCTTTATTTTTGGTTCTAAGAACCATCACGATGGCTAAATTTACACCAGGCAGAAAACTATAAAATCCATTACCAAGCACTGGCCATACTGGTCATTTAAAAGGGCCAATGAGGCTTTATTTTTGCTTCTAAGAACCATCGCCACAGCTAAAGAAATGCCAGGCTGAAAACTGTGAAACCTATAATCCATCAACAGCCACGTCTAGGATTAAAAAGGGCCATTGAGGTGGATTTTTTGGTTCTAATAACCATCGGCATGGCTAAATTTACAGCAGGCAACAATGCTCTAAGATCTATTATCTAAAGGTGGTTTTTTGGTTCTAAGAACCTTCGCCAGGGCTAAAGAAATGCCAGGCAAAAAACTATAAAATCTATAATCCATCAACACCCATGCCTAGGATTAAAAATGGCCATTGAGGTGGGATTTTTGGTTCTAAGAACCATCTCCAGGGCTAAATTTACACCAGGCTGAGAACTATAATATCCATTATCAAGCACTGGCCACACTGGTCATTTAAAAGGGCCAATGAGGTTTTATTTTCGGTTCTAAGAACAATTGCCACGGCTTAATTTATGCCAGGCAGAAAACTATAAAATCCATTACCAAGCACTGGCCATACTGGTCATTTAAAAGGGCCAATGAGGCTTTATTATTGGTTCTAAGAACCATCGCCACAGCTAAAGAAATGCCAGGCTGAAAACTGTGAAATCTATAATCCATCAACAGCCACGTCTAGGATTAAAAAGGGCCATTGAGGTGGGTTTTTTGGTTCTAATAACCATCGGCATGGCTAAATTTACAGCAGGCTAGAATGCTCTAAGATCTATTATCTAAAGGTCAGTTGTGATTGACTTGGTGAAGTAGCATTCTCGATGGAGATCATATTCATTCTTGCGTTCCATTCCTTCCTCTTCCATCAACGCTGAAGGCTGACGACTGAGTCTTCTGTCTTCTAAGGTGGTGTAGAGTAAAGATTAAAAAGAAACCTAACGTTAGATGCCATTGGGGTTTTACTTTAAAGAATGCACAGGATGCAGTGCTTACTATTACCTCAGATGCAGGTGTTGCTTACCTAGGAAGGACCATCAAGTAGTAGAAGACCATCCACCTCCCTCCATATCCTAAAACTTTGAAGAATACGAGACTCGGCTAAACTTACCTCACAGCGGAGGCGGCAACATCACAGCCACAGGCTAACAGGGCGTCAGCTGGAGACATTTTCATGTTCTCTTCTTTCTTCCTCTGCTTTTGTTTCTTCCTCCGTTGTGTCCAGCAGGTCTTCTCTCCTTCGAGGAACATTTGGCAGCAGTTGTGCTGTTGTTCCTCCCCTCAATCTCAAACTCAAAAACTATAAAATATTCTATAGATCAACGGACACACCTAGCATTAAAAAGGGCCGTTGAGGTTTTCTTTCTGGTTCTAAGAACCATCGCCACGGCTTAACTTACACCAGGCAGAAAACTATAAAATCCATTACCAAGCACTGGCCACACACTGGTCATTTAAAAGGGCCAATGAGGCTTTATTTTTGGTTCTAAGAACCATCACGATGGCTAAATTTACACCAGCCAGAAAACTATAAAATCCATTACCAAGCACTGGCCATACTGGTCATTTAAAAGGGCCAATGAGGCTTTATTTTTGGTTCTAAGAACCATCGCCACAGCTAAAGAAATGCCAGGCTGAAAACTGTGAAACCTATAATCCATCAACAGCCACGTCTAGGATTAAAAAGGGCCATTGAGGTGGATTTTTTGGTTCTAATAACCATCGGCATGGCTAAATTTACAGCAGGCAACAATGCTCTAAGATCTATTATCGAAAGGTGGTTTTTTGGTTCTAAGAACCTTCGCCAGGGCTAAAGAAATGCCAGGCAAAAAACTATAAAATCTATAATCCATCAACAGCCATGCCTAGGATTAAAAATGGCCATTGAGGTGGGTTTTTTGGTTCTAAGAACCATCTCCAGGGCTAAATTTACACCAGGCTGAGAACTATAAAATCCATTATCAAGCACTGGCCACACTAGTCATTTAAAAGGGCCAATGAGGTTTTATTTTTGGTTCTAAGAACCATCGCCACAGCTAAAGAAATGCCAGGCTGAAAACTGTGAAATCTATAATCCATCAACAGCCACGTCTAGGATTAAAAAGGGCCATTGAGGTGGGTTTTTTGGTTCTAATAACCATCGGCATGGCTAAATTTACAGCAGGCTAGAATGCTCTAAGATCTATTATCTAAAGGTCAGTTGTGATTGACTTGGTGAAGTAGCATTCTCGATGGAGATCATATTCATTCTTGCGTTCCATTCCTTCCTCTTCCATCAACGCTGCAGGCTGACGACTGAGTCTTCTGTCTTCTAAGGTGGTGTAGAGTAAAGATTAAAAAGAAACCTAACGTTAGATGCCATTGGGGTTTTACTTTTAAGAATGCACAAGATGCAGTGCTTACTATTACCTCAATTGCAGGTGTTGCTTACCTAGGAAGGACCATCAAGTAGTGGAAGACCATCCACCTCCCTCCATATCCTAAAACTTTGAAGAATACGAGACTCGGCTAAACTTACCTCACAGTGTAGGAGGCAACATCACAGCCACAGGCTAACAGGGCGTCAGCTGGAGACATTTTCATGTTCTCGTCTTTCTTTTGTTTGTTTCTTCCTCAGTCGTGCCCAGCAGGTCTTCTCTCCTTCGAGGAACATTTGGCAGCAGTTGTGCCGTTGTTCCTCCCCTCAATCTCAAACTCAAAAACTATAAAATATTCGATAGATCAACGGACACACCTAGCATTAAAAAGGGGCCGTTGAGGTTTTCTTTCTGGTTCTAAGAACCATCACCACAGCTAAAGAAATGCCAGGCAGAAAACTGTGAAATCTATAATCCATCAACAGCCACGCCTAGGATTAAAAAGGGCCATTGAGGTGGGTTTTTTGGTTCTAATAACCATCGGCATGGCTAAATTTACAGCAGGCTAGAATGCTCTAAGATCTATTATCTAAAGGTCAGTTGTGATTGACTTGGTGAAGTAGCATTCTCGATGGAGATCATATTCATTCTTGCGTTCCATTCCTTCCTCTTCCATCAACGCTGCAGGCTGACGACTGAGTCTTCTGTCTTCTAAGGTGGTGTAGAGTACATGCCTTTGAGATAAAATAAACCCCTAACATTACTTCAGATGCCATTGGAATTTTGCTCCTAAGAATGCACAGTACACACTGCTTACTATTACCGCTATTGCAGGTGTTGCTTACCTAGGAAGGACCATCAAGTAGTGGAAGACTATCCACCTCCCTCCATATCCTAAAACTTTGAAGAATACGAGACTCGGCTAAACTTACCTCACAGTGTAGGAGGCAACATCACAGCCACAGGCTAACAGGGCGTCAGCTGGAGACATTTTCATGTTCTCTTCTTTCTTCCTCTCCTTTTGTTTCTTCCTCCGTTGTGCCCAGCAAGTCTTGTCTCTTTCGAGGAACATTTGGCAGCAGGTGTGCCATTGTTCCTCCCCTCAATCTCAAACTCAAAAACTATAAAATATTCTATAGATCAACGGACACACCTAGCATTAAAAAGGGCCGTTGAGGTTTTCTTTCTGGTTCTAAGAACCATCGCCATAGCTAAATTTACACCAGGCAGAAAACTATAATATTCATTACCAAGCACTGGCCACACACTGGTCATTTAAAAGGGCCAATGAGGCTTTATTTTTGGTTCTATGAACCATCGCCAGGGCTAAATTTATGCCAGGCAGAAAACTATAAAATTTATAATCCATCAACAGCCACGCCTAGGATTAAAAAGGGCCATTGAGGTGGGTTTTTTGGTTCTAATAACCATCGGCATGGCTAAATTTACAGCAGGCTAGAATGCTCTAAGATCTATTATCTAAAGGTCAGTTGTGATTGACTTGGTGAAGTAGCATTCTCGATGGAGATCATATTCATTCTTGCGTTCCATTCCTTCCTCTTCCATCAACGCTGCAGGCTGACGACTGAGTCTTCTGTCTTCTAAGGTGGTGTAGAGTACATGCCTTTGAGATAAAATAAACCCCTAACATTACTTCAGATGCCATTGGAATTTTGCTCCTAAGAATGCACAGTACACACTGCTTACTATTACCGCAATTGCAGGTGTTGCTTACCTAGGAAGGACCATCAAGTAGTGGAAGACCATCCACCTCCCTCCATATCCTAAAACTTTGAAGAATACGAGACTCGGCTAAACTTACCTCACAGTGGAGGCGGCAACATTACAGCCACAGGCTAACAGGGCGTCAGCTGGAGACATTTTCACGTTCTCTTCTTTCTTCCTCTGCTTTTGTTTCTTCCTCCGTTGTGCCCAGCAAGTCTTGTCTCTTTCGAGGAACTTTTGGCAGCTGGTGTGCAATTCTTCCTCTGCTCAGTCTGCAAAGCTGGAAAACCCTAACCACAGCTAACATTAAAAAGGGCCGTTGAGGTTTTATTTCGGGTTGTAAAAACCATCGCCATGGCAAGAAAACAACACACACAAGGAACATTTGTTAGAAACGCATTTAAAACACTAACAAAATTTGATTGGTAAGAAGAGTTTATTCTGCAGAATATAGAAAAAGGAGTTTGCAAAATGCGGTGGATCTCTAAGACATACTTCAGCAAGAAATATCTAAAAACAGAGACCACCGCCAAGTGTTCACATCCATAGCATTATATGCATTCCTATCGCAAGGCCCCCCTCCCTTTCAGCCCATTTGCAAGGGCCTCAAAGGTTACATTCTAGTCCGAGGCGCCTAATTAGAATACCTCACCACCACCCCCTTTTGATCCTAGGAAATAACATTAGTCTGTGTCTCTCAGCAGATACAATGGTAATAAAAAATTATACAGATCAAGAGCAATAAACAAATAGTAAATGTAGGAAGCAATAGATTCCCCCCCCCTTCTCCTCCAGGAAACACAGGATAGAAACGGGTTTAAAGAATTATTTTATTTTTAAAGTTCTGTATTACTATCAAATTAAACGCATTGAAAACACTAACAAAATTGGATTGGTAAGAAAAGAGTTTATTCTGCAGAAAATAGAAAAAGCAGTTTGCAAGGTGCGGTGGATTTCTAGGAGATACTTCAACAGGAAGTATCTAAAAACAAAGACCACCCCCCAAATGTTCATAGCATTATATACATTCCTATCACGACGCCCCCTCCCTTTCAGCCCATTTGCAAGGGCCTCAAAGGTTACATGCTAGTCCGAGGCGCCTAACCAGATCAGCGGATATAATGGTAGTAAAAGGTTATATAGATCAAAGAGCAATAAACAATAGTAAATGGAGAAAGCTATACATTCCCCCCCTTCTCCTCCAGGAAACAGGATAGGAATGGGTTTAAAGAATTATTTTAGTTTTAAACGTCTGTATAACTATCATGGTAAAAGAAGCTAACAACTAATAGCGCAACAAAGGACCTCCAAGAACATTTTCAACAACATGGACAGAAGCCACTCTAGCATAAATTGAACGCAAACCACACTCCCTTCTACTAGCACTGACGATGTTCCCTAGTTTGGTAATGAAACATCTACAAGAAAAGCACCAAGCTCAGAGAGCACCAAAGACACCTCATTTCAACTTTGAGCAAATAACTATTCTCCTTTCTTGGTATTCCCCGTATTAAAATGCACCATCACGTTCATCTTCGGTTCTAAGAATTAAACCATCTGTCTTACTGTTGATGTCTTCTTCTTCGTCTACTGGTCAGTTTGGATTCATCCCTTTGAAACACTTCAGATTCCATTGGAGTTTTACTCCTAAGAATGCACAATACACAGTGGTTACTATTACCTTGGACACAGGTGTTATTCTTACTTATCTAGATAGAAGGGACCATCAAGTAGTGGAAGACCATCCACCTCCCTCCATATCCTAAAACTTTGAAGAATACAAGACTCGGCTAAACTTACCTGACAGCGGAGGAGGCCACATCACTGCCAAAAGCTAAAAGGGCTTGAGCTGGAGAAATTTTCTTGCTCTCTGTATCTTCCTTTGCTTTTGTTTCTTCTTCTGCCATGCCCAGCAAGTCTTGTCTCTTTTGAGGAATATTTGGCAGCAGTTGTGCTGTTGTTCCTCCCCTCAATCTCAAACTCAAAAACTATAAAATATTCTATAGATCAACGGACACACCTAGCATTAAAAAGGGCCGTTGAGGTTTTCTTTCTGGTTCTAAGAACCATCGCCACGGCTTAACTTACACCAGGCAGAAAACTATAAAATCCATTACCAAGCACTGGCCACACACTGGTCATTTAAAAGGGCCAATGAGGCTTTATTTTTGGTTCTAAGAACCATCACGATGGCTAAATTTACACCAGGCAGAAAACTATAAAATCCATTACCAAGCACTGGCCATACTGGTCATTTAAAAGGGCCAATGAGGCTTTATTTTTGGTTCTAAGAACCATCGCCACAGCTAAAGAAATGCCAGGCTGAAAACTGTGAAACCTATAATCCATCAACAGCCACGTCTAGGATTAAAAAGGGCCATTGAGGTGGATTTTTTGGTTCTAATAACCATCGGCATGGCTAAATTTACAGCAGGCAACAATGCTCTAAGATCTATTATCTAAAGGTGGTTTTTTGGTTCTAAGAACCTTCGCCAGGGCTAAAGAAATGCCAGGCAAAAAACTATAAAATCTATAATCCATCAACAGCCATGCCTAGGATTAAAAATGGCCATTGAGGTGGGTTTTTTGGTTCTAAGAACCATCTCCAGGGCTAAATTTACACCAGGCTGAGAACTATAAAATCCATTATCAAGCACTGGTCACACTGGTCATTTAAAAGGGCCAATGAGGTTTTATTTTTGGTTCTAAGAACCATTGCCACGGCTTAATTTATGCCAGGCAGAAAACTATAAAATCCATTACCAAGCACTGGCCATACTGGTCATTTAAAAGGGCCAATGAGGCTTTATTTTTGGTTCTAAGAACCATCGCCACAGCTAAAGAAATGCCAGGCAGAAAACTGTGAAATCTATAATCCATCAACAGCCACGTCTAGGATTAAAAAGGGCCATTGAGGTGGGTTTTTTGGTTCTAATAACCATCGGCATGGCTAAATTTACAGCAGGCAACAATGCTCTAAAATCTATTATCTAAAGGTCAGTTGTGATTGACTTGGTGAAGTAGTGGTCTTGATGGAGATCATATTCATTCTTGCGTTCCATTCCTTCCTCTTCCATCAATGATGCAGGCTGATGACTGAGTCTTCTGTCTTCTAAGGTGGTGTAAAGATTAAAAAGAAACCTAACGTTAGATGCCATTGGGGTTTTACTTTTAAGAATGCACAGGATGCAGTGCTTACTATTACCTCACTTGCACGTGTTGCTTACCTAGGAAGGACCATCAAGTAGTGGAAGACCATCCACCTCCCTCCATATCCCAAAACTTTGAAGAATACGAGACTCGGCTAAACTTACCTCACAGCGTAGAAGGCCACATCACCGCCGAAAGCTAACAGGGCTTGAGCTGGAGCCATTTTCATGCTCTCTTCTTTCTTTTTTCTTCTTCTTCTGCTTCTTCTGTTTCTCCCTCAGTCGTGCCCAGCAAGTCTTCTCTCTTTCGAGGAACTTTTGGCAGCTGGTGTGCAATTCTTCCTCCGCTCAGTCAGCAAAGCTAGAAAAAATCTAACCTTTTTCTAGATTAACGGCTACAGCTAACATTAAAAAGGGCCATTGAGGTTTTATTTTGGGTTCTAAAAACAATCGCCATGGCAACAAAACAATACCGCAATCAAGGAACGGTCAAAGAACCTAACAACTAATAGTGCAACAAAGGACCTCCAAGACCATTTTCAACAACCCCGAAAGAAGCCACTCTAGCATAAATTGAAAGCAAACCAGACTCCCTTCTACTAGCACTGACGATGTTCCCTAGTTTGGTAATGAAACATCTACAAGAAAACCACCAAAATCAGAGAGCACCAAGGACGCCTCATTTCAACTTTGAGCCACAACTATTATCCTTTCCTGGTATTCCCCGTATTAAATTGCATCATCACGTTTACTTTCAGTTCTAGGAATTAAACCATTTGTCTTACTGTTGATGTCTTCTTCTTCATCTACAGGTCAGTTTGGATTCATCCCTTTGAAACACTTCAGCTTCCATTGGAGTTTTACTCCTAAGAATGCACAATACACAGTGGTTACTATTATCTCAGACACAGGTGTTATACTTACTTATCTAGACCTAAGGCCGTGGTGGCGAACCTATGACACGAGTGCCAGAGATAGCACTTGGAGCCCTCCCTGTGGGCACACATGCTGTCGCCCCAGCCCCGCTTTCCCCCGGGCCCCCCTCCACACCAGCAGGCTCCCCCAGAGGAGAGCTGCCCCCAGGCACGGCCCGCCTGGAGCAGTGCAGCCAAAGACATGGCAGCCAGTCAATGGGGACAAGACTCCACCCTTGTGCCCCATCGCAAACAGATGATGCTGCGGGGCACGAGTGGAGGGCATGGCCGCCATGGCACTGCCTGGCCACCTGGGCGAACTGTGGCGGGCCGTGGAGGTGGTGGGTGGCCCTGCGGGTGGGTGGGGGCAGGGCAGGGCTGGGGCAGTTTGTGGGCACTCGGTTGCTAAAAGGTTCGCCATCACTGACATAAGGGACCATCAAGTAGTGAAAGACCATCCACCTCCCTCCACATCCTAAAACTTTGAAGAATACAAGACTCACCTGACAGTGGAGGAGGCAACATCACAGCCAAAGGCTAACGGGGCATCAGCTGGAGATATTTTCATGCTCTCTTCTTTCTTCTTCTGTTTCTTCCTCAGCCGTACCCAGCAAGTCTTCTCTCTTTCAAGGAACTTTTGGCAGCAGGTGTGCAATTCTTCCTCCGCTCAGTCTGCAAAGCTAGAAAAACCCTAACCTCTTTTCTAGATCAACAGCCACAGCTAACATTAAAAAGGGCCATTGAGGTTTTATTTCTGCTCCTAAAACCCATCGCCATGGCAACAAAACAATACCGCAATCAAGGAACGGTCAAAGAACCTAACAACTAATAGCGCAACAAAGGACCTCCAAGACCATTTTCAACAACCTCGAAAGAAGCCACTCTAGCATAAATTGAAAGCAAACCACACTCCCTTCTACTAGCACTGACGATGTTCCCTAGTTTGGCAATGAAACTTCTACACAAAAACCACCAAGCTCAGAGACTCAATGAGGTAGGTAGCAGTTTGACTCCCTGGCTCATTCAGTGTGAGTGTCACAGAGTGGAAGCTCAGGGACTGAAAGACCTCCGCCATGCTTGTTGGTATGTGGAATGCTCTACCACTGCTCTTTTTACCATTAATACTTTGTAAACATTTTTGCAGGAATAAACATGTTGTAAACAGAAATTGCTAGGCTTCCATATTTTCATGATATACTAGAGTGAATTAAACCTTACTGTTGATGTCTTCTTCTTCGTCTATATGGATTCATGCCTTTGAAATAAAAAAAAATCAACATCACCCAATGACCAACTTATGTTGAGAGACTAGAAAAGGTTTTTTTAATGTTTTAACCTACGAGTGAAAGACAATATACAATGAACTGGAAACTTGTCCCCTTGAGAATTCCTCAGATCATGCAACTAATCATCTTCTACATGTTTTGCTTCTTTTAGGCACTTGAGCCTTGACTAAAATTTCCTCAGGTCTCAAGAGTTGACTTGGGAGAAAATAAGGGCAACTCCAGGCACTGAAGCAATTTCCTGAGAGTTAAGCCAAGTCCTGGGCCTGAAGTAATTTTAGTTAACTTTTACCTCTACTTACTTGAAGTACTTTTTAGCCTGCAAGGGCATGGCTAAGATTACCTCAGACTTTACCCCAAGCTAATTTTAACTCTTATTCCCTTTTAAAAAGGACATGGTTGAGATTATCTCAGGTTCCACAAATATTTTACTCTAAGACAGGGGTCTTCAAACTTGGCCCTTCTATAACTTGTGGACTTCAACTCCCAGAATTCCTCAGACAGGCTGGCTGAGAAATTCTGGGAGTTGAAGTTCACAAGTCATAAAAGGGCCAAGTTTGAAGACCCCTGCTCTAAGAACTTGAGTCTTGGCTAAAATTACATCAGACCTCAAGAATTGACTTTATTTCAAGAAACTAAGTCCAATCCCCTGACTTGAAGTAATTTCAGTTAACTTTTTTGTTTAGTTACTTTAAGTAGCTAGTCCTCAACCTATTTTTGCTTCTTTTAAGGACTTGAACCAACTAAGTTACCTCAGGTCCCAAGAAAGCACTTTATTCCTGAGAGCAAGGTCAGCTCCTGAGTAATTTTATCTTTACCTTTAAAATTACTTTTAATTCTGACAACTAACCAGTGGAACAACCTGCCTCCAGAAGTGGTGAATGCTCCAACACTGGAAGTTTTTAAGAGACTGGCCAGCCATTTGTCTGAAATGGTATAGGGTTTCCTGCCTGAGCAGGGGGTTGGACTAGATGACCTCCAAGGTCCCTTCCAACATTATTATTATTATTATTATTATTATTATTATTATTATTATTATTATTATTATTATTATTATTATTATTATTATTATTATATGGTGGTTTGGTCCTTCTAAAACAGGGGTGTCAAACTCAATTTCACTGAGGGCCACGTCAGCATTGCGGTTGCCCTCAGGGGGCTGGGTGGGTATGGCCAGGGTGGGCATGGCCTACTGGGTGGGCGTGGCCAGCTTTACATCGTTGGCATCAAGGGTGCCTATGGGGGTCTGGGCAGGAGTGGGACAGATCTGAGGGTCTCTGGCAGAAGGAGGGTCTCTGGGCCAGGGCCAAGGCAGCGGGGGCCACTCCCTCACTGTTTCCAGGATGGCTTCGCGGGCCACATGAAACCACTTTGCGGGCCACATCGCCCCCCCCCCCGCCTTGTGTTTGACATGTCTGTTCTAAAAGGACAGGGCTGAAATTAACCCAGATTCCACCAATATTTTAAAATGTGCATCTTGGCTAAAATTACATCAAGATTACTTCAAGAGCTGACTTTATTTCAAGAAAGTAAGGTCAACTCCAGGACCCGAAGTAATTTTAGTTAACTTTTGCCTTTACTTACTTGAAGCCACTAGTCCTCTACATGTTTTGCTTCTTTTAAGGATTTGAGCCTTGACTAAAACTTCCTCGGGTCCAAAGAGCTGACTTTATTCAAGAAAGGGCAACTCCAGGGACTGAAGCCATTTTGCCTTTAAGCTAATTTTAATTCTTGTTCACCTGTGATAGTTTAGCCCTTTTAACTACACCTGGCCAAAATTCCCTCATCTTACTGCAAGGACATGAATAAGATTTACTTCAAAGCTAATTTTAACTCTTATTCACCTGTGGTGGTTTGGGTCTTTTTTAAAAAGGACCTGGCTGAGATTACTTCAGGTTCCACCAAACTTTTATTCTAAGAATTTCAAGTCTTGGCTAAAATTCCCTCAGGCCCCAAGAATTTACTTTATTCCTTAGGCAATGTTATCTTTAAAGCTAATTTTAACTCTTATTCGCCTGTGGTGGTTTGGTCCTTTTTAAAAGGACAACGCTGAGATTACCTCAGGTTCCACCAAAATATTCAGAACTTGCTCTTTGAAAGACTGAGATAAGCAGTTAGAACAATTAACCAGTGGAACCACCTGCCTCCAGAGGTGGTGAATGCTCCAACACTGGAGGTTTTTAAGAAGAGACTGGACAGCCATTTGCCTGAAATGGTATAAGGTTTCCTGCCTGAGCAGGGGGTTGGACTAGATGACCTCCAAGGTCCCTTCCAACTTTTATATTATTATTATTATTATTATTATTATTATTATTATTATTATTATTATTATTATTATTATTATTATTATTATTATTATTATTATTATTAGTGACCTGTGGTATTGGCGTCCTTTGAATAAAGGACCCTTGAGATATTACCTCAGCCACCGCTGGCGTTTTACTCCTAAGAATACACGCCGGGCTTAAAAGTACCACAGGTGCTATCCCGACTCCCCGAGAACAAGCTATTAATTAGGTAAAGAACTCGCGCTCCCCTCCGCATCCCTAAAAGGTAAAGTTTCCGCTAGAATTACCTCAAAAGCTCCAAAGGCCCTGCCCGGCCTCGAGCTCGAGGACTTGGGCCGCGGGAGCACCGGCGAGAGACTTTTTTGCCCTCCGGAGCCCCGCAGCATCGTCTCTTTTAACGAAAGAGAAACGCGGTGGCAGCCTGAGCTGCTTCTCGCAGCGCGCTCGCTTCACTTTTTTGCTGTCAGCCTGAGGAGCCCGCCGACCTTTTAAAATGTCCCCGCCTCTCGGAGAGGGGACAGACCGCTCAGCCAATCCGAGGGACGCATTTTTTTTCGGAGAAGCCAATCAACGGGCGAGGTGCAGAAAAAGAGCCCGCGAGGCGGTCCGAGGGCGCTGGGCGGGAAAGGCGCGTGCTGAAACACAGGTGTGATCAGCCTGGGCTGATTCCCAGGCTCGCGGAGCGGTTGCCATGGAGACGCCCTAGGGGCGCGGGGAGGCTCATCAGGGCCAGGTGGGCCTCGGCCGCACAGGTGAAGGCGATTAGGTGGCTGCGACGTTGAGTGTGTGCTTGTGTAATGCCTTCTCCTTAAAGGCTTCGCCCCACCTAGCTTAAAATGCTGTTTTTACAAAAAAAATCTGAAAATGTAATACATACCAAAAAAATAATAAAAATAAAATTATGGTGATATGTACAGTACTATAGGAGATACTTTGGACTACAGGTCCCGTTAGCCGGCCTTGGAGCTGGGGGGTGATGGGGATTGCCTCTTTTGCAACAGGAAGGGACAACCCACCTTCTGGTTGGTGGGTTGTCCCTTCCACCTAAAATTCAAAGCTCTTTTTCTGTTTTATGTTTGCATCTTCACAGTGTCACAGTCTTGACAGGCAGCCCTTGGTTTTATTTTGAATTTGTTATTTTTTCCCCCAGTCTTTTTTTTTCTTTAAGAAAAACAAATCCAGGACTGGTTTGTTTTGCTTTGCTTTTTGCTTTGCTTTTTGCTTTGCTTTATAGGCATTCTGCTAAAATGTTATAACAAAGTTTGTGATACATAGTGTCTTGCCCAGTATTATTTAGTGTATGGCTTGTCACACACAGAATTAAAAGCACTTCATATTTACAAGTTAGAACAGTTAAAACATTTTTTTAAAAAGAAGCAATTATAAAACCTAAGAGGAAAACAGAAATAACATTTCAGAGTTTAATGTTGAGTTTGGAGATCCAGTCAGTAGCTGTTGTTGTTACGCAAAGGAAGTCCTTAAAATCTCCTGGGTATCTTTCTCAAGGATTGATTTTATTTTGTTGACTAATGATTTCTTTTTGAGAACTAAAAAAGTGAAGATATGTGCAAGAACTATTTCAGACCACAGTCCAGTTTGGTTGGAGATTGATAAGGAGAAAAGAGACAGGCGCTCGTGGCGCGTAAATGAGAACTTGTTTAGAGATCAGAGAAATGTGGAAGAATGTAAACAGCGGATGAAGGATTTTTTTGAGATTAATATGAATAAGGGTACCTCTATGGATATGGTTTGGGATGCTAGTAAGGCCTATATGAGAGGTGTGTTGATATATATGAATAATAGACGTAGACGTGTAGTGGAAACCAGAAGGAAAGAACTGGAGAATGAAATAAAGGAAAAAGAAAGGGCTTTGATTTTGAATCCAGGGGACGTGAAGATTAAAGAGGCTATTAGGCTATTAAGAGGACAATTTGATAAATTAATGGCAGACCAAGTGGCAACCAATCTGCGGTTTGCTAGGCATAATACTTTTTGCAACGCTAATAAACCAGGCAGATGGTTAGCCTATAGACTGAGGAAGAAACAAAGGGCCTCTAATATAGACAAGATTGAATATAAAGGAAGGGTCGTGTTTCAACAGAATCTTATTAAGGATGCTTTTGTGGATTTTTATTCGAAATTATATACCAAAGAGGAAATTGAGGTAAAAGACATTGATAAATATTTGGAGAATGCTAATATTCCGGCCCTTACGCAAGCACAAAGAGAGGGGATTAACCAACTGATCACAGAAGAAGAAATCCTTACAGCAATTAAGGATTTGAAGGTTGATAAGGCGCCCGGTACAGATGGCTTGTCTGCGGCTTTTTATAAAAATTTACAATTTGAGATGATAAAACCGTTAAAGGAACTGTTCCAGACAATCCAGAGGGGGGGAAAGGTGCCACCGTCTTGGAGAACAGCTTTTATCTCATTGATTCCGAAGGAAGATCAGGATGCTACTCAAGTTAAAAATTACAGACCGATTTCGCTTTTAAATACAGATTATAAGATATTTGCTAAGGTTTTGGCTAATAGACTGATGAGGGTTCTGCAACAGGTGATTCATGGGGATCAAACGGGGTTTATTAGTGGTAGGCAAATGAAAAATAATGTTAGACATATAGTTGATGTGTTAGAGTATTTGGAAAGGCACAACCAGATCTCTGCAGCGCTAATCTTTTTAGATGCTGAAAAGGCTTTTGATCAATTGAATTGGCAATTTCTGTTGAGAATGTTAGATAAAATGGATTTTGGGGAAAATTTCTTACAGCCGATTAGGGCATTATATCAAAAGCAAATTGCCCGAATCATAGTTAACAATAGTCTGACGGCAGTATGTAATATTGAGAAGGGTACAAGGCAAGGATGTCCGTTATCGCCCTTGTTATTTGTATTAACTTTAGAGATATTATTGAACAAGATTCGGAATTCGGAAAAAATTAAGGGGATACAAGTTGGAGATCAGGACTATAGATTGAGAGCATTTGCAGATGATCTGGTTGTTACAGTGACCCAGCCAGAGAACTCTGTTGTGGACCTGATAGAGATAATAACACAATATGGGAAGGTTTCTGGATTTAAAGTAAACATACAGAAAACTAAAATTTTGGCTAGAAACATGACAGTTTCACAGAAGGCCTTCTTGGAAGGATTAACTGGATTTGAGATTGTTAAAAGGGTTAAATATTTGGGGGTAATTTTGTCGCCCTCGAATACAAAGCTATATAAAAATAATTATGAAAAATTGTGGGGGAAAATTCAAAAAGAATTGGAGAGTTGGCAAAAATTGCAATTGACTTTGTTGGGACGGATTGCAGCAGTGAAAATGAATGTCCTGCCCAAATTTTTATTTTTATTCCAAATGATACCGATTCTTAAGAAAGACTCTAATTTGGAGGAATGGCAGCGTGGTATCAATAAATTTGTGTGGGCAGGGAAAAAGCCACGAGTTAAACTTAAGATTATGCAGGATATTCGTGAGAGAGGTGGCCTTAAATTGCCTAATTTTAAATTATATTATGAAGCTGCTGCATTAGTAGGAATAAGTGATTGGATCAATTTGACGCAATCGAGGTTATTAAATCTTGAGGGCCATGATTTGTTGTTTGGCTGGCATGCATATTTGTTGTATGATAAGAAGGTAGGTACTGTGTTTAGGACGCATATTTTAAGACAGGCATTGCTGAGAGTTTGGAAGAAGTATAGACATAAGCTAAGTTGTAAGATACCATTGTGGGCAATTCCAAAACACGCAATAGAAAATATACATGCTGGTTTCAAACATGATGAGACTACCTACAAGGAAATTTTAAGTTTGGAAAGGAATGTTTGGTGCTTGAAATCATATAGCTTCTTGCGAGAAGAGAAGGTTGTTCAAACATGGTTTCAATATACTCAGTTACGGGCCAGGTGGAAAGAAGACCAGAAAATTGGATTTGCAACGATTGATGAAAATCTGATAAAGCAAATTAGAAATCAGGGACCTGCACACATTAAACGGATATATCTTGCATTGATAGAGATTGATTCAGAAACAGAGCTTGTTAAGGACTGTATGATAAAATGGGCCCAAAATATCCAGGAAGTTATTACAATGGACATGTGGGAGAAGATCTGGGTGAGGAATGTGAAATTTACTCAAGCTCAAAATTTAAGAGAGAATTTTTATAAGATGTTTTATAGATGGCATTTAGATCCTAAAAAGCTTGCAAGTATGTACCCGAATTATCAGCCTAAGTGTTGGAGGTGCGGGGTTGAAGATGCAACATATTTTCACATATGGTGGACATGTAAAAAGGTTAAGGCCTTTTGGATTAAAATTTGGTGGAATATACAAAAGATCTTTAAAAGGAGGATAAAGTTTTGTCCGCAATTTTTTTTGTTGGGAATAATTGTTGATGCTACAGTGGTGGACTCCAAGTTGATGCTGAATTTAGTCACGGCAGCAAGACTTTTGATAGGACAATATTGGAAGAAAGAGGAGCTGCCGACTATAGAAGAATGGACTTTAAAGGTTTCCGACCTGGCAGAGATGGCGAAGATATCGGCTTATTTGAAAGATCACTCGCAAGAACGTTATATTATGGAATGGAGAAAGTGGATTGAGTTTATCCAGAATAAGTATAGGGTTAAGAAGTTTTATCTAGCATTCGAATAAGTCTTCTTTCGTGTTTTTTCTTTTCTTTTCCTATTTTTTTTATATATATATTTAATAATGTTAAGTTTTGTTTGTTCTTATATAAGTTAGAGAGTGATGGATTTTAGAATTTATGGTTGTTAGTATATGGTTGCTTATGATTGCTTTTATATATATATACCTTGTATTTAGCTCTGGGAAGTCCGGGGGGGGGGGGAGGGGGGTGGGGGGGAGGGAGGGGAGGGAAGAGGGAGGGGGGAAGGGGGGAGGTAAGGGGGGAGGGAAGAGGTAGGGGGGAGGTAGGGAGGGGAGGGGGGAGGGGGATGGGGGCTTTTAATGGAAAATGGTATTGTAAAACTTTTCAATAAAAAAAAAAAATCTCCTGGGTATCTTCTATTAGTGCATTCCCTCACTATATGTTGGATAGTCTGTCAGGGAGCCCCACAATCACATTGTGCTGAAGGTGTCTTTCCCCATTTATACAGAGAATCGGCACACACTCCATGAGTTGTTCTAATTCTATTGTATGTCACCCATATGTGTCGGGGTAGATTAAATCCTGGAGGTATACTATTAGGATTAATATGCTCAGAAATATCTTGGAAGGTATAGCTACTCCATGCTTCCATCCACTTTTGTATAGTGCTCTGATGTTCGGCCAGCAGCTTAAGCGCTGTGAGGAGTGGTGGATTTCTTGACTTTAATCTTGCCCAGTGAAAGAAACTGAATCAAATTTGAAACTATTTCTTCCTTTTTCTTATTATTGGAACTCTTCCCTACCCACAGTTAAACGTTTTCAAAAGAGGTCCAATAAGGATTTTAATAACTTTTAATGAGACCCCTCTCAACATTTTCCACCAAGTTGTGCCCTCCAGACAGGGTAGGACAACGACCTGCAGAATTAATCTGCTTTGTTTTTCTTTATTCAGAAAAATATTCCAGCAGTGTTCAAGAAATCACTATTAAGAGACGAGTACCTTCTTTTTTAAGCCATTTTATTTGGATGGGTAGAAGAAAAGAACATTTTGCTAGTGATTGCAGAGACAACATCATCAAAATATTCTCACAAATTCTGGGTCTTGGCATGAAGGCAACACTTTCTGAATGGTTCTGATAAGTTCTATTGCAGATGATTCTCAAAATACTTGAAATATGTCTGTTGTTCAGCCTAGGCAGGAATTAAAATGGCCAGCTATGTTTTATTCCAAAATTATATATATACACACACACACACACACCTCCCTGAATTACAGTCAAATCTTTCACTGCTTGACATACATCACTTTTCTGGATTATTTTTTTTCTTTCTTTTTTTAGCTCCAACACTGGTCTGGATACACAATAAAGGCTCTTTAAAAGCAGCTTGAAGGATACCCAAAGAATCATTTCTAACAAAGTGTAGTGCTTTAGTTCAAGATTGCTGGGAAGATCCAAGCTGCTAATTTGTAGAATTTTTTTTTTAAATGCACAGATTCAAAAACATTCCTTCATTTCTTAGGAATCACAAATGTTTCAAAAAAAACCCACAAACCCAACATCCAAAAATACTTTTTGTATTAACTGTTATCTAATTAGAACTGTGTTCAACTTCCAGATAGTTGGACGTGGTCCCTAAAGAGCTTGTGACATGGACCAAAATGCAGTCATGATTAAAACAATTTTGAAAATTTTATAATTTATTTTACACCAAACAGAGCTGGCCGAGCTTGCTGCTACAGATTCTTTGCAGAAAATAGGTGAGGATTAATATTCCTGGTTACCACCCGTGTGTCAGCCTCCAGCTCCGGTATCCTAATATCTTTGGACAAGCTGCCTCTGGTCTTGCAAATGGTGGGCTTAATCACCAACACTTAACCCCGGGAGCGTTGGATGTTTCACAGCGGTGACAGTTGTTTACACCATTAAACCCATGTTTAAAATTACCAATGGCTCTCTTCCATTCTCCGGTGTAGAGAAAAATAGACCTTAATGGGCTTGAAAAAATGACAGTTCTTGAATCACAAAAGAAGCTGGGGGGTTTTTTAATGCAAGGCTTTCTTTTTTGCAATGATTACGATTATCACTATACTTCAGGCTGTGACCTGGACGCCCACAACTGCCCTGGCTACAAATTGCTGCTCCAAAAAGCTAAGTATTGTATAGCAATCAGCCAGGAGTGACATTTATTTCTCATGCCAGAAACTGGGACAAAATGTCCCAATTTCCCTGAGCAACTGAAGTCTGCTAGAGGTTGAGTTGGTTGGTTCTTTTCTCCAAGGAAACCACAGGCTGATTTCAGGTTTTTTTTAAAAAACAAAACACTTTTGGGGCCTCATCTGGGCCCCTTCTGAAGCTGAGCCATCACACCCATTTGTAGTACAGGTAGTTCTCAACTTATAACAGAGCCCAAAATTTGTTGCTAAGTGAGACATTTTATTAAGTAGCCCTCTTCATTTGCACCCCTCTTGACTTACCAATGTGGTGGGGAGTTCTTCCGAGACCCTTGTCTCCTCCACCCATAGAGTTGTTTACCGCAGGTGCCAGAGTGTCGCTCCTCTAGAGAAAAGACTCTAAGGTTGCTGAAACTTAGTGGGCTGGTTCACCCAATGCTTTAAGCAGGTGTTTTTCAACCTGGGCAACTTTTAAGATGTGTGGACTTCCCTAAGTTGCTTTTTCAAGAGGCAGGTTTTTGAAGAGAAGCAAAAACGTCTTCTAAGGAAAAATCAAGTGCAGTTGTCTCTTGAAAAAGCACCTTTTGGGACAACCATGACCTTGGATGACTGAGAAGCTCCATAGGTGTGGGTTCCAACTTGCAGAATTCCTGAATTTGGCTTTTCTTAAGCAAAGTTTGGGAAGCAAAAATTGGAATGAGAAAAAAAATGTCCACAGAAAATAAATTAGGCAACAAGTGGGCTGCCTAATTTGACAGGGTTCCCATTTGGTAAAAATGGGCTACCAATTTATTTCTTGATTTCTCTATAATCCATAAGTTTCCTTCTAGTATAACCAACTTGAATGTCGTTCAGTAACGTAGGTCAGACGGAACCACAGCTTGCAATGAATTTTCCTGTTCTAAAATAACCCTCCAAGTTGAAGTATATTTGCAAGTATAAACAAGGCTCAACTGATTAAATGTTTATTGTTGGCCTTAGCTCAACTACAGTAACAGCAACACAGCCATCTCTAAAGCTTGGACTGCAAGCTGGAAACCGAAGCTCAAATCTTTTTATAGGAATTGCTTAAAATAACACTTCATTCCCAGCCTAGAAGCCCCTAATGCTTTCTGCCAAGGATTACCAGTAAAAATCCCAATATAATTAGTTATGCTTGCCGTAGCTTCTTCTCCTAAGAGCAGATGCCATGTAGAAAAATTTCTCCTAATTCATTAATGCCTCAACTGGAAGCAATAAAATATGAATTCCAATTGCAAGAGTATAAAAGAATGCTCAAAAAACCCCTCCCAGCATTTTCTTTTGCAGACGAATGAAGGACTTGTTTGCTATTACCATTTTTTATTTTCCTATCAGAATGACAACTGTTGCATTGCTAATTTGGTTTCTAAATGCTCTTCAAGAGCAGATGCAATTTCCTGGCAGCCAATCCCAAGTTCAAAAGATTCACTTCTTTGAGCTCCAGCCATCACCTTTTTAAAAACTAAATTGCAATGTCTGTAATGGGCTGGCTGGTGAAAAGGTCCACCATTTGAGGCTGGAAGAAAAGTGAGTTGTCCCACAAAAAGCTACTTACAGGAACGATATTAAACCACCTAAGAGCTCCGATTACTGGAAACTAAACATTCCATGTTTCTTTGGATTCTGATGCTCTCTGGCTAAGTTGCAAAGGAAGGAGCATCAACTCCAGACCTTGAAAATACATCAAAGGCAAAGGGTGTTACTGTAGAATAAGTTTTTATTTTACCCGAAACCAGGATGCTAGTGATGCCCCATCAGACGTTATTTACAACTTCTAAAAAAAAAAGTCACACATGCTATCTTAGAAATGGATCCGAAGGGCTCCCAAAGTGGGGAGCCACGCAAAACCTCAGCCACGTTTCACCTGTGGAATTCTGTCGAGGTAGGATCCAGTCGACGTGATCTCCCGAGGGCCACCATTTGTGTTTGAAATCCATCCGAGAGAAATCAAGGAAGGAAAACAGGGTCACCTGCTGCTTGCTGGCGCTGGAAAGCCCTCGAGGTTCACAATGAAATGTTCAGATAAAATACATCACGACTCGTGTATTGCACTGAACGTGGGTCTACAACTTTAGATTTAAATAAGTTACATGACTATGGTGTAAAGGAAGTGTTTGCACACTCCAGGATTTTTTTTCTTTTTCTTTAAAAAAAAAGCTGAAGTTATGGAATTTGAAGATTTAAGAGTTTTCTTAAAACATTTCAGGAAAGGTACCATCCATCAATGATCTGTATAAATAGAATTGCATATTGTACAGAGCTGTTTAACCTGTTAACTTTTTAAAGATACAATAGAGAATCATCGGCTACGTACAACTGAAAAGCATGCATTGACAGTCTAATACTGTACATTTTATAAAGGATAATAACATTTTACACAATGAAATATGGAAAAGGGAAAAAACTTGGCCGGACACCACTCTAATTCCTTGCTCAGCAGTTTAGGGAGCCTTGTCTTCATGCATTCCCAGAACATCTTTTGCAGAGGTCTGTTTTATCAGTTAAAAACTATAGTGCACATTTTGGTAGATCTGTATATAAACTTTAGTTGTAAGAGCACCACACACTTCCTTCACAGAACACAAGTTTGCAGTTCAATTTTTTTTCCTCCTTCACTTTCGGGAAGGCTTTTTAAAGGTTTTTTTTTCCCCATGTACAAGACTCATGCAGATGTTTTCAGCAGATGCGTTGCTAAAGACACATGCAAGAAAATTAATCTTACAATTCTGCAACAATTGGTTTAGGACTAAATGATTTACTCCAGCATCACTGCAAAGGAAAAAGAGAGAAAAAGAGAAAGAGAAAGAGAAAAAGAAAACATTAGTGATAAAAGACAGATCAAGAAAGTATAATCAAAGCAAAAGATTGCTTTTTCTTTTTAAGACTTAGTGGCGATAGACAATTGATCATAGCCTCCCACAATGCAACAGGGGAATACAGGTTAGTGCAAAAAGAACTAAGAATTAAAAAAAGCTAAGAGGACATTTAGAATTAGCAGGTTTCCATACACCCAAAAGCTGCAAGCTGGTTAGTGGATCAGACAGGAATACAGCCAATTGTGGAGTTGAGAAAACTCTTCACAATTGTTATCTTCTCTTTGAGACCGCAGCAGCACAAGCAGGGGGCTTGTAACCCCTCTCCTTCGGGAAGGGTTGAATCCCAAAGATCTGGAGTCAACTGAATCTAATCCATCCATCCATATTCACTACTTAAAAGTAAGCCACGTTAAGGACTTTGAAAGCGCAGACAACTTTAAAACAGCATTGCTACTATTGCCTAGCACTGTATGACTATTTTCTTCCAGAAAAACTACATCCACCCTTGGCATGTAGGTCACTCGTATTTCCAGATTCCTAGGACTCAATTTGCCCATCCTAACAAACAGCCTTTCAACGCAACTTTGTCTTAAACCATTTTGATTTTTTCATGTCAAGACTTTCCCAGCCATCATGCTACGCAGAAATGACTAGCTTGTTTAAGCTTTCTTCTGTTTTATTTTTTTTAAAAAAAATCTATTAATTTCAGAGGCATTTGTTCAAATGAAAAGCAACTTTTAAGTTACAGGAGGTTAGGAATCTGACAAGTTTTGCCTTAGCCTCCCTCTTCACTCCTTGGAACAAATTTCTTAGCAAACATAATTTCAGATATCGGATCTATTTCTTTTTTTCTGAAATCTTTTGATCAGATTTACTCTGCAGTGCCCGTTTGATTCATTCCCTCTGAATAAAACATTTCCAATCTTCCTTGTGTTGTAGGCTAAGGGGTGTGCCAGAAAGTACCCAGTTCTTGGGGGGGGGAGTTGTTTTGTCTTTTTGCCGATGGGTAAATTTGCTTCTAAGCCATGAGGAGAGATTAGGGAACCAATGGTTAAGCAGTGCAAGATGTACAACAAGACAGGTGTGAGGACACAAGACCATTTGCATTGTTTTTGCATGCTTTGTCTCTCCTGCTTTCTCCTTGCATGCAGCTAAGTCTTTTATTGGGGGTGACCTATGTTATTTTATGATCACAGAGACAGGGTCCCTGAAGAAAAAAAAGGAAAAGTTCAAAATTGAGCAGCTTGAAATTTGCACACAAAGCCATTTAGAAACGGCAACAAGCCCTGTTCTGCTGATTTAAGATGACAGCTGTATTGTGTAAATAAAAGAAAAGGGAGACCAGGGCAGTTCAGCTCTTGTTTTAAAAATAGATCATCCTTAGAATCACTCGTGGCCCAAGGCATGTGAAGAGGGAGCAAGGGCGCTGGGTTGGGTGGCATTGGCAAAATCGAGCCTAACCTGGGAATGAAGAATGACTGCCATCTAACTCACATTCTTGGATGTGCAAATGGAAAAAAAATAGCAGACTTTAAGCGAGGGGCTTGAGGATCCCAACTATGAAAAGCCTAGGAAGTAGCTATGCTTCAAGAGACAAGAGGGTTCAGGCACCACATCACCACCCTGGGGTTGCTGCAGCAGGCTCTCCTGCCATGGAGACCTGAAGCAATGCCCCCCCTCCCAACTATGCAAAGCCTAGGAAGTAGCTATGCTTCAAGAGACAAGAGGGTTCAGGCACCACATCACCACCCTGGGGTTGCTGCAGCAGGCTCTCCTGCCATGGAGACCTGAAGCAATGCCCCCCCTCCCCCCGTGCCATTGGGCAAACGGCAGAGGGTTCAACTGGCACCTCGACCTCACAGCCAAGTTAATCCTCCAGGATCAGCTCCTGCAAGGCCAGAGTCTCTAGCTGTTCGGGACTCCGAATATTTTGAGAAGCCGAGAAGGGAAAGCAGTCCCACCTGCCAGTTCTGAAAGGGGCCCAGGATTTTGGGAATAAAGGAAACTGATTTGAGTCTCTCGAGATTTAAATCAGCAGAAAGGCAGGGAACGTAAAAAGGAGTTTGGGCTACGCTAAGGCAGAAAATGTAGGCTAGAGAAATTGCAACGGGGAGAACATGAGCGTTTATTTATTGAGTTCTCTGGAAGGGCGTACAGCACAGTCGGGCCTCTCATGTTATCCGCTTTCAGTTACAGACATAGCACACACCACCATCGGAATGGCAGAGATACTCACTTCAGCCGATGAAATGTTGGAAGGCATTGGAGAAAAACACCACACAGTTAGACTGTTAATGAACTTACGTATCAATACAGGACTGAGTTTGGAGAGGCAATAAACAGACATCATGCACAGACATTGATCACAAGAGAACGATGGTGGTTAGTGCCACGGGTGGGGGAATAAAAAGAGTTCTCTACAATATGTTCATTGCGTTACATGATATTTACAGATTTTACAGCACGCACACACACACACAAAAGGTTACTTATTTGCTGCAGCCCAAGATGCGGCCAGCAGATGGTACCTCGACAAGGTGGCACGCAGAATTAGAGGCCTAACCGAAAAGAAACATCCCCAGAGAAAAATCCAGCTCTTTAAAATAAAATTTAAAAAAAAACAACCCCGAGTGGTTTATTTCCAGGCTTGGTTGTAAATGTCCCAATCAAACAGTAATGTAACAAGGGAGGGGAGGGGGAAAAAAAAGACCTGATGCAAGAATTAAAATGGAATTTAAGAGTCTCTTAGGTTAGAAATGAAATGCAAAACAACAAAATGGTCTTGATTTTAAAAAAATTTATTCTCTCTCTCTCTCTCTCTTTTTTTGGAGCTGTTTGCTTAAAGTCCATCCAGATCCCCCTTTCTTCTGTTCCTCTCCCATCCCTTCCCAAAATGGGCAATGCTGATGAAACAATGTTGTTACAGTAAAAATACATATTTAAATAAATAGTTTTGTTTCTGCTTTTTTTGATTTTTTTAAAAAAACAAAACAAAACAAAAACCTCTACATATGTCGGGGATAGAAACAAACGAACAAAAAAAAAATCAAAACCCCACCACCTAATTTTAGCGGAATGCCTCTCAAAATGGCGCTTTCTGCACCGGCAAGATCAGCAAGGTACCTCTTAAGAAGGACAGAAGCGTAAACAAGATGCGTCTGAAATCGAAAGGATAACCATGTGGCAAATGAAACGAAACAAACAAACAAAGAGGAATAAAGGAAGGAAGGGAAAAAGAATTGAGGTAGCGGTCTGGTCTGTCCAGTGCAGAAAACATCCAACTGAATGACAAATTAGGATTAGATGTTCAACCATGCAGCAGACATGAAGAATTTGCATGCTTCTGGTTTAAGGGAGAATAACATCCCCACAACACTCATTCCCTAAAATCTGCTACCCATCAAGGTTTTTCTCAAAATATTATCCCTGCCTCCCCCCAGCGCTGTTGTTTTAGAAGGATGAGTTAACAATGAAACAGAACACTGTACATGCGTCTCCTCTACAAAAAATATTTGCATAAAATAGTGTTTAATTTCTCTGTACATGTCGATGGACACCCTAGTTTGTGTATAAAAGTGGGGAGGGGGAGAAGAGGGGTCCTCTCCCCCACCCACAGGGGTGAGGGGAAAGAAAAAGGAAAAAAGAAAAAAAGAGGAAAAACCCAGAGTCTAGAATATGGAAACCTCAGTCACCGGCAAACATGTTCATGTGAAAATTCAGCAGAATAAGACAAATTGCTTGGAACAATTAAAAAAATCAATTTTTGTGTTTTGGTTTTTTTTTTTTTTAAGTTAAACATTTCTCTGACTGCCAAGCTGCCACTACAGGACTTCAGGTCAAGAAAACAACATGTCACTAAAGTTAGTGTCTGTGCTATAAAGCCAAATCACCAACGGCAAGGTCAGCAGCACAAACGGCCAGGAGATCCCCTCGGTACATGCAGACAAAGGACGTGGTTTGGTGGCAGGTGGCATACTATCTTTACCCGGCTCTAGGTAAGTACGCGCCACAAACTTAAGAGTCTCGTCTAGCAGGATCACCGGCAAGGACAACTTAAGCACCATCAGCCACTGGGTCACGTTCAGCGGGGTGATCTGGAAAATCAGCTGGGGAAAGAGAAGGCAAGGGTCAGGAGCCGGATCTTTAAGAATGTGTGGCCTTCAACTTCCAGAGTTCGTTAGGTCAACATTTGTCTCTCAATCTTGGCAACTTTAAGAAGGACGGGCTCCAAGTCCCAGAATTCACCAGGTTAACTGTCCTCAATCTTGGCAACTTTTGGGTGGATGGATTTCAACTCCCATCCTGTGATGGTTGGGGAATGCTGGGAATTGAAGTCCATCCATCTTAAAAGTTGCTGAAGTTGAGAAACATGCCCTAAGCCCAGGGGTAGGCAATCTCGGCTCTTTTATGACTCATGGACTTCAACTCCCAGAATTCCTGAGTCAGCATAGCTAGTTGAAATCATGGAGTTGAAGTCCATGAGTCATAAAAGAGCCGAGGTTGCCAACCCCTGCCCTGCCAGAATCAGAGGAAGACAGAATGGGTCCCTGCTTTTCCTTCACCCTTGAATGGGATGCAGGCCTTCAGTCTTTGGAGCAGTAGACTAAAGCTGGCTTGTACGGTGCCACATGAGCAGGTAATGTGCTCGTTAGGAGACACGGTTTGCTTTAGTTTCTGCAGAGAGCAACTGGGAAAGAAGGCTAACTCTCTCCGTGATTTAGCAAGCCGGGCTTCCCATCCTGCCCACCCCCCACCCCCAAGTGTGAGTTGCAGGGACTTACTGGCAATGGCTCTACATAAAGGATGAGGAAGTGAAGAGACATGGACAAGCAAATGGATCCTAGGAGCCAGACGTTCTCCCATGGAGGCATCCTTAGCAAGGACTGGTTCTCTGAAAGGCTGAAAAAAAGAAAAGAAAAGATGGGCTGCAGAGCTCGTGGGAATGGAGCTGCAGGGATTCCAGCTCAATCCCTCTGGAGGGCTCATTAAGGGGAAGGGGAAGAAGACAGCTTGAATTATTGCGACTTTCCAAAGGAGCTGCTTGCTGCTTTCTTCAATCCCTATCCCACCCTCTCTGGCCTCAGTGTGGGTGAATAAGTACATTCTGGCCTCAACATCAGAGGAGATGGAAGAAGGAAGAGGGGGATGGAAGGAGAAGGAAAGGGAGGAAGAAGAGATCTCTTCCTCATTTCAGACATCCTAACCTGTTGAGGGCGTTGCACATCTCGATTGTGACCAAGACAGAGAGGGCCATGGTCATAGGATAGGGAGACTCAAACACCACACAGTTGACCCCTTCAAACTCTGGATTGTCCTCTTTGCACTGCAGGAAATGACTCTGAAAAACAGCAGAAGGCAATATTAATCTCAACAAAAAACAAACAAACGCAAACAAACACTGGGCCAATTTGCTCTTTTCTCTATCTCAAATTCATCAAAGCACCCTCAATGGCACAACACCGCTAAGACCAATGCTTTCTTTGTTTTTTTTAAAAAACACACCAGAGTTTCTAATCAGATTATTATTGTGAAGCAGGGACTCCTTGGATGAATAAGAGGATTTTCTGCGATACTTGCAGATAAGTTTTTAATAAGATTTTGGAGGCCCTCTTCCTGTGACATGCCAGGTAGGCAGACTGCAACCCACCCACCCACCCCGCTAAGCTTTGTTTTGAAGACAAGTTTCCAAAAATATCAAGACAGAAATACCAGCTGGTAGTAGGTAATTCTCGGGCCCCCGTCAGCAGCTATGAACCACCAAGCTGCAGCGCCCACAGTGGCAGCTCCGACGTAACCTTGAAGAGAAGAAAAAGCACGTTAGGTCTCGTGCCACTAGGTTAACAGCCAGCCCAGCAACGGACAGCGGCTTCCCGGGTTTCCCCCTGCTTTTGTTCTGCACGCTTAGGTCCTAATTTGGAAACTGAAGTCCGCCCATCTTCAGGTGGCCAAGACTGAAAAAAATGCCGAATTAAGGGGAAAGGGAACAGCTGGGCTCTCTCTAGTTGCCTGGCACTCGAGCAAAACACTCACATCCAATCGCCAAGTAGCGGAAGAAGAGCCATCCTGAGATTAGGGGCTCTTTGGGGTTACGAGGTGGCTTGCTCATGATATCCAGATCGGGCGGGTTGAAGCCCAGGGCGGTGGCAGGAAGTCCGTCGGTCACAAGGTTCACCCATAAGAGCTGGACAGGGATTAGAGCTTCCGGGAAGCCCAGAGCAGCGGTCAGGAAGATGCTACCGGAGGAGGAGGAGGAGGAGGAGGAGGAGGAAGAAGAGAGGTTAAGCCATCTTAATGCCAACGAGTGTCTTAAGCTACGATGCTGAGAGTTCAAACCGCAAGGATCAGCAGCTTCCCGCTCTCAGAAGTGAGCAAGCGGTCAGCGGGAAGGAGTGCTTGAACTCTGCCTGAGGTGGTGAAGTGTCCCCAACAGAGAGAGATCTCTGGGTTCCCTTCTTTCATTTCTAGATAAGGCTTGTCCAACCTTGGCAACTGTGGACTTCAACCTCCAGAATTCCCCACTCAGCCCAGAGCAGCTTTGAAACAAGATGGGCTGCAAGTAAAATTTTGTAATAAAGTTGCAAGGTTACAAGCCTTAAAATGGTCAAGGTTGGGCACTCCTGTTTTAGATGCTGAAACAGCCCCCCCCGCCCCGCCCCCCCCACTTTAGGCTACCTTGGGATCTAGTTATCCATCTAGATTGGCCTGTTCTCAAGACCCGGAAACGATGCCCCAGTTTGGCCCGTGCCCACCTTCTCTCTTTCCAGAGGGTGTGACAGATACCTGCAATGGCGGCCAGGATGAACTCAGCCCTTGCTCTGCTCCTAGTTGCAAATGCCCAGGTTACTTACCAGACCACTTCTCCAACGTTGGAGGAGATGAGGTAGCGAATAAATTGCTTCATGTTGTTATAGATGGCCCGGCCTTCCTCCACAGCGGCTACGATGGTGGAGAAATTGTCGTCCGCCAGCACCATTTCAGAGGCCGTCTTCGCCACGGCCGTGCCGGACCCCATGGCAATTCCAATCTCTGCCTTCTTCAAAGCGGGGGCATCGTTTACGCCGTCTCCTGTCTGGGAAAAGTCTTGGGCTGGGTTAGGGTGCACAGCCAGAGGCTTTAGCATTGGGCCTCTGGAACTGGCTGAAGCATATCAGAGTAATTAATAAGTTCTATTTTTATTCATCCCCTCAAAAAGGAAGCCCTTGACTTACGACCCCAAAATGAGCCCAACATTTCTGTTGCTAAGTAAGATAGTTGTTAAGTGAGTTTTGCCCCAATGTATTACTTTTCTTACAATGGTTAAGCGAATCAATGCAGCTGTTCAGTTACTTAACCTGGCTTCCCCACTGACTGCTTGTCAGAAGGTCACAAAAGGGGATCATGTGACCCCGGGACGCTGCAACCGTCGTAAGTACATGTCAGTTGCCAAGCGTCCAAATGTTTACCACATGACCAAATTCTGCTGCAAAGGTCACAAGTGGGGGGAACTGCTATAAGTCACTTTTTTCAGTGCCATTGCTAACTTCAAACAGCCACTAAATGAATGGTTGTAAGCCGAGAACTGCCTGTACATTCTCTCAAAACCCAACATCCCACCCCACGTTTATCTGTGCATAAAAGGTTGCTGCTGATTTGCACTCGCCACATGCACACTTACCATCGCTGTGATGTCGTCAAAGGACTGGAGAAACTCCACAATTTTGGACTTGTGGGACGGCTCCACGCGGGCAAAGCAGCGGGCGTTCATGCAGGCTTCTCTTTGGGCAGCTGGCGAAAGCTCGTCAAACTCACGACCCGTGAAGGCTTTTGTGGTCACGTCCTCGTCTTCGCCGAAAATGCCAATGCGCCGACAGATGGCCACCGCCGTCCCCTTGTTGTCGCCGGTTATCATGATGACACGAATGCCCGCTTGCCGGCACAGCAATATGGATGAGGCCACCTCAATTCGGGGAGGGTCCAGCATTCCCACGCAGCCCACGAAGGTCAGGTTGGTCTGAAATGGGAGCCAGGCCAGATCCGGTTAAGGCAGCAGCTCCCAACGTTTTCTATACCCCGCACCCCTAAAATGCTGCTGATATATTCCCGCCCTCCCCCCTTACAAGTCTGAAATAAAGGCAACGAATTACACATATACACTATATATTTTGAAAACCCAGTTTTTTGCACCCCCTGGAATATCTTCTCACACCCTTGGGTTAAGGTGTCTTGATCCGGAGGAAGATGCCCACATTTCAACAGCTGGAGACCCCAAAGGGGAGACTGGCAAGGATGGGCAGTTATCCTTATTACTCTGTAATTTTCTGATTGCCATGTCTTTCCTTTCCTTGCGTTCCCTCTTTCCTTTTCGTTCTTCCTTCCTTCCTTCCCTCTCCTTCCTACTCTTTCCTTCGCTCCCTCCCTTTTCATTCTTCCTTCCTTCCCTTCCCTTTCCCCATCAATCCTTCCGTCTTCCTCATGCTTTAGAGAAGCTGGTCATTCCTGTTTGTCAGAAAGCAGTGGCTCTCCCAACCAAAGGCGAGAGAGAGATTTAACCCGGGTCTTTCAGGTCCAGGGCACAGCATGAACTGGGCAAGCTAGTGACAAAACACAAGAGCTTCATATGCAGGAGGCTGAAATCGCCCCCATGAGCTCCGTCCAGCCAATCTGGGACTCCCACCCAGCAGGTGAAATCAACTCTGTTTAGATTCCAATAATGAAAACATCAACCCGACATTAAGCCAACCTCGTAGGTGACGAAGCTTGCAGAATCTTCCAGTTTCATGTCTTCCTTTCTTGGAGGGTTGTCGTGGGTGGCCAGGGCCAGGCAACGCAGCGTATCCTTCCCAGTGCCCCACTCACGGATGACGGTCATGATCTTCTGCTTAATGCCCGGGGTTAAGGGCACTTTCATGTTTCCTGCTCGGAAGTGGGTGCACCTGTCAATCACCCCTTCTGGAGCCCCCTATAGGGAAGCAAAAGGGCCACCAGTTCAGCCTGCAAACTCTTTTACCATTTCATCCCAGAACCACCACGGAGCTGCTTCACGAAGAGGAAGGTGTCACTTAAACTCAGTGTCATGTTTTGGTGTACAGCTAGTCCTCAATGTGCAACCATAATGGAGCCCACAAATTCCTCTGCTAAGCGAGACAAGTGGTTAAAGTGAATTCCGCCCTGTTTTATGACTTTCCTTGCCACGGTTCTTAAGTCGATCACTGCAGTTGTTAAGTAACGGTTACACGGTTGTTAAGTGAACCTGGCTTACCCCATTGACTTTGCTCATGACCCAGGGACACAGCAACTGTCATAAATAGAGGCCGGTAGCCAAGTGCCCAAATTTTGACCCGTGACCATGGGGATGTTGCAATGGTCGTAAGAGTGAAAAAAAGTCGCAAGTCACTTTTTCCAGTGCTACTGTGACTCTGAACGGTCACGAAATGAATGGCTGCTGAGGACTCCCTGCGATCTGGCTGATCTCTTCCCCCCAGGGTACTTGCCTTGACAAACATCTTGGTCATGGCCGTCCGGCTGGGCTTGTTTGGAGTGCAGTAAACAGACATCGATTTCCTATCCCGGGAGAATTCTAGAGTGAACTCTTTCCTCATCAGCTGCTTAATCACCTGCGTGGAGGAGGCAGAACCGGGTTGTAACCAGCATGCACGAAAACACCAGCATGTCACCCCAGGCCCAGCCTTTTAGAAGTACTGACCGAATTGCAAGCGTTGGCCCGCTCGATCTTGGACAGTCCTTTCAGATCCGTGTCAAACACGTTCATCTTCTCCACCAGACAAGTCAGGGCCGTCTCTGTGGCTTCCCCAACCTTCTCATAAACTCCCTTCACCTTTAATAAAAGAGCCCTTGTTAGCACGAAGGGGCCGAGTGATTCACAACCACCTACGGGCTTGCTCGACTCAGAGACGGAATGACGGGGAACAAAGCAGGCTGACACAAAGTGGCCTCTGATGTAACTTCAGCCAATTAAAATCAGGATAAGATCTCCGCTTGCAAGGGTTTATTCGGCCGCTCAACTTTTTATATCGTTTCAGCAGTTCTCACTGGCTTACGAGCTCAATAAAAATATCACTAACGTCCATTAAAGAAGGAGATACGATCAACATGAAACACGGAGACCAAAACAGGGGCATCAAAAGCCCAAGTTATATTAATTTTGCTGGCTGTGGGTACGCAGGCTTGCTCAAACTGTCCAGTTTAGCAGACCGCAAAAAAGAGTTTTGTTTGGACAATTCTCTCAAAAGGCTACTTACTTCATTGAAATCCAGAGACGAATCATTGCAGAGGGCGCAGATTGTAGCCAATTCAATAAGGCCATCGTACATACAGCATCTGACAGGTTTATCGTCTTTGTAACTGGTTTGGGGATGTGGGAGGAATCAGGGGAAAAAATGCCATCAAAAGGACTGTTAGCTGAGAAGATTCCGCTACATAAGATTTTAGCAATAAATCAATTTAATTGAATGTTCATGTGCGGGCTTGACATTTCTAGAGCAAAAGGCTAACTCTGAGAGGCCCTTCTGGATTATATTTTCCAAAAAAATAAAAAGGGTACAGTAGAGAATTATCATATTCTCCCTACACAAGAGACAGAAAGCAAGTAATAATATGTCTCAAAGCACGCGCAGGTTTCCTGATTCCCAAAGGAAAACTATTACAAACAATTACCTTTCCATTTACAGACTGAGAGGGTTTAAATCTACATTTCAAGACCAATTCCCCTTTTATAGCATCAATTTGCCTTTCGGGCCCTATAATTCTAGCCTTAGCCGCAGCGCATACAAAGAGATCGGTAAGCTGGCAGATAGGAAGGATGAAAGTTCTCACATCTCTCCAACCGGAGCATACGTTGAGCCAGACACGGTGAATTCATTCAGACTGCAGCTATCCCCTTCCACACGGTCCACAATAAAGATCTGTCGGAGAGACAAGGGTGTGATTGACGCTCAACTAGCTGAGGCCACCTAGAACATTTTCACATTAAAGACCGCTGGGCACGCAAAGTCTGACTGGGCTGCCTGGTCTTAAGGAACTAATGGCGTTTTGCTTTAAAGTAAGAGCAAGCTGTACTTTTGAGAATATAGGTCACATATATGCTCCTCCAGTTGTTCCTTGAAATTACACCTCGCTCCGTTTCCTTCCTTCTCCATCTGACTAGAACAATACACAAAGCCTTCTTCTCAAGCGGTTGAGAATGGCTCCTACCATTCAAAATGAGGGGCCCACACCAACAATCAGAAGGTGCCAGACCTGGCCCAACTTGGTCCCTTAGGAGAGAAACACTCTCGACTCGATCTGTAGTGAAAAGGTTGCTCTTACTAAAGCCAGAACTAAGGGTCTGAGTGAGAAAATTGCCCTAGTTAACTTTCCCTCCCCTGGCCCACCCCGTTATCACCTCCCAGTCCAGTCACATTCAGAGAAGGTGTTTTGGTAACTGTCCCCGCTGTGGTTAGATGGATGGGCTAGATGGTCCATTCCCAGGACCACAGGCTTGAGATGTCTCTTGATTTCCCAAGTCTTTTGCTCAAATTCCCCGTCTGTCTCCTATCTCCCCCTAGCTTCCTCCCCCCCTAACGTATGGCAGACGGACATCTAGCGAAGTTGAGCAAAGGTTGGCAGCTCTGACAGAAGGATGCTTCAGCTCAATTTACAGAAACCAGCTAGAAAGGCAACCTCTCCCAGTGATGCAAACATCCTGGATAAAAAGCATCCAAATATGTCATTTCCCCCCCCCCCCTTCCACAAGTCTAGGGCATCCAAACTGTAGAAAAAGAAGATAATAGTGGTCTTAAATTTACGTTCCCTCCCCCCAAGTCCTCTTGCCAAGCAATGTCCAACTTGGATTCGGGCTGCTTTGCTGTTACTACCGACATTCAGCTACCGTGTAAGTCTCAAGAATTTAAATTGCATCCCCTTGGACTAGCTACAGTTTGGCATCGGACCCCCTGATGGAGAAAAATCCGTTCCCAGCATCATTAAGCTTGCTGAAGAGGTATTTTCACATACGTAAATCTAGCTTTTACACACTCGGCCATTACTCACCAGCCCCACAATCTCCAGGAAATGTTTTTTTCTGCATTGCCTGATGGATCTGACACTATAGGATAAGAGGGCTTTTTGTTTTGTTTTTTTAAAGGCAAAGCGAAGGTTTTCTGCCCTGCCAAAGAAGCTTTCCGGAAGAAGAAAGCTTCACGAGCTGCTTTGTGGTGGAGCCGTTCCGCTGTTTGGCCTCTACCCCGTGAAAGACAGACGGTTATGCAAGATCCCTGCAAAGCACCTCCTTTAGAATACAGATGAGCCGCGTCTTTGTGCGCTACGCTTCAACAGCCAAATGTGGGACAGGGAGAGGAAGCGACGCACATAGGTAAGCAGCCCATCAGAACAGAGAAGGAAAATTCACTTCAGCTACGGAAAAGACTCAGAAAAATCTATTGACGTCTTTATCGCTGTTGACTCATTGGATGTTCTCGCCTAGTCATCTCAACATCCTGCTCTGAGGACAGCTGGAGGGGATCCCTTCCAAGAGAAGAATTCCTTGCAACTAAAAAGTACAATTTCCACCCCTCCAGACAGTCTTGAAAGAAGGCAATTTAATCAGTATTTCACGGTTGCTCTGATCATCTTCCTTGGAGAATTGCCTGGGACAAGAATAAACCTCCCACCCTTAGGTTTTATAAACTAAGATCTGATTATTATTTTTTCCCCCAGCCTCCTTTTATATCTTCCCAAAGTGAGCAGAACTGGCTGAGTTCATAGGAAGAAGGGCACATATTAAAAGACTTTAGCTTCTTGGGGTGGCTCAAAAAAAATAAATTGTTAGGAGTCGATACAGTCTCTGGTTTAAATTAAGGCTTGTATCTTGGCTTATTGAAGGACCTCAAAATAAAGGCAGCTTCTCTAAAACGGTTTTGCAAGAGGAGTTGATCAAAATCAAATCCTGGAGACCAATTTTAGTACCAGAGAGACCGAGGCGCGCGCACACACAGTTTCCTCCCAATTTTACTGGTCTCCTTCCCTAACCCACAGAAACCGAATCAGCTTACCCGGCAAACCGACATCTGGTTGGTGGTTAGAGTGCCTGTCTTGTCGGAACAGATCACTGAGGTGCAGCCTAGGGTTTCCACGGAGGGAAGGCTCCGGACGATGGCATTCTTCTTGGCCATGCGACGAGTGCCCAGGGCCAGGCAGGTGGTAATGACAGCGGGCAGGCCCTCTGGAATGGCAGCCACTGCAAGGGCCACGGCAATTTTGAAGTAGTAGATGGCACCTCGGATCCAGGAGCCGCCGTGGACGGGGTCGTTGAAGTGGCCGATGTTGATGATCCAGACGGCGATGCAGATCAGCGAGATGACCTTGGACAACTGCTCCCCAAACTCGTCCAGCTTCTGCTGCAGGGGGGTCCTCTCTTGCTCGGTGGCCACCATTTCGTCACGGATTTTCCCGATTTCCGTGTTAACCCCAGTGGCCACCACGACCCCCATGGCCTTGCCCGCAGAAATGTTCGTACCCTGGATGGGAAAAACCATTGAATTCGGGCAAAAAAATACTATTAAAAAAAAACTAAAAAAAAAACCCCTCCAAAGTTCATTATTTCATGTATTATTTCAGTAGAGTCTTAGTGCAAGAATCTCATTTCAGCTGATCTGATTCAGCACTCTAACGTAAGGCTACAGTCCTCAATGTTTTTACATGTGATTTTCTTCTTCAAACCGCGAACAGACTTTTAGGTACGTAATTGTCGTCTGATGTGTTTCATTCCTCTTACCAACTAAACATGTTCTCCCAAAACAGGTAGAATGTTTCTGATATTGCATATAATCTCCTCCTCCCTCCAAAAATGGGTTGTTGGGGGTTTTTTTTGGGTCCTCATCGGTGCCTCCAGTTTAAAGGCAGGAAATTTTAGGCATACAATAATATTCACATCGACGGTTTTCTCTCTCTTTCCTAACTAGGTTTTAAGATCCAGACCCTTTCCCCATTTATTTATTTATTCTTCAGCACTCCAAAAAAGATCTGTGTTGAAGATTTACGGAAACAAAGTATTAGCACCAACAGCAGCGTCGATCAGGTATGCAAAGGAAATCAGCACACAAGCAAGGGTATCAAGGCTGGCCAAGAGGAGAGCAGCGTAGAAATGGATAGACAGACAGACAGACGAAATCAAGAAGGCAGACCAGGCGTATCCCATCTTTTAGCACGCCTGCTTGATGGGCTCTTCTTGCTTTGCAATTCCATAATAAGATCACTGTGCAAAACACAGCCTCAGTTTATAGGTGTCAGCACTACTCTTTTTAAAAAAAAACAAAACCACAGCAATGCTATTACACAACGCCCTTTCCATTCAAACCAACCTAACCGGTTTCCATAAACTGGCACGAGCCGGCCAATATTTGGCAAGACGGTGTACATATTGTAAACTTCTGAGAACTCATTCCAAGTTCTCAAGGAACAGCTTCTTCTTAGGTTCATCCGCAGCTGGATGAAGAGGACATAAATTTTAATTGGGGTGACTGCCTCAGAACAGAGGCAGGAGAAAGAAGGTGTGTGTGTGTGGGGGGGGGGGGGGGGAGTTTCTCAGTTGTTTTGCCAGACGCAGGAACGGCAGGAGGAGCAGCGGCTAACGCCAGGATAATAAATCACATCAATAGCCAGGACTCATTATGAAATTCTTGAGTAGTAATTGATGTGGACGTTCCGGCTTGAATACCAGAAGTCTTTTGTTCTCGGCAACAAACAGAACTCTTTAGAAATCTGCCCAAAAGGAACCCACCGTTAGGGAGGGAAGCCTCGGACATTTTAAGAGATCCCCTTTTTCTTTTTTTCATTTTATGGTTGATAACAACTTGGATCAGCCTGTGCTTATATGCACCTTCGGTTTTTAAGGCTATTCAAGATGACTATCAAATCAGCTTTTTTTTCAAACTTGGCAACTTTAAGATATGTAGTCCACACATCTTAAAAAGTTGCCAAGTTTTGGAAAACACTGATTTAAACTATCAAGATAGTTGTGATGTTGTCAGGGCACTCTAAACAGAGTAGCTAATTTTGTTTCTAAATGAAGCATGAAGCAAGCACCAAATCATCTACAAAAAACACACGGGCCAGGATTTTACTCACAGAAAAAAGCATGTTTTTCTTGTCTTGGTTTACTGCACGAGGATCAGGCACAGGGTCCGTATGTTTAATAACCGAGACTGATTCACCTAGAAAAAAGGTCAAATGGGTTAGCACAGAAGTGCGAATTCTCTCTGCACTTTGGACACACTGGCTGGAGTGCTTAGGCAAAACAACTTGGAAGCAAAACAACCCCCATTCATTTCTCCCACTCTCCCCATTATTCTAATATAATTTATCGGTCGTACAGGTTTCTTTTTTTACAAGCCGTTTTGGCAATTAAAGAATGGAAATAAGCCAGATACAACTATAACACTCCAGGAGGAAAGTTGACACAACCTGCTTGTTTCCAACTTTGAAAGAAACCAGATAAGAGGCACTTTCTCATTCGGAATTAACTTTTCATGGGGGCAGGGGGGGGGTGGAGGGAGGGAGAGGAAGGAACATGAACTCAGGGCAAAAGAAGACAAGTCATCTTCATCACAACCACAATGGGACTTTGCCATCAAGGACAGATGTTTCCCCGAGAACCGTTGCTTTTCTCTGAGGAACTCCCTACCTGTGAGAATCGACTGGTCAACTCGTAGAGTTGTGGATTTTATGGAAGTAATTCTGATGTCAGCAGGAACTTTGTCCCCAACTGTGGGTTAAAAAAAAAAGAGAGAGAGTGAGCTTAAGTGACCTGTAGGAAATCCAAATATTTTTCCAGATGTGCAATGCGCATCAGAGTAAGAATAATAATAATATTGGGTGTTTATTCAAAAAGCACTTCTCTCTTGCTGGTTTATTTTATTTTTTCAGAATGTTATTCCATGCCTTTCTCTACCATTATACCTGTGGTAGGAAGTCTCAGCCTGTGGAAGTTTCTTTCCTAATGTTATGTTACGTCTCCTACTTCTGCTTTTAATTCAGAGAGAAACGTCATTCTGTAAACCCAGCTGACTATAATCCCAAAGACTATATGTTCACTCTAATACTAGTAGGGAGGTGCTAATGGCTTTATTAGATTCCCGCTGGTGTTTGGCTGAGCCTATGGGAACAGCTTCCCAATCTGGATCAATCTTTGTTCCCTTCTGGCATGCTTAAAACAGAGCTGTATTCAGTGGAAAATAAAACTAAAAAAGAGCAGACAAGCACCCAAGATTTGATACAGTTCTTTGTTCTTAAGATTGGCGGTGACCAGCATCAGATAGCCAACGTTGTCATCCTTTAGGACAGGGTGTCCAACCTTGGCAACTGGAAGGTGTGGCTGGCTGGGGAATGCTGGGAGTCAACGTCCACAGGTCTGAAACATACCAGGTCTTAAAGGGGTGTCCAACAGGTCTTAAAAGTTGGACACCGCTGCTGTAGGAGTTCCCGAGACCCACGGAACACCCGTACAGAACATTTATGCAAAATTCACTTCCCGGGGCTCAAGGTGGCCCCGCCTCGTAAATGACTGATCCTGTCATAGAGAACAGCCTTGCCACACCAGGTCCCACCAGGTTTCCTGCAGGGAATTCTCAGCTACTTAATTCCTACAGGAACTGCTTATGCAACTGGCAGTAATCAGAGACACAAAGGGAAAACCACAGCGTAGTCATGGTAGATCGGCATGGTTACCATGAAAATGGGATCCTTTACTCATCAGTTGAGATGACACTACTTTGGGTTGGGTCTTAGCCTGGCCTTTGAGAAAGGCAATCGCAGGTAGTCCTTTTAACCACAATGCAGGCATATACATAGAATGAAGGCTATTGCTAAGCACATTTGATTTGTGCTTAGATTGTAAGCCGCCCTGAGTCTTCGGAGAAGGGCGGGATATAAATGGGATTAAAATAAAATAAAATAAATAATAAAATAATTGAGCCCAAAACCTATGTTGCTAAGTGATCATTGCCTCATTTTACCATCTTTCTTGCTACAGTTGTTAAGTTGGCAACGTAATCTAGCTTCCCCTTTGACTTTGCTCGCCAGGTCGCAAAAAGGGATCAGGTGACCCCGGGACACTGCGACCGTTGTAAGTACGAGTCGGTTGCCAAGCGTCTGAATTTTGACCACGTGACCGTGGGGATGCTGCCACGGCCGTGTGAAAAATGGCCATAAGTCACTTGTTTCAGTACCGCCGCAACTTTGTAACAGTCGCTAAGTGAACTGTGGCAAGTTGAGGACTTCCTGTACTAGACAATCTCTCCAGGTAAACATTATATTTTTGTAACTTTTATATTCTTTGGTGGGAAGGAAAGCTGTGGCCCGTTCTTAAAAATTCCCCTAGACAGCTTTTATTGACTCGGTCTACTTACATTGCCGGCTCACAATATCCCTTTTCTACTGCATTATAGTGAAATTGGAAAGAAAAAGCAAGCGTGTGTGGGGGGGGAAGCCTTCTGAGCTCCCTCTGCCCTTCAGCACCGAAGAGAAAATAGTACAAGACAAACAATGGCCAAAACCAAAAATGGGCAAACTATTCGAATGTGCTCCTCGCATGGATGTCGCGAGGAAGCTCGTTATCCAACAGCTGCTTTTCGGCTATCACAATTCCGCCCAAGAACAAGTGGAGACTTGGCAGCGGGTGAGAAAAAGCCCGTCCGTCCGTCAGGAAGTGCAAGGCTGCCAAGCGTGACAGCTGAACATCTCGGATGCAGCGCAGAGAGATGAGGTCTGCCGTTCCCAACTGTCGGCTGGGGAATTCTGGGAGTTGAAGTCCACAAGGCCTTAAAGGTGCCAACGAGGTGGGACACCCCCCGGCTTAGCACACCTGGGACCTGGCCCTTAGGAAAGCAAACTTAACAGACCATGACTTTGTGCCATGTGTTAACTGCACCCACAATTTGTATCCTCCTTCAAAAAAAATTCAGTACCTTGTCCTCGACTTACAATGGTCCATTTTAGTGACCGTTCAAAGTTACAACAGCACTGGGAAAAAAAAGGCGATTTATAACCGTTTTTCACACTTGTGACCATCATAGCATCCCGGTGGTCATGTGATCAAAATTCAAAAGCTTGGCAACTGGCAACTTCCAGGATCACGTGATCCCCTTTTGCGACGACCGTCAATGGGAAAGCCGGATTCCCTTCACTGTGGTCAGAAAGTGGCAAAACCCACTTAATAAATGTCTCACTTAGCAAGAGAAATGTTGGATTAAACTGTGGTCGTAACTCGAGGGCTATCTGTAATCTCTGCTAAGCCAATTTCTTTTCCTTCCCTGGATTTGCCCTGGACACAAACACCAAACAAATTTCTACGTTAACTTAGGAACAATGCCGGGGAAAACCAAAATGATCTAAGCCTGTAAATGCATTTCCTCTCCCCACAAATGCATTTACAGTTTCCACATGGAACTTGGCGGGGTGCCATCAGATTCCTGCCGGGCTTACATTGCCTCCGTGACATCACAGAGGCTCCTAATCAAATTCCCCCTGCACCAGGTTAGCAAAGGGGCCTGCTGCCGCCTCTGTGAATCAGCCACTTGAGTCTCTTGCCGGATAAACCTGGTTACTCTGAATCTCTTAATAATGATAATTGTCATTGTCCAATTAAACTGATTAGCTGAAAATAATGCGGAGGCTTTAATTATAGCAATAACTATGCACGGAGGGTTTAGCAGACACGAGAAAGAAAAAAATAATTGCCACGGCAGCACAATTCGAGGGCAAAAATACACACTTCCTTACGGAAGGAAAAACTTTCTGAATCGCTTTGGTCCAAGCGACGGCAGATCTCCAATTAGGTTGAGACAACTGCTAGATCTTGTAAGCCACGTTCTCACCGCCTCATTTTAAAAAAAAAGTTTCTGTACGCCGAATAAGTGTATTTGCCAGAGCAGAATGGAATATCGGCAGCAAATTATCTTTGATGTTCAAAAATTCTGTCCGGTACCTTTTGTTCCAATAATAAATTCCTCTTGAGTTCTATTAAGGTTAAAAGATCGCAACCATTCTGCGAATTCAAAGCATGAGAGTAACAGGCCTCGCATTCTTCTGGCTTTATACTTCAATAACTCACAAGCGGGAAATGGACCCACGTGGCAAGAGGTCAAATGCAACAACCCTTTTATAAATAATTCTGAAAATAAATGCTCTGTCCTGGTTTGAACTCTGGGCCATTTGAGAGATTTTAGCAGGTTGCAGCATGAGCCTGTGATTTATTTTGCTTTGAACTACTTCACTTAAGACTACTATCTGCATCAAAGCAGGATGTGTAAATGTATTTTTACATATTTCCTACCCACAAAAAGCTGTTTGACATTGTGACTCAGGGAGATTAGAAGAGAGTCAAGTCATGCTGAAAGTGAGCACACCCCATATAGCCCAGCTTTTCCAACTAGTTCTCTTAAATAAATATATATTGTTTCAGTACCTGGTATGGATTTAGGCTGACACTAAATAGGAATAGTAAGAAAAAAATATGAGCTCCCAATATTCTCTGCAACGTTACAAGCAGTTGCACAGAATTGATGCCTGTTTACAATGGAGTGCCCAGAGTTAAGGCTACTGTCAATTTACAATCAATAGACCTTTACTCTACTACTTTGTTCCACTGAACTGAAATACGTACAGCATTTGGCAAGCCACTAAATTAAAGCAGTCCCCATGGTCAAGCTATAAACAGTCTTCTACAATTTATTCAGGATAAAGGTTGGCTCAATGCATGAAATATGTTAGGTTTAACCATGATTTGCTAAAGAAGCCTTCGTGGCAAAACCAAAAGCAAAGGAACCACACTGTAGCTTGGAATGTCAGATTAGTCACTCAGAGCTTTCAGAATAAGCACCAACCCCGGGGGGGGGGGGTTTGTCAGCCCCTCTGCTCCTGCAGAAAGCCTCCTGAAGGATCCCTGGCCCTTAGGCCCCACTGACCGGTGGGGCCACCTGGTTCTTTTATGCTGGTCAATAGCAGACACACAAATGTCCCTGGCACACTGCCTAAAATTTCACCATCAGATACGCTTCCCCCAACCGAGGGCTTTGTTGCTTCCCTACATGGCCCGTTGTTGGCAGACACCATGTCAAAGGCCATCCAACACGCTTAGGCTTATGACAGAGGCATGCCCACCATCTTTCACACCTCAGGAGTCTTGACATGAGCTATGGAACACGGTGTCTGTTCCCTGCCTTCCACCACCATGAAATTTTAGCTCGGTTGCCGTTGCCTGCGTTCGCTTTTACGTTCGTGGCTATATGGACTGGTGGCCGGATGTCCTGCAGAGAACTGATCTGGCCACTGCAAGATGGACTGGACACGAAACATCTACGTCCACTTTTCTTAGCTAGAAGGCAGGCTTCGCTTCTTCACCAGCCTTGGAAAGAAACCCCATCCTTTTAATCTAATGCCTGCTTTTTCTAGAAGAAGTCACGGCTTTCCATTACCTCCTTTGTTTTTTTTTTTAAAGTGACATAACCAGTACTCCCCACTGGCTGTACTACATACAAGATGTGCCAAGTGACCATGGCGTTGGCAGTCGGCCACATCCAAGGCAGCCACTGGGATGGGCGGGCAGAGGGGCCTAGGAGACTGGGGAGGAGAGCGCATATCAGGCCTCCAGGGGCACCAGAGCACAGAGGAGACCAAAGGTCTTCTGCCCACACTGGTCTGCACAAAAGAGCTGAACGCCACTGTGAACCCTTCTTTTGCCAACAATTCTGCAATAGGTGAGTTCTGGACGAAAGAACTGAAGAAGCTTCTTGGATGAGAATCGAAATGTTTTCAAGGAAAAAAAAACCCGAGTCTAACTGCCTTTTGGAAAAAGCATTTTTGGGACAACCGTGACCTAAACGATTGAGAATCTCCACGGACATTTAAACCTGGAGAGAAGGAAGAGGGGGTTACCCTAAAAGAAGGGAACCCTATGCAGCAAATACACAGCTTTTGTTTTCTTCTGCTTGCTTACTGAGCTTTAACTGCACGTCAAGAATTCAGGGTCAACAGTATCTCAAAATACAGAAGCCCCCCCCCAATACACACACACACACACACACACACACACACAGACAGCATTTGGAAACCCATTATTATGTAGTAAACAGTTGAAATCCATTATTATGAGGTAAATAAAAGTTCTCACCAGCTACTTCCACAATATCACCGGGGACGAGGTCTCTCGCTTTTATCCTTTGTACACTTTTTCTGTCTTGTCGATAAACTTTTCCCATTTCAGGTTCATATTCCTTAAGAGCTTCAATGGCATTTTCAGCATTTCGCTCCTAAAACGCAGGATCAACAGCAGGGGTTCAGCAGTTCTACATTTTTTAACTACTGCGGTGAGCAGCTGGCCTCCAAGTTTGCCGTTTCATAAATAATCTAGGATCATCCGCTAGCAGAACTGCAGCTAAGCTGAGGGAGCAGCCTGCAAAGTTTCACTGTCAAATAAAGCCTAAATGCGCAATATTGGTGTGCATAAAGCAAAAAAAGGAGATAATCCAACAGCTGGGGTCCCTTTTAACTGCAGATTCTGATCTCTCTTAAAATAACTCTGGTCCAAAGTGTACTTCTTGACTAAAAAGGTAACTGATAAATTTGACAGCTCAAGAGTTACAACTTTGCAATTAAGTTCCTTTATACTTTCTCCCCCACAGCATTTGGCCCCGGGTTTGGCAGTGTGTTCATTGTTCCAACACTGCTCCCACATTTCAGACTCACAACTTGCTAACAAAGTACCTGCTATCAACACAACACGGTAGTAGGATTGGGATTTTAGGCCAGAACCTTGCAATGCGCCTCGTGAGCATTTCCTCAATTTTTTTTTTTAAGAAAGATGGGCTTTGAGTCAATACAACTGTACCTTATGGCTAAAATCTTGCTAAATTATTAGTTTGTCATGAAAAGTCCAGCAGCCAAATGAGAAACATCTGACTGTGGTTTTTGCTGTTACACATGGAGAGGCAGGAATCCAAATTAAGTGGAAAATACGTCCATGTAAAAGGAATGTATGTTTGCAGGTATTTGTCACAAATCTCTTGAAACAGGAGATGAAGACTAAGAAGAGTAATCAGGAAAAGGCTGTTTCAATCTCTTACCTTTCAGCTAAGAAATATATTTTTAAGTCACCCCTTCCATTTTCAGAAGCAAGAAACATTAAACTGTCACCAACGTTAGCAGACAGATGATTAGTGAATATTAAAGCTTTTTATAGCATTGTTCTATCATAACAACCACATTTTCATCTGAGTGCCGGAAGAATTCTTCACTCAGCTCAAAAAATTTTCTTGCTTTTAAAGGCAGTGTTCATATCAGTACTGAGGGCGGGTAGGCAATAATTTCTTTTTTAATAGTCGTAAATGTAACAGGAAAGCCTCTCAACTTTCAGCTATTCCAATATGCCAGCTGTAAATTAAATCTCTCTAAATTCTAAATTGTTAATTTAATGGGTAGTATTGGGATTTGGGTTTTTATTATTATTTATTCTTCTCATCATTTTAAAACTTCCTCTCTGTTCCAACTCCCATACCATCCTAGACGCCATCCTCCCCAGTTCCTATGGTAACACTACCCTGCTATGAAAGATGAATTAGGGGCAAATTATGGCTTTCTCATATGACCAAGATGAAAAAGGAAAAAAAATAAGGTATATTCATGCCAGAAAACGTCACTCGCATCCAGGAAGCAAGCTATTAATATACAGTGCTGTATAACTTAGTGGTAGGACCCGACCACAGTATTGAACTGTTATGTCCCACAGAGCCCAAGGTGCTGTTGGCCACAAGCCAGATCCATCTGCCCTGATGAAAAGGAAAGCAAAGATCAACCAAGGCTGCAGGCCGGGGAATTCTGGGAATTGAAGTCCACACATCTTACAGTTGCCAAGGTAGGTTGCTAATATATTATCCTCATAACTTGTTTTGATATTCTCTCATGGAAAATTTGAGTAGGAATAGAAGGAAAACAAGGGCTGTGCCCTGATAGAAGGATATATTTTGGTGGATGCAGTGGCATGGGCAAATTGCATGGGATGTCCTTTACTGGATATACGGAACATTTACCAAATAAATTTGGCAGCTCTCAGTTGCCATAGATTTAAGCTATAACCTAATCCACACAACCTTGATTTCTATCAGTGATATTCTTGAGTCCCTTTCCTCTGACACAGGGTGGAGTTCATCAGTATTTTACTAAGGAAAGATACAAGTTGATGGTTAAGCATTAAAAGTCCGAAGTCTCTTTGCTGGACTAAATTAAGTACATGGCTACTTGGGTCCTGTCTTACCTTTACAACATTCAGCAACTATCTTAAGAATAAAAAGTTTTACCTAATTTCAGAGCTAGTCTCCACTTTCAATTTCCTTAATAAATATAATGGTGACTCTAAGCGACTTAAAACAATCTGTCAAAAAAAAAAGCACACATGTTGCAACGACTTTTCAATTTTCCGAACACGTCTTTGCTTACCTGCCACACGCCCACAATTGCATTAGCAACTAATATGAGTAAGATTACAAAAGGTTCTACAAAGGCTGTGATTGTTTCTTCTCCTTCTTCAAACCAAGCCAACACCTGCAAGAGATTAGAAACTTGGTGAAGTTACAGGTATGATTCGGTGGCATTTTCTATGTGTCAACTTAAATTTTAGCCCAAAATATATTCCACAGGTAATTTTCAAGATTGACTGCATAATTTCAAAATGTCCGCTGACTCACTTAAGCACACCTGGAAAGCAAATTCTATTACAAGGAAGTAATTGCCTCACCTGTGCTTTTCAAGGAGCTTGCTGCTTTTAAACAAATTTGTGGATCAGATTAGGCCTCTCACTTTTGTTTTCAAAACAAATTAAGCTGTAAATAAATCCCATTTGGGTTAGAATAACCCAACAGGAACACTACCACTGCATTTCTTGTTAATGAATCACCCCTTCCTAAGGATAGCCTACGTGTCAATCTAAGGACTCCTCTTCAAAATCAGGAGACATTATTCGTATGGGTTACTTAAAGATAAAAGGCATCGGTTACTTTAACAGAGAGCAAATGTTCTTCTCCACTACCTTTTTTATGCTTGGTCAGCTTGCCAAGAAGTGAATGGCAGACAGATTTGATCTATCAGTTGATCTCTGTTATCATTATGGTCTGCTGCTCACTCCAGGACCATTTCCAGCAGCTAAGAGTCTTCTATTTGAAGACCTCCTTTTTTATTTGAACTTCAGGCTGGCTGGCTTCCGAGATCTTGAGTGCTCCTGACGGCGAGGGATTCTGTTCCCTTTCAAGACACATCAAGATCTATAGGGAAGTGGTTTTTGTCTGGTTCACAACATGTGCTAAGCCACCAAATCCTTTGCTTGGGATGATCTAGGAAACCATCATTTGATGGTATATTTTACAGTGATATTCCAGCTAACTGTACTTGGTTCAATCAAGCTTACTTGCAGTATCTAATGGCTTAACGCAGTATGTGATCCCATCATTTTCTAGTAACAGCAGCTTCACTGTCCCCAAACCAAGAATGAAGTACATCTAAAGCTGAAGAAAATTAATAATTAAGGTTAAACGATCCCAGAAACCATTATTGTGAGATTCTCCCGCAGCAGGGTTCAAAAGTTAGCTTGCATTCTTTTCTGATTTACTATAAAAGAACTACCCATTGTACTAAGTAAAGGTTTACTTAACCGGAATGTATTTTGTACGAAGAAAATTGGTTGAGGACACGCAGCAGTCTAAGTCCCAACCAAGCCAACTTTACCGAGGCTTTGCATATCTTGGACCTCATCCTAAAATACGTACATCTCAGAAGACAATGCTAGAAGCTCTGGAAGAAGTCCTTTCATCTGGGACACCTCTCCGAAGCTAACTCATTGTTCTGACAGCCTGTCAATATTTCCACAAGCTCCATTACAGCTTGGTAAAATGATTGCTTCAAAAATCAAAAAGAAGCTAATCATGTTCCTCTTAGAACAAAGCACTGATCAAAGGACTTTGGAAATCCTATACCTCTTTTTTTTTTTTGTACTAGGCTGAAAATTCTGGTGTATTTCCCCTCCTGCCGTCTGCGTCACTCAGCATTAAGAATTAACTGTTAAAGAAAAAGAATGTATATGCCATGTATTCTCTCCCCTACCCCCAATAAAACTTTCTAATTCCAAGGATCATGTTACTGAAAAAGGCACATGGGGTGATGACCGAAATTGACTCGCATAATGCCAATTTAGGCCTATGAGTAACCAAAAGTGGCTTGGTAGCTTGCATCAAACTCTGCAATGATTCATGAAGAAAAGGGCTAATATTATGTTGGATATATTGAGCAACAGGAAGTACAAAGCAACTGACTTGAAGAATGCTGAAATCGGTCTTTGGAAGTCCGTCAGCAGTAAGTCATTGTTCAGATCTCTTTTAAAGAAAATAGCCCACAAAAGAGAAGCAATGGACGGGGAAAAAATTCAGAGCAGTTTCTCTACAGCTTTTCCTTAAGGGCGACTCGGTGGATTTCCAGATGAAAGGAAACCGGGAAAAGGAGTAAAGCCCAGAGCCTGGATGACTTTAAAAAATGGTAAAATGGTAGGGGGGAAAAAAAGATTTTCTGGTTTTTCTGTTTGATAAAATGGAACATGATGCCCTGGCTCAACACAAAGCTGGCTGAATTTATACAACGTAACGAACCATCTCTCTGATTTACAAAGTGCACCAAGTCCAAAGTAAACATCAGGTTACAATTCAGGAAAATGTGTGAATGGAAACACCACTTTTTCTTCCTTGGGCTGTAATGCAAAACAATTTGAATTTGCTTCTTGACATTTCCAGTTTTGCAGCAAGGAGACAGATCCCTGCAGAGCAGGCAAAAGGCACGTGCTGAACTTTTTAAAATCAGCTGTCCTGTCTTGACCCAGACTGAAGCAACAGGAGAGCACTACGGAATTTACCTGCCAAATTTGACCCCAGGTTCTATAAAAATGGGTGCAGGAACTGTCATTACCCCTTTGAGGAAACTCTGTTGATGAAGCTTAGATGCAGGTAGTCAATAGCTGAATATTAGTTCTTGAATTTGCAACACAGAAAAAACTGATTTTTCTCTTACTGCATAACCGATACTGGCAATACATCCCAGAGGTAAATAATGTGCATGCTTTTCTTTTGATTTTGGGTTGAAGAAAATCCTTTTTCCCCCCCACTCCAAAGCACGGGATCAGACTTATCTAACTCTGTCACTTTGAGATGGGTAAGATCATTCAATGCCACAAGATGAAATGCAAGAGAATGGAGGCTTTGCCTTCCAGTGTGGTTACTGGTTATGCAAAAAGGTCAAAGCAATTTAGCACTCCAGTCTACCAAGCATATGGCGAAGGGGAGGGACATCAGTCAGTTTTCGAAATTACAATCATACACCAGGCTACTGTGTCATTATGTATGCCAACATATTTCAGCATCAGCAAACTCCAGGATCTATATGTACTGTAAACCGAAGCCACAAATGAATTTTGCAGGTCATCAGCAACACCAAATTCCGGTTTTAACCAGAAATGTACCAAGCCAGAGAATGACATACTGATCTGACACTGCAATGGACTTGGAGCCAGCATTTTCAAGGACAATTACCTTCTCTGAATTTTCTTTGCCTGAACCTCCATACTGAGCTACATTTTGAGTTTTTCATGTAGCTTATAAGTGTTGACTGCCCTCTCATTCTGCATCCAATATACAAATTTGCAACTACAGCTTCCCCTTCTCTTCAAAATGTAGCTACAAGGAAATGGTCTTCCCAGGTAAGCATGCAGAGTTAAAACTTTGAAAAAAACCTACTGAGCTCAATGAAGCCAACTTGAAGCACTATATATGTGTGTGTGTGTGTGTGTGTGTGTGTGTGTGTGTGTATGTATGTATGATATATATTGAGTTACCTTGCAGTACTTGACACTACAGGTAACTTTCAGGGACTAAATGCTGTTATGCAATCCACAGAGACATGATGTCTATTGGTATTTAGCAAAAGCCAAGGGGAACATCTGTTCCCACTTCATTTTATTAAAGAGGAGTCATTAAAGAGTTTTTCTCTATTACTTCTCTGCTTGTTTTGCTACGTTTGATGAATTTGGAGGAGCTTATTAAATGTTAACATTGTCCTCTTTTCATATTCCCTGCAGGACCATCTGGCTCCCTTAGGAGCTGACTGACTTTGCCATATTTCACTTAAAATTAAACAAGTGAAATATTTCCTAGCATAATCCTGACAAATTATTCCATACAAATCCTTCAGGAGGATTGCCAGCCATCAGTCTAAGTTATTCCCGTGTTCTTATGAGTCAACTCTCCCTAACAAGTGTTAGAGAAAGATAAAGCTGTTAATAGAAGGAAATGGTGGGAACACTTTGCTATAATGCCAATTAGAGGTAGAGACATCTTTGAAATAAAACAACCAAAGCTAGGCACCATTTAAAGGCTACGCAAATTCTAAGAGGTCTGCAATTTTTTCCATTGCAGCCCTGGAAAAAAAAATCCATTATAACTGAGCTTGACTAACAGCACAAGGACCTAAATTCTCACCTTTCTAATTAGCATTAGGCTAAAAGGTGGGTTTAATGGCTTATTTTCTCACTTGTCTGAACTCACTCAAGGGCACAGAAAGCTCAAACCTTTTATGAAGATTGCTCAAAGTAGGTAGGATACATTTCTCATTTAGTTCTGCTGATGGGGAATAGCAGCAGCCACACTTCAGGACACCTTTTTTGGCTTAAAAGGCAGGGAATAAATTAAGGGAGTAAAATAATCATGCTTTTTGGAGGCAAGATTGATGGGAACATGCATACCAGTTGCTAGTGAACACAACTAGAAATGATCTTTTTCAGCAAGGAGCAACTTCTACTAATATTTCCTATTGGTTTTTATAGTGAGGTTTATGTTGTTCTTTTTGGTTGAAACGTACAAGACATCAGTTCATGTTGCGCAATTGGATTTCTGCTTTGCAAATGCTCCTTTCCTTCCCTTCCCATCCCACTGCAATTTCCTTTGAAGCAATGTTGCTCAACCTTGGCCATTTTAAGATGCGTGGACTTCAATTCCCAGGATTCCCCATCCAGCCATCCTGGGAATTGAAGTCCACACATCTTAAAATGGCCAAGGCTGAGGAACAGTGTCCTCCTGAAGGATCCACCCCTGTTTTCTTCGTTAAATTCACTTTCAATAGAAAGAGAGTAAAGGTTATCTGAACTTGGCTTCAGTACTTGGTATATACATTATGTAACCAGCTAGCTGAATGTTTTATGATTAAAATCCCCCTGCACGCCTATCTGGGAACAAGTTTCACTGAATTTACTCTTGCCAGCCGGGTGTCCTGCTACTAACATGATTGTTAGCTGGAGTCACAAGTATGATCTGCTACATGGGGGTGGTTGAATATCAGCCCAGGGAAAGGAGATAATGCCAAAGGTAGAACAAGGTGTCTAGATGCTTCTCGTGAACTAACACTTATTCGACTATTTCTGTTAGACGAGTAAAATGATCTCTCGTATTCCAATAAGTGAACCTTATCTGTTGCATCTGTTACTCAGAAGAACAATTGTAGGGACTACTGGGCTGTTCTGGCCTTACCGATTTAACCGCCACACTTAGAAGCCCAGCGAGCCAATTTTTGTTCCAGTAATGACTCGCCCTTCTCTCTGCACCCACAAAACGAGGCCAGAACTCCGAAGTCTAAAGAAAGGGAAGGTCTTCCCAACACTGGAAGTCATCGGAAGATCTTAGCCTTATATACCGCTTCACAGAGCTTTACAGCCCTCTCTAGGTGGTTTACAGAGTCAGCATGTTGCTCCCAACAATCTGTGTCCTCATTTTACCTACCTCAGAAGGATGGAAGACAAGAGTCTTATGTTCCCTATACAGACAACCACAATTTTCTAATCCAGCATAGCCTTAGACAGGGATCGTTTTTCGAGCCCAAGTAGGCATGTGATTGTTGTGCTTTTTCTAAATTAATGATACTCTGTTCTAACATCTCATTAGAAATCGTCAAGAAGGCAACAATTAGGGCATTTCAGTACGTTGTTCCCACAATCTTTCAACCCTAAATGGGACACTTCAGACATCATCTCAGAATTTTGACTCATTATGATTAAGGTTACTGGTTGTCCCATTTTGCCATGAAAAAGTATTCTCAAATCAAGGAGTCTCCAACCATGATTTAATTTAGCAATGTTCCTGTATAGGAATCCCTGGCCTATTGCTCTTCTAAGATGCCATAAAATCAAGGGGAGAAAAAACCTCTGTTACAACAGCAGCAAGTCAGAAATCTCCATTAAAGCATCATGGTCAGTGAAACCGAAGGCACATCAAAGTAGGGACACTGGGCTGTGGGTACCAGCATGCCTGCTTAGAATCAAAGTTTGTTTTGTCATCAAAATCAAGGAAGCAGAAGGACATTAAGTTTGGAAGCACTGTACAACTTACAGTGGATAAACATGGAACAACCAAATACAAACAGGTCAAATTTAACCCAACATTGTAATGATAACTATTGAAAGTAAAGGAATGCAAGGACTGCAAAGAATGGAAGGTTATTTACTGCTGTCCAATTAAACTAAAATAGCACAACATTCCACAAAGAAATACTACACTATACTATATTATACTATACTATAAACTGCCCAATTTCATGGTTGTGTGTAGGATTTTAGCGCGAGGAGGCAACACTGAAACTTTGGGTACACCAACAATTTTCCTGCAGAAAGTCTACCGTAATTAATAGGTTATTTAACTGCAAAACCAGCACTCTACATCTATCTCTCCTTAATTGAGTCTTATGGAACAAAATTAGGGCTCAACTGTTTATATATCATCATTTTAAATGACAGAAAGTGAATGGGCATCCTAGCACTCTAGCACACCAACGGGCGACCTTCAAAATAAGTGGATCTCATCACACACCAGCCGCTATCTGTCAATAAAACATTCATCCGCCAAAAGTCACCAAGAAAAAGCTGAAACAGAATGACTAGATGACTTGTTGCTGCAGAGAAGAAAATCTCTGCCAAAAAACCTATTCTCCCCGCCGGGTGAGCCAAAGGCATGAAACTGGAAACTCTCACTGGTTCAAAATCAGCAACTATACATTCTGATTGTTCAAGGCGGCGATCCTTCTTTCACTTGTATATTTTAAAATCCTATTCCTGGTTCTGCACTCCAGTTAAGTCCAGGGCGCACCGTTTATCTTCATTTTTAACATCCCTTTGAAGACAGAGAAACAGAAAACTACCCTAGGTATCAATAATTGCTGAATTAAAAGTGGGGACAAGAGTTTCATGTGCAATTTCTGCATGCCAACCTGGATACCTGAACCTTCTCTTTTCACCAAAGTTCTCAGGTGCCCTGAATGTCTACTCCAGAGGACTGTCCTGAGAATTTAAAACTGCAACAATCTATGTCTAAAAGAGAGCTGTCCAACTTTAGCAACTTTAAGACCTGTGGACTGCAACACCTAGAATTCCCCACTTGGCTGGCTGGGGAATTCTGGGAGTTGCAGTCCACAGGTCTTAAAGTTGCCAATATTGGACATTGCTGGTCTAAACGAAACCTTGAAGGACAACCTAGGAATTCGGACCCAATATTGTACAAAGTTCACCCTGCTGTACCCCACTTACAATGCATTTTTCTCCCCATCTCCCACCCTTCTCCAAACAGATGCTTGGCACCTAGCAACGTGACCCTATCCTTTTACACATTATTTTAAAATTCCGACTCGATTTCACAGCCCTCATCCTGCCCCATTCTGTCCAGGGAGCAAAGAGTTTACTTTACCAGAGGCTTCCCAAAGGTCAGTGACCAAATTTGGTCAACAATGGTGCCATCATTGCTGTCATCATTCTTGTCACTGTCAAGAGCAACAACTGTCACCTTGCTATTATCAGCAAGAGAAGGCAACTGGCATATTCCCCCCCATACAAATTCTATTTAGAGTTTGCATTGCATCCAAAAAAAGACTTCCAGCCGTCTCGGTAAGTTTCATAACAATCAACCACCGCTAAAAAATCAGCCACCTTATACCAGTTCACCTTCTGGCTGGGGCCAAGGTTAAAAGGCAAGAACCTACTTCAAATACAGAGACTGTCATGACTATTCACAATATTCAAGAATGTCTGACTTAAACTGCTGTGTGTTCTCATTCAATCATTCCCTTGACATTGTATTTGTAACAAGAAACTGCTTATGAGTCTGGGTGCAAGCTGCTTAAACTCTGTTGCAAAGGCAAAGCACTTATTTCAGGCCAATGACAAGACAGAATAACGTCTCCCAAAAATCATTTTCAAACTCTCACTAGCCATCCAGGAACCCCGGGTGTCAATTAAGACGAAGTCACCAGTTCAAAACAAGGAAGATACTTACAAAAGATATACATGCTGCCAGCAACAAAATTCTAACTAATAAATCTTCAAACTGTTCGATCACCAGCTCGAGTAAAGTTTTTCCTGCCAAGAAAAAGATTCAGACTTCAGTCGTCAAGCACAAAGGGGGTTTTTTTTGGGGGGGGGGAGTGGGGGGAAATCAAGCATGGATAACAGACAAAAAGCTTCAAATGCCGGCTTACCTTCTTCAGCTGGTAGTTCTTTAAAATGCCAGAATTGCAGGAACCAGGTCAAATGGGGGAAAAAAATAAAACGACAGTCATTAGAATGATAAAGATGTCTGGGCTAGACCGAAGAGCTCTTTGGCTTTTAAACGCTCCAATGGAAGACATGTTCTAAGCAGATGAGCAATGCAATAGTTAAGCAGGCTTCCTTCAGCGAGACAGAGAGGCGGACACAGGCTTCCCTGCATTTTACGTCAAGAACATTTCGGCATCCAGCGCTCGCTCTGTCTCTCTGAAGGGTTACCAATCCAGCCAAGTCATCACTGCTCTTCCCTGTAGTTTAATGCGGCTCCACACTTCCCACCATTCCCCATTTACCTCCAACCTTTTCTCCTCTGAAAGAGAAAGAGGGCGAGGGTTTTGTCTGTTTTTCCCCCCCCCCATGCCCACTGGGGTAGGGCTGTCTCCCTTGTCCATCTTGCAAGCCCCAGAGCTGGCGTTTGACAAGCAGAAAAAGCCCAAGCCACAGAGCCAGGCAGGAAAGACGAGAAACAAAGGTCAAACCAAGCCAAAAAGGAAGAAAAAACGGGGGGGGGGGGGGAAAGGGAAAGAGGGAGAGGGGAGTGCAGAGGAGATCCCCCCCCACACTGAGACCCAGCAGATTGGGAGGCTCGCTCTCTCTCTTTCCCAGGAAGGTGCCCGGCTGGTTTCCACGTTGCACAGCCCGGGGCAGCAGCGAAGGGAACCCACGAGGTCGATGACCGAGTCAGCCATCTTCTTCTCTTTCTCCCTCTTTTCCTGTCAGATGCCAGATTTGGGGGAGGGGGGGCAGGCGGAGGGGTCGGGATAGGGGGAGGGGGGATCGATATGGGGGGGGTGGTCTCCATCCTCTTGGGCGGAAAGGTCGGGAGAGATGGCTATGGGGAGGGAGGGGGTGGATTGCTATGGGGAGGAGAGCGAGGGAATAGATACGGGGATGAATAGGGGGGGTCGGGGTAGATGGCAATGGGGAGCGGGGATTGATTCGGGGGGCCTAGATACGGAATCAGGGATGAAGACGGGGTGGGGGGGGGATCATCTCGCCCGGGGTCAGGAGAGGGGGGGCCATCGCCAAGAGGAGGAAGAGGAAGGTAAGGAGGGGGGGAGGGAGAAGACCCCCCCACTGGCCCCGCCCGAGGCGGAGAGGGGGGGGCCCGCTGCCCACCTACCGTTGGCTCCCCATCGCTCCTTCTGCTTCTTGACCTGCTCCAGGCTGAGCCCGGTGCTCTCGTTGACCCCGAAGTAGCCCAGCACTTCCTCCACCGTCTTGGTGTGCCCGTTCTCCATGGCGGGGGGGGAGGCGGAGGAGGAGCGGCGGAGGCCCCCCCGTTCCTCTAACTCCTTCGCGGCGGAGAAAAATTGGGGGGGGGGGTTTAAAGGGAGGTTTTTTTAAAAAAAACAACAACAACAACCCGGGGGCGCCTGAGGGAGGCCTGGCCGGCTGCCCCCCTTCTCCCTCGGCCCCGGGGGCTCTCCTGGCGGGGGGGCTGGTCGCGGAGGGGGGCGCGGGTGGGGGAGGGGGCGAAGGCCGCCCTGAGGGGAGCAGAGCCGCCTCAGCCGCTTCTGGAGCCGGAGCCGCCGGCCTCTGCCTCCCGCGCTGGCCTCGCTGCTGCCCTGCCCGGCGCTGGCTGACCCGGCGGCGGCCGCTCTAATAGAATTTATCCCAGGCCACTCGCCGCTGCCCCTCTCGCGGCCGCGGCATGTGGACGACGCCGATTGGCCGCCCGGCGCCCGGCCCGCCCCTCGCGTCACGCGCGGCACCCGGATGCGGACACGCCCCGCCGGGGGGCTGCGCCAATCGCCGCCGAAGGAGCCGCGCGCGCCAGCCGGCCAGCCGAGGGGAGGGGAGGAGGGAAGGAGAGGCGGTGCGGGGGGGGGCGGAAAAGAGAGAGAGAAAAAGGACAAAAGAAAACCAAACCGACCGACCGACCCGGCCGGCGTTGATTTTGCGGATCGCCGGTTTAAGGCTAGTCGCCCGCGGGCTCTGAGAGGGATGGCGGGCGGAGAGACTGGGCGAGCGGGCGGGCGCCGAAACCGAAGGAGCTTTGAAAGGCGTGGGCGGCGGAGCGTGGAGCGTTAACGGACCGGGTGGGCGGGGCTACGCTCGGGGAGGGGCAGGAGCGGCGGCTGACACGTGGGCCGGCCGGGCTCCGACACGCGTGTGAACTGGGGACAGGCGGGTCGCGCCAGGGCTTCAGTCGGCGGCTGAGAATCGCTCGCGCTGGTTTGCCAGCCCCCGTGCAAAGCGAAGCGCAGGACGGGCTGGATCGGTTTCTAAAACAAGCTCGAAACCTGCCCTTGTTTATCGTAATGTCTGAATCCAGGCAAAGCGAAGCTGGGATGATTAATCTGGATTTATGGGGGGGGGGAACTGAATGAGCGAGCATAACCCACATAAAATTTTAGTTTAGAATTACAGTTTAGCCTCAATGGGGTCAACCTGGAGAGCTCAGTTCACCGGTATACATATTCACCTTTTTATCTGCTTGCTGGGCCGGTTCTGGTTTGTCCTGGATTGCAAATCCAGGTTCTGGAACCTGGAATCGGTGCCCCACGGAGAACTAGATTCAGAATGCAAGAAGACGAAGGGGCGGCAAGCAAGTTTCTCAGACGAAAAAGGATCGTGGAAAAACAGACCGTCCTCTTGCTTTGTCGAGGTTAATGATGCCTTGATCCCAGCCTGAGCAACCTAAAGCAAAATAACGCTGATATAAATGATAGGATCCGTCAGCTATCAAACAGCGTCTGTAATGCGAAACACCTTCTGGAGATTGCATCCTTAAAAAACAATGTCTCTTCCCCCCACCACCACCCTCCAGAAGCAGAGCAGGAAAATTTGAAGAGCTTTCCTTGAATTTGGAGTAGGATTTTTATCTCCTGATAAAGGGGTGCTCTGAGAAAAGGACGCAGAATAAGGGTTGGAGAGGACCCTGGAGGACATCTAGTCCAACCACCCCTACCCAAGCAGGAGACCTTATACCATTTCGGACAAGTGGTTGTCCGATCTGGTCCTGTCCAGCACCCAAATTTATCATGTTATAGAATAACAAAGAGTTGGAAGGGACCTTAGAGGTCATCTAGTCCAACCCCCCCCCCCAGCTCAAACAGGAGCCCTTATGCCATTTAGACAAACGGCTATTCAGTCCCTTCTTGAGATGGAAGCACCCCCACAACAGGCAGGCTGATTTGGGTGCCTTTCTCAGCCAGGAGAAAGGTGTTTTAAAAAGCGGCGGGGTTGGGGATGGGGAATGAGTGCATTCCCAAGGCCCAGCACCCATCTCTGGGCTTGAATTCTTCCCCCTAAAGTCCCCCCCCCCTTTTTTATTTCTCCACATTTTAGCCAGGAGCAACTGGCTCTGCTAAAGACAAAAATGCCTTAGAAACCCCCGCTGTTTTCCTTGCTCCATTGGCCTCTTTTTCCCCAGCGATTTTTTGCTTGTCAGCAGGAAAGCTTGTAAACAGTGGCTGTGGGAAGGCTTCGGGCGGGTGAATTGTCTCTCTCGAAATGGAGCAAGAATTAGGATGGGAGACAGCGAGGCAAACAAAGCGCACCGCTCAGGAGGAGTAAGCGGAGACGGTGGCATGAATGCAGAGTGGGACCTTGGCGGGAAAGGAGGTCAGACTCGTCCTTGGAGGCGCCCTGCTTGCTTTGGCGGGGACAACAACCCAGCTTTGAAATTTTGGGGCCCTAATGCAAGCCCAGATTTTTAAAGAGAGGTTGAACTGAAGGTGGGATAGGCCAGACCCATATGATGTAGTGTGTGTGTGTGGGGTTTAACTCAGGCATCCGTGACCTGTTTACGTGTGAACCCAGCCATTCTTCCCCCCTTTTTTTTTCCTGTTGTGGAAAACAACCTCTTCTTTTCTGGAAAACGTTGCTGGACCCGTGCCGTGGTTCCATCTGTGAACAAAGACACTTACATGCAGGCAGAGAGAGAGAGAGAGAGAGAGACTCTTGGTTCTTCTCTGGCAGGTGGAGGAAACCTGGAGTAAGACTAGAAAGGGTATCGATGGGTCATTGTTTGGGTGATCGTCCTAGACTTGGTTCTCATAGCCCTGAAGACATTAGACGGCGGCCTGTCATTTGAGCATCGGAAAGCGCTTCAGTGTCCCTTATGACGACGGCTGAAATGCTAAGCAGACGTGCCACCTTGTGTGACACGGTGGGAACCTGAAGATGCTAAGCCACGAAAGCCTGCAACAACTTGTCTCCAGAAATTGTGGGTGCTCCATCACTGGAGGCTTTCAAGAAGAGACTGGACAGGCATTTGTCTGGACGTGGGTTGGCTACGAGGCCTCCAAAGCCCCTCCTACCCCTGTTGTTCTAATAATGCAATAGAAATTATTCCAGCCTTCCAAAAAAATAAATAAATGAAAACCATGATTAGTTTCCTAACAACCCTGGTCATTAACTGATGGCTGAGCCAGCCTACAAAAATTTTTCGAGGCCCCTCGGAGAACAACCTTCCAGGGCAAACTATTTCCAGGCAGGCTGTCCTGCTTTTCTCTGACTTCTCCCGGGCCCTCTTCCACGACGTCAAAGGGATTTGTGTACTTGCTCAAATTGTCCTGACCTCCAGCACACACACCCCTCTTCTATTTTAAACCTTTGGCTTCCTGGCTTCTGTGGATATTTTTCAGATTTCTGGGTTCTGTTTTTACCCAAACCTGCAGAATTGCAGATGTAATGTAGTAGGGGCAGCAGTCTAGAGGACACCCCTCGCTCTGGAAAGCTTCAGGAGATGGAGATGGGGAGGAATGCCAGTCCTGCAGTGTTGGTGCAATTTGAGCTTCAACAGCTCTCGGTGGTGGGAGATCTGCTTCCCCTCCTATTTGGCTAGCTTGCTTTTAGACAAAGTTTGCTTTTATGCTTTTTTCCCCCCCTCCCCACCCGTTCCTCTCCTCCTTTGGATTGTATCATCTGGTCTGCCAGCCAAGCTTCCACCCTGGGCCCTGTCAAAGCTGAAAAGTGAAATCATTTGATGGAAAAAGCAAGGTTTAAATTAACGATGCCATTAGTTGAGTTTTAAAGCCTGGGAGTATCCAGAAGTGACACATTTGAAGGTTTTCCCTGGGACGGAGATAAAAGGATGGGCACCTCATTTGCTAACTGTTTGCATTGGGCGAACCCATAAAAGTTAGTCACCCTTTTGGGAGCTTTCCATGGCAATAAATTAAGCTGGCAGGACGTTGAGAGTGAGGGATGGCTGGGAGAAGTCTCAAGGCACCCAAATTAAGGACAGGATCCTCTGCTGGGTTTGTCCAGCTGTTGGCCACCAGCCAAAATGCTTCTGGTGCCTCTGAACAGGTCATAGCAAATAGATACCCAGTGGAGATGTTGAGTTTTTAAATGGGCAAGTCACAGGGTCCTAGGTCTGCCACCAAAGGAGAAAACATAGTAAAGATTTTCCAGCCACGCTTTTATATATATTTATATTTATATATTTGTTTTGGTACCTAAAATGGTGCTAAGAAAGAAAATAATGAATTGGGAGAAGCAGAAAAAAAACGATGAAAGAGCTCAGGTGCGCAGGCGTGAGGGAGCGAGATCGGTTTGGGGAGTAATTAGATGCAAAGCTGTTAATATTCCATTACAGGAACTGTCAGGGCAGTCAAGAAAAATTAGTTGATTGCATTCCCCTTCCCTCCAGAGCGGTGGCCGGCTGCCTGAAAATTAATTCCATAATCTCTCTTCCATTCCATGCATCTGCATCCATTTGCATACGAAACTCACAACTGGAATGGCCGGCATTGCCTTGCAACCCCCCTCCCTTCCCTCCCCCATGCAGAGCGGGCCAGCTGTGCCTTCGGCTCTCTTCGTGGAGGAGTTGGCCAACCTTGCAAGGATGCCACCTGGGATTTTCCGCAGCAGAAGCCCGAGGAAGAGATAGGATGGGAGGGTCCGAACACAGTTAAGAAGCAGAAGGAAGAAGTGGGGGTGAGGACCATCAGCTGGCCTGCAAACCTGCAGGTTTGTAGGAAGTGGCTTGTCTGGGAGAAGACAAGGTCCCAAAGGTGCTTTTCCAAAGGCAATTGGAGTTTCTTAGCTTTTTTTCCTTTCTTTCTTGAAAACGTTTCTGAAGTACTGAAGAAGCTTCTTGGATGAGAAGCGAAGGGCTTTCCAGAAAACAAAAAGGAAGTCCAGTTGCCTTTGGGGGGAAAAAGCACCTCTGGGAACCACCAGGACCTGCATGAGAACCTGCGTGGACGAGAAGACCAGGTCTTGCTTTGCAAAGGCATCAGGAATTTGTGCTGGGCTACATGACCTCTGAACGTTCTGCGGAAATGATACCGGAGCGATATGGAGACTAATGTAAACCATAATCGCTCGACCCTCTTAAACGCTGGCAGTCAGGATTTCCTGCCTCACAATGGGAACCTGGATCTGATTTGACGTGGACGGTCAGGAAATCCCAAAACTCGCAGGTGGGGACTCTGAGGAGGCCGCTTTTGCTGTGGTTGTGACCTGGGGGGGGGGTTGTGCTTCGGAGCACTCTCCCTCTCCGATGTCATGCTTGGAATTCACGGTGTGAGAAAATTGCATCTCTAAAAGCTGGAAAGCAAATCCTTCCCCTGATGCCCTGATGTCATAAGAAGTTGCTCCTTGCGATGTTCAGCCCGACAATTGTGTGCGCTTTATAAAGAATAACCAAGTGGATGCTCTTATTATCACACACGATGGGTAGTGCCCGGAAGCCAGGCTGGTTTGTTGTAAAAAGGGGTGCAGTCTTAGTCTGCCTGCTCTCTTACAGAGGGGCTGCTTGGTTTGTTTAACGGACCTCATCCATTAAATCATGACTTCCTGAATAAATCATGATTGGCTGCATTAGTGCAGGATGTTAAGTGATAAACCCCACTACGGAAACCACAGTAGTAACAGAATAAGAGCTGGGAGGGACCTTGGAGGTCTTCTAGTCCAGCCCCCTGCTCAAGCAGGAGAGACCCTAGACCATTTCAGACAAATGGCCGTTCCGTCTCTTCTTAAAAGCCTCCAGTGTTGGAGCAGCCACAACTTCTGGAGGCAAGCTGTTCCGCTGGTTAATTGTTCTCGCTGTCAGGACATTTCGCCTTAGTTCTAGGTTGCTTCTCTCCTTGATTAATAGAATAAGAGAGTTGGGGAGGGACCTTGGAGGTCTTCTAGTCCAACCCCTGCCTCGAGCAGCAGACCTTATACCATTTCGGACAAATGGCCGTGCAATCTTTTCGTGAAAACCTCCAGTGATGAATGGCCGAGTCGGTGTTAAGATAGTTCACTGTGTGATTTGGTTGACTTTACTTCGGAAGGTTATGTGTCTACAACACGGCGTGGCCTGCTCGCCCTTTCCTCATCGTGGCGTCAGTGGCTGATTTCCCACATCCTGTTTAACAAGCCAAATTCAAATCTGCTTTGACCCCGAGCCATGCGAACGAGACTGGCGTCCCAGCGTTCACCCAGCGTATATTTCGGGTTTGCTCATTCTATTATAAGTAGTCCTCAGGTTCACCCACCCCCACCCCCGTGGCTCCCTAGGTGGGAGAAAAAAGGGCAAGGGGAAGGCCTTCTCCCGCGGTGGGCCAACCACTTGAGACTTGCAGTAATAATAGCATCTGCTTTGCTTCTCTCCTTGTTGGGTTCCTCTGGCTTCGGGGCCGTAGCAGGCAGAGGAACACAATACCTTCGGTGCATCTTCTCCAACAGCCTCCCCCCTCCCGAGGGGGAATTCAAGCTATGGAGGGCGTGGGGGGGGGGAAGTTGAAGAGAAAGGAGACACTCCAGCTGGCGCTTGCTCTCTTGGCCACCCCAGCTGGTGATATGAGCCGGCTGTCATTGTTGAAAGTCCAACCCAGTAAAGGTTTCTGGGCAAACTCTGGAGGAAAGACCTCCCTCTAATAATAATCCTTACGGCTTCTAACCGGCTCATCCTTTGACATTTTGTTCTGGGCGGGTTACTCGAGTCCACCATGAAGTAATGTAGGTGTGGGGAGGGGGTCGTCGCCTTTCTGACAACCCCTTCATTCGATGCTCACAAATGGTCCGGGCTTTTTGGCAGGGTAAATAGGCCAAAAGACCTTGCAAAGCCATCAGGCCAGACTGGGGACCCATGGACCACGCCCCAAACGGTGGTTGGTTTCTCCCCTGAATGACTGAAAGTGGGCTACAGAAGGGTGAGCTTTGCAAAGGATTGGGTCTCAATTCCTGGGGTTTCTTTAGACCAGGGCTGTCCAACCTCAGCAACTTTTAAGACCTGTGGACTTCAGTTCCCAGAATTCCTCAACCAGCTTTGCCAGGCCAGCTGGGGAATTCTGGAAGTCCACAAGTCTTAAACGACACCCCTGACCTGGAGACATTCTTAATTTTATGACCTCGTGTCTTACAGGGGTGGGAGGGGAGCAGTCCTACCCGAGGCAGGGGTACCTGGCATTTGCAGGATCCTATACTTAACCTGGTTGCAGAGTGCAGAAGTGTCCACAGCTTTGCTGGCTGGGGAATTCTGGGAGTTGAAGTCCACCCATGCCAAGATTGAAGAACACCCTCCTTTTCTTTTGAACCAAGAGGTTTTCCCTACCTTTTTTGTGTCTGTGTTTTGAATACACACTCTTAGAGCAGCAGACATGACTTTTCTAGTCCTTTCCTGTCGCCACCTGTATTTCAAAAGTAAATAATTTTGTGTTACATGCATTGGAGCCCAATAAATTGGCTGCCTGGTATACGGGGCCTTTATTAGCCCAGGAACTGTATCCTCCGCCACCAGCTAAAATAAAAATGAAGTCCTCCCAAAATAGCCTCAAAGGACTTTTTTTTTTTTTGCAAGAAGCACAGAAAAAAGAGCCGGGATCATCACTGGGAATGTTCCGCTAGCTTTACCCCCAAATCCTGTCTTAACAAAAACATTTTGCTTGTCTTCTTGTTTTAATTAGGAACTTTGATTGAAATGATTGGGACAGATGTGGCAGGCTCCCCCCACCTCCACCTCCATCTCTTTGAGGGTGGGGGGGTTGGCCATTGGGGATTGCAGAGCAGATGAGAACCAAACAGAAAAGCATCAAGAGGACCTTAAAAGGCAAGCGAGCAAACTCCGGGCAACGTGATTATCTGGGAAGAGAGAGGGATGACGATTTTAGTACCGGTGAAAGGATGTGAAATGCCTTTGCAATGGGAACAGAGAAATTCCGCCAGCCTTCTTTGCCCAAAGATTGGCCGATTTCTGCAGCGGCCCAGCGGCCCTCTGGCTTTGCAACCACAAAGGCAGGTAGTATTATTGGGGCATAAACCACAATGGTTCTGTCGAGGCATGCTTGTTAGTAAACAAGAGAAGCTATCTTCTCCTGCTTTGGATGACGACCAACTCTTCATGTCAGAGACCTTGGTGCTTAACAGCTTCCCATCCTACCGCTTTTCAATTTTCCTCACAATTCACAGATTATGTTCCCAGGCTGCTTAAAATCTCTTCGGATGGAGGTTACCATCCACCAAACCTTTGAGGAGATTCTGGCTTCATAACAATGCATTTTGGAGGGGCTATCCAACGTGGTCGGTCTAAAGCAGGGGTGTTCCCAACTTGGTAACTTTAAGACTTGTGGACTTCAACTCCCAGAATTCTCCAGGCAGAATTGCGGACTCCCAGAATTCCCTAGTCAGAACTGTAGACTTCTGGGAGTTGAAGTCCACAAGTCTTTCAAGTTGCTAAGGTTGGCCATCCCTGACCTGGAGACATTCTTAATTTTATGGGAGTCCTGCCCGAGTCAGGGGTACCTGGCATTTGCGGGATCCCCTACTTAAACCTAGTGGCAGAATGCAGAAGTGTGTAAAGTGTGCACAGAGCACAAAAGTGTGCACAGACCTGCCTTTTATCCTTGCCGGCATTTTTTTCCTCCAAGGGGGAAGACGGGGTGGGCTACCTGGTCTGACGGAGAATTTTCAGAGGAAGAAAATGCAACTAATAAATGTTCAGCTTTGCCTCTGTGGATTAAGAAGCGTGTGGGTGCCATTCAACATCCACTTAGGCAGATTGCTACAAGCGGATCTTTCCTTGGGAAAGTTGGCAGCTTTGCCTCTGGGCTTCGCCTCAGGAGTGGAAAGCCGGTTCGAGGAAGGATGCAATTAGATCACCATTTTTCTCCTCCATGCAGTTCTATTATATGAGAGGGAAAGGGGCGGGGTGGGGTTGAATCAGTCTTTGCTGGAACCTTCCCCAGCTTGAGAACGGCTCATCGTTTTAGATGCTTTTAAGGGCTAAATCCACTAGCATTTCGAGACAAGTTTTTAATTGAATTAAGAAGACCCGAGGATGCCAAGCTGTGTCTCCAGGCATATCATATTGTGACCTCCCTCCACCCTCTCTCTGTGTTAAGTTCTCTCTGTTGCAGATGTTCAGGGGAGGAGGAGGAGGAGGAAATATTTATTCTTTCTCTTGTAGCTAAAGCATCAGTGCTGGACAGCAGAATCATACAATCCAAGGGCCGGAAGGGATCTTGAAGGTCTTCTAGTCCAACCCCCTGCCCAAATCAAGAGTCCTTATACCAAGAGTCTCCAAACTTGACCACTTTTAAGACTTGTGGACTTTAATTCCCAGAATTCCCCAGCCAGCCTGGCTGGCTGGGGAATTCTGCAAGTTGAAGTCCACAAGTCTTAAAAGCGGCCAGGTTTGGACAGCCCTGCCCTATACCATCCCAGACAACCGGCTGTCCAATCTTTTCTCAACAACCTCCAGTGATAACCATCAAATTCATCTCTGCCACCACCTGAAAACTTCACTGAAGGTTTTCTTCACCAGGGTGGGTGGAAGAGCGGGATCTAGTTGATCTAATCGGTTCCCTTTTTCTTAAAAAGAAAAAGAAAAAAGTATGGCATTCTTCGGTATTACTGTGTAGAGTTTTCCTTTCTAGGTTAAAAGGAAAGGCTGGCACTTTGGAGTAGAAGCATCAACTAGGAGCGTAATAGAAGTAAGCACCAGGCTGTACGCTATTATATTTCTGCAATCCGAGAGTCCTCCGATAAAATTCAAACCCCAAGCTGAAGATAAATGTTTGGCACGTCTCCCCTTCCTTTCATTAGATATGGTACAAACCTTGCCATTATTCAAGATGGGGAATTATATCATTCATCATCCACTATGAGGAATTTAGCTCTCGCAGGAGACGAGCCAAGCCAAAAATGGAACACCAGACCAAAATTACAGGCTCTTGTCACTTGGACTTCAGATTGAGTCTGGCCCCGAAGTTAGTAGCCCCCAAGAAACGAAAGCAGTATAAACAAAACAGTATTCCATTCAAATGACATAATGGAAGTTATAAAACGCCAGCTATAAAGCAGTAAAAAAAAAAGGTCACCCAGTAGTTGTTTGTTGACGGATGGCTAAATAAATAAGTAAACGCACATCCACAAACCTCTTACACACAGAGTAGCAACGCTTCTCATACCTTGCCCACATCAATACCCGTTGCTGGTGTTTGTGCACTACTAATTCAAAAACCTTTCAAGAATATTCAGATTTCCCTTTGGGTCAGCTGCAAAATCCTAAATTGGAAAAAGCTGCTCCATTGTGCCAAGGTCACTTGTGCTGTTTCCAAAAATATCTTGAAACAACAACAAAAAAAAACCAGAAAACGCAAGAGGTCCACTTTGTCAGACGTTATCTGGACATACAGAGTTTTCAATCGAATTCTTCAAGAAGTGTTAAGAGTAAAAGCCGGCCACTTGTTTTGACATCCCTGAGTCATTGCGGGGAGGGGGGGAACACATTCATATTTCTTCTAAAGCTTAGTTGGGGGGGGGAACAGACCCTAAAGCTTGAAGACTCCACCATGGTGTCTTTCCTGTTCGGTTTTAATTTAATTGCATTTTGTTGTAATTGCAATGGGTTTCTGCCTGGCTAGTTTTAAGGGGCTGTTTTGATGTAGAAAAAAACAACCAGAAGAAACCTTGCAGGGTTCCCCCCCCCCCAAAAAAAAACACACCCAAAAAACTGAGTAGTGGATCGTTTCTCTCCCCCTGCAATTTTAATTCCAATGTTTAGTTTTTCTATCCCAGCATTTCTCATAATATATTCTGCATTTAGTTCAATAAATAAGGGGGTAGCCCGCATGATAGTTCGGCAATCTAGCATTGATTTCCCAACTTGCTTTTTTTTTTCTTCATGATCCTTACTCTTTTTTAATTTATCTGCAGTTGCCAAGAATTGTCCAAAAGTGGTCTTTTATTGCTCAGAAAAACTTGCAGCCAGGCAAAGCGAGTCTCTCGTTCGGCCAATTTACAGCTTTTAAGATGTTTCGGTTGCCAGATTTCTTCAGGGTATTCCTTACAATGGGAAAAGTGGTCACTTTTGAAAGTCCGATCTTTTGGAGATGCTTATCTTCCCTAACCGCTAAGCCATCTCAGATCAATACAATTACATGGTCGGTTTGTGAAAAGACTTTGCCTAAAGCACAGCTCTTTTTATGGCTGAATATTGCACAGATCTTTAACCGGACCCTTGCATCTAGACCCACTCTAAGAAAAATGCAGGAACCTTGCAGAGGAGAGCAAGGGCCATGATTACGGACCTGAAAGCTAAAACATGCGAAGGGGGGGTTGCAGGAACTGGGCATGGCTAGTCTAGTCAAGAGAAGGACCAGGGGTGACAGGATAGCAGTCTTCCAATATTTGAGGGGCTGCCATGGAGAGAAGGGGGTCAACCTATTTCCCAAAGGCCCTGAAGGCCAGACAAGAGACAAGGGATGGAAACTAATCAAGGAGAGAAGCGACCTGGAATAAAGGAGAAACCTCCTAACAGTGAGGACAGCTAACCAGGGGAACAACTTGTCTTCAGAAACGCTGGGTGCTCCATCACTGGAGTTGTTGTTTTTTTAGAAGAGACTGGACAGCCACTTGTCTGAAGTGGTGTAGGGTCTCCTGCTTGAGCAGGGGGTTGGACTAGAAGACCTCCAAGGTCCCTTCCAACTCTGTTGTTCATTTGGACCCCTGTTGATTCTAAGCAACAGACAGCCAAGAGGCCCCTGGAAGCTCCCAGCAAACTCGGTCAATCCCACCCAAGGATTTAAGCAGAGAGAAAATATAATTTGAGGAGGCTTGCTTGATCGGCTTTCTTGCTATCCAGCCAGAGTTTCAACGCAAAGTTCTCACATTTGCTCAAAAGCCTGCTTCCTCCCAGGGTGCCCCGACCAAATTAAGAAGCCAGGAAGGTGGAGGGCAGTGAATTAAAGTCGCATTATTGAGTGTCGTTTTTCTTAAGAGCTAAAGATAGCCACTTTATCTGTTTCTCCAGGATTCTTGGCTTCCCACTGGGGGAGGGGGGAATAATTATAATTTTCTGCTTCAGCTGAGATGAGAAAGTAATTTTGGATGCTGGTGAAGTGCGTAATGGGCTTGCTCCTGGGAAGGGCAGCAGGAATGACGCAGCACTTCAAACGGGCTTGCAAAAGGAGGGCTTTGCAGGATGGGGGTTCCAGGGCACCCAGTATGGCTGCAGCAAAAAGTGCCCATTTTACCTGCATTCCATTAAACAGAATCACAGAGTTGGAAGGGACCTTGGAGGTCTTCTAGTCCAACCCCTTGCATAAGCAGGAGACCTTATAATATTGGTGGAGCAGTGGGCTGATGCCTCCTTAAGTAACACCAGCTGCCTGCAATTAGTGCAGGTTCGAGTCCCACCAGGCTCAAGGTTGACTCAGCCTTCCATCCTTCCGAGGTAGGTAAAATGAGGAGCCAGATTGTTGGGGGCAATTAAGCTGACTTTGTAAAAATGCCGCTTGGGGAGGGGGGGGCGAAAGCCCTAATAAGCAGGCATATACATAGAATGAAGGCTATTGCTAAGCACATTAGTTTGTGCTTAAATTGTAAGCCGCCCTGAGTCTTCGGAGAAGGGCGGGATATAAATGGGATTAAAATAAAAAATATTTCAGATCAAGGATTGTCCAGTCTCTTCCTAAAAACCTCCAGTGTTGGAATGTTCTGGAGGCAAGTTGTTCCGCTGATTAATTGTTCTCACCGTCAGGAAATTTCTCCTTAGTTCCAGGTTGCTTCTCTCCTTGATGAGTTTCCATCCGTTGTTGCTTGTCCTGCCCTCAGGTGGCTTTGGAAAACAGGTTGACCCTCCTCTTCTTTGGGGCAGCCCCTCAAATATTGGACTACTGCTATGATGTCATCCCTAGTCCATTTCCCCCCCCCATTAAACTAGACACCCCCAATTCCAGCAACCCTTCCTTATGTTTTAGTCTTTAGCCCCCTAATCCTCTTGGCTGCTCTTGTCTGCATTCTTTCTAGAGTCTCAACATCTTTTTCACACCGTGGCGACCAAACCTGGATGCAGTATTTGTTTTGAATTGGGCCAAATTGGGCCTCTCAAATACATCTGTTAGGGCTGTTGGGAAGATCAAAATAAGATGATACGAAACTGGGGGGAAAAACAACTGCATCACATTATAGTGCAATTCAAATTTATTAAGTCTAAATGACATTTTTGCCCGTCAGATGGGGGTGTGTGTGTCAAGATAATTATTTCAACCATACGTTTTACACTAACGGAGAAGGAAAAAAAATATATATCTCCAATAGTCCATCCCTAACATAAAACCTAAGAAGGGAGCAATATGTTTTTAGACCTAACCCTAATCATCAAATCTGTTTCCAAAATGCAGCTGCTGCAGGCTATGTTATAGCTAAATGATTTAGTGGAGAATAAATGTGATTTAGCGTCTCCTGGGGTAAGATTTTCAGAGGTCAGTGAACCTTCCAAGCCCCATTAAACTGCCATGGAGGCTGCGACGATTATTCGGGATGCAGAACCAGAGCTACTTTCTGCTGGGGACCCCCTCCCCAATCTGTGTTTCCTGCCCCTCTGCCAACATTCCTTTTCTCACGCCTTGGCACCCTGCAAAGCCTTCCCGCTCCTCTCCCCAGTCGATCGAATTAGACCAGGTTTAAATTTATCCTCCCTGGGCGGCTATGAAGCTTTGGCAAATCTGCTGACCCGTTCTCAGAAAAAAAGAAAGGAAAAAAGAACCGGTTCCTGCAATGTTTGATGGTTGCTCCATTTGTGACAAAGCGAGGGACAAAAGACACCCGAATAGAGGCCGGGGAGTCTACGATTCGCTGGCCGTTTCCTAAATGAGGCTAACCCTCCTGTGGTGGCTTATGCTGGTTTTGCTTCTGGCCTTCTACAATGTACAGGGTTAATTACTGCCTTTAGACTTGCGTTCCCTCACTCACACCAATGTTTCCCTGAAGAGGGCATTAAGGTTTATTTTTATTTTTATTTTAATTCCATTTATATCCCGCCCTTCTCCGAAGACTCAGGGCAGCTTACAAGCTTAGCAGTAGCCTTCATTCTATGTATATGCCTGCTTGTTAGGGCTTTCACACACACCCCAAGTGGCATTATTACAAAGTCAGCTTAATTGCCCCCAACAATCTGGGTCCTCGTTTTACCTACCTCGGAAGGATGGAAGGCTGAGTCAACCTTGAGCCTGGTGGGACTCGAACCTGCACTAATGGCAGGCAGCTGGTGTTACTTAAGGAGGCATCAGCCCACTGCTCCACCAAGGTTGGAGGCTACGATGTGCCCAGTCGGGAGCACGATGCTTCTTAGCCCAGGTGAGATCTGAATCCGGTCCCTGAAGGCTGCTTTTCACGTTTATACGTTTATTTAGGCATAACCTCTTCCATTTTCCTTCCTTCAACGGGGCATCTAAAAAAATGCACACGGACGCTACACGATTCATCTGCACGGCTCAGCAAGACCAGTTTGATGAGTTCTACGCAGAAAACAAAACGTTTGGTTTCCGCGGAGATTAGATTTAATGAGCTCCCAGAGACAACTTGGAAAGAGAGTTACGCTACCAATAACTTTATTGTCTTTGGGGCTAAGGAGAAAGAGACAGGGCATGCGTGCAGAACGTCACAAGGAAGCCAGCAATCTCAGCAACCTAAGACGCCCGAGAGGGGAATCTTTAAAAAAATTCAACACAAAAAGAAAAGACTTCAAAGTAGGCTCACTAAGGGTCAAGCAAAAATGAGAAAAGGCAGAAAGAAGGAGGTCAGATTCTTTGGTGCTGAAGCTTTAGTTTGCATCCAGGAGAATTCAGGAAATTTGAGTCTTCTGTATTTGGCTCTTTCAGCAGCTCTGAGGAGAATCGAGGCCTGCAAAGATCATCGGGGTTTACATATTGGTGGGCTACAAGAAGCTTGGTCCACAACGTCCTTGTATTTTGTCTGTGCGGGTTTTTTTTTCCTTCAAAAAGTCCTTCCTCCACTTGGTTACTGGAATTGTGAAAGGGGATTTAAGGAGTGAAGTGGTCCCACTTTTTGGGGCCAAAAGGAAGCAGGTGGTGAAAATTATGCTCCCGAGTTGCTGAGGACCTGTGTGACTTGAACCCGGCTTGATATCAAATCATCTACACACCCCGATCTCAACACTATCCTAATCCCGATTTTTTTTTTGCCTGTCTGCTTCTCTAGAACGCCTCTTAAAACTTGAATGGAATTTTATCTGCGTACCTTCTCCATACTTTAACCACTCAACTGATTTTTTTAACTGAGGGAAGGAAGGGCGCTCCACCCATCAGCAAAATAAGATTTTTCTTCTCTTTCTAAGAAGGAACAAACGAAGCCCCCCCCCCGCCGAACCACGTTCTAGTTGAGTCAAGAACTTTTTAGCTAAACTCCCGAAGCATGGCAAATCAAGACATCTCATTTGCATTGAAACAATCGTAAAGCCCAGCCGACATTTGCAACAGACTTGCTGGAGGAAAAAATGACTCTTTCGGATGGCCTAGATACCAGGCAGGGCACCTTTCACAAGATCAGGCGGTCTTCTCCGCCTTCCTGGATGACTTGGCCCACCGAGGCCGGGTTCTGTTGCTTGAGAAAGCATTCTTTTTTGCATTCCATCAGAAGCTGGAGATCTTGCCACATTTTGACTTGCTTCAGGTTGGGGCCATGACTTTCCCGGACAGCTTTCTGCTTCTCTCGTAGTTTCTGATATTTTTTTTTAAAAGAGAGAGAGAGAGAGAGAGAGAGAGAGAGAGAGAGAGAGAGAGAGAGAGAGAGAGAGAGAGAGAGAGAGAGGGAGAGAGAGAGGGAGATGCTGTTTCAGGAGGAGTCCTGATCCGTTGGTTTATTTACTTACTGTCCCTGTGTGCCTCCATTGAGCCAACTATTTTGGTTCAGAATGAAATGAAATTCTACTGCACAGGGTCCTTGATGCTCTCCAAGCTTGTGTTCTTGCAGATGTTTCATTACCCAACTAGGTAACACCATCCATGCTATATCAGTGCTATATATTAGTACTTTCTCTAGGGATGGATGGATGGGCAGGCAGGCAGAGACATAAATAGAATCAATGATATAATTCAACGTAGAGTTGGAAGGCAGAAGAAGAGAAAGAGAAAGCAATCCCTCAACTAACCCTAACTCCAGAGCCAAAATAGAGTTTTAAAGTATATAAAGGCTTCCAAATACCTTCATTCCTTTTTCTTTTTTGGCTTTCCTTTCCTGTATATCATTTTTAAAATGTTTATATGATTGCATTAAACAACATCAGAAAAAGTTTAGATAATGCCTCAGCTCAAGACTGCAGAGCGGATTAAAATCACATTTTGGAAATTTGAGACTGTCTTAAAAGTTACAAGACAGATCTCCTTGGGAAGAGCAACAAGACCGGTTTGCAAGAACATCAAAGACAGTTCTTTTGAAAAATTAGTTCTTTCTACATACTGCTCCAAGGCCAACTGCCAACCGAGGGATAGAAAATGGATTGTAGGTCCTTTTCGTAAAAATAGGACAGCGCGCCACTAAATACTGGGTTTATCTGAAGCCAACTGCTGTGTGGGCCACTGATCTGGCAAAGCAATGTCTTCTGAGGCTTCTGCAGAAGATGCCTTTTGTATGTGACAGTCCAGTAGCTCAGGCCTTATCTGGAGGAAGCTGATTTCAGAACTGTTTGTATAGTTTATTTTAAGAAGGCAACTTCTCGGAGTCTAAAAGTGAATGGTTTTTAGGAGCTGTGCCCACTAGGCATCGTATAAAATAGGGGTGTCCAACCATGGGCACTGTAAGACCTGTGGACTTCAATTCCCCGCGTTGCTGGCTGGGGAATTCTGGGAGTTGAAGTCCACACATCCTGAAGTGGCCAAGGTTGGACACCCCTGGTCTAAACAGAGGAAATGAAACAGAAATCAATATTATTCATCCACCCCTACCTTTCCAAGGTTCTCTTGTTCTGTGATCATCTTGGAATACTGATCCCTACGGAAAATAAGCAATTTAAGGACAAGGGTTGTATCGCAATGTCAGGCTGTTGGCAGCACTTTGGCTGTGTCATTTGGCAAGAGATCCTTCAGGCAGGTGACACACAGGACAGCTCACAGGATAACAGCAATACGGTCTTTGGAATGACGGAGAGCCCACCCGTTTTGGAATAGAGCGCGATGCTCAGAATCGACTGCCTCTAATCTTTATTTTTTTTAGACTAAACTCCAAATCTGGACCCTCTTCCTTTCCCTTCTACTGCCAAGACCTTCACTCTATTCTCAACGTTCCAGGCCGCCCCCACTTGTGTCCCCACCCCACCCCCACGGCACTTTCCGATGGGAGACGGGATTTGCGTCAGGAACGCATTTTCTACTCAGAGGTCGGGGTCTTCGCTTCTGTTGGCAACAGGAGGGTCCTCACCTTCCAGACCCTTACCTTATGATCTCTCCAAGGAATCACAGATCTGTTTGTTTTTCTGCTTTTTAAAAAAAAAAAAGACCCGGCTCCTGAAACCAGATTATTTTCTTTTCCTGGCTATTTAAAATGATGCTTGGAAGGAATGCCACTTAATTTTAAAAGCGAAAGCTATTTTTAGAGAGTCAAATTAACTTTTTGCATTCCTGACGGCTGACTCCATGGAACAGAGATGGGGAAGGGATCAGGAGAACGAGGGAACTTCTGGTTCCCAACTGCAGGGCCGATGTTTATGGGTTGTCGGAATGCAGCTCCCATTCCAGGGCTTACCGAAGGATTTTGAGAAAGTCATTTGCTGGGCTGCACAGGTTGTTGGCCTGTCCAAACCCTCTGACAAAGAGAAGTTGGATGGTTTGGGAATTTTTGGGCTCACACGCTCAGCCCTAACAGGATAGCCTTTGTTAATGGGGTGGTAAATTTCACAGAAATGTAGGAATGCTACAGCTGGACACGGCAGGTATGTGAAACATGGAGGCTTTCCCCTTGCGATGGGTGAGAGTGCTTCTCCGGCGTTCAATGCTCTGGGTGGAACTGGGCCAAGTGAGGAGGGTGAGGAGCAACGTGGTCAGTTTGGACTTCCATAAACAAGTTCTGCCTTTTCCTCCTGACTCTCACTGGCTCCAAGAACTTAGAAGGTTATCCTTAGGTACCCCGACAAAGTTTTTTTTTAAAAAAAAATTATCTACAAAGCAATCACTCTAAAGCAGCGTTTGTCAACCTGAGCCACTTGAAGATGCGTGGACTTCGACTCCCAGAATTCTATGCTATGCCAGCCGGGGAATTCTGGGAGTTGAACTCTACACATCTCCAAGTGGCCCGGGTTGAGAAACATTGTTCTAAAGTGCCTAAGACTGCTAAGCAGATGCGTCTCAAGAATGCCACACGCCAAGCCAACTCCTAAACAAAGCAAAACACACAACCACTAAGCTCTCTCTCTCTCTCTCTCACACACACACACAGGAGCTGCTCAGAATTTGTTCGCTAACATCCACTCTGCTATCCTCTTGCCCAGCCTGTTCCTCCTCCTCCTCCATCTCAGCTTCTTTTCCTTCCTTCAGACAGAATAATAAATCCACTGCAAATATTTGGAGATGTAATCTGCTCCTTGTCCCTGGCTGCCCTTCTGTTTAAGCGCCATAAACGGAGAGCTCTAGGTAGTGACCAAGTGACACAAGCGGTGTTTTGCAGCTGATATTTGGGAGGCCACGGGCGTCCCCACGCCATGCATGCGTGGCAAAGCCTGTCCTGCGATGACATGACACCGACCCACTGCTTGCTTGCCAGCGTCAGACGCTGGGACAGAAGCGTGGAAGGGTGAACATCACCACATCTGTGGGCATCGTCATGCAATGTCCGCCCGCTGCAGACTCCTTTCCCTATGGAGTACGGAATATAGAACCCTAGGGCTAGGAAGGGACCTTAGAGGTCTTGCAGTCCAACCCCCTGCTCGGGGAAGGAAACCAACCAATGGTTGTCCAGTCTGTTTTCTGAAAATCTCCAGTGATGGCGCACCCATAACTCCGTCAGGGCAAGCTATTCCATTGATCTTGTGAGATCATGAAGAAGATTCACAAGCAACAGTGAGACTAACAAGCCAGGATCGGAGATAGCAAAAAGCAGCTTTGTAAACGGGAGGAAATTTAGCAATTGTTGTCTTGTTCGATAAAACACAGCTTAAAGAACGGCAGCACTGCACTCTGGGCAAACTCGACCAAGGGTGGTTCAGAATGCCCCTTCCATTTTTAAAAAGGCTTGGGGAAACCAGCCATCCGTTATTTTATGGTTCGCCACACGCTCGGCCAGACGTTCGCACTGGGTGTGGCATTTTGATTCACCTATCTGGCCCTTCCCAGGGAGCTGGGAGAGGCAGCTGTTTGACGGTGTCAAAAGTACCATCGCAGGGCGTAGACTGTTCCGAGTTAAGCTGCTTTTTGCAAATGACTGATCGGGATTGTGTGAATGCCGATGATGTCGTTATTACGGATTTAATAGCCGTGCCCGCTACCTGACTGCCTTCTTTCTTTCCTGCTGATCTGAAGAAACGTACATTTTCATCTCGTCTTTGACGCGCTGCAGCTGGGTTTCGAGAATCTAAAAAAAAAAAGAAACATCTGGACTTAGGCCTCAACCGGCCCACCTTCCTGCCCAGAAAAATCCCGAGTTTCTTTCACCAGCGTACCATTTTCATGCAGTTGACCTGGTGATAGTTGCTTTCTTCCCGTAAACGCTCCTCCTGAAGGCTCTTCACCTCCTGAGAGGAGAAAAGGGACATTTTGAAGAAGGGGGAGGATCAGCCGGGCAGGGGTGGAGGTGCAAGACAAGGTTCCTGGAAGCCCCCCTCCCCCTGATGCCGTTGGACGGAAGCACCCATCGTCCTTGACTGATTTGGAGACCGACAATGACTGAAGGAGGTGAGCTTCTCGCTCCTAAAATATTCTACCTCCCTTTTTGTCCAAAGAGGACAAAAGAAAACCTGAAACGGTGGCTGGGAGATTTAATTGGTCTACGCAGGGATTGGATGTCGCTATCGTATCTTACAGCCACAACTCTGAGCAGAGGCTACATTTTGGAACACAGGGTTCCATCAAATAAATCTGTTTTGCTGAACTCCAAACCTGAACATCCCTTAGTACAAATCCAGCCCGTTATGTGTGTGTGTGTGTGTGTGTGTGTGTGTGTGTATAGAACAGGAAGGGCAAGATGGAGAGGAATTCTCCCTGTCTCCTGCTGGCCTACCTGCTCCAGGGATGAACGCCTGCTTTCCAAGCCAGCGGCGCAGCTGTCGTACTGGGATTTCTTCTCTTCGCATTCTTGGGTTAGCTCCTGGAGAGGAGAAAAGGTGGGTGGACACGACAGGTGGGCCCTGGCAGGTGGCCTGGGGCTCAGTCTCGCAGTCTGACCTCAGCAACTGGTGCGCAGAGGCACCTACATAATCCCAAGAGACCCGTGAGCCTCGCCGTGTGGGAGAAGCCTAGAGATGTAGCACGCTTAAGGCAGCCATGGGGGAATTCCCCACGGCGCTCGTGGTGCAACAGGGAAGTTTCTGACTTGAGCTGCATTTGAAGCAAAATGGGGAAGGACCTTAGTTCACGTTTCTGAGCCCCCCTTTCCCGAAAGCAACCCAGTGCACTGTGGGAAAGTGGGGAAGTTCCAGCCGCATCCTGAGCATTGCCTGCACTCACCTGGCACCTCTGTCGCAGCTGCCTGAGGTCTTTGATGATCGGGGCCAAGCTCAACTTTTTATCGGCTACTAGGGTGTTCAGTTTTTTCACCTGGATGGAAAGGCGAAAGGTGACAGTGCTGGGAGCGAAGCTGCTCAACAGAAGCTAAGGTAGACCAGGAAGAACTTACCACATTTAGAAGGAAGTCAGTAAGCAAGCACCCTTAAGACTTACCAGTATATACTGAGTCAGCCTATGGCCCCAAATAATCTGGCTCCTTGTTTTACCGACCCCGGAAGGAAGGAGGCAAGGCTGAGTCAACCTTGAGCTGGTCAGGATCGAACTCCTGGCTCTGGGCAGAGTTAGCCTGCAATGCTGCATTCTAACCACTGCGCCACCGGGGCTCTTGTAAGGGTTGGAAGAGGGTGGGGAGGGTTAGGCCAGCCCATTCTCCTCCCCCTGCCCTTGTAAAGCCTCTGGACTGTACCATATCGGACATGTTGTCCAGAGTTCGGCCCTTCATTTCATCCATTTCGCTCTTGACGGCCGACACCCTCTCCAGCTCCTCCTGGGTGTAGCTGTACCCGGAGATTCCTTTCTTGTCTTCGATGGCTTGCTAGAGGAAGGAGGAGAGAGACAAGACTGTCAGGAGGGATCAGGCTCCAGAGGCTCTCCAGAAGCTCCAGGATCCGACTTGTTATTTATTTATTTAAGAAAATGTAAAGGCTTCCCAAGTCAGCATCAGGGACGCCTGGTGGATCACAAAGATAAAAATCCAATATAACAAGCAATCAAAAGCAGGACTACACACACACACACACACACACACACACACACACACACACACCGGTGACAACAATCAGACAATCAAATTAGCCATTTGAGGGGGGGGTGTCCATCCTGCTCTTGGGTCCCCAGGCCTGTTGGCAAAACCACGTCTTGGGCCGGGCCTGGCGAAGGAGTGTCAAAGTGGGGGCCAATCTTATCTCCCTGGGGACACAGGGTGGGTTCTGAGAGATGAAGCCCACAGGCCTTTAAACGCCGCCTGCTTTAAAAGATAAAAAGCTTTAAACACTGGACCAACTACAATCCTTAGCTGATTTGCAAAGAAGAAAATAATCACAGAAGTGGCCAGTGGGATGTGAAATGCCATGGTAACCTGGCTGTCCGCAATTACGTTTCAGCCTGTGACAGCACAGCTGGATTCACGCCCGCTAGACCATGGTTTAATTCCCACTTATTCACTAAGCCGCAACTGGCTGGGTTTCCACCACGCATGAATCAAACAAGCCACGTTGCATAAACCTAGCTAATGAGTTTGCCGTTCTTCCTCGTCTCCCCCGCCAGAGCTCCCCAGGATCCTCTCTGGAATTTGAGATGGCCAACAACCCCCCCCCCAGGCGGTCCGGCTTTAAGGACCGGAGGGACAATCACCAACTGCTGCTGAATGTCTTGGTGCCGCTCTTTCAGGAGCTCTTCCGTCCTCTGCAAGATGCCGTACTCGGCTGTGATCTCCGCTATTTCCAGGCGCTTCTTCTTGTAAAGGGTGTTCTTGCTTCGGAGCTTGTTAACGTACCGCTTAAACTGAAATGAGAAGGGTTACAATCCTCGGCCATTCAAAGAACTGGGGTCCAGCTCCTGCCCTGACGACAGAAGTCACCCCTCCCTTCTCTTTCAAAAGGCAGAGAAATCGAGGAATTAAGCTCTCCTGGGTGGAAATAGAAAGCTCACCCTTAAAGATGGGCGTTTAGATACATTCGTGTGTTTTATATACCTCCCCCAAACTAAAGGATTTGCATTTCTTGGTTCGGCTTTTCAATGTCAAAAAAACAAACGCAACAAAACAGATCTGGGGTGCACAAAACCCTCCCCAGCGTAAAACATTGCGTCCCTTTTGAAGAACAAATTCTTACAGTCCGAGATGAACCTGGTGTGAGAACCCCACACGCCAATAACTGTATGCGCTATAAAAAGTCTCCCGGGCAAAGAGCCCATCTTCAAATCATGCCAGTTCATCTGCCACCTTTTGCCAAGGTCTCCTCCGCTTTCCTAGGCTCCTGCAACTATTTTTAAACCAAAAGCTGTAAAACGTTACAGCGAGAGAGCAAAGCCAGACTTTGTATTTTAAACCCTCTCATATTCTAAAAAGACAAGGTCCCGACTGCTGGAAGAACAACTGTTATTTACTGCCCACACCACTCGGAACAATGCTGAGGGGAAGGCCGCAGGAATTGCACAACGTGACAACAAGGCAACGGGATGAAGGAAAATCCTGCTTGTTTGGATGTCAGTGGGGAATGCCAGGATGCAAACTCCTTGTCGGGGGTTACGGTGCACATTCACGGGAACCCAAGCAGGTTGAGTCCCCAAAAGGTATTTTTATGCAATGCCTGTTGGAGGAAAAATGCCTCTGTTTGCTTGTGGAGGTTTACAAGGATCGATGGACTTCCAAAAAAAAAAACCACACAAAAAAACAACAAACCTGCCTCCCCACAAACCCCTTTAAAAAGCAGCCCGAACCAAACCTCAGTCCCAATTTTCGGAAACTGCTATGTCTGATCGCCTGAGGGAGCTTCCAGTTCATGACAAGGTGGCTGTTTCCCAATCTGAAAAACCTGGAGAGGTACTGGGGGAAAATACCACAGTGCTGTTGCACGGAGCAGAAAAACGGAAATACTTCAAGCTTTCAACCATGAGCCTAAATTGCTCTTCCTTTGCTTGGCTGGGATGCAAATTCACTCCTGCAGAATGCCCCCCCCTCTCAAATCCTTGCCTTCCTTTAACTTCCCAAATCCTGTTGAACCGACTGCAATTCTCCCCCCAACCAGGGGGAGAGGTTAAGAGATTTTTCAGCAGGAGTCCTGTAGAACAAATGTGGAAGAAATGAAACGGAGAGCAGGAAAAATGAGAGAGTTCCCCTAGATTTGAGGTGAAACAGGGAACGTTGCCAGAAAGGGGACTCTTCCGTATCTTGACTGGGGCACGCCTGCCCAAGCTGGATTAAAAAACCCAGTTTCCATAAAGCACTCTTCCTTTCAGCCTTCTCACTTGGTGAAAGAGGTAGATAAAACCAGAGAGTTAACACTTGCTTTAGTTTCCTCTCCCACCCCAACTCGGGAAGAGAAAGGGAGAAGTAAAAACAAAAACAAAAAAAAGACAAAAATTAAGCTCCCAACCGCCACCTCAATGAGATGAAAAAAGACTCTCCTTCATTATCTCAGCGGGGAGCCCTAGAATAAAGTTTGCAGAAGCCTCACGCTAAAAAACAGTGGAGCAGTTTTATTGCCCATCCAATTAATGTACTAAGGGCTCGGCAGGCAATTAAGAGAGCAAATTGCTGGCCGTGACAAGCTCTGGACCAATCACTCACTCAACAAGTCTCACGATAGCTGCAGGGGAGCGTCACTTTAAGGGTCCCTTCCCTTCTCGGTGACCGAAAATAAGCCCCCTCAATGTCTACCAGAAAGGGGAAAGAGGAAGGCAACCGGGAAACCACACCCATGCCCATGTGCCTGACTCCATCCTACTCTGATGGAAGAAAAATGGGATGCGTTCTTTAGATGGGCCAGGCAGGCAATTCTTAAGAGTAATTGCCATTTCTGGCTCGTTCTGCCGTTTGCCGGCATGGAGTTTGCCTTATTTTAAAAGCTTCGCTCTCAATTTAGCTGGAGGCCTTCTTGGAGACCCCAGTTCTGAACAAATGGAAACATCTGGGAAACCTCTGGCTTCGGAGTGCTTGGGTTTTCAATAAAAATCTTCTGGCATCCAGCTGCTGTGACAGAACACGCTCGGGTGGCTTCCAATAAACCTGCTGATCCTTCTTCAGTTTTTAGGGTGACCCAAAAGCCTAATCTGTCCATTTTTTTTCCTTCCTAACTTTGGCTAACAAGATGCCAAAGGAAGGACAAAGGAGAGACACAAAGGCCGAAGGTCCAGTCCCGCCGGCCACGTCTAAGGCTCTTTTGACCGAGCCTGCTGCTCCATTTCTTTTATCGTTACCGCCACGATGGCCAATCGCCAAGAGACGGTGAGTTCTAGTCCTGCCTTAGGTGCGAAAGCTGGCTGGGTGATTCTGGGCTACCTCACAGGGTTTTTTGTTGTTGTAGGGAAAATAGGAGGAAGAAGAAGAAGTATTACGTATGTTCATCCCCCTCTTTGTTACTTATAAAAACGGGATAAAGACCTAATTCCTGAATGGAAAAAAACAACCCACCTACCAGGAATCCTGCCTCCCGGGAACTTTTCAACTGTGAAGAGTACAATGTACCGTGAAAGGGAGCTAAAATTATCCCCGATTTACCTAAGATCACTTGTAACTGAACCATCTCGCCTTCTCTCTCATGCAGGCATGCAATTCCCCGATTTTTACGGTTTGATAGCTGCAGGCAGAAGCTTCCCAGCCTGGCCTGGATTTCCTATTAACGCTGCCCTCCTTTCTGCTTTAGCCCTCGCACACCTTCCCCAGTTTCCCTAAAAAAAAAAAAGCCCCATTATTAAATAAACCCACCCGCTCTTTTCTGCTGCTTGCACAAAGGCGGGTCTTTGCTCCTCCCCAACGGGGGAAAACCATGAGCCTCAGCTGACCTTTCTGGCCAGGAGGTGTTAAGACCTCGGCTGAGGATACAATGGCTGGCATGTAGCAGTCCAGGCAGAAAAGGCCTTGATTCATTGGGGCACCAAACTTAGCCAGAGAGAGGCCATCAGGCAGGCCAGCAATTCAAGCCCGTGAGGCGGGAGCGGCAGGCTGGAAGCCACTGGAGTCTCATCGCAAGTCATTAACGGCTCCAACTTCATGTCTAAAGCATTAATGCAAGCTCCAGGTTTGGCACTCGTCTGCGAGCCCATAAGGATGGCCTGTCTCAAAGCAGTGGGTCTTTAGGCTGGCACTCTCCCGCTTTCTCGCAGCTGGGAAGGAATCCCGGGGAAGTCCCAAAACCAGCAAGAGGACATTCACGTCATCATGACTTAAGACCTGGGTTCAGGTCTCCTGACTCGCTGGTTCAGCATCCTTTTGATTCCTTGAAAAGAAACTGCTGCTTTGTGGCTCGGAGCCTTTCAGAGCCCTCAGAAGGTTAAAACAACAACAACGAGGAGGGCGAAATCCAATGGTGCTAAATCAAAATAACTTCCACCAAGGTCAAACTCAGCCCCGAGCTTCTTTGCTCTCAGATACCTTTGTTGGGGTCAGGAGATTTAAAACATCCCTCGTTGGGTAGAAAGAGAGAGCAGGAGGGGGGTCGAAATATACAACAGTATAGGATCAAGCCTGCAATACATGGGGTTATTCAGCATTAGTGGCTCTCATAAGGCAGCCCTGTTCTTTGATGGCACTCCAGTCAAAAAAGGCGGCGAAGACACACAGCTCAGATGGCTTCGAAAAAGGGGCCGTGACTGAGAACCAATAGCTATCGTGGGAAGCGAGCCTGTGAGTTGTGTACGTCTTCATCTTTTCTTCGTTCCATCCAGTAATCCGGCCATAAACTCAGCAGCTAATTCTCCCATTTCCATGCTCTAATTTATTTCCACATTAAGCTACTCAACTAATGGTTCTCACTAGATGTGTTGACAACGTGGAATTTTTTTGTGATGTACTTAAAACCTCACGGAGGGACAACAGATAAGATCCTTCGCCTCTGTGGTGGGACATGTTGCTGCTGTGTAGTAACCACTGCTGGCACGAGGCTCGCAAAGCACAGAGACTTCCCGAAGCTTTGCTCCTACAAACGCTTGGCTTGAAACATGTCTGCTGGAGAACTACAGATGCCAAGATCGTGGAGTAAGTCCTGCACTCATCATTCTCCCAGATAACAAGGGAAGCCATCTTGGGACACCCCCCCAAGCCACTTTTTCTAAAATGGCTGCTTCCCTCACTGAAGAGTCCTTACCTCATCGCCTTTCAAGACTTCTGTCCCGTCCAGCTCCCGAGCCTGGCTCGACTTCTGGAACATTTGCTTCTCCAGGCTGGCAAGCTCTTCCTTGGCGGTCTGAAGTTCCTCTGCCTTGGCTGTTTTCTTCCGCGAAATGATGGAGGCCTGCGGGTGTTTAGTATTAGGGAATTTAGTATTCGGTATTAGGGAATCGACGAGGAGGAGGCTGTGAAAAGAGCGGAGATGCCAATCTCAGCAGCAGGTTAGGTGGCAGGGGAATTCTGGGAGTTGAAGTCCAGCCAGGCTGGGGCTGTGAATTCTGGGAGTTGAAGTCCACACACCTTAAAAACTGCCCGGGAAGCAGTATGCTAGACACATTTGCACGTTATCATTTAAATCAGGGCTGGCAACTTTTAAGACTTGTGGATTACATTTGTTTTAGGTCTTGTTGGATTCTAGAAGCCCAAGGAGGCCAGTTTTTCTATACAGCCGACTGATATGTAACATCTAACGCAAGAACAAATAATATTCAAGGCAGAACTACGTATTACATCTAAAATATCACAGGGAAAAACACGCAGCCACTTATGTGACAAAGGCCTTCAAATGAAAGCCGAGGCTGGTGTTTTTAGCCATTCAAAAGGCAGATTTTTGCCACTGTACAGGTAATTTTGAAGGTACCTTCCAACATCTGGCTGAAACCATTCAGTCTGGGTGTTATCCAAGCCCTTTGCTTCTCCCAACTGGACCCATGGCGACAAATGGTGTTAAGAAACGCCCAGGGCACTCCAGGAAAGCCGACGAAAGGGTCCCGTGGAACTGGGCAGAGATGCCACCTGTCCTAGACTAAGTGAGGAGTCCTGAATTCCTGGAATGGCTCCTCCGAGGGAGGTCAGCACTTTATAGAAAGAGCCAACTGGCCTCTTGTGCCGGCACATTATGTAGCATTCTTAGCCTTGGAACACAAGGCTCACAAACACAAAAGGCCCTGGATCACAGGCACTAACTACCCAAAATTGTATCTTGTCCCACCCATTAAATTATGGTTGGCTAACAGCTCTGGCATCACGAGAGGCACACGAGCACAATTTCCACCATGTGGAGAAATCTGCGAGGCTTCAAGCCCCAAAGGCTGTGGGATTTTAGTGTGCAATACAGACGGTCCTCGACTTACAACAGTTCATTTAATGGACCTTTCGAAGTCACAATGGCCCTGGGGAAAAAAAGGGCCATTTTTCACACTTACGATGTTGCAGCGTCCCCACAGTCCCGCGATCAAAATTCAGACGCTTGGCAACCGACTCATATTTATGACGGTTTCTGTGTCCCAAGATCACGTGATCCCCTTTCGCAATCTTCTGACAAGCAAAGTCCAGAGGGAAGCCGGATTCGCCATGTTACTAATTGCAGCGAATTTGGCTTCTCCCGTTGTGGCAAGAAAGGTCGTAAAATGGGGGCAAAACAGGCTTAACAAACGTCTCACTTAGCAACATAAATTTTGGGCTCAATTGTGGTCATAAATCGAGGACCACCTCTATTCAATTTCTCCTCGTGCTTCTCCTGCAAAGAACTTGTTCTTACCTGTTGCCGGTACATCGAAAATTTACTGTCAATCGGTTCATACTTCATCATCCTCTTCTCAGTTAATTGATTGATCTGGGCATTGACCTCCTTTATCTGGAATGATAGGACAGGGTCATAAACACAAACCAAGTTTGCAGGCAGAAATCAGGTTCCAGAAATAGGCTAACTTCTCAATAACAGATTCGTATGAGGTGGCTTTATGGTTTCTGGAATTTTGAGTTAACTCTTCTAAAATTACGCGGCGAGTTCTAAAATAGCAAATGGCAAGCGTCTGTTTTTCATTTTGGCGTCCTTTTCAGCGGTTAAAACCATTTGTCAGCGAGCGAGTCAAGCCAAAATTCTAGAGCCGGAAGGGGGTTGTTAGGCTACGGAGTCCAACAACTTGCTCAGTTCAGGAATCCCAATTAAAAGTCCCATAACAGGTGCAGTTCAACCTCTGCTTACACAAATTCAGCGAACGGGCAGGCATTCGTGGCTTGAATTTGCCTATATTCTATCAAAAACCAGATAATGACGAGTCTTGTGAAAGCGAAGATATATCTGGAACAATGATTCGTTATTAACTATGCTCAAACTGGTGATTGAGAAAATACTGGGTGAGGAGGCTGCATTGGGACTGCAGATCTAAACTACAGCTATTATATTACCTACTTAAACGAGATTGGTTTCAAGGCCGTCTCCAGTTTTACAGCCAAATCCATACTTTTAAAGTCTCAGTTTCCCCATCCCGACTGCTGTGATTTATCTTTTGAAATAAAGATACACCACAAGAGCCTTCTGGTTCATTCCCACTGGTTAGAATGACACTGTATAAATCAAGGCGTTTTACTGGGCAGGAAGCTGCACCTGTAAATCTATTTAAGTCTATTTCTCTGTAAATCTCTTGGTTTCCCTCCACCTCGCTCCACTGCTTCTCAGCCGGTCAAACCATGAAAGAGGGACGCTCACCAATACCTGTTACTTTGCTCCTCACTCAAGGTGATATTTTACTAGAAACAAACAGCCTGATGGCACCTTAGCTACCACGGCTTCTTTGAGGCTTGTGCGGATAAGGAAATGGATATTGATTCGTGTATTTATTAACCCAGAGGGAGAAAACTGACTTTCCAATCATCTGGCACTTCATGAATGAGGACGGTTTGTCGTTCCAGCTCCTGAATGTTGAAAAGGGTCTCCTGGGATAATCCCCACGGAGGCCAAGGTTATCCTGAGATGACCCCCTCCATCTATTTCAGGGCATGTGGACAATGCCTGGGCAGTTGTAATAGAGGGCGAATGTTAAGCCAGTTTAGGCCTTCGCAAGGGAGTGGATTACAGCTCCCATGCTTCCTAGCAATTATCCTCAGCCCTGGTCTAAAGTGGCCTTCAAAACAGCAGGTTTGTTAGTTGGTTCATGTGTGTGTGTGTGTGTGTGTGTGTGTGTGTGTGTGTGTGTTACTTTCCCTATTAAGGAGAATATCTGCAGCTCAGGATTGAAATGAGGGGTCCTTGCTGCTCTCTGCTTTTTCTTTTTTTTTTTTTTTGCAGACGTTTCACTACCCATTTTATTTTCCTGCCCACCTACTTTGGATTCCAGCTCGTTGAGATCGGACTGGCCCATGGCTGGCTCAGCCACCACTTTCTGCAAGAGCAGCAAGGACTGTTTCTTCGCTTCCAGCTCTCTAGGAAACTTCTCGGAGACCAAATAAGTGTTGAACTTTGTCTCTTCTTCTAGACTCTTCATTAAGCCTGAACAAGAAAGCAGAACAAAAACCCTCACATCCGCCTGTGTCTAAACAAAGGGAGGAGAAGGGCCATTTAGCGTCAGGCTGTAATAACTGTAATTTAGACCCAGCTATTTAAGCGGCAGATTGCATTAATTTCTGTGGGAACCAATAAGGAGGGAGGTCCCCTGTGTTTCAATTTGCAGAGATAAATATACGGCATGTTAGCATAGGAAAAGTAAGCTGGAGAAACCCCAAAGCACAGAGATTTTTGTAGAAAGAGATGTCATTTCCCCCCACCCACCCACCCGTTTCCTGAACAGGGATAGAAAATGAAAGAAGAATTTTCAGCCTAGGCCAGTGTTTCTCAACCTTGGCAACTGGAGGAAGGCTGGGGAATTCTGGGAGTTGAAGTCCACACATCTTTTAAGTCACCAACATCGAGAAACATCGGTCAAGCTCTTCTCCACAGAGCAGACACAGCAGGTCTTTCCAACTTTTGTATCTTGTGGCTTTAATGGGCAGCAGGAACACAAAGCAGAGTCACTGGTGAATGACCCAACATTTCTCCTAAGCTTGGAAAGCTCACAACCTGCAAAAGGACGAGAGGCACGACGGCTCCGATTCTATGACGCCCAGAGCGTTTTTCTATTTCAAGCTTGTCCTCGGAAGCTTTGGGAGACACGGCTTATTGTTAGAACATGGCGCATCATCATGGCTTGTTAGGGATGGATAGCACCAGCCAAAATTACATGACGGGTTTTAATTCCGTTTTTCTGGGGCTGGTTTGATATTTCAGGGATGCTCGTTTCTCCTCCTGTAAGTCAATAAACCATCAGCCATCCATTTCTTGGTGTCAAAAAGCAGGTTAGACGTGCATTTTCAGAGAGGAACAAAAAAACACACACCAGCTTCCCCCCCGTCCATTGTGATAAATAATAATAATAATAATAATAATAATAATAATAATAATAATAATAATAATAATAATAATAATAATGTAATAAGTGACTGCAACCGGTCCTGAGACACCCAGAAAATCTTGCCATTCAGCGACTGTTCCCACATGCACACATGGAGGTGGGGGGGAAGGGTGGGGTCTACTTTGAAAACTGCCCACTTCAGACTGTGAGACTACCCCCCCCCCCCGGGGACCGAAAGCTCTCCTAATTTTCCCCGAGTTTGACTGAGCGTCTTCAAAGAATCTCAACTTTGGCAAGGAGGCCAGAGGAGAGAGAAAAATAAAAATAAAATAAACTCTACTTTAGGGTTGCCTTTTACCCTTCATCGTCTTTTTTTTCCAACGCTTCTTTGTGGAGCGTCTGAGGCCAGACCCTGCCCAGGGCTTCCGGACCCTCGAGAGCCATTTTGCCAGCGGCATCGTTACGTGCGAAAAGCTGTGAGTTCGTATTCATCCGGAGTCGCTTTTTCCCCCACCTCTTCTTAGAAGAAGAAGAACAAAAAAAAAGCCATCTGCCCACACTTGGGGGGGGAGGGGGGGAGAGGCAGGTTGTTTTTGTAAGGCTGTGCTAAGGAACGTGCGCTAAGGAGAGAGGAAGATGTGGCCATCTCCATCCAACTGCCTGCAGTTCAGTTCAAGAGGAATAGCGCTTCTCTCCCGAGGCTTAAGGCCCTCGAGAAGGCTGGTGCTGTGCCTGCAAAACGAGACAAAACAGTCACCAATGCATCATCCAGGGACAAACCTTCCCCGTCGCTATATGTTGCAGAGCCAGTACAGAATGGGAGCTAAGATGCTGGACCAGAACAAGGAAGTTCTTTAAGCCAGCATTTCTCTACCTTGCCTCCTTTAAGACTGTGCGGACTTCACTTCTCAGAATTCCCCAGCCGGTCAGCCGTTGTACCTGAATTTTTTTGGCTGCTACAGGTTGTCCTTGACTTACAATCGCAACGGAGCCCAACATTTCTGTTGCTAAGGGAGACATCTGTTAAGGGAGTTTTGCCTCATTTTTTTACGATCTTCCTTGCCACAGATGTGAAGTGAATTTGGCTTCCCCCACTGACTTTGCTTGTCAGAAGGACGCAAAAGGGGACCACGTGACCCCGGGACGCTGCCACTGTCGTTAAGTATGAGTCAGTTGCCAAGAGGCTGAAGTTTGATCACGTGATCATGGCCATGCTTCAAAGGCCGTAACTGTGAAAAACAGTGTTTTTTTTCCAGTGCCACTGTAACTCTGAACAGTCACTAAATGAATTGTTGTAAGTCGTGGACGGCCTGTTCCAAGTCATTAAAAAAAACAAGCGACGCTTCAAATGCAAGGGAAGATTAAATCACCAATGTAGTTCAGCATATTTCTCTAGGTCCTCTTTAAGAAGGACCCTTACACCCTTACACTCTCCTTTTTACACAGGAGAGGCCCCGGCTGTTTACGCCCGATTTCCAAAGCAGAAGTCAGAATACTTGCTGGTGATGTTTGGAAAGCTCCTGTCAACCATCTGCAAAAATAAGTGGGAGCTGTATGCTGATTTTTTTGGGTTTTGACATTCTTGAATCTAATTCTTCTAATCCTCGTGTTGATAATAACAGAGACAAGGACCAAAGATTTAAGTCGTTCTGTCGACACTATAAACACCGGTGGTTTTCATTTTTGCCAGGGGAAGAAAAAAAAATATTCTACAGCAGAATGAGGCCTATTGCAAGATTTGGGGCTTCTGATTGCATTCGTCAAAATTATTCAAGTTTATATAGTCTGGGCTTACCAAATAAATAAATAAACAAGCAGGGTGAAGACTGCAAACTCCTTCTGCTGGTATAAAGTAGCTCCTTAGCAAGCTCAGAGGCTAATTGGGATCTCAACCAGGCTTCCCGACCTTCTGCCTATCCGCAGCGATAACTCAGAGCACTCCAACTGAAAATCCCCGTGTCTTTAAAGCACTTAATCTGAGACGACCATCATTCAGTGCTATTCAGCTCTGTCAACAGCTGATGTCATCAGTTCTTAGCAGGAAAGACCTGAGGGTATCTCAGTCCAGCTTACGCAGGGGACAAACCACGCAGGCCTGCTGGAACCCAAGAGGAAAGGCCATCTTTCGGAGCTTCAGTTTTAAAAATAGGGCAGCGGGCTGTCTTTGAGCAGATCCATCTGGTTTCCCTAAAAAAAGACCCTACTAGCCCTTCACTGCGATGGTTTTCTCAGAGAGAAACAGAAATAGGAAGCTGTGAAATTGGACCAAGCCAAACCCTGAAAATGAAAACATGTAAACTCGGAGGGGTTGGCAGGGGGGGAATTATAGCTTTTGCTTTTTTAGTGCAGGGTTGTTTAAAGTGAGCGTTTTTGGCAGACCACCAGAAGGCTGTGTGTGTGTGTGTGTGTGTGTGTGTGTTGGGGAATATGGAAGACTCCCACTTACTTTCTGGCTTTGAATCCACGGCTGCGTGACGCATATCCTTGAGCTGACGTCGGACTCGGTTTAGCTGCTGCTCTGCGTGAAAAAGCTGGGGGGGGGGAGTGGGGGGTGAAATAAGCAGGGGGTTATTCAGCCACCTGATTCTTTGGAAATATAGCTTCATGCCAAACCAAAAAGGGAATCTCTGTGAAAGAGTGGCTAAAGAGATGGAGAACACACACAGAGCACTCTCTGTTCCAGGAACCAGGGGACCTTGAAATGGCAGATTTGGCAAGACAAACTGTCCACCTGTTGTGCCAACTCTGCGCAACTTTCATTTATTTACTTTTTTTAAAAAAATGGACCCGGTTAACATTGTGTTGGCGAAAATGGAGAAAGTGGAGAAAATCTTCCTAGCAAGCTCAGGGGATTCGTCTGTGAACTCAAGAGGAAGATGGCAGAGGCTGGCAAGCAAGGCCCCTTGCTCCCCGAGGTCCAGCACAGGGAAGCAGGCAGGGAGTTCATGCGAACCCCGATTTCTCCACAACTTGGGAGCTTAAGAGCCAGTTTAAAAAAGGGGGGGAGAATACAGGTCGTCCTCAACGTACGACTGAGCCCCCAAATTTCTGTTACTAAGCGAAACATTTGTTAAGTGAATTTTGCCGCATTTTACGAGCTCCCTTGCCACAGCTGTTTAATGAACCGCTGCCGTTGTGAATAGCACGGTTGTTAACCGAATCTGGTTTCCCCATCTGACTTTGCGTGTCCGAAGGTCACGAAAGGGTTCGCCAGATACCGGGAGACTGCGACCGTCGGCAGTGCGAGTCAGTTGCCAAGCGTCTGAGTTCTGATCGTGCGGCCACGGGGATGCTACCACGGGGCGTAAGTGTGAAAAGTGCCCTTGTAATTTCGAACAGTCGCTGTTGTGAGTCAAGGGCTGCCCGTGCCGAACCAACAAGAACGCTGGCATCTCTGAGGAACCCCAAGACGCCGAGGAGAAGAGTTGGGCCGGTACCTGGTTCTTCTGCTCCTGCTTCTGCTGGGTGAGATTTTCCTCCTGCTCTTTCTCCATCCGGAGCTGTCGGGCCATTTCAAGCATCCGCTGATGGTTCTGCACCGTCTCCACCTGGGGAGAAAGGGGGCAAGCCGAGCCAGTGAGCGGAGAAAGCCGTCGGAGGGATCATGTGTCTCACAGGTTCGCGCCATGCTTCTTTCCTGTCCTCAAGGCTCTGAGGAGCTGTCATCTCCTCAGGCTTCGAGATCTTTGGAAGTCCTGGAGGCCTGCCTGGAGAAGGTTGCCTTTCCCCCTGGGAGACATCGGATGCCTTCTCCAGACTCACAGCTTGTAAACCTTAATGCCTGTTTGCATTCCTGAGTGAAACCTGCCAGCCACTCCGCCCACTTACTTACTCGCTTCCTCAGGCGTTCCACTCGCTTCATCAGCTGGTCCTTCTCCTCTTCCATTGCGGTGATATCCTGGTTGCAACACAGACACAAATCAGTGGCATATTGGAAGCGTGAAGGAACATTCAGCCCTGAAAAGCAGAAATCCCTACAAAGAGAATATCAGTCAATTCAGCTCAGGGTTCCAGTTGCGTTATTTTAAGTGCGCCAATTAGAATCAAGCCAACATGTTCAAAGGAGGAATTAGGCCTTACTTAATAGCAGGAATGTCCAACCTCGGCAACTTTAAGACCTGTGGACTTCAGTTCCCAGAATTCCCCAGCCAGCTATGAATGAGTAATTCTGGGAGTTGAAGTCCCCAGAATTAACAAATCTTAAAAGTTGCCAAGTTTGGACAACCTTTTATAGAATTTGTGGAGGTGCAGAAATCAATCAAGGTTTCTATAAATTCTCAGGGACTTCAATTCTCAATTCGTCTCGACTTCAGGCAACCAAGTAGTTGTGAATTGGCAAGTGGCCTTCTAAAATATTTCTGAGCAGGATGTCAATATAAATTTAGACCGAAGTGGCTTTACCTGCTTATAGAAATGTTATGTTCATTTTCAGAGCAAGCGTTAAAATTGTGCTGGCCTAGATACATTTTTAAAAATTCAACTAACTGAAATGGAACCATTTTCTTTAACAAGGCCATTTTGTGAATAATACAATTGTTTTTGTGAATAATAAAATTATTTCCCAGGGAATTGAAAAATGTGGGCGCTTGTGGGGAGAGGCGAGGGGGCACGTGACACCGTACCTGTCATGACATAATAATGCATTGCAAAATAATGTCATGATATAGTGGATGTGAATTATAACATTTCCTGATTGAGATCATGGCAAAGTCGATGGCCCTGGGGCTTCTACGCTCAAACAGCTGTTCAGAAATCTCAGCATTGTTACCCTTCTTATTTCTGTCGTTGAGAAGCCAGATGTCTTGAGCTGTTCACATTCTTTATGCAAGCTTTTAAAAGCTTCCATGAGTTCTTCATACTGCCAAAGAGAAAAAAAAGGTGATCTCTAATGCCGAAATTATAATCCCATTAATTATGAGCACAATCGTGCCTACTTGAGTTATATCCCGAGTGATCCCTGATCTAAGCACAGGTCAACAAATTAATAGATGTAAGTTGTCTCCTGAAAGGACCCATTTTAGGGATCCAACCTTTTCAATGAAACCCCCAAACACCTTTGGCCTGCCTTGAAAGAACAAAGCACAAAAAACCAAAAGCAACTGCACACATAAAATTGTTGCAATGAGATGACATAAAACATGATCTCTAGCCCCCTCAAAATAAAAGATATACATTAATACGTAACTGTTACGTATTAATGTGTGTGTGTGTGTATATACACATACATACATACACACATACGCATGCACACACACACACACACACAGAGGGAGAGAGAGAGAGCGCAAAATCTTAGGGCTCACCTCAGCAGATGGAAACTTGTCAAGCATTTCCTTAGGACACATTTAAACAAACCCAAAGAGGTTTGTCCATGCTCTGCCTTTGGTTTGCCTGCCTCACAAGCCAGCCCTGAATAGGTTTTTTTTTGTGCCCATCTTTCTTGCATACGGCATGAGAAATATGTGGTCAAGGCTACCTGTCTGTTCGTATCAGCCACCGTGTCGTCCTGGAGGAACTCGGTTGGCACGTCGACCCTGATCAGAAAGCGGGCCAAGTAGGACCTTTTCTTGAGCTCAGAGGTCCTCTGAAGGAGCCAATGCAGGACCGGGTGAATGACAGGCTTGCTCCCCGTAACTAAGCCTTGTCGGAAGGCGCTCCTGCAATAACAGGAATGAAATGGTTCAAAGATTAAGAATAGTGGCAGCCAAGAGTTACCGTATTTTCCGGCGTATAAGACGACTGGGCGTATAAGACGACCCCCTACATTTCCTGTTAAATTATAGGGTTTGGGCTATTTTCAGCACCCGGCGTATAAGACGACCCCTGACTTTTGAGAAGATTTTTATGGGTTAAAAAGTAGTCTTATACGCCAGAAAATACAGTAGCAGTTTTCTTGCCTAGCTATCGAAAGGTTGAGGGTCAGTTGAATCAGTTTTTCAACCTCAAGGGCACCAGTTTCTTGTGTGATTCTTCATCAATCAAACCGTCTCCCAATTTTGGTCAGCTTTTTTTAAAAATATTTTCCCAACAAGCTGCTAATTTCTATGCTTTCAGTTTTCCTCCCCAGCTGCCCTCACAGACAGTGCCTCGATGAAGGCCCAACCCCCTGTATCTATTCAGACAAATGAATTAAAATCTCCCTTTCTCGGCAACTGTGTCTGAGAAGCTGTCTGTAAAAGCTGGCCACAATACACGCCCGGTTTAATTTAGCTCTGGAACCCTGCTAAATGCCATTCTCTTCAGATAAACCTGGCAAATTCCACCATACAGTCATGGCTGCCGTTCAGAGAAATTAACTAATAAGCAGCGACCAATTTGCCATTAATCAATTGAAGCTGCACTGTCCATTTTATGTTGTAAGCTCTTTGGTGGGGGGGGGAAGACTCTGGTGCTTTGTGTTAAAACGGTAGCACCCTCTAGCGTTAAGTAGAATGAATAAAGGGAGCTGAAATAAATACAGTATACGCAGCAGCAGTCCAATCCAGCCTGAACAAAATCAATCTCAAAATCAATAATGGTCATTTGGAAACGGAGTCCAACTGATTTTATTGAGACTTATTCCCACATATATTCATAAACTATTGCTGATGTGGAAAGATAAATACAAAACAAACTGTGTAAGATCGTCATGATTGTCCCCATCCTTACGTTCAACACCTCAACACAGTTAGTCCTCAGAATTCAGATTATCTAATAAACAACAATAACAGTAAAGTGTTATGTGACACGTAAATTACCAAACTGGCGGTTCTATAAGAGATAGTATTGCATTAAACAACAGCTGATTTTACAACAATCCTAAGTGTGTTTTGCGAAAAGGGTTGTTTTTTCCTCTGTTTTTTTAAACGTTTTTAGTAATTTGTAAACTATTCAGAGTCACTGAGAGTTGGGAAGTATGTACATTTAAGACATTACTTTTATTATTACTATTACTGCTACTTACAAGTCACAGGTACCTCCTGGAGGCTTGTATTTAAGAATGCCAAGCAGGGTCAGCATCCGTTTCGCGGTGTGTTCTGGCAACTCTTCTCTAATGTCAACAATGTGCTGAAAGGTTTAATCGTAGTTGAGGTACAACTGACATAATAAAATTCATTACTGCATGCAGCTTAAATGGATCAAATATAATGAATATTAACAGCCTGGGGTTGTTCTATGCAATTTCCCGTAAGTGAAAACATTAGGAATGCAGTCAGATGTGGGCACAGTCTTAGCACATCTAACTCTATTAAGGTGAAGAAAAGGGCCCCATTTCAAGGCACTAAGCCAGCCAGATCTGTTTTTGGTATATGAGCCTTCCACAGTCTGACACCCTGCAGATAAGTTGGCCAAAACATCCACAGTTCCCTAACAGCCCAGCCTTTGCCAGATCTGGGGCCAGCTTGGATAAGACTACTTTAAAGGATCAAGCTATCAGACTGAATCATCACCGCAAAGGTGAAAAAAGATTCCCCGGGGTCATCTAGTCCAACCCCTCTGTAAGATGCGGGGGGGGGGGGGAGGGAAACAGAGCAGGCACTTCCAGCTCATAAGGCACCAACAAATTTTCCAAGCAGACATTTTTGACCTGATAAAGTCTGACGTACCTTGGGGTCAATCTCGCCCAGAACATCGCTGAGCAACTGTAAGAGCTGCATTGACTCCAGAGAATCAAAAGTGATTAAGTTGAAATTCTTTTTGAACGGCTCTTTGTTGAGCTTCTCCACGATGAATTTTAATTGGTCGCTCATGATGGTGTCTAGAAAAGGATCTGCATGAGAGAAGAAAAAAAGAGAAAGAGATTGAAAGGTTGAGGAAGGAGAAGTTGCCGGTACTACGGAGGCTCTCGAAAATCCACTAAAATAGCAAAAGGCGTCAGGAAAGCAGGGTGGGTCAGGCAGGACCTTCAATGGCCACTGCCTTCCACAACCTGGTGTTTCTTCAACCACACCTGGCCCCAAGGTCTTCAGAAAGGCAGCTAAGATCTAGCTCTTTCCCCAGACTTTGGGGTTGCAGGAGAGGTGTCCCCATTTGGATGAGCTGCAGCATTTTTTAATATGCTCTCCATTTTGTCTGTCTGTCTGTCTGTCTGTCTGTCTGTCTCTCTCTCTCTCTCTCTCTCTCTCTATCTATCTATCTATATATCGTCTATATGACCCACCTCCCCTACAAGGTGACTCTGGGCAGCTGACAAATTATAGAAACAAGTGAAAAATAATTAAAATAAAAATACCTCCTTAATTAAAGCTACCCCCCTCCCCCAAAAAAAGACTCTTATATCCATTTAAACAGGCCATTATTTGCAGGAAAGCATTTCTTAGAACCAAAAAAATGGCTTTAATGCCTTGGGTTTTTCCTCTTCTGTTGCATCGGTGGTGACTTTCTTTTTCTCTCTTCCTCATACAGCATCTGGATTCCCCTTGCCCATACTGTGTGGCCATATCCACAAGGGAAGGGTGAGCAGGGGGTTGGACTAGAAGACCTCCACGGTCCCCTCCAACTACTTTATTTCTTTATTCATTTATTACATTTCTCTGCCACCCTCCTCCTTACAAGCTGACTGTGTGCCATGTTCATCCACAACCTGGCTGGGGATAACTGCACCCTTCTGGGCTGCACCTCCCCTCCGCTGGGAAAATGAAATTTCCCCCCTCCTCTCCCTCCAATTGGGGACGGGCTCCTCCCTGGGCTCCCCACTGCATCCTCCTGGGGGGCCCAGCGCAGCCCCCTCCCATTCAGGCTGGGAGGAAACGAAGCCCCTCAGTTTCCCCCCCCAAATGTTAAGCAAGCCCAAGGACCCCCGACCACCCGCTTCCCCCCCCCCCCGCGCCCCTTCCCCACCTCGGAAGCGCCCAGGCCTGTGGCGACGGTTGCTAAGCGACGGGGCCCCAGTTCCGATCACGTGACTGGCAGGGCGGCGGAGCTTGGAGGGAGGGGACGGAGAGGAGGAGGCGCGGCTTCGTCAGGCGAAGGAAGCCACGCCCCCTCCAGGCGACGACGCGGAGAGGGTCGGGGCAAGGCGCGCCGGTGGGAAGGAGGGGAAAGCTCCGACCGCGCCTGCGCGACGCGAGAAAGCGAAAGAAGAAAGGAGGAGGGGGGGGAAATCTTTCTTAAAAATGGAGGGGAAGAAGAAGAGGATGGTCTCGCGGCCTCCCTTTTTTCTGGCCCTCGGGAGGGGTAGGACTACCACGCCCAGAAGCCACGGCCCGTTGGCGGAGGCTTTGGGCAGTTGCATTGGATTGCTCCCCAAGAATGGGGATGGTCGATCGGATGCCTTGAATCCCTCGGGGTGATTGGCCCCAAACTAAAATGCTCGGATCGTCCCTGGATGGGAGACCACGAGGAAATCCTGCCCCCAAAAAAGAAGGGTGAAAATCTGCTCTGCGGCTGCCGTGAAAACCTCGTTAAGCCGTCTGGGTTTTTTACTCACAAAATTGAGATTATTACTCAGAAATTTCTAATGAGTCTAAAGGTTGATAGAAGAAGCCACCTGAAAGTCATAAACTCAAGACAAGTTAACTATTACACGAATAAGAAAAGCAGAAGTCGCTGGCTAACTGAAAACCACAAGCAGAGAAAAGATAGAAATAAATATAGGAGCCGAGCTTTGTTAACAGAAAATTAAGAGGGTGATAGATAAGATGTGCACAAAGGGGCTTCCTGGAACATGGGAGAGAGAGAGAGAGGGAGGGAGAGAGAGAGCGAGCATGTGCCTGGGAGCCAAGGTCCCTTTCATTTCCTCCCCCTGTGCCTTTAAGATTTGTGGGGTTGTGGTTTTTAATTGTTTTCTGGCTCCCGCCTGAGGAGCTGCACGGTTCTTCTGTGCCATACTGAAAGTCAGAAGAGAGATTGGTTTTTTTCCCCTCCTTCCACGATGGCAGCCTGCTGCAACTTGGAGAACATGTGTGAATACGAAACCAACAAAGTTATACGCATCTACAGCTTTTGGTACGGGAGCCTAAAGTGGACAATCCTTTTTCTGGTTTTTCTCTATGTTAGGTAAGTTGGAAAGGGAAGATTTGGTTAAATCGGTGGGGAAGGGAGGCAGAGGGGGAGATCTGGGTATCCCTCTCCAGATCAGGATCTGAAATAATAACCACAGCACGAGTTTGCTCTCAAAAACAGATCGTCAATGCTACCGTCTTGACAGGAACTTTCCATCAACCAACTTCTTGCTCAACTGATCCACCAACATCAAAGAGTTTAAGATGTCATGAATGTAGCATATAGAATGCGGAATAACTGAATTGGAAGGGACTTTGGAGGTCTTCTAGTCCAATCCCTGGGTCATTGCATAGGAAAAGAAATGGTTTCCCCCCCCCCCCAACTTTTCTGCCCCAAATACAATACAGAAATGGTGGAAAAATATTGATTGCAAGAGCCTTGTCCAACCCTTGTCACATTATATGCTTGTGTTGTTGTTATGAACTCTGATGGACGTGGGCTGAACTGAACGTACGAGAATGGATTTTCAAGTAGAGTCACCATTGAAGGAAGTTGATTCTCAGAACGGAGACACTTTTTCACTTGAGTTGAGCAAAAGAGGGCTGGAATTCTCTAGAGACCTTTTACAAAATCCCCGGTTCCAAAGCGTATTGAGGCAGGCCATAAAGAAAGATACAAAGAATACATAAAAATGCTGCATGACATAAAAGTGAGGTAGGACGTAAAAGTGAGGCATAGAGAAAATGCGTGTATTAGCTAGAAGAAGAAAAAGGAAATGGAGAATGCCAAACCACAAGTTCAACTGTAGGTCACACCTTGTAGGCCAGCACAAAGTTCAGTTACAGCTAACCAGGTATGCCTCGCTTGTAGCTAACCACAAACATGGTACCAGAGACGCTTAGCAAGACACCTGTGACCTTTGCTAGAGACAAGGTTGCAAGATATTTAGCTATAATTTAGCATCGCAAAGGGGAGCTAGGGATGAGCTAGTGAGTCCTTCTGGAGATAGGGTGGCATATAAGTCCCAAAAATAAATAAATTAATTAAATGAGCTAGAAGGGGGCTTAGAATTCATGTAACCAATCAGAGTTCATAAGTTACATTTCCGTGTTTTGCTACGTTTGGAGACTATATATGTACTTGCTTTTCCATGACAAGGTGTTCAGACATTGCCTTTGCTTCTTGTTCTGAACCTTTTGCGCGCAAAATAAAACAAACTTCTTTTGATTCCGAGGTCTGAGTCTCTTGATTCTGCAACAGTATCACTCAATGGAAGCTGTTTTCATCCAGACAAGTGCAGCTTTGTGACTTTGGCAAATGAACTTTCCACCCACACGGAATAAATAATCTGATGCAACCAGCCACTCTGAAAGACCCAGCTTCTGACTTTCAGAGCAGTTCAACTGAATAAGTAACAATCCACAAATCTTGTACGTTAATCAATGGAAAAGAATATTTGTAGCTGAGGGTTGAACCAGTTCAGGGGACACTAAAGACTGCATAATCTTGCGTGTTCTTTTCAGCCATGTTTTGCTTAAAGTATTTTGCTGAAGCAAGATCGATTACATCCTGAATGGACAATTGAGAGTTTTCTAAACCTCAGTTCTCCCCTCTGTGAAATGGGCACAAAAAAACCCCTCCAGGTCAAAACCTTTTCCGCTGTGTTTCTTCAGTATCACCCTGCTGGCTGATCGACGCTATCAGAAGAGAGATTCGGTCATCAGCTCGGTGCACGTGAAGGTGAAGGGGGTGTCCCAGACTGACAAAAGGGTTTGGGATACAGCCGAATACACCATCCCTGGGCAGGTGAGTGCTTTTTTGGGAAGCCAAAGGAGAAAACAACCAGGTTCCCAGCGAAGCCTCCAAATACAGGGATGTATTAGAAAAGACTCTTGCTACGAAAACTGTGACCCCAAATTTCTGCTAGAGTTCTTGGAGTGCCCCCCTCTTTCTCTGCCCCTAAATTGTAGTTAGAAAAAGCCCTCCACCCTCTCCATGACCTTAACCTTCTCGTTCTCCTGGGCTTCTTTTCGAAGGAATCCAGGAGAGATCTTAAAAGTCATTGCATCAGATTTATTTTTCAGGAAACCAGCTAAGGGAATCTGTTTTTTTTCTCCCTCTGTTTCTCTCGTGTAGGGTGTGAATTCCTTTTTTGTACTGACTAACATCATCAGGACTGAAAATCAGATCCAAGGACTTTGCCCCGAGGTACCAGCATCTCATACTTGCTCTGTGTTGTTGTTTTTTAAAAAAATAATTTCGTTAAGGTTACCAAGAGCTAAAAATATAAAAGACAATGAAAATAGTGGGAAAACGGGGGAGGAAAAAGGGAAGAGGAAGAAGTGTAACCTAGAGAGGGTAAAAAGAAAGAAAAAGTAACTTCTGAGTCTTTTTAGCGCAGACAGCAACCTTACAAAGGTAACAAAATGAAGGCAAACTTTTTACTTTTAAGGCAAACTTTAACTTGTTACATGCCAATAGGTACTACCCATTCCTATAGCAGCAAACTCATCCAATCAGCAAAACCCCAAGTCAAAATTTCATATTTGACCTTAACATTTAGGGAGTGGGATGAAAGATTGCGATTTATTTTGGCAAACGTATTTATATTTAATTTAAACTCTTTTCTATGGATACACTAATGTCCTGGTTTGTGTGTCCCACCCACATCCCTGCTTTTCAAACCTTGTGAAGCAGGTTATGACTAGTCCAATATTCTAGGCAAGGTTTATTTCTATTTTTTTTTCCCTTCCCATCTGCTAGAAAATTGGCGAGTACACTCCGGGCTGGATCTGTTTCTGCCTGTTTACAAGTTGGCTGTGGAAAGCGGGGGCGTTTTGTGAATTGCAGGGGAATTGGACAAAGACCAAGCTGGGAAGGGACCTCTTGTGATCAGCTATTCCCCAGGAGCCGTCCTGGAGGAAAAACCAGCGTCATGGGGGGGAAAAACGGGATAATAGGAAAATATTATCCAGGTGCAAGTTGTTAGGAGAGAGAGAGACTGATAAGCCTCAAAGGCGGAGGCTGTGCTTTTGGGAGACTGAAATGGAATTTTGTGCTAGATGTGTTTCCTCTTTTATCCTTTCAGTTTCCTCTCCCCAAGGCAGTGTGCACTACGGACAAAAGCTGTATGAAAGGCCGGGTAGACCCACAGGGTAATGGTAAGCACTTGCCGTTTGGAATTCCTTTCCCGACGAGCTGTTGGGTCTCCAGATGAGGGTCCTTGAATGAGATGGGGGGGGGGTTTCTCTTCCTTTGGTAGGCATCCAGACGGGCAAGTGTGTGAAATATAACAGCACCATCAACACGTGCGAAGTCTCCGCTTGGTGTCCCGTGGAGTCGGCCAAAACCGCCCCAACGTAAGTGTTTTTCTTAGCTGCTCCTGTATCCTGTTTTACTCTGTCCTGCATTTTGATCCCAGAGGTCCCCTTCCGTTTTGAATTAGTGCAGGGGTGTCCAGCCTTGACAATTGTAAAGACTCACGGACTTCAACTCCTTAGAATTCCCCAGTCAACGTGGCTGGCTGGGGAATTCTAGGAGTTGCAAGTCCATGAGTCTTTAGAATTGTCAAGGTTGGACACCCCTGCCTTAATGGCTTCCTGTATAAATAACTGCAGGGCATCTTTGAGGGCCATCCTTGAAGACTGTTCAGAGAAACCAATCGGTGAAAACCACAGCAACTTTCTGGCATGGAATTTACGGGCCCCGATGCTCAGCCTCTTGAACAGGCCCCCAGCTGGGATGATTAAATTGCTTAATGATGGTTGTGACTATTTAGTTAAGTGAGAACTGACTTGGATGTTTTCATCCTTCCAGGCCAGCCGTTCTGGGCAGCGCTGAGAATTTCACCGTGCTTATAAAAAACAACATCCACTTCCCACAATTTAATTATACAACGTAAGTGGGCTCTTGGCTTGGGGTGGCTGTATTTAGAGGGAGGGTCCCTCCTGGGAAATCAACCGCTGATGGGGATTGTTTGCTAAGATGTGGCAGAGCTTCTAAAATCTGTGTTTGCATGGGTGGACTTCAACAAAATAGAAATAAGTGTAAACGGTTAAATCCCTGAAAGAGCATCTACGCTTGGTCTTCCGAGAGCGTGCGCTTTGTTAAATATGCATTTGTGTGGCTAGGCTGATAAAACTGCCCCTCTTCTGAATAATAGAAGAGAATAAGAGAGTTGGGAGGGACCTTGGAGGTCTTCTAGTCCAACCCCCTGCTCTGGCAGGAGACCCTCTGCCATTCCAGACAAAGACCTCCAATGTTTGGAGCATCTACAACTTCTGGAGGGAAGCCATTCCACTCTTTAATTGTTCTCACTATTCTTTGCAGAAGAAATATTCCCCCGGAATTCAATATTTCCTGTGTATACAACAAACACAAGGCCTCACTTTGCCCAATTTTCCGTCTGGGAGATATTCTTGAAGAGGCAGGAGAGAGGTTTTCAGAGCTGGCCGTTCAGGTGGGTGCCACTTTGAAAGTGGCCTTGTCGACTTTTGGGCTGCTGTTAGTCGGAAGGACTGAGTTAATAAGGGCAAATGTTGAATTTGATTGCAAAAAGGAGAATTCAGACCATTATTTTTTTTGAGAAATTGACAAGAGAAAGTGGCGGATCTGCTGCAACAGCTCCTTGTACAAATGCAGTTTTGGGTCCTATGCAGAAAACTTATAAAATGGGGGGAACTCAGGAACGCCTCTCGGGCCTGCTCAATCCAACTTGCAAACTTACTCCTCTGATGGTCTTCTCCAAGGGAGGCATCATCGGCATTGAGATTAACTGGGATTGCAATCTAGATAAATGGATGCACCGTTGTAGACCCAACTACGGTTTCCGGCGCCTGGATGACAAACAGACCAATGAGGCCTTGTACCCGGGCTACAACTTTAGGTAATGGATATTCAAGCACTTGTGGGTTTTGAGGTTCTTTTTGGGGGATGTCACAGATCAAGAGGGAGGACCATCCAGCTTCTGTTTTACTTTTCCATGGGACGGTCGCAATAGAGTTGGAAGGGGCTTTGGAGGTCATCTAGTCCTCGCATTTTTGACCATCCTAGCATCCCTACAGTCAGCAGGTGGATGTCATAGTCCCTCCTCAGGTCTTCTTTGGAGAGCGCTTGGGGCATCGTGCTGATGATGTTACCTAACCTGGTGTTAAGACGCTTGCAGGGAAAGAGTCACGCTCAGAGAAGATCTAGGAGTTGAACCCGGGGGCCGCAGAGCTTCAGAGTTCTTCCTGTCTGCTCGTTCTAGATTTGCCAGGTATTACAAGCAGCCAGGTGGAAAGGAGGAAAGGACCCTGATCAAAGCTTACGGCATCCGTTTCGACATCCTCATCTTTGGCACGGTAAACGCGGCTCGGCTTTCTTCCCTACGTCTTAAGCGTAGATGCGAAAACACCACATAACTCAAATGAGAAATATCCCTCTACTCACGGGGCAGTTCAAGTTGGGGTTGTCGAGTCAGTTCGTTGGTGCGGAGATCCCGATTGGGGTGTGTCCCTAGCAGTCCGTGTGGAGAAGTTAAATCCTGCCCTCCTCATTGCTTTTGATCCTGAACATGTTCCCTCTCCTTGCTGTCCAGATGGGAAGGGAGACTTTCATTGGTGGGATGATGTAGTGGAATGTAGTCTAGATTCCCAAAGGGAAGGAGGGAGGGAAGGGCTGCATTCCAGAGGCCCACAAGGCAGGGAAGTTTAGATAGTTTGAATATGGTTCTAAATATGGAGGCTCCTAATTTGGGGGGGGCGGGGGGGCCTTAACTACAGATACTCCGCGACTTGCGACCATAATTGAGCCCCAGATTTCTGCTGCTAAGTGAGACGCTTATTAAGTGAGTTTTGCCCCATTTTACAACGTTGCCGTAGCTGTTAAGCGAATCAATTAGTAATACGGTTGTTAAATGAATCTGGCTTCCCCACAGACTTTGCTGGTCAGGTCGCAACAGGGGATCACGTGACCCTGAGGCGCTGGAACCGTCATAAATATGAGTCAGTTGTCCAGGGCCTGAATTTTGATCAGCTGACCATGAGGATGCTGCAGTGGTTGTAAACTGTGTGAAAAATGTGCCTAGGTCACTTTTTTCAGTGCCCTTGTAACTTTGAACGGTCGCTAAGTGAACTGTCGTAAGTTGAGGACTACCTGTATTCCCATGGAGGCAACACAAAAGCCCTAGCACAGGGGTAGGCCACCTTGGCTCTTTTATGACTCGTGGACTTCAACTCCCAGAATTCCTGAGCCAGCTGTGCTGAGGGGAAAGGGAGAGGTTTCCAAGCTGAGCCGTGCTGGCTCAGGAATTCTGGGAGTTGAAGTCCACGAGTCATAAAAGAGCCAAGGTTGCCTACCCCTGCTAACGTGACCCCCTTCCTCACTTTTCTCCACTTTTCCCAAAGGCCGGGAAGTTCAGCTTCATTGACTTGGTGGTGTACATTGGTTCAGCGCTGTCCTACTTCGGCCTGGTAAGATAATTTTCTTCCGCAGGGTCTCAGGGCGAATTCAGAGGTGAAGGTCTGCCATGGATGGAACCGTCCATCTCTTTGGTTGGGTTTTAAAAAATGTGCTGATATTTGGATGCCCAGCTCAGCCGTGCCGAAAGGTGGCTTCCGACACTTTTGTTGGAGCGCCTACCGGCGGCCAGGCTGTCGTACGGTTCTAATTCCTAGTTGCACAATTTCAAAATCACCCTGTGAATTGATTATATTCGTTAGAAGAACGGCCTGTACATTCCTGCACGCGGTGTTGTCTTTACAGGCTCAAGTAGCTGTGGATTGTCTGCTCACTTCGTATACGTCCGGCAACTCCAAGTCTGATCCAGTGAAGGAGTATTATAATAATAAAAAGTATCAGACAGTGCTGGGACCAAGATGGGTAAGCGACGTAGCTAAATGTGATACGCTGTCATTCCTTTTGGAGATTCAGTGCAGGAAAAGGATCCCGCATAGCATGAGGGGATCTAAACTCTTCCTTTACAAAATGAAGAGACCATGTTATGGTTTTAATATTCCATGGAGACCCATCCGTGGTGGCCTATAAACTTACTGGAGAGGTGGGTGATCCCTATATCTATCTCCGCTAATGGATTCAAGGCGAGGAGGAGGACTGTGGGGTCCCTGGTGCTCTCTGAGCTTGGTGACTTTCTGGCAGACATTTCCTGACCCAGCTAGGCGACATCAGTGCCAGAAGGAAGTGATGTGATATGCATGCAGATGTGATAACACGATATGATATAGGCAGAATATCCCTCCCTCCCTCCTCTGTTTTTGCCACCCTGAGAAGTAAATTTCTCGTACTGGTGCGAGATGAAATCTTGAGCCGTTCATAATTACGGAATGTCACACTGAGCCAGTAAAATACTAAGTCTTAATTTCTTTGGTTTTTCTTGGACTGGACAGTCTTTGTTTTATGTGACCTTTGTGGATGAGGGCAAGATCCTAATGATCGACAAACGTTTGGAGACCAGTTTACAGAACATCAAGGGCAGGATCATGGACGTGAGTTTGGAATCTGCTTTCATTGGGGTGTGCACAGGTATCGGCTGGGGTGCCTGCCTAGAGATTTGTGACTAGATTAAGTGCCCCCCCCCAAGGCTCGAAGATAGTTCAGTATCACACTAAAAGCTTGGATTTTCATGGCTGTTCTTCTCTTCTCCAGTGGCCACAATTCACTTTTTCAATTAGCTACTACTTGCTGTGTTGTTCCAAGCTAAATGTTGCAGGTAATCTTAATTTAAAGAAACTAACTTCAGCCATGTTTTATAAAGAGTTGGCTTGTGGCAACTGACCAGGCTTGGGATGAATCTGGGTTTAGATCTGGATGACCCACCTTTGGGGTTAAGCTACAGCGTACAAGGCTCTGTGTGGCTCATGCTGACCACGATAATCCGAGCATCAGTACTTTAGAACTGGACTCCATTCGGCCTTCCTGCAACTTCAGACCAGCCAAAGATCTTCCCAGATCTCTGAAAAGGCAGGGTTGAAACAGTCCTGGGTTACACGGAAGGGTTTCATTTTTAATGGTGCAGGATCACAATATGATGTTTTTTACCTACAGAAATGCCAAAGCGATTTCACGCAGTCTTCCCGATTTCCATATCGGGACCGCACGGTCTCTCCGCAAAACGCACAAGAGCTACAGCCTCTCCAGGCCCGAAAGGAAGGTCCTCGCTTCCGTGAATGTCCCTCTTGGTGCCGCTGTGGAAAGTGCCGGCCAGCAGACCCCTTTTGGGAACAGCTGTGCTGCCGAAAAACGGACGGGGCCTGCGTCACCACTTCCCCTTTGTTTGAGCAACTCGTCCTCTCCCACTCCGTGCTGGAGTTCGTTCTGCTCTACCGAGACCCCTTATTGGATCTGAGGGCTGGGGTTGCCAACAAGCCTTTTCGGCACTGTGCTTACGAGCGGTATGTTCACTGGCGCTTTGGCGAGGGTGACCTGGGTGCCAGGGCTGTGATCCCCAATTGTTGCAGATGGAGAATCAGGGATGCTTTTCCGAGCGAGAACGGCGAATACAGCGGTTTGGGGAAGAAGTAGTAACCCGTTGGTTCCACCTCTGCCTTAACGGCCTTAAGGGTGGATACACACGCGTGCCAATTAATCAGCTTTGCCTTCTGCTTCTCAGAAATAGCCACTTGTGGCCCTGCCATCAACTTAGCTCTTTAATGGGACGATGTTTAGACCAGGGCTTTTCAACCTTTTCAGAGATTGTACCACTTTTAGGACATGACAATATTTGAGTACCACCAGTGCTTAGCATGGTGTCAAAAACTTGATGACTAAAAAAAAAGTGGGGGGGGATTTTGGGTTTTACTGATTAGATTCATTTGTTGTTATAGAAATGGCTAGTTTATAATATTATGGAAAAGTAAAAAGTTGAGGTTCAATGTTAATGCTTCCTTCTACTGCAACAGAGGAAGTCTGTTCATTTTCCCTTCTCCCCCTCACTTTTCCCCCCTTTTTCCTCCCCACTATGTCCTACTATTTGCTTTTATATTTTTGTATTGTACTCTATAATCTAATATTACAAACTGTAAAAAAGGGGGGGAAGTACCAGTTTTAATTTCTTTGGTGGCTATTCCTTTGCTGAATCACTTTCCCTTTGCACTGACAAATGTATGATGAATTTATCCGTGTTTATTAATATGCATCACCACCAGCTAGCTCAGGGGTCTTCAAACTTGGCACTTTTAAGGCTTGTGGACTTCAACTCCCAGAATTCCTCAGCTAAACTTTAGACTATTGGATAAGGTCAGAGGAGAGCAGAGTTTCGATCCCAGCTCAGCCAGGAAAATCTCTGGAAGGCTTTGTGCCTCGTTTCCCTCGCTCAGCCTCATTTACCTCACAGGGATATCGGGAGAGAACCAGGATTGGAAAAGTCAATTTATAGGGCCCAGATTTCTCACATTTAGGCAGCCAAACTAGGAAACAAGCCTGCTTGTTTTTCCCCAGAAACATAGCAGTGGTTTACCTGTGTGAAATCAGGTCGTTTTGGTCGGCTGATCCCAACACAAAGCCACCTTTGTTTGTTTTAAAAAGACTCCTTTCTTTGTTTGGTTTTGAAGCTACTTGCACTCAGCTACCTTTTCAACTTTCTTTTCCCGTAACTCATTTCTCAGGAAATGGGGAAAGTGCCTTTCGTTCTCAACATCGATAAAACAGAGGGAATGGGAATCTTCCCGTTTTAAATGATCCTTCAAAGAAAGCCTGGATATTTTCTGTGCAAAATGACTCAGGTTCAGCTCTCCGTTTAAAAGGGAGGGAGATACAAACGGCAAAGAAGGGCAGTGCAGAACTGCTCTTAGTGCACAGAATATGGCTGGGAAATGCTTTTTTTGCTGCCTAGGAATTCTGTGAATTGCAGGGATGCCATATCTGGGGAATTTACGCCTGGAAACAACTTTTCCATTCAGTGTCGTTACTGAACTTTGGTACCTAAAAAGTCTACACAAAAAGAGACTTGGCCCCCACATATTTTTCACGAATTGCTGTGCTGTGCTTCCTTTTTTAATCATTTGGTGGCCTGTATGCAAAGGATAGCTCTCCTCTAGTCCACAAGCTGGTCTAGCAAGTTATTTCAAGTGGAGCGAGCCTTAACATTTAAGTGGCAGCTAACCTTTCCACACTCATCGACTTAATTGTTGCAAAATAGAATCTATTTCTTAGCAATGTTTTCTGCAATTTTCTTCTGATCTCATTTTGCAGTAAAGGTTATATATTGTTGCAGAATTTATGCTTCTTTTTTACAATATGCTCATGTGAATTCTCTGTGCGTCCTACAGATGGAAAATAAATTTATAAGAACAAATAAAAAGATTCTGTGTGTGCTTAATTTCAACTAACAAGATATTGTAAATAAAGCACGATGGAAATTGTCTGGGAAAAAATCCCAAGAAAGATTAACTATTTTCTGGTTGTGAACCAGCAATGCCGGTTGGCGTTTTCATAGGGATATGTAGATTTAATTATAAAAAAGCCAGCTAAAGGTTTGGCAATTAGTCCAGTTCTGTTTTGCTGTCAGAGAAGGCCCTATCTACATGGCCTTCCCGTAGATATACCTGAATCTGTCCTGATCCACATTGATTCCCGATTAAAATTAGCAGCATAGTCAGGCTGAACCACCAGGCAAATATGCACAGAAATTCAGGCTGAATAATTATTTTGCAATTAGCACATGCATGAGATTTGCAGCCTCGTTAAGCTACTGATTTATGTGGCAGCCCAATTAAATCCGGCTTAGCCCCTTGTGTGATATTATTTAACGACCTGCTGAGCTACAGCGAAGGGGTTGGTCGGGGAGTTACTCAAAGAGGATTTAAGCTCAGAAGCCCGGCCTTGTATTTGGGGTACCAGTTTTATTTTGGCAAGGATTCTGCCTGCAAGGCAAGACTTTGCGTCTCCGAGTGGTTTTCCCTCGAAGAGGATTCTGCTTTAGCCGCGAGGGGCAGAGGGATGACATCCCTGGCCACCTACAGCGTCCCCTAGGCCCCCCCTCCCCGCGGGGAAAGGGGACTCCAGTTCCCATCCTCCACCCCCGAGCCCCGACTGCAATCGCGGTCGGCAGGCATTGCGCGCGCGGGTCTTCCGAGAGGCGCTTCGGGGATCCGGCCGGCTGCCCACCGTCTCCGGCCCCTGGAGAACCTCGGGCAGCCGCTTCTCCGGCTGCGGCCAATGGGAGGCGAAGGACACGCCTCGGCTGCGAGCCCGGAGCCCGGCCCGGCGTCTCTTGCAACATGCGGCAGGAAGCGGGCGCCTCTGGCTGGCTGACCCCGCGCTTCTTCCGCGCAAACGGCAGCCATGGGCAGCTGCGGGACGGGCTGCGGGGCCCTGCGCGGCTTCCTCTTCGAGTACGACACCCCGCGGATCGTCTCCATCAAGAGCCGCAAAGTGGGGCTCATGAACCGGCTGGTCCAGCTGGCGATTTTGGCCTACATCATCGGGTAAGGACGGCGCCAGCTTGGCTTCTCGCTCTCTCTCTCTCTTTTTTTTTTTTTGGGGGGTGGGTTTGCGGGCGTTTCTTAGGGACTAGCGCCTTGGCCCTCGCTCCTGCGCAGTTTCAAACGGGGGGTGGGTGGGTGGGGAGAGGGCGGCGCCCTATCCCCGACCCTGCGCCCTCCGCCCGGACTGGGACTCCCTCACCCAGGATTCCCAGCCTGCACCTGCTGCTTTGCCTGAAGGGTCTATTAATTCAAACCCCTCCGGAAACCGAGTTTTGCACCGGCGGGGAAGCTCGAGCCCGTCGAACAGCTGCCCGGGTGCGGTTCGCTCCCGGAGGCTGGAGGAAACGACCTCCTCCCGGCACGCGACCCTCCCCTTCCTTGGCGACTCGCCTCCGGCCGTTGCCTGAGGTTGAAACGTCCGAAGAGGGCTTTCCCCCGTGTCGGAGCGCCCTTCTGGCTCCTTCGCAGGGAGCGCTCGGCTCCGCTTTCGCGGGTTTAAAAGGGCAGCTCAAGCCGAAAGTTTTGGCTGGGCTTTTAACCGCGGGAGTTTGGCTCCTCGGCGCCTCGATTCCCCAGCAGTTAGCCATGCGCCAAAGGCTGGGGGGATTCCGCTCTGGCTCCCGGGTGGAGGGAGGGTCCCCCCGGGAAAGGCAGCGGTAGCAGGGGGTCCTTAACACACCCCATCCCTTGAGAGGCCGGCCGGCTCCTTGGCTGAGCAGGTCGGCCTTCCTCCAACCCGTGGCTGGTCCTTCTGGGGGGGGGGGCTTGGCTCCAGACCCTCCTCCTCCTCCTCCTCCTCCAGCCCCGCTGGCTCTAGAGGTGCCTCTTTAAGGCGGAGGGCAGCGCTGGCCTCTTCAGCCTCCAGCCCAGATGCCTTCAGCTTCAGTTTGTTCATTTGAGTTTGTAATTTTTGACAAATAAAAAAAACTTTCTCGTCACAGAGTCAGCGAGATCACTCTCCCAAGCTAGTTGATCATCCCTTCAATGAAAAATACACAATTACTGTCATTAAAATAGAGGGCGAGATAAAAGAACACAGAGACAAGATAAGCCGTCTGTCTGTCTGTCTATCTTATCTTATCTAGCTATCTATCTAGCTATCTTATCTAGCTCTCTAGCTATTTAGCTATCTTATCTAGCTATCTTATCTAGTTGGCTAGCTATGAACTAAGCACTAAGAAATTAAAGTAAAATAAACAAGCTCAGACACACGTGGTATCTTAAATCCGTTTTTCAACCTGAGGCAGCCATTTTGAGATTTTTTTCCCTCTTCCTTGCAGTTGGGTCTTTGTGTGGAAAAAAGGTTACCAAGAAACCGACTCGGTGGTGAGCTCCGTGACCACCAAGGTGAAAGGCGTCACCATGACCAACACCTCCGACTTGGGTCCCCGGGTTTGGGATGCGGCTGATTACGTGATTCCACCTCAGGTGGGTCCGTTGGAGATCAGTGCTGTGGGTTTTGAGAGATTTGGTGGGGATTCCTTCCCTTAATCTCTGCTAACAGAGAACGATGGATCTGTTGTGGTTTGCCACCTCTGGTTCTGTTGTGAGCAATCTCGGATGGTGGTGTTTGGTTTCTATGGGAAGGCACTGATGTTTTTAGCTTCCACGGTAGCAACAATGAGTGAAACATGATATTAGCGGAGAAATGTTTGTCCATCTGTCTCCAAACTGTCTCTGCAAGCTCATAGTTGCACTTGCTCCAGAATTCTTTATCTAGTCCATATTTTTCTGCCCACAACATGTAACCCATCCTGCACTTAACCCCAGGATAAGTATATTTAAATTAATCTTTCTCTTCTCGTGGAAACTGATGGTCCTGTCTAAAGGATGGTACAGTGGCTGAACAAAATGTAAACTTGTCAGTAAGGAGTGGCGAAATTCAACAGATGCTTTGTTTCTAAAGGAAGGAAAGTCTTAATGCTGCATTTTCAGGCTTTTAATCCAGATCAAACGTCTCCTCTATTTCAGCTCATTTTCCCACCCTGCCTTTTCTCTCTCTTTAGGGTGAGAATTCGGTTTTCATCATGACAAATATGATCATCACGCTGAATCAGACCCAAGGCCTTTGTCCAGAGGTAGGCGCGACGACAGTGGCTCATTGTCAGATTTGGGGTATCTTTCGTCTTAAAAACTAAAGCAAGGATGTGAAATTGGGAGTCGAGTTCGCAAAGGGGCAGGAGATCATAACTGGTCTGGGGCCAGAAAAACCAATTTACGACCAGTCTTTAAAATTACATTACAGCATCTCCTCAGTCAAGTGATCAAAATTTGGCATTCAGCATTCACTTAACAACTTAAGTGTTCTGCTTCACAACCGTGACCCAAAAAACCCTGGCTGCAGTTCGCTTGGCAACTGCCTTGCTGAGATTTAAGGTGCTGGTACTTACCTTTAAAGCCCTACATGGCGCAGGACCGTCTGCTGCCGGGAACGACTTCCCATCGCCCAGTACGCTCACACAGAGAAGGCCTCTTCAGGGTGCCGTCGGCTAGACAATGTCGGCTGGCGACCCCCAGGGGGAGGGCCTTCTCTGTGGGAGCACCAGCCCTATGGAACCAACTCCCCCTTGAGCTTCGGATGGCCCCGGATCTCCGGTCCTTTCGCCGCGGCCTCAAAATACTGCTTTTCCATCAGGCTGACCTGGACTGACGACAGGGATTTTTAAAATGTTTTTAATTTTATTATTGGGGCTGCTAGTTTAATTCTTTTTTAACTTTTGTATTATTGTATTTTTTATTGTTAGCTGCCCTGAGTCCTTCGGGAGATAGGGTGGCATATAAGTCCCATAAATAAATAAATAAATAAATAAATAAATAAATAAATAAATAAATAAATAAATAAATAAATAAATAAATAATAAATAAATTGGAAATGCTTTGTCGTAAGTCGAGGACTATCCATATCTCCAAAGCCCTGGTAGCCAAAGTCTGCAGAAGGGATCTTTGAACTGCAGAACAGATAAGAGATTATCTCTTCACTGCTCTCCCTATGCAGCTCCCAGATAAGAGCACCACGTGCAAGTCAGAGGCAGACTGCAAAAAAGGCTTCGTCGGCACCCACAGCAACGGTAGGGGTCATGCTTTCCACCCTGAGGTTCTTCTCCCCTTCCCTTGGAAGCCTCTTTAGATAGGAGGTGACAATCTTTCCGGCAGAAAACCTACGGAGTGGCTGCTGCTTAACGAGATTGTGAAACGTGAAGCGGAACAGAAGCTGCCGTTTTGGAGTTTCAGAAGAGTTGGCCTGGAAAACCCCTGTGTGGGGAGGCCCGTTTAATGACCCACCCTGGGGTGAAGCGTGAGGCTTTCCCCTTCTCACTCCACGCTTGCTGTCTTGAGAGGGTCCCGGCTTCCATCCAACTTCACCGGGTCCCTTCTGTATCCTTTCAGGCATTCAAACCGGAAAGTGCAGAGTGTACAACCTTACAGATCCCTCCATCAAGACTTGCGAGGTCTTTGCTTGGTGTCCGGTGGAGAATGATGAGAACTTACCCAGGTGAGCGTCTGAGGGATGGAGGAAGAAGAGAGGAGGAAGAGGAGGAAAGATGTGGAAGGCAACTCTTTCTAGAAACGGCATCTTGCTGAGTTACCTTTCAAGAGTCGATGCCCGCTCCTTGTCTTTTATGTCTGAAATCACAATCCTGGCTTGTATTTGTATCTCACTCAGGTTCCGGTAGGAAAACGAAATGGAGAGCAAATGAAGAACTGTCCAAGTAGTGCATTTTGCGAGATTAATTATGGCTTGTTCAGGAAAACTGAACTAAAACAGATCTTGGTTTAGTGTTACATGCAAAGACTGCCCTCGCGTCTCACTTGGTCTTAAAAGCCCTCTTTCGAAGGGGTGATGTTGGGTTTGAAATCAGGGTGTTTAAACTTTGGCTCTAAGAAACTAAATCTTTTCAGAAAGAGCTTTTTCCTTTTGCCTGTCTCTTGCTCAATCTCCTCCAGGCCAGCTTTCCTGCGGGATGCTGAGGAGTTTACCCTTCTCGTGAAGAACAGCATCTGGTACCCAAAGTTTAACTTTACAAAGTACGTGCACCTTTTTCACCTCTTTGGGCTGGAGTGGGGCTAGGTAGGGGAAGAAATTTGGGTTAAGGTGGGGTTAGGTAGTTTACACAAAGTGGCTCCATCAAACACGGGTGCTGTTTTGATGAAAAGGGCAGATATTTGAGGCAGTCTATACAGACAACCCTCAACATAGCCACCAAAGGATGGACAGGTCTACTTGGGGGGTTACTTAAGCAGCCGAAACCCAGAAACTTCTTTTCTCTTCTAGGAGAAACATTCTTCCTACCATAAATCAAACCTACCTCAAGGACTGCAAATACAACGCCACGACTGACCCCTTTTGCCCAATTTTTCGCCTCGGGGACATAGTTGAAGCTGCCGGCCAGAACTTCCAAGAGATGGCCATTGAGGTAGGTCCAAAAATGCCTCGGGCCATAAAAGAGCAACAAAGACTTGTGTTTTCCTTGCTTCTGCCAAAGGCAGCACTTAATGGCTTGATGTATTGAAGGGAATTCAGAGCTGACCACCAAATTATTGAAATTTGGAGCAGTCGGCTCCAGCGAAAACCAGAAGTTTGCCACATTGGACATGTGTTGCTCAAGAACGGTGGTGGCAGCCTTTGCACCTGTTTGGTGTGTCCTTTTGCAGGGCGGCGTGATGGGACTGCAGATCCGATGGGACTGCAACTTAGATCACCCAGCTTCTCGTTGCGTGCCAAAGTATTCCTTTCGGCGAATTGACAACAAGGATTCTGCTCATACAGTTTCCCCAGGATACAACTTCAGGTAAGGCCGTCCGAGTAGCCAAAGCTGGAAGCTGGTGGTGGGGCATCTCAGCTGGAGCTGGTGACCTGATGGTTCCAGAGGCTGATTTCGTTTTTGCACCGGTTTTATCCCCGGAGAATTTTAGATTTTTACTGTTTTATGCCAAAAAAATATTTTGTTTTGCGATTTTTATTTTGTGATTTTTTTCCCCTGGTGATTTTTGTTGTTTCATGCCAAAGTTGGTGAAGTGCCGCTAGATAACGTGTAAAATTTATTTATGAATTTGTTACAACTGGGACAAACTACTTGAAGTGGTATATTGATTTTGTGTGAATGTAGCAGATGACTATAACTGACTAAACTTTTACTGAGAAGGATATTATTTTGTAATAATTAGGAAGCCTTGGGTGGTACATGTGAATGCCCCCCAAATCTTGGAAGGGTTGCGAGGTTTAAAATACCCAATTTTTTGGTCACATTTCTAGCATAGAAATGTTACTGTGGTGGTGTCATAATCATTGGATTGGATGTTGCTTTTTTCTTCCGGTTCAGGTTTGCAAAATACTACCGGACATCTTCCAACGAGGAGTACCGGACCCTCACCAAGGCCTACGGCATACGTTTCGACATTATGGTATTTGGCGAGGTAGGTTTTTTGGAAATTGTATGACATTTTGTCACTTGCCCGTACTCTTGGAAGCGGTTCAGTTGAAAAACATTGCTCTAAGCCATTAACCGTCACCCATAAACCACAAATCAATAGTTACACATGGAAACAAGTCAGTCTACGGCTTTCGTGTATTGTCTGAATCGGCAGCAGTTTATGGACAATCTTTGCAGTGTTCTTAAGGAGATATGTCAGAATAATTTGCTTCCGTTCATATGTCTTAGGCTGGAAAGTTTGATATCATCCCCACGATGATCAATATTGGATCTGGCTTGGCCCTGTTTGGCGTGGTAAGAGCATCCTTTTCTTTTTTTCCCCAAGCGGTTTTTGGAAATGTTCCTGGTCTTTAGAAGATTTCACTTCTCAAAATAAATCCCTTGGAATCTCATCCTAGGCCACTGTCCTCTGCGATATCATTGTCCTGTATTTTATGAAGAAAAGATACTACTACAGGGAAAAGAAATATAAGTATGTGGAAGACTATGAACTGGTAAGTTCGCCACTTCCCATCCCTTTTATACGGCTGACCGTTTGCATCCAAGCCACTAAATTAAAAATTTATTTTCTCCTACTTAAGAGGTTTTAGCTCTGAAACTTCAGAAGTGGAGAAAGTTAAGTGCAAACTTGGCGGGGGAATTGGTTGCGGTCTCTCCAGATAGCCTGAGAATTATCATCTCCATGTGTGTGTGTGAGAGAGAGAACGTTGAATGGATCTAGGTAGCTTCTTAATCAAAAGAACCTTAAAATATTTCCTCTGAATGAGTGATCTATTTACTATTAGTTGCCAATCTGTCAACTTGGGAGGAAAATGTCAGTCTTAATTCAGGGGTGTCCAACCTTGGAAACTTTTTAAGACTTGTGGACTTCAACTCCCAGAATTCCCCAGCCGGCAATGGCATGCTATACCCCTGTTCTGTTTGGTTTCTTCCATCCTGAATGTTACCTTTATTTTAGCAGGGGGACCATGCATCGTATGGATCCCAGACAGAAGTTCAAGACTGCTCCACAACACGATGATTCTTCACAAACAGATCCTGCTCATTTCACACAGCCGAGGACGGAGGTCTTTCACCGGCAAAGAGGGCCTGGCTTTCCTCCTTGGCAAAGAACAGATCTATAGTCCCTCCATCCCCCCTGAGCTTTGGATCCACCTTTGCTTCTGTCGGCGGCATCCTGGATCCACCTAGAGATTCTCCCAAGGAAAGCAACGTTCTCCTGCAAATCCTCAACGCTTTTTGGATGTAGGGTCCGCCGAGCTTTGAGTAGTCCGAGATAATTCCGAATCAGATCTTCTATCTATGTGCCTTTCCCACCGTTCAGTTCGTGGACAGGTGGGGTGTAGGGAGAGGTGGTGGGACCAAGATACTTCTTTGATTCTTTCTAGACTTGCCACTTTCTGGTCTGGTTCCCTTTTTCACTCTTTGGAAAGGGTGGAAGGATTTGCCCTCCACTCACTGGTTTGCACACTTGTCTTCCATAGTCACCCTTTTAAAAAAAGTGCCACTTGGGGCTATTTGTAACCTCTGTTGCTGAAATTAAACAGACCTTGAGAATTCCCTCTGAAGTACAATCCCACTCTGGAAATTGCCAGGATGTTAAATAAATGTGACATGCAGGCGTGTCAACCTCCAGCTTCTACTACTGAGTTCCTACCGCCCTGCTTATATTCACGGAAATTTAATATATAAATGAAAAGATAATGGTACTTTCCCTGTTTTAGGAGACGGATGTAAGGCAGTATCAATGAGAATTATCTATTTTGCAAGAGAAAATAAAGATTGGGAAATACGATTTATATCGCTTTTTTTCTTTGTGTTAATGAATGGTTGAGTTGAAAATACAGTATCAACAAAATATCCCCAGAGAGAGAGAGAGAGAGAGAGGAAGGATGAAAGGAAAGAAAGAAAGAAAGAAAGAAAGAAAGAAAGAAAGAAAGAAAGAAAGAAAGAAAGAGAAAAAGCTGGAAGCTTTGAGGGCTGTAATGTAGTACGAAACTGAGGCATTCATTGCTGACATAAAATTAGCAACTGTCAGGGATTATTCAGCAGCCAAACTCGCCAACTTTCTACAAAAAGATGCCTTGAAAGACTAATATTCCTGATATTTAAAGTAGGGTCACAAATGGCTAAACAGATACACAGCAAACACAACTCATAATTATTCCATCCAACGCTTCCTTAATCTCACTCTCAACATTTCTTTGACCACAATTCCCATCACTCTTGACCAGTATTCCCAACAATGCAGAGAGTAAGTCAGGAAAATGTACAGCCCCGTTACAATTATCCCTTTTCATTTGCTTTTTCAGCAATGAGTGTTGCCGTCTCACAATCCTGCCATGTTGGAATAAGACACGAAAGCTAGAGTCAAAATTACCTGGCCGCAGCACAGAAGGGAATCTGCCAGAAATATTGTCATGCTCATGTTTTTTCTTTTTAATGGAATGAGAGCTTTTTTTTCTATCTTTTTTTAAAACATGTTTTTCTTAAAAAAACAAAACCCATAGCAGCCTATCCATGCGTAAATTCTTGGCTGCTTTTAAAAAAAAAAGCAGATGCAAAGAGTTTAGCGAGCCGTATTACTTCCGAGCAAGGTGAAAAGGATTACAGGAGAGGTTCAAAATACGTCGGGATCCCCTAGGCTTGCAGCAACAGTTCCTTCCTTTAGGAGCGGCGACTCTACTGGAACACCTAATGCTGACTGCTTGCTATCCAGAAGTCTGGAGGAACTTAATAAGCAAGTTGGAAAAGTGCTCAACAGGAAAAATCTGGTTTTGGTTTAAACCCTTGGGAGAGTCTTGGGAAAACAGCGGAATCTCGACGCCCATCCTTGAAAGTTATTTGACTTATTTGAAACATGCCAGCAAGCAAGCACCGGATGGCTACTATTTATAAAACCCTGAATTTTGTGTACATAGCCATACAATAACACAAGATACAAAGTAGAATTATGATCGGTAAATACGAGCCTGTTGGCTTGGCCAGCCAAGCAGACTGCTGCACTGAGCAAATTTGCGTGTTGGCAATTTGTGCTTGAACGCAACCGCACAACCCATCTTCAAAGGCACGTTCTCGCCCTTTGCCGATTGCGCGTCCCTTCCGCCTTTCACTTCGGACTTAGGAAAAACTCCACAATTTTCAAAAAAAACAAACAAAAAACAACCACCCTGCTCTTAAAACTCAAATTGCCTGCTCACAAAAAGCTACGCCTTCTGCAAATACTTCCTTAGTGTGACATCGGTTTGGTTTCCATGCAATAAAAAGGGATAACAATAATAATTATTAACGGGGGGGGGGGAGGAACAAAACCACCCAAAAGCAAGCGTCTTCTCCATCCTCCTTTGGCAAGAAGCACCGTGGTTTAGCCATCCACCGATTTAAAAAAATTGGATCTTTTTTTTTTTTTGCAAAGAATTTGGCCTGAGCAGATGTAGGTTTCTTCCCAAACTTGGTTTTAGTTTTGGCGAGTTCTTTCCTTCTTCCCCCCCCCCCCCCCGTAAAGTCGGCACGATGCTTCACCTCTGGGGGATGACCACCAGCGCGCCGGAAGATAATCCTTCTCAGTTCCACATCCTGTCTTTAATCAGCAGAGATCTTTTTGGACGCTTATAGAATGGATTCTGATCTGTACAGCATGCTGTCACAAAAATCTTTACACTGGGTATTTAAAACAATGAGCTGACGTCCTGGAAGGCAAGCCGGCTCAACCGTCTTTTGGCAGACCACGCACGGTGAGCTAAGCGGGATCTCTTCTACCGGAAGGGCCCAGGTTTTTCTTTCTTCTTCTTCTTCTTCTTCTTCTTCTTCTTCTTCTTCTTCTTCTTCTTCAAGAAAGCAGTTCGTCTTCGCTCACGTTTGGCAGATCGTTCATGGTGTGGAAAGCCTCTTCGCTGCTTTGTTTTCTGCTTTGGATGGAAGACAAAAGATCATCAGAGCCAAAGGTTTTGTCCTGAACTCAGAGGAAGGCACGAGAAGGACTGCAATGCTTTTCCAGGGATGGGTAGGAGGGGCGGGGGGAGGGGGGCGATGGTGCAATGACAATTTTTATTTCATTTAGACAGCTTGCTCTCTGCAGGAAGAGGAGGAAAATTGGGAGGGGGGGAATTTTCCCCAAACCCACTTTTTCAATTTTTAAGAGATGTACAGTCTCAAGATATAAGGGAGGGAGGGGAAGGGAAGGGAAGGGAAGGGAAGGGAAGGGAAGAGGAAAGGAAAGGGAAGGGAAGGGAAGGGAAGGGAAGGGAAGGGAAGGGAAGGGAAGAAGGAGAAGGAGAAAGGGAGAGAAGGGAAGGGAAGGGAAGGGAAGGGAAGGGAAGGGAAGGGAAGGGAAGGCTTTGGTTCATCCATAGCCCCCTCCGAAGCACTTACATCAAGTATGTCTGCCGGTCTGGTGCAGAAATAACCCTTTCTTCTCTTCTACTCCCCTCAAACGGATTCCCAAAGGATCTTTTCCTGATCATGGCCTTTACCAGGATCTGAGAACAGAACGGCCACAACCAAGCCCAAAATTTACGTTGCTAAGCGAGACAGCTGTTAGATGGCTTTTTTGCCCCTCTTCAACTGTCTTGCCACAGTTGTTAAACGGACCACGGCAGTTGTTAAGTGAGCAACAGGGTTACGAAGTGAAGCTGGCTTCCCCGTGGACTTGGCTTGTCGGAAGGGCGCCAAAGGGCACCACATGACCTTGGGGCCCAGCAACGCTCGTAAGCGTGAGCCCGTTGCCAAGATCTGAATTTTGATCACATGACCGTGGGGATGCTGCAAAGACTGTAACTGTGGAAAATGGGGATAAAGTCCCTTTTTTCAGGGCTGTTATAACCTGGAACCTGGTCCCTAAGCGAACTGTGCTAAGCCCAGGATTCCCTTGTCCTCTTAAAACCTCAGTCTTGCCCAGAGCAATCTAGAATTCATTTGAAGCGCTCTGGCTCTCCGCAGAGGCCAATAGGCTTTAATGGCAAAGCCGAAACTGGCACAGATGTGAAAGGCTGGCAGCGGCTCAAGCGCAGAGTTCAAAATCCACTCACCACGGTGGCCAAGCTGGGAATGTGCTTGACTGAATTCTCCACCTCTTCTTCGGTGACCTCGATCAGCGTGCAATTTTCATCCTCAGTCGGCAGCGGCTCGGAGCCGTTCTTGGTGACCCACGGATGCAGCTGGGGGCACAGAGGTGGGTTGGGAGGGGGCAGAGAAAGAGACGAGCCTGGGCAGCCGGTTTCAGGAAAGATCCCAGAAAGGGCTGGCCGGGTAGGTAGTCCTTGACTTGACCACAACGGAGCCCAACATTTCTGTCGCTAAGGGAGGCATTTGTTAAGCGAGTACTGCTCCATGTTACGACCTTCCTGTGGATTTTCATAGGGACTTCACAAATCCATCTTTTGGGATATGACTTTATTATTATTGTTTTGATTAATATGGCCAGCCCTCCCAAGTGAGTCTTTAAAAAAATATCAAACATGAAATACAGAGTCAATATACTGTACGTTCTTCAAGCCGACCGTCAAGGTGAAAGAATATAGATAGAGAAAAATCAGATAATGAAAAAAGTAAAAAGAAAATCAGGGGGTAAAAAAAAGCATCCTGAGGAGCGTGGCACTTTCGGCACATATTACACTTTCCGTGTCGACTCCATTTAGTTGCTACTGTTTTCGGGAAACTGAGGCTGGCCATGAATTACCTTAATCTCTGGGATGGTGATCCTGGATTCGGGTTTTTTGTCCAGCATCTGGGTTATTAAATCCTTCAGTTCATCAGAAATGTCTGGTCTTGGAGGATGAAAAAGAAAAAAAGAAAAGAAGGCTGCTTTTTGACTTGATTGGTTAGAAATATGGTGGCAAGCAGTAAAAGTGTCTCTGCCTCCCCCTCAGAGGAAGAAACACGGGCCCTGCTTTCCCCCCACCCCACAGATCTGAGCCGCTAGATTCCTCCCAGCGGGGCCGAGAATTTGTAATGCCTCTAAAAAGCATCAAGGCATCTAAGGGAGCCCCAGTATCCTTACTTACTGGTCCGGAAATTCCAGCATCTGGCTCTTGATTTTGCTGTGCAGACTAAGGATCCGCTCATCCATAAAAGGACACTGGGGAGGACAAGAATATCCAGGGAGATGTTATGGCTGGCATGGGGGAGAAAATGGATGAGTCCCCCTTCGAATCACACTGCGTGGGTGACAAAACAGGTCTACGACAACCTGAGCCAGAATTGGGTCACCTACAAACGGTTTGACACCACCTAAATCCGCAAAACAGGTACCACATAAATCACTCAAAATTGTAAAAAAAAAAAGAAAGGGGGGCCCATTATTTTCACGGAGCTAACAAAAGCGGATTAAAAACCAGAACATTCCGCAGCCTTGCCTGTTTGCAGAATATACACGGAAGCGCATTTGAGTTTTAGCACTTTTTTCTTTTTTAAAGGAATCTCGGCCCTAGCAGAGGAATTGGACCACTCAAAGGAGTGGAAAAATGACAAACCACAAGGGAGAGATCCACTCATTTCTGCTCGACTTCATATCCATTATTAAGAGGCTTGCATCCTGTAAGCTGAATGCTCTCTTTGGCATCTGAGCAAGGGGGAAAAGCTGGCATAGATAGAAAAAGAGGTTTTGTTACCTGTCCGAAGACAAAACAGTACAGGGTGATTCCCATTGCCCAGACATCTAAAGCCTTGGAAAAGAAGGGAGGGAGGGAGGGAGGGAGGGGAGGGAAGGAAGGAAAAGAAGGGGAGGGAAAAGGGGAAGAGGGAAGGGTTAGGGTTAGAGAGAGAGGGGGAGGGAGGGAGAAGGTATACATTAGCTTTTCAAAAATGCTTGCTCCTTGCATTGTTATCACTAATGCTAGTATCACTGGGAGAAACAGCTAGATGATATTTTGCCTCTTCATAGGGCAGGGGTCGGCAACCTCGGCTCTTTTATGACTCGTGGACTTCAACTCCCAGAATTCCTGAGCCAGCATAGCTGGCTCAGGAATTCTGGGAGTTGAAGTCCACGAGTCATAAAAGAGCCGAGGTTGCCGACCCCTGTCATAGGGCAATGCCTCTATTCCGTTCACTTTCCAAATGCTGGCATAAATTGTTATTATACTGACACATCAGACCCGTTCTATAGGGAAATAGGGGATCTGCCATAAGATCTAGTGATCTGCCTTAAGACGTAAGGGTCACACAGCCTCACAGTTTAGGCACGGACATAAATCCCCAAGCCACAGACTAACATGAAATCACCAGCCGGTTAGGTTCACATATTGTGTTGTTTTAAGGCTTGCTTTAGCCGCACCTTAACTAAGCCACGATTGTCAGGATTCACATACAAGACCCTCGGCCCAAATCGCAGATGACATTGGTTTGCTTTAGGCCGGGCTCAGAGACTGTGTCAGCTGGAATTAGAGGAGTCGGTTCTAAAACCTTTTTCAATTCCTACCAGATGACAGGAAAACAAGATTAAGTCAGGAAGACGCGTGTTGTTTTTCCTTCGCTCCACCTACCTTTCCTGAGAATATTTTTCTGGTTTCAGACAGCGTCTCTGGGGCCATAAATGCTGGCGTGCCCACCGTGTTTGTTAACAGGGCATCCGATCCTTTGAATTCATTACTCACGCCAAAATCGGCGATTTTGATGTGGCCGTCTTCGCCCACCAAAAGGTTGGAAGGTTTAATGTCCCGGTGGATAATTTTTTGGTAGTGTACTGCGGAGAAACGTTAAATGTGAGATAAGATGTTAACTTCTTTTGTCTGGCTTGCAAAATAAGGGCAGGTGAGCAGTTCCTATTTATTATAAGAAAAGGCTATGCAGAAAGATAGTAATAATAATAATTTAATTTCTATAGATGTTACTCTGCACGTGTTCAAAAGAGACCATCTCTGTATTTTCTTACAAGGCCCAGCCTTGGGACGGGAAATTGGTTCCCATGCTCCATCCAGGCCTGTTTCTGAGCTTTGTGTGGTGTTGTTTTTTCTACACACTCACAGTATTCAATGCCTTTGATCAGGTCTTGGAAATGAAATCGTGCCTGGTCTTCAGTAAGAGGCTTCAGATTGGGAACTTCCATCACTGGCCTACAAAGGGGAAAATAAATTAATTTAAAGAGACCAGTTGGATGGAAGAGGACTTTGTTGGTAGGAGACAGTAAATACTGGCAGAGTATTAAATGATAAAGCATGGATTTGCTCATGCCTTAGAGCCAAAAATAAACAAACCACGTTGTGGGGCTCAGTGCAAAGTGTGGGCCGTTATGGTTTGTACAAATCATAGTTAACACTTTAAACGTGGTTAGTTCAGGGCTCAAACAAGCAGAGCCAACCTCTTCGCTGTTACTAAAAATTGTGAGTCATACTGTAGTCCACGTGGGGAAAACAGAATTTTTTAAACGGAAAATCTACTGCCATACTATACAGCAGTGTTTTTCAACCTCAGCAGCTTAGAAATGTGTGGCTTTTAGCTTCCAGAATTTACCAGCCATTAAGATGTATGAACTTCAACTCCCAGAATTCCCCATGGTTGGAAGTCCACACACCTTAAAGTCACAGAGATTGGGAAAAAAAATATTGCTACAGGGAGTAAAATGCTTAGGGCAACAATTTCTCCCCTTATTCTGTAGTGCAACGTGTGTGCTATTCTTTAAAAATGGTAAAAACAATAATCAACTTACCCCTTTTTCACAAGTTCAAACACTGAAATGCAAGAGACGCAGGCCATTAATTGCAAGGAGAAACATTTGCGTAACAAAAGGGTCCCAACTAGCTGACTGGGTCAATCAACCCCTTGGCAGGTTCCTATGATCTATTCAGCCCCTCCCTGATCTACTTAAAGCCGTGACAACCTGGTCAGCAAGTCAGTCGTAAGCGGGGGTAGGCAGGGTGGGCTCAAACCTTACAGGAAGGGGCTCAAATCTCTCCTAGCTCTAACAGAGGAGCGGAGCGGAGAGAATACACACCTGGCTGGCTGAGAATTGTGTTGGGCTCCAAAATCACACTTTAATTAAGCTTGGCCACTTGAAGACAGGTGGACTTCAACTCCCAGAATTCCCTAGCCAGCATGGCTTAAAGTCACAGGTCGAGAAACCCGGGTCTAGAACCCGGGTCTCCACAAAGTTGGCCGTTTTAAGACCTGTGGACTTCCAACTCCCAGGTGGCAGGGGGAATTCTGAGGTCCACAGGTCTTACAGCTGCCGAGCTTAGAAATCTTGATTTAGCACAATGGACCAAGGAAACCTTGAGATCCTTTGCCTCTGCAAGCTGGAAGGGGGGGGGGCAACGTTTTTGGCCAGGAGGAAGCCGAGTCCCTCCCTTTACTGAGTATCAAGAGAAAGGGTGCAGGATGGCTTACCCATGTATAGGTGATCTTCCGTGGGGTCATCCAGTACCTGCCAGGAACAAGGAAGACAAACGGGCTTTTATAGCCAAGCTATACGCACCATACCCAATTCTCCAAATGAATACAGATTTTAACTTGGGAAGCAGAAACCTCTCGCTAACTTCTGGCCAGCCTTTCTGGCAACTGAAGTGGGGGTCCTGTTGGAAACCCAGCTGCTCACCCCTTCTCCAGTGAATGCCACTTGAGCTGCTGGCTTGGGCTCTGGCAGACAATGCCAGAGATGCCTCCATACCTAGGCAGCGCCAAGATCCCCCTCACCTCCACCAGCTTGACAATGTTTGGGTGGTCCAGCTTCTTCAAGATGGCGATCTCTTGGTAGACCTGCTCAATGGGTCCTCTGGGTTGGCAGAACCCTTCCAGGGGCAGCTTGGCACCCCGAGGAGGAGGACGGCCTGAGGGAGAAGATAAAGATATAGATTACCTGTAATCAACCTGGTAGGCTGGGGGAGAGTGGCTTGGTCAGCCTTAGCAAGCAGGCCTGACAGGAAAGATGACCAGCAGAGCCAATTCTACTTTATGGTAACAGAATCTTGCAACCCTTCCTCACGTTTTTTGTACGATGACCGTAGGGATGGAGGGTACTCAAGCTGGGCGTGAAGACTAAACTGACCACCTCGGGCCAAACCAAGTGGGCCTTCGCTGCTTTAATTCCCTCCAGTCCGGAACTCAGAGGCCTTCTGAGGAAACAGGCTGACCTTTGATCCCTTCCATCCTTTGGGGCCCCGCCATTTTGCTTCCTCCCCACCCACCTGGCCGGGACAGGGGTCTGCGCATCCCAACTTACGTGGGAAACCGGCTTGTCTCATCAGCTTCTTTTTGGAAAGCACTTTCATTGCCTGCAGGAGACAAGGACGCTGAGTTGCCGGGGGACAAAACAACTCGCAACGCAACACAAAAATTAATTGCTGGTTGCTCCAAAACGGTTTCCTAATGAGTTCTCCGCTGCTGTTCTTTTTATGCCATTTTAGCTCTGCTCCGGGGATAAAACCGATAGATGGATTAAATAAATTAAGTCCCCACCTAATTTGGTGCTGTGCGAGAATATGAATTCTCCCTTATCAAAACTCATCACCATCTCCTTCTTTTAGCTCAAAAACTTCCTTTTCTTTTTTTGGTTAAACTGAAGCAATCCATCCCAGCTGATGAGCATTTACTCACATAGTAAGTGTTGTCGTCTTCATTATATGCCAGCTTCACAACACCATAGGAGCCCTGCGAAACACACACACACACACACACAGGAAGGAAACAACAGTTTTCCTAAATGCTGCTGAAATGATTGACAAGTTCTTTTAAGTTGTATGTTTATTTACAAAGGCAGAAGTTCAGACGGTTTCCATCCCAAATTTGCAACAACTATGCAAAGACTCTGTGCGTGTGTGATTTACCTTTCCAATTTCATCCTTCAGAGTGTATTGATTGAGCTGCACACAGTCCTAAGAGAAAAGTCAAAGACAAAATGAATTACCCAAGTCGATAGCAAAACAACCTGCCATTAAGCTGTGTTTCTTCCTCCCCTTTGGGAACATAAAACCTCCTCCATTCGCAGTTAAGTTATTGCCACTTGTTTCCATAGAAGCCACCAACATGAGGGTGGGAATACACACACACACACAAACACACATATAAACAGAGAAGCATCTGACAGGGATGGGTTGCCAGGACTTCAGCTACCATTATCCCCAGCCTTGACTTCCAAACACTTTGAAAACATTCAGTTGCCAGTTGTATTTATTTATGCATTTTGATAACCTGATTATTTATAATTTTATACCGATATTTATGCTTCTTATATTTACAAGTGGTCCTCGAATTATGACCACAATGGAGTCCAAGATTTTTGTTGCTGAGTGAGACATTGTTAAGTGAGTTTTGCACAACTGCATGACCTTTCTGGCGCAGCAAAAAGAACTGGGCTCTCTGACAGGTCTCGGGCCAACCTCTTCCACTGCCAAGTCTGAACTCCAGGCCGTTGCTGGCTCCCTCGCAAAACAGCCAAGGCTCGTTTGCTAGTTAGAAAAATCTAGAGGTTTTCGGTTTCCTGGAAACGAGCGTCAGTGAGAAGGATAAATCCAGGGAACAGCTGGCCTCCCAGAATGGTGGGAGTGCTGGAGGTTTTCAATCAAAGATTGGACGAACTTTTATCCGGGCTGGTATAAGGTGTGGGGGATGGACTAGAAGACCTCCAAGGTCCCGACCTCCAGCCCTGGGATTCGGATCCTTCCAGCTGGATCCGAAAGACAGAACTAAACCCAGGCAGGTCAGTCTTCCCTTGCCAGCAATCGGGCGCTCCCTTACATTAGGAAGCTAAAAGCTTATTCCACCCTCTCTTAATTTTTTGCTTTCCCCTCATCCTGCCAACCGGCTTCCTTCTCCATCTGCTGCAGCGAACCATCTAGAATTCCCGCTGGGTGTGGGAGAGGATTAGCATAAATGCATCTTTTTTTCCTGATGCTTAATTGGGAAAGGAGGGGATGAAAACACAGGAGCCCGCCCAATTCTCTTTCGAATCAGCCGGCTGCTGTCACCGCAACTCTTCAGCTACATATATGGCAAAAAACACACACGCCAAAATTTCCCTTCCTTCCCCTTTTCTCTGAATAAACAGGACGGGTCCCACTGTGAGCCCATACGGTCAATTTTAGAGGCTCGGCTAAGAGGCCAAAAAACCCGAAGGGAACAAATCTTCGCTGGGTCAAAGCACACCAAACGATGCGCAAAGTCCCATCCTTGTTTTAGGACAAGTCGTCCTCAGGTTACGACCACGACTAAGCCCAAAATTTATGTTGCTAAGTGAAAACATTTGTTAAGTGAGTTTTCCTGCCACGGTTGTTAAGTGAATTGTTGCATTTGTTAAGTTAGTGACACGGTTGCAAAGTGAATCTGGCTTCCCCCGGGGACTTTACCAGTCAGAAAGTCGCAAAAGGGGATCCCACCACACACACCAAAACACTGCAACGGTCGTAAACACGAGCCAATTGCCAAGTGCCCGAATTTTGATCACATGACCCCCGGGGAATGCTGCAATGGTTGTGTCAAGAACGTCCCTTGCTTCAGACAGGACAGCTGTGTAAACGGGCTAAGTAAATAAATATAGAAAGAATACATTTGCTCTATTTGTTTCCTCCTTCGATAGCTGGGGAAGAGGATTCGGGTGTGTGTGTGTGTGTCTCTTTTTCTCACTAAAAGGATGGCCGGGGAACAAGAGCGACCTCTGCAAGAAAAGGAAAAGGGGCGGAAATAGGGGTTTCCAAGCCCCCAGACCCTTCCGTCTTTGAGAATGACGCTGCGGTCCTAAGAATGCCGGGAGTAAGAAAAAAAACCAGCCCCAAGTCCAAGCAATCCATTGGAGGCTCCTCTTTGGTTTGACGTGGAACAGCTAATGCACCGCTCGATCGTCCATCCTTTGCTGAAAATGCAGTGGAGTTAATTGGAAGGTAAGAGCCATAGAAAGCAGGCAGCACTTATTCTCCCAAGCATCAAAGGTGTGGCTCCACTCACCATCACCTTGAGCATTAATGGCAGAAGATAAATTGCCTGCAAATTCTCTAAATCAATGTTTGCCAACCTCAGTAACTTTAAGAGGCATGGACCAACTTTCAGAATTCATTAGTCAGTGTTCTTTCTCTTTCTTTCTTTCTATCTTTTTCTCTTTCTCTTTCCTTCCTTCCCTCCATCTATCCATCAATCCATCCTATCCACCCATCATTCTGTCTGTCTGTCTGTCTGTCTGTCTGTCTGTCTATCTATCTATCTATCTATCTATCTATCTATCTATCTATCTATCTATCTATCTATCTATCTATCATCTATCTATCATCTATCTATCTATCTATCTATCTATCATCTATCTATCTATCTATCTATCTATCTATCTATCTATCTATCTATCTATCTATCTATCTATCCAATTTATATAGCTGCCCATCTTATAAGAAGTGACTTGAGCAGTATGCAGCACAAAAAAAGTATAAAACGGTACTAACAGTTCCAATTATTATTAATTTTTCTTTTTCTTTTCCTCTCTGGAGAAATGTGGAGATTTTGGCCTTACAGCTCATTTCTTATCAACACTATACTGGAAAAATAGCCCTACAATCTCTGGAATTCCTTCATCCGCTTATCGTATTTCTCCATCTTTTTTTTTCTTCTCCTTGTTTGCTTGTTTGTTTTTTTCTCTCCTTTTTCCCTTCTTCTTTTAACAAAGATGAGCAAACAAGCAAACTCAGCTCCAAGCTGCCGGGAGGGACGCTGCTTCTCTTACCTGCAATCCGGTGATCGAAACTCGGTGGGACTCGATGGTGGGCCGGCGGGGCAGACGTGGGGAAGAGTGGGGGGAGGTGACGGGGGAGCAAGGGAGGGAAGGGTAAATGTAGCGCCCGTTGAGCCCCGTTCTCCCGCTGGGGGACTGGACGGAGGGAGACCTCTCCTGCAGAGACAGCTTGCGACTTGACAGGTTGACTTTGATCCAAGGTTCCCTGGTCTCTCTGGAGGAAGCCCTCGGAGGGCCGGCCGAGCCCGGCGCTTCACGGCCTCCAGGAACCGGGGCCGGGAGGGCCTGCTCCTCACACGGCTCCATGGGCTCCTCATCCACCGGCCCCTCCGGCTGGCCTGCTGTGGAACCGGGGGGAGAGTCGTACTCCGCGACCACCACGAAGGACTCCATGGTGCTCCAAGAGGTCACATCTTAGATGCGTCAAGCGGGAAGGCTTCTCTTGCACACGGCCAAGGAAGTCGCGGCAGAGGAGGAGCTTCACGGCGACAGGGCTGAGGGAGGCGCATGGGAGCATTATGCGCTGACCGGCTGAATCCCCATGCTGCGGCCGCCGCTCTCCTGGACGCTGGAGCAGGACAAAGGAGAAACGAGACCAAGCAGCTGAACTTGAGAGGAGACAACAGGCTAAGACGAAAAGTAGAGTCGGCAAAAACTGCCATGCCTGGGTTCACGTAGGACAAATCCAACTGTATCGTGGCTTGGATTTATCCAGCCCAGGTGGGGCGGGAACAAGAACCCATGATCGGTGGAGTTCCTGGTGCTTTTTAAACTTAGCCGTTTGGCTCTTTGCTGGCAGATGTCTCCTTACCCAACTAGGGAACATCGTCAGAATTTGTCGTGGCAGTGAAGCTGTTCCCTAGTTAGGTCATGGAACCTCTGCAAGAGAACAAGGCAGCCCACAGTTCTCCTCCTTCTCCTCTCTGCAAACCCCATTCTCCTCTAGCACTGATGACGTGGCCTAGTCTGGGTCATGAAACGTCTGCAAGGAAACAACCCAGCTCAGAGAGCACCAAGGCCCCTCCTTCCAACCCTGGGCTACTGAGGTTCTCTTCTGTCGGAAGCCCTGATCTCAGAGCTGAACCCACAGGAAGAACCAGAGGAAAACTGCAACTCAGTCCAGGAGCCCTCTTATTTTTCTAGCGCTGCAATTCTTAGAAGCTGCAGCCAACGTGTTTTTTTTTTACTCATGCAGATTTTAAAAGTGAAATGAAATGAATTCATTTTTCTTTCTCTCTAAACTGCAAGAAACCGTAAGCAGGGATAAGAAATACACCGGAAGTAATTTTCCCTCTTTCCTTAACACTTTGGAGAAGAGGGGGGGGGGAAAGGCTCCTGAAAATTTGAGCCGATTAAACTACCCTTAAAATTCCTGTTCAAATTCCACCCTCAGGCCAAGCAATTCGGAATCTCAACAAGAGAAACACCCATTAATTCAATTCATAAGAAGGGAGGAAAGCAACGTGGGCAGGTGAGTGACAGGTGCCAATAACTCTTTTGTCGTCACTTCTTTTCTTTCTAAGCAACAGGCCCTAAACGCACCTCTTTTTCCTCCTCATTCAAAACAGACAGATTTACCACTCAACCTTTGTTCTGTTTAGCAAGAAGTCTTGGGAATTATTTAGAAATTTAGGGGGAAAAATTAGAAAAAAATGCTTGTAGGAAAATGACCTGAAATTAAAACAGAAGCTGGGTTATAGCAATAGCACACAAGCCTTGAGCAGTAAACTAACCCTATTTTTTACCCTTTGAGAGCTGAATGCAATTTATTTATTTATTTTATTTTAATTCCATTTATATCCCGCCCTTCTCCGAAGACTCAGGGCGGCTTACAAGCTTAGCAGTAGCCTTCATTCTATGTATATGCCTGCTTATTAGGGCTTTCACACACCCCCCAAGGGGCATTATTACAAAGTCAGCTTATTGCCCCCAACAATCTGGGTCCTCATTTTACCTACCTGGGAAGGATGGAAGGCTGAGTCAACCTTGAGCCTGGTGGGACTCGAACCTGCACTGATTGCAGGCAGCTGGTGAAATGAAAGTTCATTTTAATCTATGCTGATTAGTGTACATTTAAAGTGACAATAAAGTTATTCTATTCTATTCCATTCCATTCCATTCCATTCCATTCCATTCCATTCCATTCATTTTAAAAATGGCTTTGTAACAGACCCATTCTTCTAATTAATCCCGGTCTTAAATTTTTCATTTTTTTCCGTTTCCGTTTTTCATTCCCACCATTAAACGAAGCAGCCTCCTGCTATGAACCGGCAGCCTCCTGTACTGATTTTAACCAGTTGGGACGAACTCAGGTAATGCTCTCTCCATTCTTCTTAGTGTTCTAAAATTTCCCCAAAGCCATTAGGCCGATGCTTAAAAGCAATTCAGAGAGAATGAGAGCAGAGATAATGAAGCCTAATGAAAAGACTTCTCCAGGCTGAATTAAGGCTGACATTCAGCCACAGATCAGAAGCTGAAGAAGAAAGACAGGCTGGCTTGATGGAATGTGCTAAACCATAGTTTGCTTCAATTATGATCCCGTGCATTGATAGGTTAAGCCACAGCATGGCTTTGAGGTGGAAGCTAAACCAACAAGAGAATGTTTTACAATTCACCTACAGGTAGTCCTCGGCTTACAACGCTTCAATTAGTGACCGTTTGAAGTTACACCACGGCTGAAAAAAATGGGACTTACGGCCATTTTTCACACTTACGACCACTGCAGCATCCCCACACGGTCACCTGATCAAACCTCAGCCACTTGGCAACTGACCCGTAAGGCAAGTGGACTTTCTTTGCTTTTCCTTGAAGGCGTTTCGCTTCTCCTCCAAGAAGCTTCTTCAGTTCAAAGTCCAGAACTGAAGAAGCTTCTTGGACGAGAAGTGAAACGTCTTCAAGGAAAAAAAACAAAGAAAGTCTGCTCGCGCCATCGGAATGCTTGATCCAGTCCAGATCAGTCCTTCTCTGCAGACCAGGTTGAGGGATGCAGTCATCCGTTTTCTGGGGATGGTGAAAACAACACTCACAAACGTGAAAGGAGGGAAGATCCCTGGGTCTTTAATGGTTAAGCCATTCACCCTAACCCAGCGTTTCCCAACCTTAGGAACTTGAAGATGCGTGGACTTCAACTCCCAGAATTCCCCAGCCAGCTATGCTGGCTGGGGAATTCTGGGAGTTGAAGTCCACGCATCTTCAAGTTCCTAAGGTTGGGAAACGCTGCCCTAACCTGCCAGAATTTGTCCTTCTGAGCTGCGAGCAGATTGTGGCTTCCAAGTCCTCCCCTGACCACCCTCTAAGCAAGATTCCGTGGGAACGCTTCAGCCTTCAGCTCGTCTCTAATCCCACGCCTCTGAAACTTAATTCCAGGACTCTGAATCCCCTTTTCTCAGTCCTACACGCTTGGGAGAGAAAATACGTCCTTGCAACAATGAAGTCTGAAAAAGCGGGGGAAGACGGAAGGGAAAGGAAACAAAAGTCCCAGCCTTCAACTCATGGCACATTTGCCCCAGCCATGCTTTGCTTCGCTTCGCTTCCCTTCTCTCTCTCTCTCTCCCTCCCTCCCTCTTCCCCCCCCCTCTCTTGTCAGCCCACGGTATGTGGGGAATCTGTAGAGATAACACTTTGCAGCTTGCAAAAAGGGGGTGGGTGGGAGATAAAACAGAGGAGAACAAGGACAAAGAGACAGAAGCAAGTGGAAGGAAGCAAAGCACAAGGACATCTGCCAAAGTCTGTCTTTCTTTTTCTTTCTTTCTCTTTCTTTCTTTCTTTCTTTCTTTCTTTCTTTCTTTCTTTCTTTCTTTCTTTCTTTTCTTTCCTTATTTCTTTCTTTCTTTCTTTCTCTCTCTCTCTCTCTCTCTCTCTCTCTCTTTCTTTCTTTCTTTCTTCTCTTCCTCCCTCCCTCCCTCCCTCTTGTTCCTTCTTCCAAAGTTATTCATCCCAAAGTCCAGCTTCTGGGTGTACAAGGGCCCACCTGTTGTGCCTGCTGCAGACCAATCTTGTTCTGGAGAATTCAGTAAGAGCCAGGTGGCTCCATAGCCCCCACCCCCCCCCCCAACGCCCCGGCCACACTGTGCAGCTCTCAAGGACCCGGACTGGAGGCGTGGATCTACGTAGAACGGCACAGACATTTTGCCTATCAGCCGGGGAGGCAAGAAACGAGCCTCAAGGCTGTTCAAAAATAATATCAACAATAACAACAGCAGCTCTGGCTCACAAAAGAAGCCCAGAATTCAAGGAGTGAGTCTAAAAGAAGGATGTTATTTCTGAAATTGTGAAGGATATTTGAGCTGGAGGCGACAGTTGACAAAAGCCATATGCTTCCTGAACAAACACAAAATTAACTTCCACTCTATTTCTTTTAAATTATTTCTCGAGACAGGAGCTGATCTGATTTACACAGAGATCTGCACTCATGACCCCAGATAGGAGAGGAAAGAGAGTTCCCCCTCTTAATAATTTGCCTCAATGGGCACTTCTGTTTTTCCCAGGTAAATCCAGATCCGGCACGCTCCTTCCGGCTCATACGAAGAACACCCAGGTGTTCAGCTGGAACACGAGAGCTGTGCCTTACAGACTGGGTGTGGAAGACACAGGGACACACATGGCCTCCCCTTTGCTGCACAAGGCCACTCAGGTTGTTAGCTGATGGGAAGGAAAGAAGAGATGAGCTGGCTGGCCTGTTTTAATTTCTGTCCCAAATTTCTAGGCAGAAGGATCCACAGTGCAAAACCGTGCCTGGTAAAGAGCCACGTTCTAAATCAGTGTTTCTCAACCTTGGCCACTTGTGCTCCCAGAATTCCCCAGCCGGCATAGCTCTGTGCCGGCTTGTCTGCCAAGGATTAAACAAACCTTTGGTTTTATTTCCTTCTGAGATACCTGGCAAGTCCCAATCCTACCCAAGACATTCAGGACCCCGAGTTTAATTTATGAGGCCAGAAAGAACCAGCTCTTCTCCCATCGGCCGTAAATAATCCCACTTGTCTCACGGATTCCAACCGCCCTCAGGAGAGTCCAGTGTCAACTCTCCATCCCTCCTACCACCCCGGCTAGTCTTCCCCTCTGCACCGAAAGACGAGCAGAACGGCCGCTGCTCCAGATGGGGATTCCTCCGCTCTGCTCCTTCCTGCCCAGCCGTGTCCTGGACGCTCTGCACGTAACATGCAGTTCAACCCCACAACCAAACTTTGGGGGGGGGGAAAGAAACAATGAACCAACACAGTCCTTGGAGACCCAAAGAGGGAGGGATCTGGAGCATCAGCTCTCCTCCCCTCCTTCTGTAGGTTTGCTCTGTATGGCAACCAAAGAGAGTAGGGCTGGCATTTGAAGGGGCCGGGTATTATCCTCCCCAGTACGGGAGAGTCCTCCTGCCAGCGGATCCCTTCCTAGCTCTCCCGGCCCTTCCTGGTCCCTCCGAAGAGATGCTAGTGACAAGGGGGGGGGACTCCCGATGCCCCCTGCCTTTTTGCTCCGAAAGCAGCCAGATGGGCGGCGGTGCTGCTATCCTTTTTCCCCAGGGGACGTCCAGATGTTGCAGGTGGGAGGCGAGCAGGAGAAGCATCTCTCTCCCTTTCCCGAAGCCCCCTTCCCCCAAATCTAGGGGCTCCCTTTGCCCCCTCCCACCCATGAAGAAAGTATGCAGGGGAAGGGGAGATGCTACAAAGCCCAGGCTCCCCCTCCTGCCTCCTCCTCCTCCACCTTCATCAGCCCAGCCTACCTACCTGCCTGTGGCTCTAGCCGGTCGGAGGCAGCTACAGACTCCAGGCGTCCCGCAGCCCACCTGGGAAGGTCTGCATGGCTGGGCAGCGGCGGCCAGACGCCCCAGATGCTGGCAGCTGCACCCCGATTGGCTGCGCCCGGAGCTTTTCCTGTCTGGAAAGTGAGAGTCGGCTTCGAGCAGCTGGCCGCTGATTGGCTCAACTGGGCTGTCGAGACCGGCTCTGATTGGTGCGAGGGAGGGGAGGGGGTTCTTATCAGGCCACCTCCCAAACCTCTTCTCCCCCCCCCTCTTCTCTTCCTCCCTCCCCCCACTCTTTTTTTTTCTCTTTTTCTCTCTTTTCCCTGGCACTCACCCTTGGCCGAGAGGCGGAAAAAGCATCCGGGCAGTAGAACTTTCTTTCCCCTCTCCCTCTCCCCCAGGAGCGAACTGCAGAGATTGGGGTGGGGAGAAAGAAGGAAAGCCCCAACTTCTCAGGGGAGGGTGCCCCCCTCCTTGCCTTAAAAGCCCCCCCCCAGGCACCAGCTCCTCAACAAACAACCCTGCGAGGCAGGGCTGGGAAAAAGTCACCCGTCTTTTCCTTCGTATTTGCACCTTGGTGGCCAAACACACAGGTACCGTCCTCAACGTACGACCGTAACTGAGCCCCGCCTTTCTGTCACTAAGCGAGACGTTTGTTAAGTGAGTTGCACCCCGGTTTGATGACTTCTCTCGCCGCCTTTGCTAAGCGAATCGCTCCAGCTGTTACAACAGCAGCAACCCGGCGGTTCAGTCAATCTGGCTTTCCCGTCGACTTGGCTCGTCAAGACGGCCGCGAAAGGAGATCACCTGACCCCGGGATGACGACGCCGTCGTAAATGTGAGTCAGCTGCCATGCATCCGAATGTAAATCACCTGACCACGGGGAGGGCAAGTGTGAAAAACGGTCGTAAGCCACCTTTCAGTGCCGTTGTTAAGTTCGGTCACTAAATGAGCTGTTGTAAGTCGAGGACTGCCTTTACTTGGGATTACAGTCCCACCATACTTGATATCAATGAGGCGAATCTGTGTTCTTTTTTCCACCTCCTCCACCCGTGCGATCTCCAGGGTTGAGAGAAGAATTTCCTGCAACTGGCACCGTCCCCATCCAGGCCTTGCCAAGCTTTTAAAATTTCCCCCAGCCAGAGCGGTGGACTCTTAGCCGCTCGAAGGAAGCTGCTCCCAGCCCAGGAAAAACTCCGGCAGAGGCCGACGTGGCTTTTACCTAGGCTAAAAGCGTCTCCTGAGCCTCCAGACTGCAAGGGAATGGGGACATTACCTCCATCAGAGAGGCTTCAATAATGCAAGAAGGGGAGAGACGGGCGCTGAGAGCTACTCGTTTGGAAAACAGATCCGTCTCCGATGGACTTTGGGACAAAGATGGATGTGCAGGCTTGAAAACTCAGCCACGCCGGCCAACACCCGCTGCACTTTGCAAAAAAAAAAAAGAGATTGATGGGTAGATTGATACGGCCAGAACTCCACTCACCCCCACAACGGAGCCCAAAACTTTACGTTGCGAAGCGAGAAATGGGTCCAGTCAGTTTCGCCCCGTTTTATGACCTTTCTTGCCACAGCTACTGAGTGAGTCCCTGCGGTTGAGAAGTGGGTCTGGCTTCTCCGTTGGCTTTGCTCATCAGAAGGTGGCCAAAGAAGATCCTGTGACCCCGATCCCCACCCCCAGAGACTACTGTGACGGTCATAAATACGAGTCAGTTGCCAAGCGTCCGAATTTTGATTGGGTGATGACAAATGTCACTTAACAACTGTGGCAAGAAAGGTCGTAAAACGGGGCAAAACTCACTTAACAAGTGTCTGGCTTAGCAGCAGGAATTTTGGGCTCCACTCTGGTCGTAAGTGGAGGACCACATGCAGTGGGGTCCCAAATGGCAAAGGCAGTGACCGTGAGCCTGGGGCACGCAGGCACCCTTTAACCAGGATGGGCTAGTGGGCCTCGATCTGCAAGAACAGACAAGCCGAGCACGAAGGGCATCTGAACACAGGCCCACATCTGGGCACCCAGAGACCAATTTATTGGCATTTGCAGAGCGCGAACACGGCACAGGCTGAGGGACACACAGACAGGAGGGGCGGGAGAGCTGCGCAGGAAGGATCTGCAGATCTCGTTCCACTTGAGGGGCCCCGCGGGCCTTCCCAAAAGACTGGATTCCTTTGCTCGGGGGCCTCATTTAAAAGTGCTGATCAGGGGGACACCCCGGGTGGGGAATTCCAGGTGAAGCTGCCGGAAGAGCATGGCGCACTGGTTCCTCTCCTGGGTCTTACCCAGGCTGTGGAAGAGCCTGGCTTGCAGGTAGAGGATGTCCCGCAGCTGTTCTTTACAATCCACTTTTGCAAAATAGGTTTTGGCTTCGTTCAAGTTCAGGATAGCTGCTTCCAGAGCTGCACGACACAAAGAGAGAAGGGAAGAATAGGAAAGGAAAAAAAAAACAACCCAGAGGCTTTCAATTAGATCCGCCCCATTTTCAAAATGGGTATTTTAACAGATGCCCACCGACCAGCCAAATAGTTGAGGGCAGTTTGGTCTAGTGGTTAAAAGCAACCAAGCTAGAAACTGGGAGATTGAGAGTTCTAGTCCCACCCTCGGCACGAAGGCAGCTGGGTGACCGTGGGCCAGTCCCTTCCTCCTAGCCCTAAGGAAGAGGCAACGGCAGGGGTTAGTCAAGACGCAAGGCAGTCGCCAGCAGTCAACACTGACTCAAAGGCACAAAGGCACAAAGAGGGGGGAGTGGGGGTGGGAATAGGGGAACTCGGGGATTCAGAGTAGCCAATGGCTACTTGTTTGGGCTCTTTCAGAAGCCCCAGGTGAGCTGCCTCTCCGTCGGGGAGCCCAGGCTGGTGGAAATGCCCGCTTAAGCCTGCCGTTTTCTCAAAGAGCAACTCCCGACGTTTCCCCGAGGTCTTCCAAGGATCCCTGCAGTGTGGACAGCTACCTTCTGCCTTTTTAGCGGGCTCGTAAGAGGCTGCGGAAGCCACCTGGCACTTGGCCACCAAAAACATCGCGGCTCCTTTGTCCAGCACGGCCCCGTGGGCCAGGATGGGCTCGATGGCCATGTGCAGGATGCTGAGGGCTTGCTCGGGAATCCCGAGGATCAGCTGGAAAAGAAGCAATCAAAAAAAGGCGACCGTCACTTCCTCGCTCCTCTACCTTCTGTAGCCAACTCCCCGGCGGCAAAATTATTTTGAAAGAATTTGAGCCTGCAGGAGGCGGGAAGACAAACACCCCAGAATGAGTGCCCCTGTGCAGCTGACAGCGCACCCCTGCGTGAAATCAAAGTGAGGTTTATTTGTAGCTTGTAAACCATGGTTGGTGGCTAAGTAAACCCAGACCATCCTAGACCAAGGCAAATCCAAAAACGCCAGAGAATTTCTAGAAGCCTAGCGCTCTGACATATTAGCCATCAAGAGACACACAGACGTTAACAGCAACTATATGCAAAAGAGGCAATCAGCCAGCCCATGAGGGAACAAAAAGACCCCAGCTGTAGGCCTTCCAGAAGGGGTTCGGTCCCCATCCAGCAGGCGGAGAAACGCAAGAAGGAGCAAAGCGTTACCTGGGCAAAAGCCAAACTGAGGAGGGTCTCCGAAGCCAAGTACTGCAGGCGGTATTCCCTCGCCAGAGCCAGGGCCTGCAGCAGGACGGGCAAAGCGATGGTGTGGCACAGAGACTGCCAATACAGCTCAGCGAGGGCGAGCAGGACGCTGAAGCCAAGGGACAGGAGAAGAAACAGAGAGGAGGAATCAGAATTAGGTCCGTATCTTACGTTCCCAAGAGACGTTCAGATTAAGCACTGTGCATTTCTGGAGCGTTGCCGTGCTTGGTTTGGTTGTGGCTGGCCACTGTGTGCTTGCAGTCGAGCAGTCTTACCAACACAGAAGCAAGCAAGCACATCCTTTGCCTTTGATCACACCTGGAATGCAACCCGAAGCAGAGAGGGAGGACCCAAAATGCTAGAGATGTCCCCAAACCGTTAAAGGTATCAACTCTCCAGCTTGGTACAAAGATTTAGGCAAAGCTTTTACCGTTTTTAACCACTCGGGAATCAACAAAAGCAGGTTTTGCTCTCTTCTGTACAGCTAAGTCTTCGACTTGCGACGGTTCATTTAGTGACCAAAGTCAAAACGGCACTGAAGAGAGTGACTTTATTGACTGTTTTCACATTTATGACCGTTGCGGCATCCCCGTGGTCACGTGAGTGGTTCATATTTAAGACGGTTGTGGTCTCCCGAGGACATGTGATCCACTCTTGCGACCTCCTGACAAGCAACGTCCACGAGGAAGGCAGATTCACTTCACAATCGGGTCACCAACTCAACGATTGCCGTGGTTCGCTTAGCCACTGGCGCAAGAAGGGTCGTAAAATGGGGCAAAACCCCCGTAAGAAACGTCTCACTGAACAACAGAAAACCGGGGCTCCATTGTGGTCGTAAATTGAGGGCCCCCTGTATTCTCAAGTGTAGGGCCCAGAAAGACCACCTAAGGAAAAGAAACGGGGCCTCACCTGATGACCATCTCAGTGTTTTTGATCTCATGGCAGTGGATCAAGAGCTTCTCGAGAAGTTTGTGCGCCTTGGACATCTGATTCTGGGCTTTAAGCAAAGCCGCCTTCCTGGAAGACCAGAGCCAAGGGCGGGAGAGCGGAAAAAGAAATCAAGGCCTCAGTATTTGTGCCACTGTTTACCTGTGTCGTTTTATGCCTTTGCTGTTATGTTTACATTTTCTCTCTTCATTTTTTTCTGTTTTATTGTTGCAAGCCGCCCAGGGCATCCCCACGGTGAAATAGTAGGCAAATAAATTTAACAAAAAAATAAAACATTTCTTTTTTCCACAGCGGGACCCAGCATCCAGGGGTTCGATGAGCCCCAGCCCAGCCCCAGGAGAAAAACCAACGGACGGCAAGCGAGAAACTAATGTGGCTTTCCACAGATTCAGTTCTTGACTTACTACTTGTTTAATGGCCAGAGTTACGGCAGCCTCGAAAAAGGGGCTTTATGGCCTGTCCAGCGCTTCCAGCCGTCACAAAACGCCGTCCCCTGCCCGCGATCGCAGGACTGCATTTCAGGTGCTGGGGGAGCAGCTCACGCGACTCAGAAGCAACACACTTCACGTTTCTTTCTTTCTGCCGTTGGGTGATCTCTCACCTGTAAACTCCTTCACAGCTATTCAGAGCAGTCATCCCGGACACCAGCGAGTCAGCGACGTGGTACCGCTCATCGTTCATGGCTCGGTCAAACTGGATTTTCTGATCAAACAGCATCCACAGCTGCGCAAGAAGATCAGATAAGAGTCTAGATTTTAAAAGAACTGGATTTTTACCTGTCTGTGAAGTCTGCACACCCCACACATGCTGTTGTCTGTCCAGTTTATCCCAATGTGTATATGACATCCCAGATGTGTTGGGACTCCCATCAGTCTCAACTTCAGCAATGGATCATGTTGCCCCAGGATTGTGGGATTTCCAATCCCACACATCCAAAAAGAATTTTAATTTTTAATTTAATAATATTTGTATACCGCCCTTCTCCCGAAGGACTCAGGGCGGTGAACAGGGCAAGAATAAAAATACAGGATTACAAAAGTTAAAAAATAATTAAATACATGCCCATATACTAAAAATACATCTTAAAACCCCAATAAAATGACAATAACAACCCCCCCCAGTCCCCTCATCAGGCCAGGCCAGCTTGTTCAAAAAAGTATGTTTTTAGCTCACGGCGAAAGGAGCGAAGATCGGGCGCCATCCGGAGCTCGACCGGTAGCTGATTCCATAGCTCCGGGGCACCCACAGAGAAGGATCTCCCCCTGGGGGCCACCAATCGACATTCTCTGACCGGTGGCACCCTGAGGAGGCCCTCTCTGTGGGAACGCACAGGGCGGAGGGAAGTTGATGCCGGCAGCAGGTGTTCCCTAAGGTACTCCGGACCCCTGCCATGTAGCCGGTTATAAGAGTCTGGTTTGTGCATTAATACATTTTGGGTTTAGATTTAAATCTTTTCAATGCTTTTTTTTAGCTCTCTTTAACATTATTTTATGCTGGGAAAGATTGAGGGCAATAGAAGAAAGGGACGACAGAGAATGAGGTGGCTGGATGGAGTCACTGAAGCAGTAGGCGTGAGCTTAAATGGACTCCAGAAGATGGTAGAGGACAGGAAGGCCTGGAGGAACGTTGTCCATAGGGTCGCGATGGGTCAGACACGACTTCGCAGCTAACAACAACAAACATTATTTTCGTATGACAAAAAACCGGATCTGGCACTATTTAGAAGTACTTCCAAAAACAAGCAGCCAGAACAATGTTAATAATTCAACTCACAGAATTTTGTAAGCAAGCACTTCAATAAATAAAAAGTCAGAAAGTATTGTTCTCTCAGGGTTTACTGCTGAAGCTCACCTGGGCATGCTGAGTGTTGGTGGGAAACCTCTCTTTCAGATGCTTCAAAATCTCAGAGGCTGCCGTGAAATAACCCTGACGTATGTAAAAAGTGAGATTGGAAAGAAGAGAGTAGAAATGTATGTTCGAGCAAAGAGATTTTCATCCTTGGTTTCAAAAATAAAAATCATACAGTGTGAAGAAGTGCTTTTATTTATTCATTCATTCGTTCAATTTATATGGCCACCCATCTCACTTCTCTGTGACTCTAGGCAGCTTACAAAAAACACTTCCTGAAAAAAAGATTTAATATCCTGTCAAATACATTTAATAAAGCTGCACTATTTTAAAATCTTTCAAGAGTCTTGTCCTTTGTTCAGATATTACTTTGTTTTAGGGCACCATGGATCAGTTAGATGAGAGGCTGAAGTGTCATACAAACAGCTTCTCCCAAGTACAGGTTGTACGAACACCTGCAGACATGCCGGCTGGGGAATTCTGGGAGTTGAAGTCCACAAGTCTTAAAGCGGCCAGGACTGAGAAATGCTACTCTACAGCGACAAGAGCGGTGAGTATAGCGGCAGGAGAGCCGGGATCTATCTGGATGAGACAGATGGAGTGCGACTCCAGGTGACCCCCCCGCCCCCCCCCAAAAAACCCCCGACTCTCTTCTTCAACCTCAAGAAGGGCACTTGCCAGGACTATTGCAAGGATCATACAAGACGATAGCGGGAAATCTCAGCACACGGAAAGGCGCCACCCACCTGCTCTGCGTGCAGCTCCGCCAAGTGGCACAGCACCACGGCAAAGGACTCGGTGTTGTTTTGCTGAACGCCCACGTTCACGGCCTCCAGGCTGTTCATGCTCAAGAGCATCTGGGCCTGCTGGAGCGCCATTGTGCTAGGGCGAGAGGGGAAAAAAAACCCCAGGCTACTCATGGGCAGAGAATAACAGCCTTGGCATTTGGCCTATTCCTTTTGTTCCGCTCTGAACAGAGGCGCTCAGTACCTTTTTTTTTTTTTTTAAAAAAAAGGCTCTGCGCCATTCAAGAGCTTAATTCCGCACTGGCCATTGTGGAAATCAGTACAACGTATTCTGTACTTTTTTCCTTGTTTGCAGGCACACCGCAGTATTCGGCTCCTGGGATTTACTGGACTGATCCAGAGGAATCTAATAAATAAACTCGAATGCGGTTTCCTGGCCATTTCAGATTTTCTGAGCTTCCCAGGAATCCCTAACAGTGACTCAGTCCTTCCGCCGTGACCGACGTACCTGCGTCCGTACAGCCTCCAAATGGCCGTCTTCTGGGCGATGCTAATATCGATCAGTTCGGACAAGCTGTGTTTCCAGTGCAAGAGGTCGGAGTCTTTCAAAGCATCCATTAGCTTGTTGGCCGTCTTTCCTGCCAAAGCTCTTTGCTGGACCAAAGACTGGATCCCCAGAGAGGCTAAATACTAGGAAGGGAGGAGAGGAGGTGTTTTAAAAGAGGAAGCTGTTCCTAACCCAAGCAAAAGAGGGAAAGGCCAAGCAGGGGGAAGGGACTTTGAAAAAAGAAAAGAAAAGAAATGGATCAAGTGAAAAAAAGAAATGATCCAACACCTACCGGCAATCCAAAATACACAGCTTTCTTCACCGAGTGCTCTAGAAATATGCAGCTATCCGATCTTTTCTGTTCCAAGATGTGCAGCCAGCTCTGATTACAAAAAGTGACAGGAGAGTCCCTTCACGCAGAGGTCTGGTCTCCATGGACACCCCAGTATGTACCCCACTATTGGGAATTTCGGAGTCAGAAGCATCCTTGCACGCCGCCCGGCTTGCACTCATCGATTCCGTGAAAGGAAGCTCAAGCAGCCAATTTTTTTCTTTTCTTTTCAAAGCTAGCCCAAAATGGTGGTAAGGAGGATCTTAGATCTCTTCCTATGAAGCCTCCGCCAGCTTACCAAGCAGTGCTGTAAGCAGACGTGATCGTTCGATTCCTGGGCAATCCGGATGGCCTCTTGCAAGGCCAGCTCAGCCTGGTGGCTGCGGTTGGAGAGGAAAGACAGCCACTGTTAGGGCTCCGTTAATATGTGGATCCTTAACAACAGACAGGCAGTCCCCGACTTACAACCGTTTGTTTAGTGACCCTTCGAAGTTACAACATCACTGAACAATGTGACTGTTTTTCACACTTACAACCATTATAGCATCTCTGTGGTCGCATGATCAAAATTGAGATGCTTGGTAACCGAGTCACATTTAGGACGGTCGCAGTGTCCCGGGCTCATGTGGATCCCCTTTTGCGATCTTGCAAGGAACAAAGTCAATGGGGAAGCCAGATTCACTTAACAACTGTATTACTAATTTAACAAGTGCAGCGACTCACTTAGCAACTGCGGCAAGAACGGTTGTAAAATGGGGCAAAACCCACTTAACAAATGTCTGACTTAGCGACAGAAATTTGGGGGGGGGGCTCAGTTGTGGCCATTAAGCAATGTACGTTCTTATAAATATAGAACCAGCCACTAAGGAGGTTGGCCACTTGACCTAGTTTTCTTAGAGGATGATGCAGAAATTCAATTTGCTTTGGGGCACAAAAGAAAGAACATTTTACCATTGATATTATTTGATTGTTAGGAGTTATTAGATATACTCGACCCAGATCCCAACCCACATCTGAGAAGATAGGAGACTCAAGTAGGCAGGAAAGGTGGTGGATGCCTTTTGGGCTTCCGAAAATAGATAAAATCAACTCACTAGTGACCAAACCGGCAGTGCAGGGCAGCCAAATTAAGGGCAGCATATCTGAGGCTTCGCCCATAACCTTCATCCCCGTTACTTTTGCTTTCTGCCCCGGTGAGAATCAAACGGTCAAAGTAATGAAGGAGGCTGTGCGTTGAGCTGAAGACGTCTTGGACTCGAAGGCTGTTTAAGTAGCTCAGATAATGCTAGAAAGAAACAACCAAGTTTGTATAAGCTGCCAAAGCCATATAGGAGGATGCTGGCTTTGCACTCAATCATCGTGTCCTTAATCACAAGTGGACCGGATAATACAGCAATAGCAACAACACTTATATGCCGCTTCGTAGTGCTTTACAGATCTCTCTAAGCCGTTTACAGAGTCAGCCTCTTGCCCCCAACAATCTGGGTCCTCATTTTACCGACCTCGGAAGGATGGAAGGCTGAGTTGACCTTCAGCCAGTGAAAATCGAACTGCTGGCAGCCAGCAGAATTAGCCTACAATACCGCATTCTAACAACTGCACCACCCTGGTTCATAATGGTGGTTTCTCACATGACATCCAATCACAGACTACGATTTACAAACCATCGCTGGATGGACACATAAAAATTTGGCCTGACTCATATAAGGACCGCATCACTTAACAACAGATGTTCTGGTCCCAATTGTGGTTCTAATTTGAGGACTACCTGGATCAGAACACCAGAGCAAGCCACACAGCTCCTGAGTCAGCCTTGCCTCCCTGACACTCATGCTGCTTAGCCCACTGCAATGCGATACACCGAATAAGGCGGGACCTAAGAAAACAAATTAATCTAACCTACCGCCTCAGCAAAATCCGGGTTAAATTTTAACAAGTTGTTCAGCTCCTTTTGCAAAGATGCCGGAGAAAGTGCTTTGGTCTCATCGTTTTTCAACAAAGATGCCTAGAATTAAATTTCAAAAAAGAATCATTTGTTTCTGATCGCAGATGTAAATTTACTGGAACAATATAAATTAAACCTTTTGGCAGTCAACACCGCAATGGAACTTTGCACATGTCAAATGTTTTGCAACTTTAGCAACTTAAAAGATATGTGGACTTCATGCTGGCTGGGGGATTCTGGGAATTGAAGTCCCCACATCTTCAAGGTGCCAAGGTTGAGAAGCCTTCCTTATATTGTGACGTGCTTCTTGTGCATATCTTCGACTGCTGATATGGCAAATTTATTAAATAAAACATTTCGCCTTTTGGAATTGCAGATATATCCAGACTTTAGTCCTCAAGCTGCAGAACCTCTTCCACATCTGTTCATCTTCCTATTTATTAAGCATGCTGTGAAGGGAAGGAGATTGCACCAAACTACTCAGTCGGTCTTGAGCTTAACAATTAACATACCTGTTGTGAGAGGAAGTATTCCGCTTGCTTCTGTGAGAGTGGCCCATTGCAGGATATCTCTTCCTCCCTTCAAAGAGAGAACCCATCATGACATTTCACCAGAAACGTAGAAGGGACAGAAGTAGCAACCACAGCAAATTGTTTCAAAAAGGCCAAAAAAAAAAATCTGTGCAGAAGCCTTCCAGGTGCCACGTAAGAGGATGTAAGCTTTCACAATCATCGTTAACTAAAGTGCTCTGAGAACCTGTCAACTATTTCCCTAGGTACAGATAAAGCCATTGCTTTATAATGGGCCCCCTCCTGCTGAAATGTGCACAACAGGACAATTTCAGAACGTTCAGTCAAATTTATCCAAGAGTTTGAATTGGTCACACAAACCAGGGGATCTTGGGATCAGTCCTGGCTTTTTATTCAGGAACCAGAACTGAGATATTAAGTGTAGCAGGGTGCATAGTTTCCACCCCTCCCCGACTGAAACAAGCTCTAAAAACCAGGCTGTTCCCCCAGTTTTGGGATAAAGAGAATAGCACTCCTTGTGTGTGTTTTGGCTTGCTTGATGGTGGTTGGCTTCTCCAGACTTTGCGCTTTTAACATTATGTACAATGTCATCTGAGTAATAAGCTGCTCATGGATTGGGGCTGCCTAAATACAGCTAGCCCTCGACTTACAACCACAACTGAGCTCAAAATTTATGTTGTTCAGCGAGACATTTGTTAAGTGAGTTTTGCCCCATTTTACAACTTTCCTTGCCACAGTTGTTAAGTGAATCATTGGAGTTGATAAGTTAGTAACCCGGTTAAGTGACTCTGGCCTCCCCCACTGAGTCTGCTTCTCAGAAGGTCACGAAAGGGGATCACGTGATCGTCATAAATATGAACCCGAATGTAAATCACGTGGCTGTGGGGATGCTTCAAAGTTCATAACTATGGGAAACAGTCGTAAGTCACTTTTTTCAGTGCTGTTGTAATTCTGAACGGTCACTACATGAACTGTTGCAAGTTGAGGACTACCTGCGTTTCCTAGAAATGAATAAATACTAACCTGAATGGTCCGTCAAGTTCTTCTTTCTCCATTTCCTCGTCCGGTTCTCCGCAACGTGTCAGCTCCATTTCACTCTCATCACCCCTCCCTTTCTTCGCCTCAGCTTGGAAGTACTGCTGGAGAGCTGTGTAAAGCTTGTAGACTTGGCTGAATGAAAGCTTATTATAGGCCAGGATCATATGGCGCAGAAACAAGCCTGTAGAAACAAGGAATAGACTATTATTGTGGACTTGCCCCTTCTCCTTCCTCATCAGCTCTGGGGGGATCACACTGCAGTACAGGTAGTCCTCGATTTACAACAGTTTGTTAGTGACCGTTTGAAGTTACACCAGCACTGAATAAAGGGACTTATGGCCATCCATCACACGACCGTTGCAGCATCCCTGTGGTCATGAGATCAAAATTCAAACGCTTGGCAGCCGACTCACATTTATGGCGGCTGCAGTGTCCCGGGCTCATGTGACCCCCTTTTGTAACCATCTGACAAGCAAAGTCAATGGGGAAGCCGGATTCACTCAACAACCGTGTTCCTAACTTAAGAACTGCACTGTTTCACTTAAACAGCTGTGGCAAGAAAGATCATAAAACGGAGCAAAATTCACTTAACAAACAAAATGTGGGGCTCAACTGTGGTCACAAGCTGAGGACTACCTGCACATTCAAAGCTTCTCACCTTCTCCAGATCCTGTAATGCTCATTTCCAGCACGGCGGGGAGCATTTCCCCAAACAGAACAAATGGCAAAAACGCAGCAAAAAGAATCTTTGCCTCAAAGAGATTTTGCAAATCCATCAAAATTACATAAGTCAAACAAAGTTGGGTTTGTTTTACTGAAGCAAAGCAGCTCAGGCAATTAGAATTTAACCAAGGAATAAAGATTCAAGATGTGGAGTAATTTAAGATTTTTTTTACCTACGACACTTGTTTTGTGAACTTCTGGTTCTGTTCCACTGAACGAGTCTGAAAGATCATCAAAGAATTGTTCCATATCTTTCAATTCCCCTTCTGCCATCAGCTTGATTCTGTAAGTGAAGCCAACAGAGGATACTGCAATGTTGTGTATGCAAAGCATATGAACTATAGTCTCTCCCAAATGATGAACGTTAGAAAATAATTTTGAAATTAGAATTGAAATTGTAGAACCAACTCCGCCCAAAAAAGATTAACAAGCTACTTCACCTAAGGAAACCTTTTCAAACTTGTAAAACAAATTTTCTTTTCATGTAAAGTACCAAAAACCTGGAGAAATTTATTAAAGCCTTAACTGCATCCTTCAAAAGCACATTTATCTCCACTAACGAGTCTTCTTGGTAAGCAAACAATAGTGAATACAAATAAAACAAACCGGCATTTGCAAAAAAAAAAAAAAAAGGAAAAAAACACACCTTGTTTGAACAGAATTTGCTATTTCAGAGCAGCATTCATCAATGCTTTGAATCAAACGAGACAGTGTCATATCAGGACCCTAAATAAAAAAGTAACACTAACAGTTAGAATGGCCGTGTTCACACAATCCATTAATTCACAGTTCATTGAAACACGAGTTGTGGAATTAACCCAACTGATGAATTCATACAGAATATTGAACCATAAAATAAATTTCAGATGAAAGTGCTCAATTAATTCAAAAAGCCACAATTCTGTACTTATATAAAACATACACATACAGCGTATTTATATGGCTGTTGTTAAGACAGTTTCCTTTGGATTTATTGTGGTTTTTTTCTCATCAGCTACCCAGACTACACTATCCTCTAAATTACAAGTTCATAATTAAATTTACAATTTCAATTAAAGTATTTATTGAAGTAAAGAGAAATAAACGAGACTCTGCCAGGCCTCAAGATGCACCTGCCCTTAAAAGTCCCGAATGAGGTAGGAAAAGCTATTAAAGCTGTATTCTCACTGTGTTCCTTTTCACCGTTTACTGTTCAATTATTTTACTTCTGCTTTTATTCACGTTTTTAATTTTTTTTAAATTTAAATGAATAATTTCCCCCTTTCTAGTTCCTGCATTTCTGACAGAGGACACCTCTGTACATTCTTTTCATTTCTTCCTTTTTAATTGCTGAAAGTAGCCCGAAAGTAGCCCCAAGCAAAATAGGCGGCAAATAAATTTAACAAATAAATTAATGTGCCCCCTCCGCTTCCAAAAAAAAAAGCCCCAAAGGGATGCTGGCCGCCCCTTTCTCCCCTCCAGCACCCCCGACCTGCAAGAGGGGCAGCAGTAGCCGGTTGAGCAGCCGCTTTTCGAGCAGGCTGAGTTGCGGCCCAGTCCGGCCCAGCTCCCGGATCAGCACCAGCAGCGCCATCTTGTAAGGGGTGACCCAGTCCTTGATGCCGAAGACGTTGGCGTGGACCACGCCGTTGGTCATCATGGGGTTGAAATAGAGGCTCTCGTGGACGCTGGCCATGGCTCCTTCCGCGGCGCGATGGGGGACCGCATATGGAGGCGCACCCGGCAGCCGTCACCGGGGCAACCGTCGCTGAGCAGCCAATCGCTGACGCCGGAGGAAGCGCGCGAGGGCCGGGCCTGAGCCAATGAAAGCGACGCTTGAGGGGAGTCGCGGTCAGGGTAGGAGCGGAAACAAAAGGCGCGGTGCCCAGAGTTCCGCTGGGCTTTTAAAAAATAGAGGTTTTGCAAAATAGCAGAATAACAAGAGTTGGAAGGGATGGGGGAGGTTTTCTACTCCAGCCCCTTGCACAAGCAGGAGACCCTGTGCCATTCCAGACAAGTGGAATTTCGGAGGAAAAGCTTCAGTGTTCTAGATTGCAAATTTTTAAAAAAATATTTTTTTATTCTGTATCTTTTTTGTAGTTGTCCCTAGAGGAGGAGTTGTGTATGAAATTGGATGGTGACCTGATAACCTAAGACGGATAATGCTACCTAATATAATAATGAAATGCTTGCAAGCAAATTATCATGCTCAGAGGCACCAGGAATCCCACAGTTCTACTTGGAGCTTCAAATATTCTCTTCTACTGGAGAACATGAAAGTTTGCAGGGATACTCTTCATTCCCATTGCTCATATTTTGCTTTAGACTTCCAAAACAGGGACGTGTATATATAATACTATCATCTTGCATATACCGCATGTCAATAAATCTTACATTTTAGTACTAAAACTTTGTTTATTCCACAATTAAGCAAAGGTCTGTATGTTATATTACCAATTGCTATGCTAATGACCTTGGTGTAAATTTAAGAAGACTTAATGATAAAAATAGCAGATAAGAATAGCCTACTTCTGCAGCATAAGCTCTTTAGGTTTTGCAGATGCAGGATTAGGCTGGGGAAAAGACAAAACTTCTGAACAGAAAAGCTTCCTGCTCAGTTCTCTCCATAATACGTGATTTCAAAAATTGTGGGTTTTTTTGAGCAATCATGCAGTTTTGCTGACATAAGTTTCTGTTTTTCAAACAACAGCTGTGTTTCCAAAATATTTTTCCCGGGCGGGGAACTTTAAGGATTATATTACTAATCGAGTTCGTAATTTATAACTTGGGAGCATCTGAAAAAATAGTGGCCCTGAGGGAAAGAACCCCAAAATGAACACCACTTAAAGACTATTTCTTATTATTGCTACTGTATGTCTTCAAGTTCTTCTAAAAACATTTCCAACAGGCATATTTAGTATAAAGTCATCCCAATCTAAAAAATGCTAATAGTTTTCATTATAAGCATGAACTTCCAGAGAAAGAATGTAACATGTGACGTAAGATCCCCCCATTCTTTTCAGGAATGATGTGACGTCACACTCTTCCCCACCCCTTCCCATGGACGCCCTCATAAACCCACCCCTTCGGCAATTTACACCACTTCCTCCCCCTCCAATTCCCACAGAATGGAACCGCCCGATTGTGGCGCCGTCATTGGCCGTCGGGGACAGCCAATGGGAAGGCAGAGAGCTGATGGCTGGGGCGACAAGCTGCCTCTTTCCTGGTCCCCGCCCCCCGGCCGGCCCCGCCTACCTGCTCTGGACCCCGAAGGGGAAGAAAAACCCGGGCTTCGCGCATGCGCGGAATAAGGCGAGTGGCCGTAGCGCGAGAACGCGCAGGCCGGGGGCGCGAGCGGGAGACGGTTGAGCCGTTGGAGGCCCTTCCCCCCGCTTCCGGTCCTGTCCCGGTCGAGAGGAAGACAGGAGGAAGCCTCGGAGCGGCCATGAAGGTGAACCGGTGGGGGGAGGGGAAGGAGGGGGAGGAGGGGGGGCTAAAAGGGAGGGGGGCTGCGGGGGTTCCCCAAAGGGGAGAGGAATTGGGTCTGGGGGTCTCTGGGCGTCCTGAATAAAGGGGTGGGTCCCAACATCCGGGGCGGGGCTTTAATCCATCAATAATGTATTATTCTGTATTGTGATTACTATTAGTTGTTATTATTGTTTCTCCTGCTGCTCCCCAGAGAGGCTGATGGGTTTTAAATTAAAGGTCCATGAAATTTGGCTGCCCGTCCCATGCTTGGGTGGGCCAGTTCAAAGTCTAGGAGGAAAGAAAAAGGCTGGGGTAAAGGTTAGCTTTGCATTTTTACGTGGGACATATGTACCTATAAATTACATGCACAGAGACTCTTCATCTGATTAAATAGATCTTTAGCTGCAATCCTGCTATTTGCATAAGAATAAACCCTGCTGATGGGACTTCTGTAGCCAGAAAAGGTTAAAGAAAAAATGAGAAAAAAATGTTTCTGGATGTGACCTCCTCCCCATGGTCACTTCCTGCAAGGAAAAAGGGAGCAGCTTTTCACAGATCTTGACTTGTCTTCTTATTTACAAGCAGCAGGGCTTTCGCTGCAGGAGCCCCAGACCTAAAGAATCCTATTTGCATGGAAATCCACACGTATTTCTTCCTAGCGTCTCTTTATAAAGACGGATATATTTTTGAAAACAAATCTCCCGGGCGGTAGGAATTAGCTGGGGACTCTATGCTGTCGTTGGGTAGTTTTAGCTTTTCAGAAAATACGTGGTTGTGGATTGATTCTGGATTCGTATATGGAATCTTTTGGGATATGTCTTGCGGTCTCTGTCCGAAGGTATGGTTGTTAAGGATTTTTGAAAGAAACAGAATCATCTCAAGGAGAATTGAAACAGCAGAGCTGGAACTGGCTGTTTGGTGGTGATCGGCGAGGTTCAGCAGTGGCCTTGAGAGAAATTTGAGCTTTACCGAGAAAATGAAAATTGGCTAAAGACAGGAGAGAAGGACCTTGGGGACTAAGCGATAAGGGCAGAGTTCTTAAATTCCCCCCAAAAGCTTTTTCAGTCATCCTGACTACACGAAGTTCAAATTGTTCACAATGCTCAAGTGAAGAGTGCAACTAGAAACAGACCGATAAAAAAACAAAACACTAGTTGGGAAAAACTGTTCGGCCAAAGTGCCCGCTTGATTCCAGTATTTCCAGGGTAGGAAATGTTGGACCCCTTTTGGAGGGGGAGACCCAGGTTTTTTGGCCCATTTTGATAGCCTCTCAGGGCATGAATGCTGTATCGAAATTGGCACAATTGCATTTTCTTGGTGTTTCTACACTCAATGTTTTGTTGAGGCTTTGCTGTATAAAAACAGCCTGCAGGACAACAGCCACATCCCTAGATAGTTGCTTTCAAGGAATTAGAGTTAGTTTGGGGCATGAATTATGGATAGGATTGTCAGCACAACCCCGAGGCACGCCGAGAGATTCTAATCCTAGCTACCAGTACTTTGTACTCTGTTGCAACCTTACAGGGTGTGTTTAGGGCATGAGGATTTGGGAGTAATACATTTAGGATGTTCTTCAGAAGAATAGGGGAACTGTGTGGTTTTTTTTTCTTTCTCTCCATTAAAATGTTTTGGTTGCTGTGTTTTCCAAAGAAACCGCAGGATGATGTAAGTATTTGTGTACATTTTTGAAAGTCAACATCCTTGAAAGTCAACAACAACTCGAAGAATCCGAGGAAGATGACCTTATATTTTATTAATTTCTTTATTCCATTCCACTCCCGAAGAACTCTGGGTGGCTGACAATATAGCAAGCAGAAATAAAAATACGTAAGATAAACAGGAATACAAGAAGAAGGAGCAAAAATGAGCTTAAAAAAATAAAATAAGAAAACAAGGAGGCAAAGCCAAGGCATGTGAACTACAATCCTGGTTGTGGGGATTTTAGCCTCTTTTGGCGTCGTTATCTAAAGCTGGATTGATTATCAAACAGGCTGATCCTTGAAACAGATGGCACCTGCGTCCTGGGACTGTTAAATCTTCAGTTACTGTCCTGCTGCCTCATTTTCTGTTTTGTCTTCGGTGTAAATTCCAGGGCTGCTGTAGTTTTCCTACGAGGCCGGTCCCTTTCTGAAAAGTCTTCCGAGGAAGCTCTGCCAGCCTGCTTGGATGGGGAATATTGCAGCTGTAGAGCTGGCCGCTTGCTCGGAATCTCCTTGGACTCTCTCCTTTATTTCCCTACTTTGGCTCAATGATTTGTGACAGATGGGAGAAGAAAATGACAGGTGTGGCAGAGTCTGAGCGGGTTGAGGTGGGAAAGACCGAGCTCCCTTAACGAAAAGAGGTACGGACTCCTGGAACAGGACAGCCGCATCTGTTGGAGATGCCCTTCTCCGCTGTAGGAAAAGATTGGGTGTCTGTTGTCGTCATTCCGTAGCCTAGACTTGGAAACTGCTTGCACACCACTGGATGCGATCGCCGTAACTGGAGCTCCTCTTCCGAAATTCTTCGTGCAAAAGGGGGAGCGTCCTGCAATTTCAATTGTGGACGGAGAAGGGGGTGGGAATCCAGATCTCTCTGTTGGGTGGTATTGTGGGTCTTCCTTCTCCATTGCTTCAGGTGTTAAAGAGATTGACTGGTTACCAGCAAGATGTCCCTGAAGACAGACTGGGAGGCAGGTGTGTGTGTGTGTGTGTGTGTGTGTGTGTGTGTGTGTGTCTTTGTGTGGGCTTTCAGCCTGAGAAAGCGCTCAGACTCCAGAGGCTGAACTTGCTTCTGCTGCTTTCTTCCAGGCAGGGGCGACCTCCATGTGGGCTTCCTGCTGCGGGTTGCTGAATGAGGTCATGGGGACAGGAGCGGTTCGTGGCCAGCAGCCCGGATTCGGAAGCGGAGCAAACCCCTTTCGGTTTGCGCCAAGCACGGACTTCACCGTCTATTCCTCGGCAGCAGCAACGGGAGCGAGCCCCGCGGTCTGCAAATCTTGTGGCCTTTCCTTCTCCGTATTCAGAAAAAAGGTGAGGGTCTCAGGTACGGAGGGCAGGAGGCTTCCGATAAATCTCCAGGGTTAAACACCGTTCTGCTTGTGGGCTCTCGTTTGTCACGTAGGACTACAACAAAATGGAGATTGGGACATGCAAAAGCCCTCTTAGCTGGGAGGTGAGAAACGCCAACCTCTTGGCTCAATTGTAGCCATAACTCAAGGACGGCCTGTATCAAATAAGATATTCCTCGTTTCCTTTTTCTTCTGCGCGGCAAGGTGTGTGTGACTCCTTTCCCCGTCTCCCCTCCTCCTCCTCCTCCTCCTCCAGCACGTGTGCTCCGAGTGCAAGAAGGACTTCTGCTCCGTGTGCTCCGTCCTGCAAGACAGCCTCCGCCGGTGCTGCACCTGCCAGTTGCTGCAGGAGACGGCCTTCCAGCGGCCGCAGCTGATCCGTTTGAAAGTCAAGGACCTGCGCCAGTACCTGCTGCTTAGGAACATCCCCACGGACACCTGCCGCGAAAAGGAAGACCTGGTCGACCTCATCCTGTGCCACCACGGCTTGGCCTCCGAGGAGGAGACAGACACTAGCAGCTTGTACTCAACGCAATCGCAGGCTTCCAGCTTTTCGACCCAGCACATTTCTCTATCTGGATCGGTGTCCACCTCTCAGGGAGACCTCGCCAACCGGCAGGAAGATGTGGGCAATGAAATACAGCTACTGGTAGGTTTATGGAGAAAGAGGGCAGGGGGGTCAGGGAGAGATCTGTCGTGACTCTGCCTCCCCAGCTTGGTCCTTTCCAGAGGACCAAAACAGAAGGGCTGAGCATGCAGTGACGCTTCTTGTGCATTTAGGGGCCAAGCGAGAGACTCTCGGCAGATCGGGGGGCAGAGGAAGACCAGGCAGCACAAGAAGTAAGGAATGAAGCACCTCGTGACATTTGACCAAAGCGTTTACTCCCTTCTCAGTTTAAGGCACAGATGTGCAACCTCAGGAAATTTGAGGCCTGTGGACTTCAATTCCCAGGATTCCACAGCCAGCATGGAATCCTCCCCAGCCTGGAATTCTGGGAGTCCCAAAAGGTTCTGAGGTTGGACACCCCTGGTTTAAAGGCAAATCAAACGATATTTCAAAATATAATCGGGTGTCTGCCGTAGAGAGAGCAATGGATCTTTTTATTGATTGGGTTGGATCCCCACCGGCCTTGAGGAAGGGGGTTGCCAGGAAGTGCCGGCATCACAATCGTGGCCGGCCTCTTGCACTTGCTGGGCGGTGTCTCCCCAAGGTAGATGCCCTTTTGGGGGTGGGGGCAAGGGGATCCCGTGGGTGGGGGGCTGGCTTTTCATTGTCCCGGCCCAGTTCACAGGATCTGTGGGCTCGTTGCACACGGAGTGTTCTCTCCCTCCTTTGCCCATTCTTTTCAGACTCCGGGCCAGTCCAGGAAGCGTGCCAGGGCCTCGCTGTCCGATATTTCCAGCCTGGATGACGTGGAAGGGCTGACCGTCCGGCAGCTGAAAGAAATCCTGGCTTGTAACTTTGTCAATTATTCGGGATGTTGCGAAAAATGGGAACTGGTAGAAAAAGTTAGCCGCCTCTACAGGGAGAACCAAACGAATCACCGGCTGCGTAAGTCTTCTGGTTTTCTCATTTCCTGTTTGTGGGTTTGCTTGGGGGAGGGAAGGCACTCTATCTGCTTCTCTTCCAAGGCGTCTGAATGCCGAATGTCCCGCTTAGTGACGCAAGTCGAGGACCACTCTTTTAATCTTGCAAACCCGACATGTCCCATGGCGGCTTCTCTAACTGTGCCTGTTTGCTCCTTGGCAGAAGGAGAGAAGCCTCCGCTGACCGACGAGGACGACAACCTTTGCCGGATCTGCATGGACGCGGTGATCGATTGCGTGCTGCTCGAATGCGGCCACATGGTCGCCTGCACCAAATGTGGGAAGCGCATGAGCGAGTGTCCAATCTGCCGCCAGTTTGTGGTCCGGGCTGTGCACGTGTTCAAATCCTGAGCGGCTGGGCCCAGCACCAGAAGCTTCCCGCTGCACACATTTCCTCCCGAGACGGTCACGTGCGAAGGAGGCTCTGGAAAGCCTCGGTTCCAATTAATTCATAGCATCCTGACCAGGAGCTTAGGAGCTTTGACCGATTGTATTTCTGCTTTGCAAGTCAGATGCCTCTTAAAGATAGAGCTGTGTGAACTGGATTTCTTTTCCTTTTCATTTTTTTTAAAGAGAAAAAAAGGCAGACTCGAGTAGAGTCGAACTTGAAGTCGAACTTCAGATTGTTCTCTTCTGAAAAACAGCCCAAGAGCCGCGAAGGAGCACGTGTTTAACTTCCTCGATGGAGCAGTCTTCTCCGGGGCATTTCTTGCCCTGGGGGTTGGGGGGATTTTGTGGGTGGGCTGGCAGACCAGTTCTTGTGCCAATCATCCAGAGTGTCAGCCCACGCATATCTGGTGATCTACAGTAGCCTTAATGGAAAGAGTTAAAAGCTGCCTTTTAGAGTCTGCATCAGAAGACAGCGTGCCAGTGAGCCAGTTTATATTTCCCTTCCCAGATCCTAGGAATGTCCTTGGATTCAGAACAGGCAAATCAGGTAGTTCTGTTTAACATTCTCATTTGAGAAGGTTTACCAGGAATTATCACACATGTACGGCTTCCCCCGTCACCGAAAGCAATGCTGGGTGGCGTGCAACAATCGGCAAAACAACATACGCATTAAAAAATGTTTAAAAAGCACAGTAAACATTTTAAAATATACAAATCACATGGAGACAGTACAAGAACCAACTGCAATGGCGCCATCTAAGAATGTCTAGTTCCCTGGGATCCCCAGAGTTGGTGACAGCCAGGTCTTTTGGGTGGGGAGGCTTCTGGAATGATAATAGTGATAGAGTTAACATTGGGGGGGGGATTGGTCCTTAGGACAGGTGTTAGGATCGAGAAGGATTTGGATGGACTGCGTACCTAGAGGAATAACCCCAACCTCTCCTGAAACTGGGCCAGTCTAGTGGGGTCCAGCCTCCCTGCAGTGGATGGAGGCACCAAAGAGTCTCCTGGTCATCAGGGCAGGATCTGAGCCTGCTGTAGCACCCCTGCACCCAGCCAGACCCCTAACTTCCGAACCCCAAGGTCCTCAGAGGTATAAACGTTCAGGAAGGAACCAGGTAATAAAGGAGTCCGGCAGCAGCAAAAAGCAACCCACACCTTGGCTGGTGGGGGTGGGGGGAGGGAAGGGAAAGGAGCCAGGTCCAAGAGCAAACAATTGCAATCTTGGCTTATTTAGCCCTGCTGCTTTGGGGGTCCTGAAAGGTCATCCGTTCTGCCACCATCTTTCTTGTTCAGCAGCACTTAACTGCAGTAGCTGCCCAAAGGTTTCTTAAGAGATTTGCAGTCCCAGAATAGCTGGGGCAAGTGAAAGGTCACCAAAATATGCACTGGGGTCACGCAATAATCCTTGAATGTGCAGCAAGTGTCTGGAAAGCAGAGGCATTTTGGAGCTCAGGAGGGCCCCCCCCCAGTATGCATTTCAGGGTTTGTAGAAAGGCTGTGAAAATTGGGAGAGGTCCTGACTTTGGAGAAGCCTGCTATCTCTTTGGCGTCCACCTAAAGTAACTTTTTGAATCTCGAAGTTGAGCCTTTTTTTTCAGAAGGGAGCAAGACATCATGGCTTTGTTTTTGGAAAACAAAGGAGGAGGACGCTGTAGAAAAGCGTGTTTTTTGGGGTACATGCATAATCGAGAATGTAGCATATCCATAACATTCTGAGTAACGGCTGGCTTAATAAAACGTTTCATTAATTGGCTTTTGGTCCGTTTTTCTCTGCCTCCTTGCTACGAAAAAGCCCAGACGAAAGAGCGCTGCAGAGCCGAGACACTTTATTTTTCCCTGTGGCAGTATTAAATCTCTAGGCTTGACAGCTTAACCCGAAGGGTTTGTGACTTGGAGATGCTGGTGAAAAGGGAAAAACACACCACCAGGTAAGCAAAGGAGGATCTTCTATTAAATGTTTTTACTTTCCCCAAGGGACAAAGCAACTGGATTCCCCTGGATCACAAATGCCATTCACGAAGAACAACTGAATGTGGAATCTCTTTACTGTCCGGGTTTGCTCTTGGAAAACAACTTGGGGGGGGGGGGGTTGAAGCCAGGGGGCTTTTCCAGGAAATCTTACAAAGGTTCAACATGTATAATACAAACATGAGCAGTTTGCCCACCTAGCCTCTTATTTTTGTACAATCATACAAATTTCAACAGAGGTAAAAATACATGAAGGAAATCAATCGGAGAGACCACTTTACAACAATGGCACTTAAATGTACTGTATGTTGAATTCCCACCCACCCACACTTAAAAAAAAGTTAACCAAGTTAAATTATAATAATTCATTTTTTAAAAAAACCAGAACTCCTTAACTTGCAGATGGGTTTGAAAGTCCTAATATCTTAATGCTTTTCCGGGATACTAGCTGTAACTGAAAAGCTTTCAAAATGGACTTTATACGGGGAGAATTTAGTAACACTTTCATCCTTCATCTGTACACCTCTTTTCCACAACATGCTTTACTGTGTTGCTAGAGTATACAAAGCGGTATACAAAACATGCTATTCCCCCCCCAATCATAAAGTATGCCCCTATTTTCCCCCCTCTACCCCTTCAAAAGTGGGGAATATCCATCCGCTCGGTCGTGTGTCTTTTCCGAAGTCTGCTCCCCTCGCTCCAGAAACATTTGGCAACGCGAAACCCAAGTCAAAACGCCAGAAATGCATTCGAGAACTTTGCATAAATAACTTTTTAAAGGGATTTGTACAAAAATAGTTTTGCATAAGGTCAAGATATTAAGGGGGGGAGAGGAAAAAACAAACCAGTCCCGAAGGCAAGAAGATGCGATGCAGTGGGACGGCCCGCCTTCAGAAACCAGGGCAGAACGAGTGTTTCGCTTCGGAGGCCTGCAGAAAGTCTTACCAAATGGACAAGGCGCTCCGGCCGCTGTTCTGAGTCAGCGGGTCCGTTTATTCTTCTCCACACGTAAAAATCCCAGGAAAAAACATCGACGCCCCCCCCCACCCCCCAGAGCGCCAGACTGCTAACCTGGCTGCCGTACATTCCCGCGCAGTCTGGTCTGTTCGTACGACCAGGGGGTTGTGTGGGCGGGGGAAATGCCCCTGCGACTTCCTCTGGGTCCTTTTCCCCCCGCCCTCCTGCTTCTTCGCCTCCCTTGAACGACGACGTGTCCTTGTCGACACTAGCTCAGCTTCTTGAGCAGCTTCTCTTCGGCCTGGCTGAACTGGACGCTCACCGACATCTCGGCGATGAAGCGCTCGCAGCCTTCCCGGCTGACCTGCTTGCAGTAACGCAGGTCGATGTGGCAGATGCTCCCGCAGCGCTTGAAGTACGACAGGCACTGATCCGTCACCCTGTTGCAGTCTGGAAGCACAAAGAGAGGAGGAGGGACTTCAAGGAACCACGCCGGCTGCTCCTCGGCTTACGACCGTCTTCCACACTTACAACCACTGCAGCATCTCCACGGCCATGGGATCAAAATTCAGGCTCTTGGCAACTGACTCATGTTTATGACGGTCAGTGTCCCGGCGTCACATCATCCCCGTTTGCAACCTTCTGACAAGGAAAGCCAACGGGGAAGACGGGTTCGCTTATCAACCGTGTTACTAAATTAACAGCTGCAGTGATTTGCTTAGCAAATGTGGCAAGGAAGATTGTAAAGTGGTTGTAAGTCTTCTTCTTTCCACTGTCGTCCGTTGTTTAGTGAATGTCACTAAACGAATGGTTGTAAGTTGTAAACGTGAGTCAGTTGCCAAGAGCCTGAATTTTGATCCCATGGCCGTGGGGATGCTGCAGTGGTCGTAAGTGTGGAAGACGGTCGTAAGTCGGGGACTTCCTGTATTAAAAGAATTATGCCAGGTTCACGGCAGCATTAATCATAAAGCGGCTGCTTCTACAGCTCTTTCCATCCCCACCTTCACCAATCCAGCAGGATTCTCTTTGGGGACCGTTTAAGATTGCAGGTGGACCACTAATTCAAGGTTCTTTCCCAGAACTCTCTACCTGTTGAATCTCTCCCCGCCTACCTTTCAAAATAACCTCGCTTAGGGAGTCTCGCGTGGTGGTCCCCACCGCCGTTAGCAAGTTGATGGACTGGTCCGTTACGTGATTACAGTAGCTGAGGTTGAGTCTGGACAGGAGAGGCATGTGCCGGATAATCAGGCGCAGAGAAGCGTCCGTGATGTCCAAGCCGGACAGGCGCAGATCTGTGATGTTGCGTAGTTTGCTTCGGTTGTCAATCTGGCCTGCGCAAGCAACAAAAAGGCAGCAAAGTCTGTTATTTCATCGGCAGAGGCTGTGATTCAACAGGCTCGGCCACGCCTGGAGGGACATCCACCCCTCCCACACACACACCAAAATGCGAGACTTTTCAAGCTTCTAGGCTTACATTGGGCATTTTTATTTACCAGAGGTTGTCAAAGGAAATGCCTTTTCTATAAAAACATACTGGAGGAGAAGAAAAATGAAAAAGGGTTTGCTCGTAAGTTAACCATCTTACCCCATCCTTTGAAGCAGCTGGAGAATTCATCCAGTCTTTTTTCAAACTGGGCATGGCTGGCTGGGGAATTTTGGGAGTTGAAATCCACAACTCTTAAAATGGCCAACTTTGAAAAACACTAGCCCATCTAGCCTAACCTCCTGTGAACAGGATAATTTATACCCTTTTTTATTTTTTAAAGATTCTATTCTACCCATTTCCTCTGCCCCACTCGCGAAGCCATCACGAGACCCCAAACATGGGAAAATTGATTGTTATACTCCGGGATTCTCTCCCAGTCTTGCTGCAGGAGCCAAAAAAAAAAAAAAAAAGAGATAGGCACCTGGCCGGTTGTCAGTTGGCGGTGACAAAAGGTCTCGCATCTGAGCATCCTTTAGGCCTTCCACCCACTGGCTGTCCAGAGTCCGAAGAAGGGGACAGCTGGAGCTGCAGAGTGCGGAGACGGCGACCCAGGAGCATCCAGCCAAAAGCAGATCCCGGAGACCTACGGAGAGGGAAGAACGTAACCTTAATTGCACGACAATCCCGCTCCATATCCCCCTCCACTGCCTCATGGGCTAAGGCAGGAATCGCCAAGGTCAGGGATAGGCAACCTCGGGTCTTTTATGACTCGTGGACTTCAACTCCCAGAATTCCTGAGCCAGCTTGGCTGGCTCAGGAATTCTGGGAGTTGAAGTCCACGAGTCATAAAAGAGCCGAGGTTGCCTAGCCCTGGCCAAGGTGGACCCTACCTGGAAGGCGGGTGATAAGCCAGCTCAGCTGCTTTTTCGATATGTTTGTCCAGCTCAGATCTAGCGTGACCGGCTGCCTTCTGATGATCCCGCTCAGCATCAGAGGAGTGATGGATTTACAATGGTTGAGGTCTATTTTGGTCCACAGTCTTTTATCACAGCACCTGGAGGAGAGGGGACAGGCCTATCTTGGGAAAATGCCAGGCTTGAAATGCAGGTAGTCCCCCGACTTACCACCAGAATTGAGCCCAACATTTCTGTCGTTAAGTGAGACATTTGTGAAGTGAATTTGCCCCCTTTTATGATTTTTCTTGAGATTAGCTTCTAGATTGACCAGAAAACTAAAGCGGATATTTGAAGTCGTAACTGTATTTTGCATTCTATGCACCAAAAAGCATTGTTAATTGTCAGCTTCTCTTTCTTTTTTTACCTTTGGCTCTTTTCCACTTTTCCTTCTGATCTTTATTTCCATTTGAATTTTATATTACAATAAACAAAAGCCAAAAAAAAAGGGACAACACCCAGCTTTTCCAAGCCCCACTGAATTCTAGCCTCTCTTTATCCCCATCAGAGCCACAGCCATTGCAGTCCTGCCCTCCAGTTCCCAAGGGCCCCCGACACCCCAGCTCAAGCCTGCCCCCCGTTCCTAACAGGGCCCCCCATCCCCCCCCAATCCTTACCACCGATTCCAGGTCCGGCACACCCTCATGCAGACGCAAAGCTCCTTGGGGCTGAGGCAGCCAAAGACGGCCATCCACACTTCCCTCTGCATCACGTGGGCCGCTCCGTCGTCCAGCAGGAGCGAGTCCGGCGGGGGACTGATGGGGGGCGGCCGGACCACGTGCCGCTCCATCTGCATGCACTTGGGGGGCGAGAGGGAAGGAGGGGGGCGGGCGACAGCCCTAGGGCTGCCGCTGCGTAGGCTGGAAAGGAGCTGGGAGCGCAGTTCCCGCGGCGTCCCGTTGAAGCCCTTGGTGAGCGGATGTGGCCGCTCCAGGCCGAGGCCGTGCTTGGGCTCCTCGTTCTCGCTCTCCGGCTCCGACTTGATGGGCGGCTGGTGGTTCTCGTTGGCCAGGCTGTTCTCTGTCTTCTGGATCTCCTGGTTCAGCTCCTTGCTCAGTTCCTTGCTCAGCTCCTTGTTAGGCAGGCGCGCTTTCCGGCGGATCTTGAATTTCTTCTTCTCCCGCGACTCGGCGCCTTCCGAGCTGGGCCCCGCTGTGGGTGAGCTCGAACGCGACTGGTCGCTCTCCTTGGTTTTCGGAGGCTCCTCCGGAAAGGCCTCGCCCGGCTCTTGCTTGAAGCGCCGCAGGGGCTTGAGGGCGGCCACCCGGTCGTCGGGGGTCTTCCAGGAGCGCCTCTGGAAAGGGGGAGGGTACCCCAATAGCAAAGGAGAAGGAGAATCCGTCAGTGATGCTGCTAAACCAGCAGGTTGGCGGGTTGGGGACTTCTGGGAATTGGGAGTCCACCCCTCTTGAAGTTCCCACGGTCGAGGAACTCTTCCATACGGGTGGTCCTCGAGTTACGCCCACACGTGAGCCCCAAATTTCTGTCGCTAGGCGAAACACTGGTTAAGTGAGTTTCGCCCTATTTTACCACCTTCCTTGCCACAGTTGGTAAGTGAATCACAGCAGATGTTAAGTCAGTCACACTGTTCTTAATGAAACTGGCTTCCCAGTGCCTTTGTACCTTTGAATGGTCACTAAATGAACTCTTGTAAGTTGAGGACCACCTGCATAATGCCCGGGGGGTGGGGGAAACCCATGCCAATGAAGAAATTACCTTTTTCTTGAACAGCTTCTCTTCTTTGCCCAGTTTTAGCTGTGGTCAGAGAGGGAAGGAGGGGAAAGATGGGTTTTATTGATTGGAAGTCGTTCTTCCCGTGCTGGCTGGGGGAATTCTGGATATTAAAGTTTACGAGGCTTAAAGTTACAGAGGAGGTTGTGGATACGCCACCTCGGACGGCTGCCTTGTTTAGAAACTCACACGCCCGCTGGTCCCTTGCAGGTGGGCTAGAACTGGTGGGGTCAGAACAGCAACCACTGGGCACCAGCAAGCCATGAACCCCGGGGGGGGGGAGGGTGAAAGGCAGAGGGGACGCTAGGGGGTGGGGGGTGGGGAGTGAAAGTAATGGGAATAATAAGTCTGCCTCCCGGAGACGGTCTTTCGAAGTCATTTCCCTGCCAGAATGCAGCCCCAGCACAGCCTACATTCAGAGTGACCTTTGAGAAAGCATCGGACTGGACGATGGGGGGGAACCAACAACAGGAAATGCCTAAGGGCGGGGGGAAGGGATTCGGCACCCAAATTTCAGTTCTGGCTTTGCTTTGCTGTCTCCCACTTGACCTTTACTCAACTCTCTACTTTCTCAACAAGCGGGAGCCCAGGATCGTTCTTGCGTAAAGGTTCAAGTTGAGGCTTAGAAGTTTTAGATTCCTCCCTCTCTGCAAACGGGGGGCTGGAGGAAACGGTACCCGACTGCGGCTTATAGGGAAAGGCCAGTGTTACTGGGGGTCCCAGCTCCTGATCCCCCTCCTCCACCACGCCTCTTCTACAGAGGCACCTTCTCCTGCCTTCTCTCCGAAAACATCCAAGGGAGGCCCTTTCCCAGTCTTACCCGCTTCCTCATCACCGGCTCTTGAGGTTTCTCGAATTTCCGCTTGCGGCGCAAGTGGGCTTCCTCCGACTTCCTCCTCAAGAGAGGGTCCAGGGGGGGCTTCGGGGGGCGCTCGTCGGACTTCTTGCGGGGCGATTCCTCGCACTCGACTTTCCGCTTGGGGACCTCAGGGACGGATTCCTTGTTCTCCCGGTTCATCTTTTGCTCTTTGAGCAAGGAGCCCGGCAGGTTGGAGGCGTACTTGAACCCAGGACCCCGCTTTTGCTTGTACGCCAGAAAGAGACAAAACACACAAGCAAACTTTATATCTTATGCCTTTTTTTTTCTTGCCCCCCTCCCGGAAAGGGCTACAGAAATCCTGATTCACTAAATTGGGGAGCAACGTCTTGTGCTCTTACACTGCAGGAAGATCTACTGGCAAAGATCCACAAGTTAGTTCAGCTGAGCTTTGTGGCAAACGAAGCAGAATAGAAATAGGGTTGGGATCTCAAAAGAAAAGGTGTGTGTGTGTGGGGGGGGGGATTATTGGTTTTACTCTTTTTATACAGGAAGCCCTTGACCTCCCACCACAACTGAGTCCCAAATTTCCGTTGCTAAGCGAGACACTTGTTAAGTGAGTTTTGCCCCATTTTACGACCTTGTTAAAAGATCTGTGCCCCCCCCCCTCCAATCGGTAAAAAGTCACAGTTGGAGGCTGACAAAAACTCAGCGGGCAAAACGCACAAAAAAGATTTTTTGCTTCCTTTTCCAGGCAACCAAATCATTGCTGTAAAACTCACTTTCCCCGTTTTTCCAGCGTGGTTGCACTTTGGACATTCCCAGCAGTTCGGAAGCTCCTCGTTCACCACGCCATCCGATTCCCGGACCTGGGGGGTGGGGAGAGAGAGAGAGATGGGTAGAAAGAGAAAAAGACCAAGAGAAAGTTTGTGACAGGGATGCGGAGATCTGCTCCTTTTTATCTGTTCTTATTTTATTTACTCATCACATTTAAAAACTGCCCCTCCCCCCTCCCAGAAAGACCCTGGGCGGCGTAGAAATCAACTACAGGTAGTCCTCAACAGCCGTTCACTCAAGAGACCGTTCAAAGTCACGGTAGCACTAAAAAAAGTGACGTGACTTCTATTCACGCTTACGACCACTGCAGCATCCCTGTGCTGACATGATCCAAATTCGGACACCCGGCAACTGACTCATAAATTAGGACGGTTGCCGTGTCACAGGGTCATCTGATCCCCTTTCGTGACCTTCCGGCAAGCAAATGTCTTGCTTAGCAACGGGTATCTCGGGCTGAGTTGTGTCATAGGTTGAGGACAACCTGTAATTCCCAACTCCCCAAAGCCCCATCCATACCTTGAGGCACCCCGGGTGGATGATTTCGTTGCAGATTGAGCACTCCATAAGCATCAGATTAAATTTGCTCTCTTCTTCCTCCACCGTGTCTTCCTTGCCAGCTTCTCCACACACCAAGCACACAGCTGTGTGAGGCAACACCGGCTACAAAGGCAGGAATAAAGGACCGATCAGGGGATCCGAAACGGCCAGAAAAGCTATTGGAGCAGACAATGCCTCTGCCCGATCGCCCGGAGCAGGGGTCTCCAAGATTGGCAACTCTATAGAGCCGTGGACTTCAACTCCCAGAATTCCCCAGCCAGCTCACAAACCAGCATGGCTGGCCGAGGAATTCTGGGAGTTGAAGTGGGCCCCAATTTCCCACCCCAGCGACGGTGCTTACCGCGATGCACTGCCTCATAATGCAGGACTGCTTCATCCGTCCAGGCCCCCCAAACTTCTTCATGTCCTTGCAGAAGTGACATTCGCCGCACTCTGTCCTCAAGCAGGCCTCGCACTTGCGACATCGCGTCCTTCTCCGGCGCGCGCCTGCAGTCGTCCGATTCGCTGCAAGCTTCACAGCCGAGGAAGGGCCCAGCTTCCCCTTGGGGCGCCCAACGGTCCGGTTCTGGGAAAGAAAGAGAGGCGGTGGGATTTTTAAAGGGTGACCACCTGCCATCCTGGTGGCTGTAGTGAAGCTGGTCCCGAGAACTGCAAGGCTGATACCCTTGTAGGGGCAAAGCGGACGTTACGGCTTACGATGAACTTTGGTTTACAAGTTCCTCTTTCTGCAAACCAAAGTAGCAGCTTTTCTGAGTGGGGATGGTCCGGTAAACCACAAAATGCAATTAAAGAGACGCAGGCAACGGAGGCAGGTGAACGATAGAGTTTTTCGGCCTCGCCGTTGTACGAACTTAGCCAGACGGGCCCAGGTCTAACACCACGCAAGATGCAGGCCAAGTAGCCGTAAAGAATTCGTAGAGAGTCAGCTTGGAAAGTAATAACACAAAAGGAAGGGTTAAAAACACCTCGCAAGTTGATTGTAACAGAGGAGGAAGCCTGTCAGTCAGGACCGTGAGTTCTAATTCCGCCTTAGCCGTGAAAACCGGCTGGCTGGGTGACTTTGGGCCAATCACCAGGAGACAGTGAGTTCTAGTTCCGCCTTAGGGATGAAAGGGGCTTTGGGCCAGCTCCTCCTTCTCAGTCCAGCCCACCTCACAGGGTCGTTGTTGTGGTAGGAAATAGGAGGCGGCAGGAGTTATTTATATAAATAATAAAGGAGGGATAAAAATAAATAATAGTTGCAGAGCTAGAAATGATTCTTCAATTTAGCCGTGATAGGTTTCCTTAAAGTATGATGCTAAGCCGTCCACATTTGGTTATGGCTTGTAATCAATAGTTTATGCGTAGTGGTTTATTCCATGCGTGAGAATTAGGCAAACTGTTTAACGTGTGAATGCACCGCTAACCTCCAAGCCATAAATTAACAAACCAAGAAACACGAGGGGAAAAATACAGTTTGTATATTTGATTTCTTATGTTTCTTTTGGAGAAAGGGCCAAATCATGGTGATGGACGTCAGTGAGTTAACACACATCAGAAAACTTCCATTCGTGTAAAATCTTTGTGTTTTAGCAGATTGAGAATTTTTATAATCCTTTCTAAAAACTAATGTTTGGTTTTGCTTTCTCTGTTGTTTCCATTTTTCTATGCTGTTTGGTATGTTGTGAATCACCCAGAATTGTCTGGAGTTGGGTGTCATCAAATTGAACAAATAAGTAAAAAAAAAATAACTGGAAGATTAGCCTGGAAATTTCATCTATGGATCAGCTGCAGAAAACCAATAGTAAGAAATTACTGAGGGCTACCTATGACTTCTAAGATTCTTTTATTGGATCCTTTGATGGATTCCCAGTTCTAAGCCAAGACACCAAAGGGATCAATTAAAAATCTTTGATAAGGCCCAATATTAACTACAGAACTGAGATTCGGTTCATGTTCAGCTTTTAATTTAAAACAATGACCAAAACAAATAATTCTTTTCTTAAAAAATACATAACAGTAACTACAGAAATTTCCCTTCCAAGCATGCTCACCTAAGGTGGTACCCTAAATTAGATCCACCTTATTTATTTTTTTAAAATTAATTTCTACAGCCACACAACTCAACCCAGGTGATTCCAGGTGGCAAACCATTCTAAAACAATTAAAACATTTTTTAAAAGCTATGTTCATTTTTTAAAAAAATAATTAATACTGTTTGGTATTTTTAACCCAACCATAAATGTAATAAACCTACAAGACCAAGTATAAATAACCCAATTCATTGCCCTGACAAATGTTAAAGGGCAGAATAAGGAAATATAGAGAAGGAATATTACAAAAGAGTCATCACAGAGGTCCAACGGCAAATTAAAGAATTAAGAAATATATTTTCAGTTGGATACTGTAAACAAATCTGAGATAGATCAAGAGGGCCAGGTAAAAAAATTACACCTTAGTTCTGAGTGAATCAGGGTAAAGGTTTTTTTTTTTAAAAAGGTTGCTTTTAAGATGTCCCAGGCATCAATTCCGTATCTTGATAGGATTAAGTCTTCCATGGTGTGTGTGTATGAGAGAGAAGGGAGACAATTGGAAGGAAACTGTCACGCACACCACAAGCACAAGGCACACCTCCGTTCACTCCTAGCTGAAGGTATTTCACAGATCTCCAAAGCACATCCAAGAACTAACTTCCTTCCCCCTCTGATTAAAGGAAAAAAAATGAGGTTGTTTGGGTTAAAAATCTCCTGCAAAGCAAAGTCAAAGCAGCATCTTTCTTTGAAAACAAAAAACTATAGTGCAGTAGGCTTGGGAAACACCCCCCCTTTACCCTCTCCCCCTCCCTCTCTTTCTCTCCTCCCTTCATCCCTCCCCCCCTTCTCCCCTTCCTTCCCCTTTCTCTCCTCCCTCCGTCCCTTCCCCCTTTCCTTCCTTCCTTCCTTCCTTCCTTCCTTCCTTCCTTCCTTCCTTCCTTCCTTCCTTCCTTCCTTCCAGCCCATAGACTCTGCTGGGCCTGGACCTCCATCCCCAAGAAGGGAGAAGAGGGCAGTCCAGGCTGGATGGTGGCTTTGGAAGGTCTTCTCCCCCCACACCCCACTTCCTTGGCCTGTGCCCCCCCCCGGGGAGAGGTCCCCCCCTCCTGCCTTCTTGCAACCCCCAGCAAAGCAGAAGAGGCGCCTGGTGCAAACTTTGCCTGCCAGGAAAAAATAAAGGCAGACCCACCCACCGCCATGCATGCAAGCAAGCTTGCACACCCACCCAGACATGCAGCCCGTGCACACACACACAGAAACACACACGCACACAGGAGGACCCCACCTGGTCCTGCTCCGAGTCGTAGTCTTCCTCATCAGGGCTGGCGGACATGGCCATGTCTCACGGGGAGCCCAGCAGGGGCCGGGCTGGCATGGCTGGCAGTGGGGCTCTAACCCGGCTGTCCGGCCCTGGTGGCGCTCCTGGCCTCTCCTTACCCCCAGCGGGAGGAGGAGGAGGAGGAAGAGCGGAGAAGGCCCTCATCCATATGCATGAGCGCCCGAGGAGCCAGGAAGAGGCTGAGCTTCCTCGGCTGCCAATGGCAAGCTAAAGCAGAGTGGAACAAAAGACGAGCTCTCCATTGGCTGCCCAGGCGAGGAAGCCAGCCGAGGGGGGAGGAGTGAGGAGGCAGAGGGAGGGTCTTTGCTGGGGGAGGATGCCTGGAGGGTGGGGGGGGGAGGGAGGCCTGCCAGACTCATTGGCCTTTGCAAGGCCCTGAAATCCTTGCAAAGGGAGCCCGTTTTGTGTCCAGCCACAAAAGGGCAGTGGAAGCAGCCCTGAGACACGGGGGCTGCAGAAACACCGGCCCTGCCAGGCCCCCCCAGGTGCAGGAAATATATATTTTATGCCCTTAAAAATATTAAAATATTTTTGCATGCACGCCAAAAGAATATACTTTGGTTCTCCAGCTTGGGGGGAGGGGGGATGCCAGGGGCTCTTTTACCCCAGCCCCCAAATCAGCCGTGCAGTAACTCACAATCACCCACCTGGACACGGGACCCTTTGCTAGACCTTGAACCGTGGTTTGGTGGTGCCCCAACCGGGCGCCTGCCTGACCTTAAAGGCACAAGATTTAAAGCGACAGTGGCCCTGAAAGCAACCACCTTTCTCTACGTGGAACAGCAATTCGGGGCAAAACAAGGTTGGCTTCACCAGACACGCAAACGCACCAGGAACCGCAGAGGGAGCTCAACAAAACCAAGAGCTGAAATTATGCCAGAAACACACCTTGGAGGAAACTCACTTTTTCTTTATCTTTTCTTTTCTTTTTTTTAGTGGGGGGAGGGGGGAAAAATCTCTTTTCAGGGGAAAAAAACAGTAGCGACTTAAGGATTGAGGCCTGCGACTGCAAGAAACCAGGATGGGCCCAAATCCTACCTTTGCGTTTTTCTTAGGCCAGGATACCACGGGGATTCCAGAAATGGCCAGATTCTGGTCATCCTCTGCGTGTTCCTTCAGGATGTTCTGTTTCCAAAGGAAGGAAAAGGAAATATCAGGGTTTTGCAAGGGCTGATTTCACACAATCGCCTGCAGTTTCAAGCTTCGTTTCGAAATCCCTAGGCTTCACGAACCAAGGGTTGTAAGTTTGCACGTGCGTGGGCCCAACCATGTTGACTTATTCAGTAAACCATGATAAAAAGCCTGTTTTGGTTGCTCGTCCCACGCCAACCAAAGCAAAGTGGTTTAATTGGACCTGGGCTAGGCGTATTGTGTGAATCCGAGTTACAAGGATGCCGGCAAAACTATAAATTCTGGCTTTGGGTAGAGGCTCCCGCATGAAAAGGTGCCCTTGAGGCTTTTCCCCATAAAATGAAGACAATCTTGGCTTGGCTCAGCAAACAAACCACTGTTAGATATAAGGGAAAGCAGTGTGTTATTTTATTGGCCATTTTGTCAATGTCCTTCTTAGGTGGCAAAATCAGCAGAATATCCTCAGGGCAAAAATGGAAGACCATTTCGTTTAGTGGCTGTTCGAAGTTACAACAGCAATCGGAAAAGTGACCCACAATCTGGTCCTCGCACTTATGACCGTCCTACCATCCCCACAGTCGTGTGAACAAAATTCGGGACGCTTGGCAACTGCCCTGTCTTTACAGTGTCCCAAGGGGTCACCTGATGGCCATCAGAGACCTTCCCAGCCGGCTTTGGACAAGCCAAGTCAATGGGGGAAGGCCGGTTTGCTTAACGACCGAATGATTCACTTAACATTTGATTTACCACCATGGCAAAAAAAGGTTATAAAATCAGGCTCATTTAGCAACCACCTTGCTTAGCAACAGAAGAAATTCTGCTCCCAGCCAAGGTCATAATTTGAGGAAAATCAGTAGGCACCAAATTTGCAGTTCCTCACTCAGCCAACCTCTTCTCCTAGCAGTCAAGCAAGCAATTTCCAACAGAAAATTATTGCAATTGGGGCTCCTCTCTTAAATCTGGGAGCGTCAGCAGCTTTGTAGGATGGCACCCCACACCCTAAAAATTAATTAAGGGATCTCTGCATTTTCCAGAGATAAGAGAAAGCAAAGCCCGCATTTGTTCCTGAAAGAAAAGTAAAAAAGGGCCTTACAGATTTCAATTTTCCAAATACTAAATTTAAACTCTTGAGTACCATATAATCCTTTTTTTAAAAAAATTGAAATGCAAAAGGGAAGGAAAAAAACAAAACAAAAAGGATGACCACATGTAAGATTTTAAAAATGGATAATAATAAAGGATTAAAACTCTCTGTCTGCAACCCCTAGCCACAATTTTAAATATTTGTGTTGCGCAATCAAGCATTAGCAATGGTTGCTAATTCCTGCTTAAGTCCCAAACGTCACAGTTAAAATGTAAACCTGGGACAGGGCTGTACCACTTTCCTGAAAGAAATGGGAGATTTATTCTCTCCTACCACCTCTGAAGACCACCCGTTGACACCAGCTGTAAACTTTGTTCCCAAATCGCTCGACACAACACAACCCTGAAGCTGCACGAATGGGCATGGTTAAAGCTTACAACTGTCCTCACAGCACTAGTTAAGCCATGGTTTAGTGACTGTTTTTTTTAATGGGTGGGTCCGCAAACCCATGACATGTCTGTCCCTGAACTTGGTACTTCCTACATGCCACAGGACCTCAACCCAACAGCACAAGAAGACGTACTAAACCATAAGCCATAAAGACTTGCAAATGACACCGGTTGGGCTTAATCTACACGCTAAGCCACCAACCAACAAGCCAGGTCCATTACACACCTTCATATCTTCCAAGAGAGCTTGAGGGTCTTCAATGCCTTCGGGGACACATTTCTTGTTCTCCGGAAGAGATTCTAGTTTTTCCACCAGGGCCTTCAAACCTTTCAGCTCAAATTCGGTCAAGTGGGTCCACTTGGCGGGGACCTCCGTGGCGGGAGACCCTGCGGGGGTTTTGGAATAGTCCACCGTGGCTGACTTTATACTTTCCTCCGACTCGTTGGACAGAGTCCTTTTGAAGAAGCGGGGTTTTGGTTTCTTCCCCAACATCTCTTTCCCCTCCGAGTGCGTGCTGTTAGGAGAAGAGGGGACGTCAGATGAGATCTTGGGGACTTTTTCTGGGTTGTTGTCTTCTTCCTGGGGACGAAGGTCGCACAAATCCTCATCCATGTCTCCCCAGGAATCGGAGGAGAAGCTGTCCAAGCTACGTTTCCTCGTGGTATCTGGGAGCAGAGAAGAAGACAAATTAAAATCTTCCACAAGATCAAGTGCCCCGAGACCTCCACAAGAACCACCAAAGTTTTAGTTCAGCTTGAACCTCAATGATTTCTGTCTTTCAGAAAGCTGGTTTATCACCCAAATCTCTGCTCTTTTCAATAGACAATCTGAAGTGGGGCACCAACCCTTATAAACCAATAGAGAGAGACTGAATTATCCAGTCCAGTCCCTACTTGAAAAAAAAAGTTTCTGCAACCAAGGGCACCCCTTTCCATCTCTCCTCCGTGCTACTCCAAAAACACACTGAGGTTCAGGCAAATTACTTACCAATTAACATTGACTCCTGTAGATACTCCCTGCTGAAATGAGAGCGCTGGGTTAGACAGAACACGTATCTCTCCAAAACATACCAACACATCTCATAGTAAAATGGGTAGCGGAACTTGGCTTGTACCTGGGTGGGGGGAGAAAAAAAATAGGAACATGTCTGAATGCAGGTCAATTAACCCACAATTTGCTCAGATGGAGGCAGAAAAGTAGAGAAGCTATCTTCAAAAAAAGGACCTCTTTTTCTTTGTTGGCCAACCGATCAACAATTTGCACCTTCCTGCCACAGGCAATTTATCAGACAGACGTTCAACTTAACAAAGACACCTTATCTTGCCTGAGTTGACTTCACAATCACCATTTAGTCACGCTTCTCTTGAAGAAGTCACCACACTGGCTGGATCCATAGGCTGGCCAAGGCATTAACCATGATTTTCAAACCACAGTGACCGGCTCACGTACCACAAAGACAAGCCAACCAACCAACCAACGACACGATTTGTTCTGCCTGATGTTCTCATTCTTCGGACATCTACAAGAACTCCTAATCAGAACTGAGTGACCAAGAGGCCAGCTGAGGTCTAAACCTTGCCCTCAGGAACATCCATATTCAGGGTCTAAAAAGTCAAGATCTGTATTTTTTTTGACACATACACAATCATGCACCTCAGCAGACGCCTCTGCTTGCGCTTTTGATTATCTTAGAGGTTAGACCTCAGCTTTAGATCCGGGCAACCACGGAATAAATTCGATATCTGCTTCTTCGTGGCTAAAGGACAATCCCTTTTCGGTCCTGCCAAGTTTGCAAATTGGAAAAGACGCCTGCTCAAAACTCTCTTGCAACCTTGATCTCCTAGAAACCTGCAAAAGTGCCCACGTGTGCCAAGTCAAAATGCCAGGAGTGGTAGGACCTCGGACCTCTGCAGAACTCTCAGCCCTGGCAAACATCTGTTTCTTTCCCCTCTTTAGACCCACTCTTATTTCTGGGTTGGTATAATTTATTGTGTTGGTGATGGTTCAGATTCTGGAGCAGGAAGTCTATATATCACCTGGTGGTCCATAATTTGTTTCTCTGGAGATCTGAGGGACTCAGCCTTGGATGCTTTGCTGGGAAGATAGATGTTTGGCCCATTGTCAGGAGAGAAACATTCTACATTCTCCAAATGTACGTATTTGGCATTCAAATTTGGGGTATGGGAGCAAGAGTTGCAAGTCTCAGACTTCCCAGGAATTCTGTCATTCCAGCCTATTTAGAGGGGACTTCCAAAATTTGGGAAGGACCTCACCAATGCCAAAAGAGCGACGTTCATAAAAGGAACTCAAATCCTGCGTTTTTCTCCCCCCATTTAATTTCACAACAAAGAGAGCACTGCGGGAAACAAAATTTGCAAAAGAATTTGACTTACAAATAGGAAGATGCCTCTTTCCACCCCTCGGCCTTCAAAAGGTTTTCAGCCACACGCCTGGGGAATATATTAAAGACATCGTTTGCTCAATGCTTTCCTGACAGGTTCTTTTTTTCTTTTTTCTTTTTGCAATTCACCAAATTTAGTTCTGCCTCTTTTCGGGGTGGGGGTGAGGGGGGCGAATGGGGGAAACCAATGCTTTTTTAAAAAGAAAAAAGAAAATAAATAAATAAATATTGAAGACAGTGAAAAGCATGCAGTGCTCCCATGCTGGGGGTGTGTGTCAATCTCTAAGCATCAATTTGAGTTCCTAATAACTTCGCCTCTCTGGACTCTATCCCACGGCTGGCTCTCTCTACATTTCCTTTGGCACATCTGCAAAGTCGCAGATGTGAGACAGACGTTTGCACACACCCCAAAACAAGGGCTTCTTCTCCCTTGCAAGCCAACATGTTGCAGGGAGCTAAAGGGATACAAATTCAATTAACACTTTCTCTGACCAGTTTTTGAATTGTGATAGTCGGAAGCAGCTTTCTGTTCAGAGTGGTCTTCTCCTCTGATCCAGGAAGGTGGCTGTTCTCATGAGGAGGTTAGAGATGTTTAAGAGTGTGTCCCTCAGCAACTAGCCACAACTTGCAACATGCCCGGGCAGTCTTGCGCCCAGCTATATACACTTCTTGTGGGTCAAACCATGAGATATTTGGCCGTCACTCTATGCTGAAAGGAAGACAAAATCTGGGATTCTTGCAAGAATCCAACTTTGGCTTGGGGTTGGCATGCGTGCATGTGTCCAGGTGAAGAAGACAGGTTCTTAGGAAAGGAATTTAGACAGGCAGGGGATACAGGTAGCAACTATTCACCTTGAAAGACAAGGAGAGCAGAAGTAGGCTACAAAAGATCTTAAGGTTGTCCCCCTTGCACAGTCATCTGATAGGCTCCTCTTTAGTGGACAATGTTTGAGAAGAACCAGAAGAGAGAAGTCACATCCACAGTCATCAGCACAGCCTGATCCATCTTGCAGACATTTTCACACCTCTTTTGCTGTTGGTCTCTTCTGTTCCAAGTCAACCTGACTACGGTCCTGATCGAAGGCTACCAATAAAGATGAGCCTTAGGTATTGTTTTAGATGGGGACTCGTTTTCTCACACACTTTGGAGAAGACCCCAGCCTCTCAATGTCTCAAGATTTTTTTTCAGTAGTGCCCAGCTTGCCTTTTGAAAATCAACGTGGGCTGTAGATCTTCCAACTGTCCTAACTGTCCTATCTTCTTAACTGTCCTCTGCATTACAACCGAAGCCTACGCAATGTCGGGAATTAGAAGCCTGCTCCTGTCAAGTAGGGATGGGCAGATCAGAAAATCAAGGCCTTTGTTCCATCTTCTTCTAAAAGAGGTTTGGTCCCAAACGTGCCCTTTGAAGACAGGGGACAGTGGCTTGGGCATCCATCTTAACAATGGGCTGGAAAGGCCCAACACATCTGGAACAGCAAGGTACAGATGTGCTCAACAGCAGGGATAGTGATGATACATTGGGGGGGGAAACCCCAGAATTCCCTAGAAATAGTTGATCAGGGTGGGATTTGGTGATGTACCAGCTTTTAGAGAGCCAATCGGACACAGTTTCCATGACAAAACCCAACATTCTAAAACCTTTTCCACCACTGGGGAACCAATCAGAAAGAAGGGGGCGGAGCAATGTTTCCTCACTCTTAGCACCCACCTGTTGTGGCCGCTCCCTTGACCTTTTTTTGGCTCCTGTACTAAGGATGCTCCTGAATGGCAAATCCTCGTATCTGAATCACCCACAGGTTAAAACCCTTCTTTCTGTAATACAATGACTCACAGTCTACCATAGCAAATGTCTGTTACGGAAGCCCAACTCAAACCATCACTGAAGAACTCAGTGTGCGGTGAGAATTCAAACACCTGGTTGACTTAATCATGGCAAGTTTGTCATGGATATGCAAGAAGAGGCTGAAAGCAAACAGACTCGTAACTTTTATGACTGCGTTGGGGAAAAACGAGCAACTGGTCTGTAACCCTGGAAGTAGAGACCCTCCAGAATTCCAGATGAGGGAGACACATCCTCAAATCAAATCTCAATTCTACATCATCTCAAAGCAAACCATTAAAACTTCTTCAAGAGCATTCTTTAGCTCTACGGAGTGATGCCCAAACTGGCCACTTTCCTGGGGAACGAGAAAAGTGCTTGTTAAGTTGTCAAAAGCCCACCCCTACAAAGACCAGGATTCCCCTGGAAATCCGGGAAGTTGTCAGAAGAGAAACAAGGCCTTGAAAGGTTGCACTTAAAAGATAATTAGATTCCCATGTGTGATAAGCCATAATTGTGTTAAACCTAGTTGGCTAGTAAGATGGAACAAACTTGAGATTGCAGAAACCATTAAAGCAACAAAGCTCTCCACCCTGACAATGTGGTGGAGAGTACGTTCTCGGCCATCGTGGTTTGTAAATCATAATTTATGGCTTAGCATGATGCATTAAGGCCACTCGTTCCGGTTGATTCTACTAGAATGTATGGCTCGGAATGAACGAGAATGTGGTCAGTTGTGATCACTCAACAAGCCATGGGTGAACCCAACCATTACGTTTATCCAAACTGGTGACCCGTTAGGCAGGGAAGACCCGATTTTCCACCAGCTTGCTCTGCTTCTCCACCCTTTGCTCTTCTTGGTTTTGTGGTTTCTGCATAATGCTCCAAATATCTGAACACCTAAAGCGAAAAATTCACAGACCAAGCAAAGCTTCCTTTGATCCACCAAGGCGCCCTGGTACCTTCTGCAGAACAATGACTCAATGTCTCCAGTCAAAAATCTAAGGAGTCCTTACCCTTGTTCTGTCCTCAATTTCATGAATGCGAAGCTGCATGGGAACGTTAAAGCTATGCAAGATATTTCCACCAAACACCAAGGAATCAACTGGGGTGTAAACCGCATGTATCCACCCTAAAAAGACAGAGAAGAGAGGAAAGGATTCACATCACAAGAGTCAGTCAGGTTGGGGATAAAATCCTGCTCTCATCCGGCCTACAAATCTGTGTTTTTCTTCAGGATCTGCCCCAAAAGCCTTTCTATTCAGCTTCAGCCGCTGAAGCAACAGAAACCTTGGATCAGAGCATTGGGAATGGGCTATAAGACGTGAAACAAGCAAAAGAGCTAGAAACCGTTAGGATCAGGGATGTCCGAACCGTGGCAACATTAAGACTTGAGGACTTCAACTCCCGGAATTCTCCAGCCAGCCATGCCAGGGAATTCTGGGAGTTGAAGTCCACAAGTCTTAAAAGTTGCCAAGGTTGGACATCCTTAGGCTGGATCATCTCTATAGTTAGCAACAACAACAACAAAAAAGGACATTGCAAGCAGAAGTCCAGAACCCACGGAGGGAGGCATATGCAGTCCTTTTCTCCCAGTGAGTGTGTCAAGGTATGTTATCCAGTCCGTTCTGGACCTAATGATGGCTGCCCACCAATGTGTTGACAGTAAGGATTGATCTTGAAAAACCAGATCCTCTTCCAAAAGGGAATTACCTGAAGGAATGAAGAAAGTGTAGCCTTGTTTCAGTTCGATTCTTTGGCACAGCTCCACACGGTCCCCCAGAAAAATATCACTTTGCTTCCCAGAGACAACCCATTCCTCATAAAGTTCTAGGTTCTGCAATGTTGGAGGAATCAGCCAAAAGATCTAGAACAGATAGAAAACCCAAAGGTATATCTCATTTGAAAAGAAGCAAACAAGCATGTCCAATATTCCATCTTAAATTCACTGCACAGCAAGACCGCCTTTCCTAGCTTGGTGATTTCCCCTTGCTCAAGCCTATTTTGAAAAGAATAATAATAATAAAAAATTGAGCCTCCGCTCTCCACAAGGATTTTATAAAGGATTGCCTTCCGCAGAGACATCACTTACCTTTCCTCCCCGGAAAACATGATACCACACCGAAGTGCCTCCGAAATCAATGTGAAAATCGGTGAAGCATCCTTTCACGCTCATCAAACAGTACCTGCAAAAGAGAATGCCTCTTTAAAACCACCAAGAAAGATTCTAATGTGCAGATCATCGGTGAACACGTCCAATTAAGGCTTCTCTGTTCGTCCTCTGGGTGGGATTTTAAAAACAGCCTAGGGATTTCTGCTGCAGGGGAAGAAGAAGGAAAAAAAAACGCAAACCAGGCAATGCAACTCCCCCTCCTTCTTGAAGGCCGCCCAAATTAAATTGGCGATCTACGTGGGCTGTGCCTGCTTCTCTGTTCTCAGCACTCACTTTGAACCCTAGACATTGGAACCCAAAAATAAGGTGCTTTTTCTCCCCAATCCTCGCACGGGCAAAGTTTACAAACAGTTCTGCTTGAATCTCACACTGTTAATGGGTGGATGTTTTTCAAAACTCCTTGCTTGCAAGCTTCCAGCCAAACCGGAAGGCTAAAGTGCTCAATTCACTCCTTTCCATATGAGAACTCTTATTGGGAAGACTTTAAAATCAGTTTTGCACCATCCCTTTTGGGCTGGATGTTCTCATTCCTACCCAGCGCCGCCGATCCATCCTCTTGCCCACCACGGGCACCTTAAGAGACGCAGGAAATGTGCACAGCTTAACACACTAACCTCTTTTCCTGATTCCGGTTGCTGGTTGCCTCAATCTGAGCGTGTGTGTGTGTGTGTGTGTGTGTGTGTGTGTGTATCCCTGTGTGTCCTTCGCCTTCCTTAACAGACCGCGTGTGCCCTGGTTGCCGCTGGCCCGGTTCCCTTCTCCCGCCAATCAGCCGCGGTTTTCCCTCCCCTCTGACACCATCCAGGTGGACGCCCGCATCCTCCCAGCGACAGGCTGGGGAGAGAACGGTGCCCTTCGCGAGGAGGCTTCCCTTGGCGATCCGAAAGTCTCGGGTTAGGGAAAAAGGCTGCCTAGCAACCTCTTCTGACTTGACAGGGATACGCAATGCTGCTGTTATGGGGAAAATGGCAAATGTGTGGGGAGGGAGGGACTGGGAATGGGGAAGGAGAAAGGGAAGGAAAGGGAAGGGAAAATGGAAAAGGAAGCCAACTCCAATGTTTTGTTTTGCAACTCAAGCCCTGCCTTGCAAAACAGCCCTACCTTGTCTGGCTTTTGGGCACGGGATTTTCCTGGCGCTTGGCGCGCCATTAAACCTCCCCGGTTGGGGAAGCGGATTCCAAGCTGGCAAAATATCCAAGAAAGCTTCAACCTCCCCAACAGAGCAGCCTAGCCGCCCTGCAGGAGCCCCTTTTCAAAATACGAGTCCTTCTGCCCTCCTCCTCCTCCTCGGCTCCTAAGCCCTCTCCCCTTTTCCCCCCTTTCTCCCCCTTCCTCTAGGTCCAGCCAAAAGTGACACCCAGTCAGGCGCTGGTTTGGGGAGCTTCAGCCCCCCCCCCGCGAGAAACTTGGAAGCAGAAAGCAACTTGGAATGTGACCGGCCACTAGGTTTGGCAGACGTCTGAAAGATCCTTGGTGGTTTGGGATTATATGAAATTATTTTTCTTTAAAATACAATGCTAGTAGCACAACCCCTTTGATCGTGTGCAGACTGGAAGGTGGTGCGTGTGTGTGCGTGTGTGTGTGTGTGTGTGTGTGTGTGAGAGAGAGAGAGAGAGAGAGAGAGAGAGAGAGAGAGAGAGAGAATACAGTTGAATTTATCCTGAGGACAAGTCTGGAAACAAACGAACGATCTGCATATATTGTAGTCTTAAAACTGGAACTTGAGTTCTTAGCCTGAGCTGAATGTCGTTTCAATTGGATGAATTGATGCACAAAAAGGTTTTCCTCCTCCAGAAAGCAGACACTCCCCCACCCCATTCCAATCTCAAATATGAAGCATTATTATTCGGATACGAAGCATTCTGCACACTGCCAAAATCAGGTTTCTGAATATTTGGTTTTCTGGTTCCTTTTTGCTCAAGCCTTTGGTTCTCTAGCTAAGGAAGTGGGCTAAGCCTTTCTCTTTGCAAGCCCCTCTTCCAGGCATGAAACCTCATTTCCATGGTGGCAGAATGGATGGAATTATTTGCCCCTCTCCCAAATCAATCTTCCTCTTCTCTGCTCCCTCCCCCCCAGCAAGTTTTTCAACCTCAGACGGACGACTTTCTTTAAGGGCTCCATTTCTTTCACACACATTAAGCCCCCAAACTCAACCTCTGCTTCTAAGAACCCTTAGTCAGGATGAGTTGATGTTTTTCAGAAAGAGTCTTTGGAGATGATCTGTGACTAAACGGTTCCATCCTCGGGTCTAACCGAGGCCATTCCGTTCTCTCTTCCAAAAGCCCAGGGGTTGGCAAGAAGGCTTTGGAAATTGGGGAGGGGGCAAAAGCTTTTCTCCGCAAAGCAGACGCTGGAGAGATGCCTTTGTGTTGACCTCTACGTGTAAGGCTGGAGTCACGTGGGGGAGGAATTGAGCCTGGCTTCTCCTGCATGGATAATCCCGCTTCTTCAAAAGACAGCAAGTGGGTGGGCTGGTTTGTTCAGCACAGCCCAGGATGCCTAACTTTTCTAAGGGACTGGCTCCTGAAATGTACTCAAGCCTCCATCTTGGAAGGAAGAGGCCCCCTTCCCCTTTCTTTTCCAGCCCCCACCCCACCCCACTCTCCGACCCAGAGGCCCCTTCCTATGTGCCTTTGCTTGAAAAATACCGGAAAAGGGGAGAAAAAGAAGACGACAAGACAAAACTTAAAGAGATTTCAGCTCCAGCTTCCTGACCCTCCCACCCCTTGTAGACACACTTCTTGGAATAAACAGAAATTTGGGGTTCGCTCAGCGGGGCTCTGACCTTGCCAAGTGACCTCCATTTCACTCATTAAACAAGGGGGGGGAGGAACTATTTCAGCATCTCTCCCGTGTTTTGTTTTTGGATTAAGAAAAATTTGAAAGATGCCAAAAATAATAAGAGAACTGGGAGGGTGGAAGAAACCATAAAGAAATGAATGAGGAGCCGTGATGGTGGCATTTTCGAAGATGCAGCCTGGCGGAGGCAGCACTGAACTCTTTGAAGGAACCTGGCATTTTCTGCTCTTTAATTGCTCCCAAATTAGAAGGCAACGAAAAGGGAGGACTTGTCACATTGTTTGGGGGGGGGAATGTTCTTTCTCTGATGGGGGGGGAGGAAATTCCCAGCTGGAGCCTCTGCTAAAAACTGTCCTTTCCTTCTTCTATTTTTTTAAATCCCCCCAAATGTTTTCATTCGGATGTTATTGTACAGCAAACATTTGCACAGTGGTGTAAAAAAGCAGCCGGTGGCGATAATGCAAAAGACAGACCTTTGTCTGAGTCAGATTGCAGAATTTTACGCCAAAACGAGGAGATAAAGTAAGAGAGAGGCAATGGAGAGGATAACGGGCTCCCTTTTCTCTGTTCGTAACAGCAGAATTTTAGGTTTTTAGAATAGGAGAACTCCTTTCGCTTAACAGCAGCTTGTTCCGAATGGTGCAGGGAGGCATCACAGATCTTAAGCTGTTTTTACAAGACACCCCGATAGTCAGCTACAACCTCCATCGGCTGTATCCAATATTCAACTAGCACAAGTTGTCACCAACGCACAGACAACCTTGCAAAGATGTTGCTGTGCAAATGCAGACCAAATATGTCCATTGTATCCCACCAGCTACGAAGTTGTGTTCATAAATCACCAGCAGCCAAGAGCCACACCTGTTCATTCAAAACTCCTCATGTAACTTCCTATATTTGTATATACTATAGTCAGTAACTAAGCTGTTAATTTAGTTTCTTCAGATTGCTTTGAGGGTCAAACATCTGATCTTTTGCAGATGTTTCCTTCAGCTTTCACCCTCTTATCATTATTATGATTCAAGGACTCAAAGGGCTGCCCATAGATAGACTATGCTGGCAAAAGGACACCCATTATCCACGAAGCATTCCAAGCAATTAAGGCCTGAAAAGCACAAAAAGGTAGCACAGAAATTCTCCCCCATACCCCCCCTCCACCCCCCTGCTACCCCCAGGGAAAAATAATCTCTTCTCAATCTTATCTTCTGGCTTTGTTTTTTTGAGGAGGGCGGCAGGAGGGCGGTGGGTCAAGCTGAACAGAGAAAAAAGCAAGCAATCTTTTCTAGCCTGAAGCTTGGAAAGACCCCTACAGAATCCATAGCGTAAAATGGTGGGCCAGGATAGAAAGACCGCCAGAGAAAACACAGCATATCTGCCCTAGAACTGGCCCTGTGCATGAACACATGGGTGAGGTGGACTGTAGGGGGGGTTTCCGCAGAGGCAGTGCGCCCCTCTCTCTTTGCTCAAAAAATGCACAAAGGGAATTTAGTGGGAAAATTGGTTTATTATCTGAGGAGGCAGGGAGAAAGAAATCACAGTGAAGGCTGGCTGCTTCTCTCTACCGCCCATCTCTCTCTCTCTCTCTCTCTCTCTCTCTCTCTCTCTCTCTCTCTCTCTCTCTCTCTCTCTCTCTCTCGTTCTCCCTCTCCCACTCAATTTTGCTCTGAGCAAGAGATGCTTCTGCTTGGCTATGGCATCCATCGCACCTCGGAAAAAACAGCTGAACCTCTCCCAGCCTTGAATGAATGGCTGAATGCTCAGCCTATCCCCAGTTTGGTACCATCGACTCCAGCACAGAGGCCTGGAGTTGTCAAAAACTTAAAAAAAACACAAAACTTTCCAGGGATCATTTTTCACTATCTTTGTCAGGGTAACAAAATGCAGCTAAATATCTAAATCTGGAGGGGCGGGGGTGTGCGTGTGTATCAAATTAAACCATCCTATTTCCCCCCCCCCCATTTTTAATTTGTCTCCTCTCACCTGAGGTAGAAGCCTGTAAATAAATAAATAGTAAAGGTAAAGTCCCCCGCACATGCGTGCTAGTCGTTTCCAACTCTAGGGGCCGGTGCTCATCTCTGTTTCAAAGCTGAAGAGCCAGCGCTTGTCCGAGGACGACTCCGTGGTCATGTGGCCGGCATGACTAGACGCCAAAGGCGCACGGAACGCTGTTACCTTCCCACCGTAGCGGTCCCTATTTTTCTACTTGCATTTTTATGTGCTTTCGAGCTGCTAGGTTGGCAGAAGCTGGGACGAGTAACAGGCGCTCACTCTGTTACGCGGCACTCGGGATTCGACCCGCCAAACTGCCGACCTTCTGATCGACAAGCTAATAAAATCTAAAATCTGTAAGAGAGGAGGGGGCCTTTGGTGCTCTCTGAACTTGGTTGTTTTTATGCGTTACCCAAACTAGGTAAGCTCATCTGAGCTAGCCAGCTTTTTTCGTATGAACAGATAACAAACTCCCTCGGATATTTGTAAACACAAAAGCTATTCTGGGGCTGGGGGAAAGGCAACGTTTACGGAAGGAGGTTTCTCCCCTTGAGAAGTATTTGTTGGACACAGAGTTGTTGGTATGAAAATTGCAAGGGAAAAAGAGCAGAACTGAAAAACCTTAAACAATGTACCGTAGCTTCTCTTTGGAAAGCTGCTTTGCTTGAAGGATATCTGAGTACAGGGAGTCCTCAACTTACAACCACAACTGAACCCAAAATTCCTGTTGCTAAGCGAGACAGTTGTTCAATGAGTTTGTCTTGTTTTACGACCTTCCTTGCCACAGTTGTTAAATGAATCGCTGCAGTTGTTAAGTTGGTAATACAGTTGTTAAGGGAATCTGGCTTCCCCGTGGACTTTGATTGTCAGAAGGTCACAAAAGGGGATCACGGGAGCCCAGGACACTGTGCAACCGTTTTAAGTACATGCCAGTTGCCAAGCATCTGAATTTTGATCACGTGACCATGGGGATGCCGCAATGGTCCTAAGTGTGAAAAAAGCTCACAAATCACTTTTTTCCAGTGTCACTGAAACTTTAAGCAGTCACTAAACAAATGGTTGTAAGTGAAGGACGACCTATAACTCGTCCCTATCCTTTTACTCATTTTACTCCCTCTATCCAAAAAAACAGCGCCACGCATAAGCTTTTACGTACAGCACAGTCCTTTTAACACTGTTATGTACGAACCTCTAATTCACAGCTAATTCTGACAGGCCAACATTTTTGTTACAAGGTGTAAGAAAGGATCTGGGTGATCTACTTGGCAAAGTACGTTAAATACAAGCAAGCAAGCAAAAAAGAAATGTCTTTATCCCCACGGACGGCCGTTAGCAATTCAAAAAAAACCACAAAGCAGTTTGTAAGAAGGAAAAATTGTCTTGTAAGAAGGAAATCCTAAATCCACCACAAAATAGGGGCATATCCTTTGTGGCTGTCATTGTGAATCCAGCCCAACCTCCTCATAACAACAAAAACACAAAACAAGCAAGGCCGGACAATAAACACAGGTCTTTGGGCTTTCCCTGCTGACATCACAGCAATTCAGCCCAATCACAGCCAAGGTTCCTTCCTATTGGTCGGCGTCTCTCTGACATAGAAGCAGCCATGTCCTTCTCTATCACAGCACCTTCACGTGTCACCAAATCATAGCTCCAAAAAACCCCAGCCATTAATTGTCACGGCCACACAAATCTTTCAACGGAGACGCACAAAGGTCCTCTGAATTTAGGCTCCACACTCCAACACACCTAGCTTTAATCATAATTTAGCAAGGAAATTTGGAAGAAAAATCCACTTACTTTTTCACTTTGGGATATTTCATCTCCAAAATGGCATTTGTGGACTCGGTCTGCCTTTCCTTTAAATGCCGCGGCCACATGTTGTCCACCCAGTCTACTAAATCCACCTGGAAAAAACCCAAAATCAGAGTTAAGGTAGGAAATAATAGAGAAACACCTGTTCTCTTGGCTCAGGATGGCCTAGGTCACCCCAAGCTCAATTATATGCTCTAATTCATTGGAAGCTCAATTAGGATGCTCTCACGAACCCCAAACTCAAAGAAGATGCTCTCATTGACCCCAAGTTCACCCCAAATTCACTGGGATCCCCCATTGACCCTAAGCTCAACTGGGATGTTCTCGTTGTCCCCCCAAGCTCAACTGGGATGCTCCCATTTGACCCCAAGTTCAATGAGGATGCTCTCATTCACTCCAAACTCGGTCAGAATCTCCACTTACCACATTGGGACGCTTGACAATATTGGCCAGTTTGGTGTGGCTGAATTCCAGGCTGATCATGTTGTACAGTTTCTCGCGCTCCACCTCAGGGGTTTCGTAGTACCGCACAAATTGAGCCATGCTCATTTCAATGCCTTTTTGGGTGTTCACATCCACTACATCCACGATCCGTCGGCTCCCTGGAAGAGTTTGGAAAAGGAAGGTTGATGGGAAAATACAGCAAAGATTTTATTCCTAGCAAAAACTTTCAAAATAAACACAAGAAAATTCAAAATATTGTATAGTGAGAATCAGTTATTCAAACTGGCTGATATTTCTGGTATCTGGTACATCCTACAAGATACCCAGGATCAGCTTGATAATTATTATACTGGCTTCACTTTTGTATTCAAATTAACTTTTAATCATCCTTAGTATTCTCCCCTAAACAAGAAGGAAGATACTGAAATTATATCATGAATTTTCAATTCTCAGACATGGCTCTATTCTACAAAATATAGATTTGGGTACAACTGCTGCCTGCAACCTGGGTTATGTGTTCTTGGTTCAGCTTCTCACTTGCATAATTTACACATAATACCCTGTTTGTTCTTTTATTTAAAACAAAAACAAAACTCAAATCAGAACATCAACACATCATTTCTGCATTATGGAAAGATGCACAGAAACTTACCCACAAGCATTTTAGCATCTTGGACAGTGAAGTCTGGATCGGGCATTCTGAAATGACGAAAGGCGTAGGTATTAAACTCAATGCAAAACAGAGAGCTGAAATCAGAACAGCAACAGTCTGACCCTGGCTGAGCAGTAATCACAAGGACAGAATTTAAAATCCTCCCTTTCCCCCCACTCATTTGCCAACTGTAGTTCTTGGGAATATCTTCTCTGAATTTGAAGTTTTCTCTCCTGCCTCTGCAGCTGGCAGCCACCATCTTATCTATGTGCCTCTCCTTTTTTCTCTCCTTCCTTCCAAAAAAACCTCTTAGAGCAATGAAGTCACAATGTTCTCCACCATCCTGAGCATCCAAACATCCTTCTACTTCTCTGACCCCTCAGTGCAATTTTTTTTTTAAAAAAAAGAGTTAGTAGTTGGATGGTTCTTTTTGATACTGATGGTTAGACTTCCTTGTTAGGACAATTCTCCTTATCACAGCTTTGACCTGTAAGCCAATCTCAGCATTCCTTTACGACAATTTGAAGATACAAAAAAGAAGACTGGAGACCTTGAATTATCCCAAGGATCATCTTTAGAAAGTTAGGGGTTTTTGCATAACCCGTCTAGGCATTCAGCATCAGTTCTGCTCTTGAATTAAGAGGTTTTCCAAGGTCCTCAATTCCTAGCCAAATTGCAAACCTCAGGGTGGCCCCTTCTCTTCATAGAAAAAATAAAAGTCACATATGTATGACTTGGGCAGCAGAATAGAGCAGAGCAGAGCAGAGAGGAATAGGAATGGAATGGAATAGAACAGAACCTTGGAGGTCATCTAGTCCATCCCCCTGCTCAGGCAGGAAATGGCTGTCCAGTCTCTTCTTAAAAACTTCCAGTGTTGGAGAATTCACCGCTTCTGGAGGCAGGTTGTTCCACTGGCTAATTGTTCTAACTGTCAGGAAATTTCTCCTCAGTTCTCTCCTTGGTTAGTTTCCGATATAAATTTGTTTATCAAATAACGATAAATGAGTGTTTTCTTCTGCAGCGCCTTTCCTCAAGGTAAGAGAAGGGGCTTTGCCACAGCTGAAAGCCCACCAAGCACCCAGTTCCTATCATTTATCCCAGCTTGTTTATAAGACTAGATAAAGACAAAAGGATGATATATATTAAGAATAGGGTGGTCTTACTTAATTCCCAGTCCAGCCTTACTTCGGAAGATGAGAGGGACTTTCAGCGCTTCCCGCTGCACATATTCAAAAGTGAAATCTGGTGGGGGGGAAAGCAGAGAAGGTCAGAGACAGGTCAGTTGTAAGATTTCAGCCATTAAAAAAGAAGCTTGGCAAATACAAGTAGCCTCAACTTACGACCAAAATTGGGATTAGAATTTCTGTTGCTAAGCAAGGCGGTTCTTAAGGAAGTTGCACCGGGTTTTATGTGTTTTTTTTCCTTGGCTGCTAAGTGAAGCGCTGTAGTCGTTAAATAAATCATGCAATCATTAAGCAAATCCCTGCTTCCCCCCCCCCCCTCGCCCCGTGACTTTGAATGTAGGAAGCCTTCTGGGAAGGCCATAATTGTGATCACGTGACCTTGGGGTGCTGTGTCCATTGTAAATACACGTTGGTTGCCAAGCAACCTGAATGTTGATCACATGACTGCAGGGATGGTGTACCGGTTATAAGTGTGAGAATTGGTTGTTAAGTGACTTTTATCAGTGCCATGCAGCTCTAAATGGCCGCTAAACAAATGGTTGTAAGTCAAAAAAACATCTGTGGAAGAAATCAACATTCTTAAGAGTAGCTGTTTAGTCGTAGTCCTAATACACTTAGCTTCTAGCTTAGCAAGTCTGAACTCAGACACCAGGTTTAGTTTTTCAAAGCGAAATTCTTCTAACCTCCTTCCTCGTCCTACGTCCGTCGTTCAGCAGAGTTAACAAAATGATACATGCATGTATGCTTTAGACAAGGGGTGTTTTTTTTGGAGCTGGTTCTGTAATTTTACATTTCTTTCAAGCTCAGTGTTGAGAATCATTAATGTACTGGGCTGTTTCCTTCCAAAAGAGGTCAAGCGTGGGCTAGGTTTGTCCTCATCCTAATAACTCTCTGCCTCTAGTTTCTCCTCTTCAGAACAACCCTGCGAGGCAGCTTAGGATATGCCAGCAAAGGTGACAGACTCAAGGTTAATCAGCAAAGCCTCCTCTGAAGGAGACTTCATTTCAAGATGCCACTAAACTCTCGACCATCTCTCCATGAATTACATTTTAATTGGCAATCGCTCAAAAGGGAAAAGTTAACAAACTTTCAATCACGGGAAACCCAGGCTAAACATTTTAAAAAGCTGCTTTGGTTCCAAAAAAGCCCCAAATCCTAGGAACATTTAGCAGGGAGTTAGACCCAATAAACAGATTTGAGGACTACTTTCCGGGAAAATGGACTTAAAATGTCCATTGAAAGACAGTCCCTATAAGCTAAGATGTGCCAGAGAACAAATTATCCATCCTGTTCTAGCCTCTCCAGTTATTTGGCACTACAAATCCCACCATCCCCAGCCAGGCCCAAGTCAGCACATCTGGAGCCTGAGAAAAGCAACCAGAACCCAGACTACAAAGCCCATCCCTCTCCCTAGGTCCCGGCCAATCCTCAAGTCTGAGGTAAAATATTCTGGGCCTCAGCTGAGTCCTTGGAGGGGGTCTCCATTTTCTCTCTGCCCACCGGAAAAGGGACCCTCACTCTCTCTCCCCTCAACCGCCTCAGTCCAGGGCCGGGGGCAGCTGGGAAAGTCAGGCTCAAGGGGAAGGTGGGGATCCAGCAGGGCCCGAGGAGACCCCTCCGAAGGGAGGGGAGGAAGCCCAGGGCCCAACCGGGCAGGGGGCGGCGGCAGGGACAGGCCGGCCGGGAGCGCGCATCTGCCTGGGCGGCGTCACCGGCTTCCCCCGGCCCGGCGGCGGCGGCGGCTGGCGGGAAATACGAAGCCGGGCCGGGCGGCACGTGGGCGGAGGCGGCGGGGCCGCGGCGCTCACCTTGGCCGTCCATGGGCCGCACGAAGTCCCCGCGGTAGCTGCGGCTCCTCAGCTTCTCCTCCAGGTCGAAGCCGCGCACGCTGACGATCTCCTCCACGTCGGACAGGTCCTCGTTCTCGTCGTAGAGCCGCCGGCCGATGCAGCGCTGCACGGGGGCAGAGAAGGCGAGGGGCGCGTGGCTGGGGGAGCCCGGGCAGGGGCCCGCGGGCGCCGCGCTGGCCAGGGAGGGAGGGGGCAGCCCCGCATCGGCCCCTCGCTGCGCCGCTTAGGCCAGGGGTCGGCAACCTCGGCTCTTTTATGACTCGTGGACTTCAACTCCCAGAATTCCTGAGCCAGCATAGCTGGCTCAGGAATTCTGGGAGTTGAAGTCCACGAGTCATAAAAGAGCCGAGGTTGCCGACCCCTGGCTTAGGCCAAGAGGCGAGGCGGCCCCGCTTGCTCCGTCCGGGCGTCGCTCTGACCCGTGTTTCGGGGGCGCGCGCGTGTGAACCTGCCCGGGGACTCGGGTGCTTCTCGACTCGGGGCCACAAACCCCCGCTGTTGCTCCCCCCCCCCGCTGCAGGGTATTGCTCCTGCGTTCTGCCTGCGAGGGACCCTCCTCTCCCCCGCCCCAGGCCCCTTCTCTGCCCCCGTTCACACGACCACTCTCCAGATGGCGGGCTTCCCTTAGCAACGGCTCGCCCGACACGCGCCGGGCGAGTCAGCAGCAACAAGCCAGCCCGATTTACATAAGACTCGCAGGCTGCCCGAGTCATACCGGAAGCCGGCCTTTGAAAAAGCAGACGGCGTTATGTAACACGGGGGTCCCCGCCCGCAGCCCCCCCCAACCCACTAGGATCTCTCCCGCCCCCCCACCCAACGCGCGCGTCGCAGCTTCCCAAGCCGGGCTCCGCTTCCCCGGCGCCGAGCGCGGAAATCCCAAGTTTTGGGTGGGGGGTCTTTTCTGCCCAGGGACCAGACCTGGGGATGGGAAAAGGGGGGCTGGGGGGGCGAAGAGAAGGGGAGTTAGGAAAGAATTGAGCCTCCTCGCCCCCTCCCCCCAAAGCAGCAGAGGCAAGGCCCAGATCCCCCCCCAAAAGGCGGCTGCATGTGTAGGGACGCGACTTGCGCGCCCCTCCGCCTAGGATCGGGCTTGCTCCGGCGCAGGGGCGGGAGGGGAGGGGAGGGGGTCCACGCACGAGCCTCCCCTCCCCTCCCCTCTCTCTTTCCCACCCCCCACCCCCGCCGGTAGCAAATCCAGGGTTTCCCCGCGGCTCGTTTAAATGCCCAGCCGGCGCGCAGGGAGCCCGGATCGCGCCCCCCCGACCGCGGCAAACCCCTCCCGGGGGGGGTCTTTCCTCTCCTCGATCTCGCCTTCCCCTTCCCTCCCCCCCCCGCCAACCGAGCCGAGCAAGTACACACCAATCTCCTGGGCGAGCCTCTTTCTGCCTCCATGATCTGAGCACTTTCATCTCTTAAGAGAGTCAACAGTTCCTCCTTTGGGTCCTACTGCAAAGGTCGGCGGGGGTTCCTGCCGGGCTGGGCCCCAAAACTGGGGCGGGGGGGGCAACCGAGAGAGAGAGAGAGAGAGGAAACCCCCGGAAAATTCCCCCACCTCCCCCTCCCCTTCCTCCCTCCCTGCCAATTTAGAGGCTTCCCAAATAGCCCAACTCCCGACAAGAAAAGCAGCCTGGCCCCCCCCCGCCTGGGTTGCAAAAGGCCATCCGGGTCTCTCTCTCTCTCTCTAAAGTTTTGCTCCCCCCCCCGGGCGATCCGCACTTTCTTTTAGAGGCGGGAGGAGGGAGGGGGGGGCAAGCCGGAGCAGCTCCGAAAGCGAAGGATCGCTCAGCGGGGGTGGGGGGGAGGAGGGGTGGGCGATGCTTTATGTTGTTGTTGTTTTTTCTGCTTTTGTGGTTGTTTGTTTGTTCTTTTGCTTTCCCCTGCGGGGGCGGGAGGGGGGGGTTTTCTAGGTTTTCTTATGCAAAAAGTCCCGCCAACAATCCTCCGCGCAGCCTTCGGCGTGCGAGGGGAAGGAGAGGAGGGGGCGCGCAGGCGTCACGCCAGTCCCCGGAACATAAACAGTGGGGAGGGGAGCGGGCCTGCAGGGAGGGAGGGAGGGAGGGAGGGAGGGGGTTGGTGGGGGGGGGAGGAGAAAAGGGAAATCCCGGCTCTGGGCGCCCAGGACCGCTGCTGCCTTCTCGGGGGCGCCCAGGCTGGGAAAGCGCGCGCGGGGATCGGGGAGGGGGGCGACCGGGGGTTGTGGTCGGATCACGAGTCTCCGCCAGCGCGCAGGCGCCGCAACTGGCCTGGGAAGGGGGGGGGGTGAGTGGACGCGCGTGCATGCAGGCACGGCTGGGGGCGTGGCTCTTTCTTTCCCGCGCGGGGGGGGGTCGCTGCGCTCCGGAGCGCCGGAGCAGCGGCTCTTGCAGGCCGCCTTTGACTGGCCGCGCGTGGAGTTGGGGGGGGTTAATGGGGGGACGGGCTGGCAGAGAGACCCTGCAGGCCGCAGGAAGAGGAAACCGCAGGCCGGGGGCCAAGCGTCGCCGCCTCTTCCTGGGCTGGCGAGCCTCGCCTCCTCCTCCTCCTCCTCCTCCTGCTCCTGCTGCCCGGAGCCAGTGCAGACGTGGAAGGGGGCGAGCGCACGTGGGAAAGCCTTTGCCCCCCGAATTGGGGCTTGCATCTTTCGGGGGGTGGTGCGTGGGGCGGGGGGATGGAGCGCGGCGAGCTCTCGGTCCGTTACCCGGGTGGCCAGGGGCGCGGGTGGGGCGGCCTTCGCTCCCTCGCGGCGGTGGGTTTGGGTGGGCCAGGGGTCGGCCACCTCGGCTCTTTTATGACTCGTGGACTTCAACTCCCAGAATTCCTGAGCCAGCTATGCTGGCTCAGGAATTCTGGGAGTTGAAGTCCACGAGTCATAAAAGAGCCGAGGTGGCCGACCCCTGGGGTGGGCGAAGAAGGTGTCTTGGCCACGGGAGGAAGGGCCGCTCCTGCCCGCGGTGCCCGGAGATGATGGGCGTCCTCGACCGAGCCGGATGGAGCAGCCCCCCTTAGTGGATTGGGAGTGGGGAGGTTTCCCGCGTGGATCGGGTGTCCCGTGGAAGTTTCATCTCCTGCGTGGAAGGGGGAGGCACGCGGCAGAGATGACCCAACGGGATTTTTGCTTCCATTTCAATTTTCCCAGCAAATAAAAACGTCAGATGTGAGAATTGGGCTTTTTGCTCTCTGTTCCCTAAAAGTGGCAGGAGGGTAAAGTATCCAAATTCGGACTGATGTGGCTACTAAACTCTTCCTAATGGGGTGGCTGTTAAACTGGGGGAGGGGAGGGGTGTTGCCATTCAAGCTTTCCTGCAGACCCCCGCCTGGACCTCGTGACCCTCTTCCCAAACCATCGGTGCATCCATTTCTCTTATATAAGGCACCTTAACCATTGTTAAACGGCCCAGATAGCTTTGAAATGAGGTGTATAGCAAATAATAAAATTATCATCATCATTTTAAAAACAGCACCTGGTGATGAAACCCAGGGCTGGCTGACAAACCCCAAGCTGGGGGAGATGGATTCCATTGCATAAACCACGATTTCCAGCTTGGCACCGATTCCCAAGTTGCCTTGGCCGCCCCAAAGTTTACACCGAGGAAAAGTCGTAGCCCAGCCTGGTTACTCTACGGGGAGATTTCATTCTACCCATAATTTGTAGCTCAAGGTTGCCCTGCGGGGTTGCTTGCTGGTGTCCTTGCGTTCGTTTCATGACCCGACCGGGTAGCGTTAGCGGTGCTAGCGGGGAGTGGGCTTTTGCACCTCCTACAACTGATCCTCGACTTGGGTCACGAAAGGTCTGCAAGAAATCACCCAGGACCCCCACGGTCTTCCTTCTCCACGCCACCAACCCCGCTCCCTTCTGGCACTGATGACGTTCCCTAGTCGGGCCACGAAACGTCTGCATGAAAACCACCCGGGAGCCCTCGTTTCAATCTCGGCTGGGGAGGCGGGGGGGGGGTCTCTTCCAGATGCCGGACTTCAACTCCCAGATGTCCGGAGGCCCCGCTTCCGGGGAGTCGAGTCGGCACAGCCGGCGGCGGACCCCCTCCTGCCGGCCCAGGGCTCTCCCCCTCCGCAAGGGGGTCGTGCCGGGCCGGGCCTGGGCGGGCGTGCCGCGGAGGGGCGGGCGGCTGACATCCGGCGCTGGCCCGGCCCCGGGGGCGGCGCGGGTGGCAGGCGGGCCGGCGGGCGGGCTGGCGGAGCGGCAGCGGCGAGCCGAGGAGGGGGCGACGGCCCGGCGGGGCTGGCTGGGGGCGCCCGATGAGCCTCAACGAGCACTCGATGCAGGCGCTGTCCTGGCGGAAGCTCTACCTCAGCCGGGCCAAGCTCAAAGCCTCCAGCCGCACCTCGGCGCTCCTCTCCGGCTTCGCCATGGTGAGCGGGGGCGCGGGGCCCGCGGGGGAGGGGGGAAGGGCCCGCCTGGCCGCGGAGGATGGGCTAGGCCAGGGGTCGGCAAGCTCGGCTCTTTTATGACTCGTGGACTTCAACTCCCAGAATTCCTGAGCCAGCTACGCTGGCTCAGGAATTCTGGGAGTTGAAGTCCACGAGTCATAAAAGAGCCGAGGTTGCCGACCTCTGGGCTAGGCAGTCGCGGAGGGGCCAGGGCGGAAGAGCCCCCCCACACGCACGCACGCCGCTTGGGGGGCCCCCCGGAGGAGCCTTTGGGGAGGGGGCTGTGAAGGCGTGCAAAAGGCCGGGCGCAGACCTAGCCCCGCACCGGGAATTCTGTGGGTCCCGCTTGGTCCCCCCCCTTTTTTTTTTGCACCGGTCCCTCTGGTTCCGAGCGTGCCTGTTGGCCTCCCCGCGTGTTTGCCCTTTCCACGTGCGGAGTCCACGCGTCTTCCTGCCTTTGCAACGGGCTTCTCGCCAGGGGCTTGGGAGGTCCATCTCCTGTCGGGTTGAGTCGGGTTGCGAACGTCGCCCGGAATCTTTCTTGCCTGCCCACCCTGTGCCCCATCCCACTTTTATTTCTCTATTGAAATTGACTCGCTGCCCATCTCGACCGCAAGGTGACTCCGGGCTGCTTACCACGTTAACATTATTATTTTATTATTTGTAAGCGGCCACTGGCCCGCCTGCCTCCTCCTCCTCCTCTTATCCCCTCCAAACAACAATCCTGTGAGGTGGGTTGGGCTGAACAAGAGAAAGGTTGGCCCAAAGTCACTCAGCTGGCTTCCCTGGCTAAGGCGGGACTAGAATTCAGCATCTCCTAGCTTCTAGGCCAGCGTAACACCGGACAGTTTCTTGAGTGCTGTGTGAATCCTCAGTTACAAGATCAAAGGTTACCTAGCATGGCAAACTGCCAAGCTGACCCCCATCCCACTAATGGGTGTTCTGGCTGGAAATATCATTTCCCAGCACGCTCAGCGGAAGAGACACTTGACTGGGGAATTCTGGGAATTTGGAGTTTCCAGATGGAGATAGGTGAAATTGCTACCCATTGCAAAGTGTTTGGACCCACAGGTGGTTTATTGTTTCTTTTCGAGCGCTGAAAGGGGTTTCTTGCAGTGACTGAGCTGTCTTTGAAGGCCCTGTCCATACCCTCAAATTAAAAACATGGCATTCCTATCCACAAAAATCAATTCGGCAAACCTAGTTTCTGGCAAATGGCTGTAAAATACACTTGCTGAATGTGTGTTTGCCTTTTCAGATCCAGGTTTTGTTTGTTCATGTCAGAAGCATCGCATTTAAAATAAAGCATGCTCTCTGTGACATACAATTTAAAACATGAAACACAAGATTGAAATATGTACAAGTTAAACAGATCTTGCCCAGAAACTAGCAACATTAATTGCCTTCTGTCGAGGTCCCCAAGTGTAAAGGAAAGGGAGTCCTCCAGTTACAACAGCTCATTTAGTGTCCATTTGAAGTTACAGCAGCACTGAAAAAAGTGAGTTATAGGACCATTTTCCACACTTACGACCGCTGCAGCACCCCCGTGTGATGCTGCAACGTCAAAATTCAGATGCTTCATATTTATGACCTCTGCTGTGTCCCGAGATCACGTGGTCCCCTTTTGCGACCTTCCGACAAGCAAACTGGTCAACGGGGTAACCGGATTCATTTAACAGCTGTGCTGCTAGCTTAACGACTGCAGGGATTCCATTAAGAAGCGTGTCAAGCCAGGTTGTAAAATGGGGTTCTCACATGACAGAGGATAAATTCCAGCCTGCCCGGGGAAGCTCATCCATCCATCCATGAGCAGCCAGGGATTGTTTTAAAAAACGGCACCAGCCGTCTTTTTCCAAGCGTTAAAGAAGCTTTCTGGCGCGTAGCAGTATTTATTTTGCTCTTAGCCAGCTGACTCTCCTCAGAGGTTTAATTCCTCTCTTCTTTTCTTTTTTTAAAGTTGTTGTGCTTCCCGTAGGATTGCCAGGTTTCAGGCGAACGGAACAGGATCTGGTTTCTGAACGAGGCCTTTAGAGAAAGGGGAAACCACAGTTCAAAAGCTTCTCTTCCCTTTTGTATATTTAGGACTGTTTGTTCTAGCAGAGGTTTGACCTCAGGAGGTGCTAAGAATAAAACCCCTCCTTTGTGTTGTAAAAACTTAAAACAGCTTTCTTGGCTTAAAAAGATACACTCGGTACTTGCTCTAAGCTGGGTTTGTTTAACCGTGGACTGTGGAATAAAACACCATTGCTTGAGTGTGTCAGTTTCCTTACGCTGTAAAGCCCGCCCCCCCCCCAAAAAAGCATTATGAAGGCTTAACGTGAACTAAAGAGCCTCTTGTTGCGGGTGAAGAAGGAGAGTGCAAAACTTGGGTTGAAACTTAACATTAAGAAAACCAAGATCATGGCATCTGGCCCTCTCAATTCCTGGCAAATAGATGGGGAAGAAATGGAGGTAGTGACAGATTTTATTTTCCTGGGCTCCAAGATCACTGCAGATGGGGACTGTAGCCAAGAAATTAAAAGACGCTTGCTCCTGGGGAGGAAAGCCATGGCAAATCTAGACAGCACACTAAAAAGCAGAGACGTCACCCCGTCAACAAAAGTGCGTATAGTCAAGGCTATGGTCTTCCCAGTTGCAATGTATGGCAGTGAAAGCTGGACCATAAGAAAGGCTGAGCGCCAAAGAATTGAAGCCTTTGAACTATGGTGCCGGAGAAGACTCCTGCGAGTCCCTTGGACTGCAAGGCGATCAAACCGGTCAGTCCTAGAGGAGATCAACCCTGACTGCTCTTTAGAAGGCCAGATCCTGAAGCTAAAACTCAAATACTTTGGCCACCTAATGAGAAGGAAGGACTCACTGGAGAAGAGCCTAATGCTGGGAAAGATCGAGGGCAAGAGAAGAAGGGGACGACAGAGAATGAGGTGGCTGGATGGAGTCACTGAAGCAGTAGGCGTGAGCTTAAAGGGACTCCAGAAGATGGTAGAGGACAGGGAGGCCTGGAGGAATGTTGTCCATAGGGTCGCGATGGGTCGGACACGACTTCGCAGCTAACAACAAAACAACAACAACGTGAAGTGTGAAACATAGCAGATAGTCCTTGACTTACGTCCATTTGTTTAGCGACCACTCAGAGTTACGATGGTGCTGAAATAAAGTGACTGATGACCTGGTCCTCACACTTACGACCATTGCCCCAAGTGGTTGCAATTCGGGCACTTGGCAACCGGCTGCATTTATGATGGTCACAGCTATCCAGATTTTATTGAAATTTATTTGGGACTACCTAGCTTCATTGAAAGGCGGATCTAGCAAAAGGCGGAGATTTCATTTCCTTGTTTACCTTTTCAGAGATCTGACCTGATTAGGGATTTATTTATTTATTTGTGTAGCGTATGGCAACTTTCTTCGGGCAGTTTCTTTCAAATGGAAATGCAGGAAGTCCTCGACTTAGCAACAGTTTGTTTAGAGTCCGTTCAAAGGCACAACAGCACTGGAAAAGGTGACTGACATGATTGTTTTTCACACTTACGGCCTTTGAAGAATCCCCAGGGTCAGGTGATCAAAATTCGGATGCGTGGCAACTGACTCATATTAATGATGGCTGCACCATCCCGGGGGGGGGTGTCACGTGATCCACTTTTTGCAGCCTGACAACCAAAAGACAAGGGGGGAAGATGGATTCACTTAACGACAAGGTTCCTAGCCTAACAACTGCAGCGATTCGCTTAACAACTTTGGCAAGGAAAGTCGTAAAATGGGGGCAAAACTCGCTTAACAAGTGTTTCATGTAGCAGCAGAAATTTTGGGCTCCCTTGCGGTCATAAGTCAAGGACTTATGACTGTACAGGTTTTTGGAAACTCGGTCGGGATAGAGATTGGATTCAGCTGAATCGACACACGGAATGAAGGCCGGATTCCTCCTTCGCTTTCTACACCTTCCGATCACCCACCATTTCGTGGGGCCAGTTTATGCAGAAATAAAAACCAAGATTGTTTCTCTTTCTTTCTCCAAAGAAATCCTGGAAAAATAAAAACACCAGCTTTGCACGAGCGCCGAGGTCCGGCTTTAATCGGTTAAAGCTTGCAAGCTTTGTTCTTTTCCAAAACCTGAAATCACCTGATTTGGTGGCAATCTTGGCAATGAATTTTTTTCCCCCTAATTGGCCAGGTTGTATTTTAGCATACCACTAATGCTAGTGACCGAGCATTTTAACTGGGTTGTTTTTTTTTTAAAAAAAATTCCACCTGGAGGAAGAAAGCAGCTTGTATTCTTCTGAATTGTAATCTATTTGTCCTATCTCAGTTCCCTGCTAAACTGGGGGGGGAGTGTTTTTTACATTGGCAGTGGAATAAAAGCCGGAAGTGTTTTGTTTTGCTGTTTTTAATTGGCGCAGCTAACAGTTCGGTTTGAGGCAGGTTTTTAATTTCCTTTGTACCTCTTCAGGCCAGATTGCAAGGTGGTTTTTCTCCGTTCCTGGAAAAAGAAGACGGCAGTTCCATAAATGCGTCACTGCCGATTCTCTTAGCATCTCTGAGCAAACGGGCTGGCTGCCTGCCCAAAATTCAATTGATCTTTTCTCTTTTTTTCTTTTCTTAGCCTCCTTTCTCAGCTGGAAGAGCAATGGAGGCTCCCAGGATGTCAATTGGAAAACGAGGAGGTTTTTGGCAGTGATTTCTCTTTCTCCATAAAGCAAAATTTGACTTTTTCTTCCGCTGTTTGGAAGCCTTAATGGATTCACCTTTCAGAATTAAATAAAATAAAATAAAATAAAAATCCTGGGCGGTAAAAACGGGTGACAGGGATAGAGATTTTGGTGCTTTGTGGTCCCTTGATGCCGCCTACCTTTTGAGAACCTCACCTAGTTTTGGGAAGGTGGATGTTCAAAGTTTAGGGGGTGAAACTGTCAGGCACCCCTTCCCATCAGCAAAGGATGAGTTTTTAAACTTTGCTGGACATTTGGGTTCCCGAGAACGCTTTCCTTTGACAGCCCATCTGTTTCCTTCCTCTTTCTCCAAAGCCAGTTCTCGTCTGTCGATCAGAAGTTTGAAAACTTATGTTTCCTCCCTGTAGTTTTGGAGTTTTTATTTGGCACTTAACGTTTTCTGCAAATCTAGCCGTTGCTCTTTGCAAACTATGGCGGGTTTGACTAACTATGGTTAAACAAAGTTTGGACTTGGCATGAGAAGCGAACCGTTAGTTTTATTGATGGTTTGCTCTCATGCTAACCAGAGTTATATTGGATATTTTTTTGTTTGTTTTCCACACCAAGGGTTCAATCACGGTTAAGGAGTTTCCTGTATAGTAAACACATTTGGGCGACTTTCGTTTTACCTTTTATTCCCCTTGGTGTAAGAAACTAAAGCAACACCCGTGTACAATTACTGGAAAACAGCCACTCATCTGAAACTCTTCTAAAGAATTGCCCACACGGTTTCAACTCTGCGTAAGCAACCACGAGGTTCATACCTTGTTTTTCATTAAAATGGGACTTCTGAAAAGAAAGTTTCATTTCAGCACCAGCGATTCATGCTGTGACGTTTTTCCTGAAGCTCACAAAATCATAGCAATTACTCAGCCTGAGGCCTCAGTAAGGCATGTAAGCTGAGAGAACACTTTTCCTCAAGCATTTGATACGCTATGGTTCACCGCTTGGCAACTGACTCACATTTATGACGGTTGCACTGTCCCAGGTTCCCCTCTTGCGACCTTCTGACAAGCAAGCCAGATTCACTTAACAACCGCGTTACTCCCTTAACAATTGCAGGGATTCACTTTAACAACTCTGGCAAGAAAGGTAAAATGGGGCAAAACTTGCTTTACAAATGTCTCGCCTAGCGACAGAAATGTTGGGTCAGTTGTGGTTGTAAGTCAAAGACAACCTGCAGTCTTGTTTCTACCAGTTGGTCCTTCTGAGTAAGGAGGCCCCTTTAGGCCATAATGCTGAGGGCCCAGAAAAGCTGTATGGTGACATTCTCGTGAAATACCAACCCTAGATAACCAAAAAAAGATTAACCATCGAGTCCAGATAATGCCTCCTGTAGGACACCTTTCAGGAAAGAAGTCATGAGGCCCCTTGCTCTGACTTTAGGGCCAGCTTGGAAGGTTTTCAGACTGGAGCATGTCTCAGTGTCAGTTGGAGTAGAATTCCACGAATGAAGGGGACACCACCAACAGGGCCCCGTCATTCAGGTCCCTCAGCCTCAAAAGCTGTTTGAGAGCCTTTTCTTCATTGTTTCCTCCCTTCCAGGTGGCCATGGTGGAAGTCCAGCTAGATGCGGAACACGACTACCCTCCAGGACTCTTGATAGCCTTCAGCGCTTGCACGACCGTCCTGGTGGCCGTCCACCTCTTTGCCTTGATGATCAGCACCTGCATCTTGCCCAACATTGAGGCTGTCAGCAACGTCCACAACCTCAACTCGGTCAAGGAGTCGCCCCACGAGCGCATGCACCGCCACATTGAGCTGGCTTGGGCCTTCTCCACCGTCATCGGGACTCTGCTCTTCTTGGCCGAGGTGGTGCTTCTCTGTTGGGTCAAATTCCACCCGCTGAAGAAGAAGACAGGCCCCAACATGCAGGCCAGCAACGGCACCATCACTGCCGGTGAGGCTGCGGCCATCACCTCCACCACCATCATGGTCCCCTTCGGGATAGTCTTCATCATCTTTGCCGTCCACTTTTATCGTTCGCTGGTGACTCACAAGACAGATCGCCAGTTCCAGGAGCTGAACGAGCTGGCCGAGTTTGCCCGCTTGCAGGATCAGCTGGACCACAGAGGGGACTCCTTACCTTCTCCCGGTGGCCATTATGCCTAGAAAAGTGCCTTCAGGTTGGGAAGATCAAAGACGGTGGAGCCAACCAAGTTCTTCTGAACTTTCCGGGCCCGAATTTGTTTGAGCGGCAATCTCTGCATAGGGAGAGAGGTTACAGGAGTAAAATCTGGCCGCTGACTTCTTAGGGCCTTTAAGAAGTAATAGTAAACCAATAAAAGGCAAAAGAATTGTTCTTGTCAGATTGTGAAATATGAACATCTAGGATTCCTGCCCATCACCCACTGCTCTCCTGGACCTCGCTGTGAACCGGGTTTGAAGTGGTTCATCAACAGAGAAAATGCAAAAAAAAAAAAATTTGACCGTGAGTGGGTGGGAGAATTAGAGATCTGGAGGGAAGCAGTTTACCTTGGACTCTTTTATGTCAAATAACAGGCTGGCTGGAGTCGTGCATTGCCTGGAGGCAGAAGTTCTTGAGAACATCCAGGGTCTTAAGTTTGGTTTTGTTCACCGACTGAAGCAAAACAGGCAAGAGAGAGACACCCAGAGCCACCCCCCCAGCCATAGGTCAGCCCATAACCAGCTTCTAAGAAGCAGCTTTTCCTTTTTAAAAGGAAAGCAAAAGCCCTGGTTTCTAGTCCTCATTGAGGCAGAGATAGTTTTAAAGACCCGTCTACCCTGCCTGTTGAAAATTTTACAACTTTGCAGGGAGCGAGTACGCAAATCCGGCTGGGAAGATTTTTTTTCTACCCTTTAATTTTTCCTGCCACTCCCAGGTTTCGGAGAGTTCAGAAAAGTCAGCGTGTGTTTCCCGGGGCTTTTGTCAGAATCTGGTTTCCATTTTTGCAGAAAGAGGGACATTTTTTTTGTTTTTGCCAGTCTTCCATAATTTCTTTTAAGGATAGAAGGCACAATAATCTCTGAATCTACCATTACAGGCCTTTCCGCTCCAGGGACGAATTCTTAATTACCATATTTCCCCCAAATCGGTGGGGTTGCCGTGCCTGGAAATCAAGCAAATTATAAACCAACGTATCTGGAGAGAACCAGGCTGAGGAACAGACCGGCCTTAAGGAAAGGCCGACGAAACTCTGTGGGTTTGTGTGTGCATGTGTGCGTGCATATGTATCAGGAAAGCATTATCCCCCGGCATAAATCATTTATATTCCCGCCTTGCAGAATTCTGTTTAAAAGAAAGCTTCTATGCTAACCTCTTTGCCCACTGAAGCTGGACCAGGGTCAGAAAACAGAGGGAAGAGCCATTTTAACAAACAAAAGACTTTTAGGTTTTCGGTGAGATTTTTGACAGATCATCTCTTGAGATGAATGCAGGAATTCTGAATTGAGTGTCTGCAAAGCTTCTGGCTGAATGTTTTTTTTTTTTTACCCTTACTTTGAGATGATTAAGTTGAAGGACCTGACTTGACTGGCCCCTGTCTCCACGTCTCTTGACATGGAACGGAAAACCAGCAAACTGGGAATGTATGTGGTGACATACCTGGCCATTATTTCAATGGCGGATGCACTGGCTAAGTCCCAGGAAGTCAGAGGGAGGGGACCTGCCCTCCCTTTCCTATAAATTGATTACAGTTCCCATCAGCGGATATGAAAGACGAGGGATCTGGAATCCAAAATCACTTATTAAGCACCCCTTGCCTCTTTCTGTTGTGAGCTGTCGCTTGGCTGTTCTCCACAGACGTTCTGCAGATCTTTGAGGAGCTGTGGTCCCAACCCTCTGAAGGGCAGACAATTGGGGATGACCCAGGCCAACACCGGCTAGAGAGAATGAATTGCCCTCCCCACGATGGGTCCCATGCCATTTGTTTGGTGTGCTTCCTGATCATTTAGAAGCAGACGTTCCTCTTATCTAGTGCTGCCTTGACAGAGTTTGCACTTTGTTTACATGACTACTGGAGTATCTCAGAAGGGTTTAACCACTGGTTTAACCTTCCATTTTTTTTTAGCTTGGGATCCTTGAATGCCGGGCTTAAACATCACGGCTGCTCCTCTTCCGGTTTAAAGACACCGGGGTGGTTGACTGTTGGGTTTCCCGGAAAAATGTTTGGCTTTACCCTCTCTTGAAAATAAAGATGGACTCTTCCTTGTTTAAGCAGGTCTCTTTACCTACCTACTTCAAAGTTCACGAGAGAGGAGAGACCTGGAATGTGATCTGAGAAATGAAAGAAAGCAAACTTTCCTCTTTGTCGAAGTCTTTGTCGAAGACTGCAAGGACCAAAACAGCTGCTTTGAGAGTCACAATCTGCCCCCATTCCGGCAGCCGTTGGGTGTGGGTTAGAGACTTCCTTCCTGAGAAAATACAGTGAGAGGGAGGTTGGGGAGGGAGAGATGGTGCCTAGGTGGGATTTGGGGCCAGGAGTTCAAAAAAGACTGGGAAACTGACCGGAGCAAGCTGCTGTCGATCCCAAAGGGCAAAGTGTTTGGTTGTAGTTTAAAGCCAGTGGTTGCACTGAATTATTAATGCAATGGAGGAAATCACTAAATCTCTTCTTTTATCTCATCCTATCAACTGAATTCGATTTATCATGTTTTTTTTTCTTTTTTTGCTGCGTTGTGCGTAGCGAGGACCTCCGATGCTCCGCTCACGGCCCAGAGTAGGTGTCTTCTCTGGAAACGGGGTGGTTCTCTGGATGGGAAAAAATAGGGGCGTGCCAAAAGGGGGTGCACAAGGCTTAGTTTGCCCCTGGCATACTTGTGGACTTCAATTCCCAGAATACCCCAGCCAGGAATTCTGGGAGTTGAAGTTCACAAATCTTAAAAGTTGCCTAAGTTGGACACATCTGGTCTACTCCCTTAAAAGAAAACAAAATACTGCATTTATTAGATTATTTTTTTTTGGCACTTTGTACAGGACTCCCCAGAGACACATTTCTGGTTATTCATTTAACTTCCCCCCCCCCAACATTTTAGATAAGATTTCTGGGTCTCCAAGTCAGACATGGTGGGGAGCACAAGATTGCAAATTCAAATTCAGGTGTTCCTCAACCAGTCGGGGCTCCAGAAGACAATGTTTTTAACCCTTATGTTAACTGAGTGACTGGTAGACAAGGAAAAAACAGCTGATTTTTCTGCTTTGGAAACGGCTATCCTGTAAAAATAGTTGCTTTTCTTAATAAAAAAACCCAAGAGTGAATATATATATTTATCAATAAGAATAAATTAGAGACAAGTACTGTACTAAGATTGGTTTGCAATTTTTTTAAACACTTGTAAGAATGGGGCTCCGGCTTTTTAAATATAATCTCTTCTCTGTTTGCTTGAAAATATATATTTTAAGAGTATTCATTTTGGAAGGATACGTCCTGTCGTTGATGCGTGGTTGACTTCTGGAAGTGCTTATCGAAGGGAGAGTTAAAATGGCCCTTTTTATTTTGATTTCTCTCTTGCTCCATTTTCTATTTTCAGTGACTCAAAACATGGTAGGTTTCAAAATTTTCCTGCAGGAATGCGGGTGTGTTTGAACTGGAGAGCTATTTCAGGGCGTGTTCAGATAGGAAAACACATTTGTGTGTGTGTGTGTGTGTGTGTGTGTGTGTGCGCTTAATCCAGCCATTGTGTTCTTTGAAGTCATTGTTGCCTTTATAAAATACTTTGGCTCATCTTATTTTTATGGGCATCCTCAAAAAAATTTTTTTAAAAAATCTCCACACTTTCTAATTGTACAAATCAAACCCTTAATCCACATAGTACTGGCTGTAAAATAGGAAAATCTTCTGAACTTGGATGAGAATAAAGAGTGGAGAGGTGCTGGCTGGGGAATTCTGGGAGTTGGAAGTCCACGCTGCTTAAAGTGGTCAAGGTTGAGAAACAGTGCTTTTGGCAGAGATCATTTTGAGTAGCACTGATGATGTTACCTAGTTGGGTAATGAAATGTCTATAAGGAAATCACCAAGCTCAGAAAGCACCAAGGACCCCTCATTAATCATCTAATCAGAATAGAGCTGGAAGGGGCCTTGGAGGTCATCTAGTCCAACCCCCTGCTCAAGCAGGAGACCCTACACCACTTCAGACAAATGGCTGTCCAGGCTCTTCTAAAAAACCTCCAGTGATGGAGCACCCACCGTTTCTGGAGATAAGACATTCCACTGGCTAATTGTCCTCACTGTTAGGAAGTTTCTCCTTAATGCCTGGTTGTTTCTCTCCTCGATTAGTTTCCATCCGTTGTTGTCTTCTGGTGCTTTGGAAAATGGGTTGTCCCCCTCTCTGTGAAAGCCTCTTAAATATTGGAACATTGCTGTCATGTCGCCCTTAGTCCTCCTTTCCTCTGGACTATTATAGTAATAACAGTCTGTTATAATAATTTCATTATTATTTTCCCTCGGCAAAATTTGGTGGGACGGTGTTGACTGATTCTTTCAGCCCTCCTCCCCCATTTTGTGAAAACTTAACAGCAAATAAAACGGGAGATTCTGCCATGCACATTGGTTGAACTGGGGGCGAGGTGCGTGCATTTCTTTAATCACATTTCTTTGAAGACCGTAAACGTTTGCTCAGCAGTTGCCCAGATGACTAGAAATGAAAGTAGGAAAATTAAAATTATTTTTCCAGTTTACTTTCGTGATGCTTTCTTCCCGTAGCTGAGCTTTTTCCTCTGTTTTCGGGAAAGCGTGTCGGGGGGGCGGTTTTTCCTTTTCGACTGCTGCTTTTGAACCTTCAGGGGGAAAAAAAGCAAAATATTTAGCACCTCTGTAGGGGTTTCTAACAGATTTCACACTCAGGCAGAACTTCGAATTTTGGCTGGCTGGATTTTGATCTCGGCTTTTTTTTTTTTTTTTTGCACCCACACAGACTGATTTTTCTAATAGGGCTAGGTTTGAGGTCGGTTGACCTAAAAAAAAAATACAAGTCCAACATTTTTTAAAGGCTCTTGAAATTGTGGCTTGGAGTTTGTTAGATTTAAGCAACTTTTACAATTGTAGCATGCCCATAGGATGGAAATTCAGCCGCTTGAATTCAGTTGTACCATCCCAGGGTCACATGATCACGGTTTGTGACCTTCCCAGCCAGCTTCTGGAAAAGCAAGATCAATGGGGAAAGCTGGATTCACTTAACAACTGCATGATTCACTTAACAGCTTCCGTGGTTCATTTTGCATCCATGGCAAAAGAGGTCAGAAAATCGGGCACGAATCACTTAAGAATCGCTTTGCTTAGCATTGGAAATTCTGGTCCCAATTGTCATAGTCGAGGACTATCTGTACTCCTCTTCGTCTCAATCCCGCCAAGACTGAGTGGCTGTGCATATCGGCGTCTCGGGTTAACCAAGTTATTCCACCTCTAACGATGGGGGGTGAGGTGTTACCCCCCGTTGATAGGGCTCGCAACTTGGGCGTCCTCCTGGATTCACGGCTCAATTTTGAAGATCACATAGGAGCCGTGACCAGGGGGGCTTTTGCACAGGTTCGCCTGGTGCGCCAGTTGCGTCCCTATCTGGACCGAGACGCCCTACGCACAGTCACTCATGCGCTTGTGACCTCCCGTTTGGACTACTGCAACGCTCTCTACATGGGGCTGCCCTTGAAGACCACTCGGAGGCTTCAACTGGTGCAGAATGCGGCCGCGCGAGTTGTAATGGGGGTTTCCCGATACTCCCATGTAACACCTCTACTCCGCGAGCTGCATTGGCTTCCGGTTGCCCTCCGGGTGAAATTCAAGGTGCTGGTTATCACCTATAAAGCCCTACATGGCCTGGGTCCGGGTTATTTGAGGGAACACCTGCTGCCGGCATCAAACGCCCTTCGCCCAGTGCGCTCCCACAGGGAGGGTCTGCTCAGGGTTCCGCCGGTGAGAGATTGCCGGCGGGTGACACCCAGGGATAGGGCCTTCTCAGTGGGAGCGCCTGCCCTCTGGAACCAGCTGCCGGTAGAGCTGAGGACTGCTCCCGACCTCCGATCATTCCGCCGGGGCCTGAAGACCTGGCTCTTTGAGCTCTCGGGCCCAGGCTGAGGAGAAAATTTTAACTGGGGTTTTAATCTACAGGGTGAATTTAATGCTTTTTTAATTGGTTTTAACTTTTGTATGTTTCGATTTTAATTCCCTGTAAACCGCCCTGAGTCCTCAGGGAAAGGGCGGTATACAAATGCAAATATTAAATTAAATTAATTCTTCCATCATCCAGAGGCCTTTGAGAATCTCTGCTTGCTCTCCTATCCATACCTCCCTTTCAGCTGCTAAACTACCCCGCCTAAGGAGAAAAAAAAGCAAGGAAAAGCCCAAAAGACAGCCAGGATAATATATTCCAAGGAATGGCATCCATCAGAGAGACCTTTCTTTAAAAAGCAGCCTTGAGCAGAGAAATGTCTGCGGAATTATAGTCATCCTCGTTCTTTCTGGGGCGGAGAATTGAGTATTTCAGCATTCTGTAATATCAGAACAGCTTCTTCTAAGACTCCGTCTGGATCCGCCAGTTCAATCTGGAAGGAAAAAGAAAAGGACTTGGTTGATCAGCTAAAACGACTAGTTTCTGCTGACAAGCTACTATATTAATGTATCTGTGATGCAGCCCATCTCGCTGCGAGGCAACTGTAATGCAGGAAATCCTTCACTTACGACCACGGGTAGTTGATAAGTGAGTCACGCCCAATTTTATGATCACTTAACAATCACGGACTGCCCGTTACCTTGGGGATGGGATATTGGGTGGGCATGGGCACTTCATCCCGGCCAAAATCCACCATGGTGCCACACTTCGGTATGTCTGCCACCCAGTACCCTTCGTAGAGCTGGCCGGTGTCTAGGTAGATAAACTTCCCCGGACCGTGTTTCTTTCCGTCTTTCCATGAGCCTTCATAGCGGTTTTCATTTTCTGCCAAGGGATAGAGAAGCAGTCATATTTTCACTTGAAGGAGAGAGAAGGATGTTGGTATTCGTGGTTGCCAAAAAATCCCTTTCTATAGTTAGCACGGGGGTTCTGGATGGAACCCAGAAATGCCAGAAAGTATCTCTCAGGTGCCCCAAACCTACTACTGAAGGCAGAGTAGCCCTGGTTGGATTTGGCATTTTTATCTACCTTTCAAGTCTACCTTCCCAAGGATCTGAGATAGGTAGATGTTGATATTCAATAGTGTTAGAGGTCTCGCTGCAGGATTTCAGCGGCTCCGAATGGAGCTGCCTTTTGCAACTGACTGATGGGGAACTTGTCAATGCCAAATTAAAAAATAATAGTAATCCATTCCCTTTCCGCTTTCTTGCAGAGGGTCATACCATCCTGAGATAAAGTTGTTTAATTACCTAAAACAATGCCAAAGAGGATTTATAAGAACAGTAGATTAATGAGCTATCCTGGGAGGAAAGTAAAAAAGATTCACCCAGAATTTGGGTCCAGGAGAATGTTTTTTATTGGGAGAAAAATCAGATCACTGGGCTGTTGCGTCTGCCTTTCTGTAACAGTGAAATGAGCCAAACCCACATTAATGGCCGGTGTCAGGTTGCGAGCATGTAGCCAGTGTGGTCTATGGCAGCCGTCTGGTAGTCATAATCCTAAACAGGAGACATGCCAACCACATGACTCCCACAAATGGCAGCCTGGAGGACATTGGCAGATGCCGAGGCTGATAAAATTAACCTCACAGACTAATTTTAGCCTAAGGAAAAATCCAGTTGAGACACTCGGTTTAGGAATACCTTTGCAAAACTTTTCGGAAAGTTGAAACTTCAGATTTACCAAAGGGTTCCTGAAACTTGGCAAAGGATTCTTTCTTTGGAAATTAGACTCTAGTTTCTAGCCAGGTGCCAACAGCTGAGAGGTGGGTGGGATTAACCTGTTTCCCCCCCACACACAAACTATACACCTCCCTGACCTAATTAAAGTCCCCATCCGCATTATTAAAATGTGAAACCATGTTTAAGCCCTTATTTGCTCCCACCCCTGAAGTCAGTCTCACACAACATGCCATCTGGCCATCAGTGCAGCTGAGTTGGACACTTACTACAGCGAAACATCCCTTGACCGCCGGGCTTGTCTTCGGACCACTGGCCTTCGTAAATGGCCCCGTCTTTGTAGTACATCCGCCCCCAGCCGTTTCGCTTCCCCCAGGTCCATTCGCCCTCGTAATACTCTCCCTCGGAGTAGAACTTAACTCCGTAGCCCTGAAAGGGTGAAAGAATCCGGATGAGAGGAATGGCACGGCTGACTTCTTTGTGGGTGTGAAATGACACGGGAGGAGATTAATGATTGTGGCCTTGGTTAAATCTAATTCAGAAAGGGCCACACCAATGCTCTATGCAAAATATTTGTCCTGGGGTGTCCAATCTTGGCCCCTTTTAAAACTTGTGGACTTCAACTCCCAGAATTCCCCAGCCAGCATGGCTAACTGGGCAATTCTGGGAGTTGAAGCCCACAAGTCTTAAAGTTGCCAAGGATGGACAGCCTGCTTTAGAAGCAGTCATGATGGCTGGGGAATTCTGGGAGCTGAACTCCAGACTTTCTACTTAGAAGCAGCTCTTACAGAGTTTGCTTCACCTGTTATACCATCGTTTATTTAAACCATGATTTGTCAGTCTTGTAGGTGAGGAACGGCATTCCTAGTTTGTCTCCTTTTTTTTGGAACAGCTAACTTTGGTTCTGGAGACATTTCGAGCGGCCATCGAAAGAAACCAGAAATAAACCAAGCTAGAACCTCAAATAAACCTCAAATGTGGTTTCTTCCACAAAATTAACTCTAAATTGTTTATGGCTGTCCAGTGAAATAATTCCACTCTCCTGTCACATTCCCCCCCCTCCACACACACACACACACACACACACACAGCAAAACCCTGGCCCAATTAAAAAGCATATAAACTCACCCACATTTTGTCATTCTTCCACCAGCCGGAATATACTTTTTTATAATCTTTTGTCACAGGGTCCGGAATACTGTAAGTCCCAAAGCCGTCCCGTTTTCCGAATTTCCAGTCTCCGCTATAGATCGCTCCAGATTTTTTCCATATTTGTGTTCCTTTGCCTGCCAAGGTTCCAAAGGGGAAAAAAATGGTTAGTCACAGAACTGCAGGTGAGACACTGTGGATGCTAGCCAAACATCCAACAGCTGCAGCTGTCCTTCCCCTTTTACCATGTTTGATGTTGTCCAGCCATTCCCCGACGTAGCGGTCTCCGTTGACAGCATAAACTGTGTGCCTTAACCCGCACTTTTGCGCCTTCCTGTCCCATTCATGCCAAAGGGGGTCGACTCTTCGGGGGTATTTGATGATGGGCATCTCGTCTGGAGCAGAGAAAGAAGGGGAGAGAGACGGAGCCATCACCCGCAGCCCGTGGGCCCAGCCCTGGATGTATGCGTTATCCCTTCGTCCAGTGCGCTCCCACAGGGAGGGTCTTCTCAGGGTGCCACCGGTAAGAGATTGCCGGCGGACAACACCCAGGGATAGGGCCTTCTCAGTGGGTGCACCTGCCCTGTGGAACCAGCTGCCAGTGGAGCTTAGGACTGCCCCCGACCTCCGTTCATTCCGCCGGGGCCTGAAGACCTGGCTCTTCGAGCTCTCTGGCCCAGGCTGAGAATTTTAATTTTAGTTTTAGTTTTAATTTTAACTGGGGTTTTACTTATGCAGGGACGAATATAATTTTTTTAATCTGTTTTTAACTTTTGTATTTTTGTTTTTAATCACCCTGTAAACCGCCCTGAGTCCTTCGGGAAAGGGCGGTATATAAATGTAATTAAATAAATAAATAAATAAATAAATAAATATTTATTAAATTGATGTGCTGCCCATCTCACACTGTCACAGCCACTCTGGACACCTTACAGCAGAGTAAAAAAGGTCCCAACCTTTTTGGGCACCAGGGACCGTTTCCGTGGAGAAAGGTTTTTCCATGGACCAGAGTGTGTGTAGTTTTGTGTGCTGCCTGCATCCCATGGATGGGGCTTCGCTTGTTTGTGCAGACCAGTTGCTGGCATGCCGTGGCCCTGTAGCAGTCCATGGACCAGGAGTTGGGGACCTCTGCTCTAAGAGCTGAACTATTCAACCATGGGGGCAGAAACAAGCCACCTTTGGCTTGATGGCACCACGCCCTCATCAGCCTTGATTCATAAACCACAATGCCCAGAGACATGCCAGCCCGTTGAGGCCAACCTCGTCAAGCCACCCTCTCGATAACTTGGCAGCCTCTGTGAATCTGGTCGGAGATCAGCAGCTCAGCCCCCCAAACGGAGTTACCTGCCCAGGCTCGTGTTTCTGTTCTTACACCTGGGAGCGGAGGGGATTCCGAGGGGGATGTTCCTTCTGCTTCTCCTCCCTTTTCACTACCATTCCCGAAGCAGCCCTGCTGGTGTGGCCCTTCCGTGGAGCAGGGCTGAGGGATCCTGGCCCAGCTCCTGAGGTCATCACGACATCAAGAACCTGCCCTTATGACGAGGCACTGATCTCCCAGGAGATCATCGCCCAGCCTGGCCCGCATCTTCCAGTTCCAGCACACCTGGATGGATGCAGGTGAGGCAGCCCAGGCTGACCTCTCGGCCCACCCTTCCGCCCCCTTCCATGGCTTTCTTGGAAGACTCTTCCAGACTCTTGGACGGCTCTTCAGAACCTCAGAGACCCCCCGAGCTACCTCTTCTCTATTGATGTGGTGCCCTAGATGGGACACAGAAGATGGTTATGATCCTCTAGGTCAGTGTTTCTCAAGCTGGGCAACTTGAAGAGGGTGCGCTTCAATTCCCAGAATTCCCTAGCCAGGAAGTTCTGAGAGTTGAAGTCCACATGGCCACAGAATTCGGAGAGTTGAAGTCCGCACGGCTGGGGAATTCTGGGAGTTGAAGTCCATACATTTTAAAGGGGCCAAGGTTGAAGAACCCTGCTCTGGAATGTTGCAGGCGAGAGGGGATAACCCTGGTTCAGCCCTTAAAAATCTTACCCAGAATCATCTCATAGAAAAAGAACCAGTTGGCACCCTTCTTCAGACTAACAAAAGGCCTTCAAAAGACAGAAATGAAGCTTTTCTGGTCTCCAAAAGCTGCCGCTAAACTCCTCCTTACGTTTATATCCCCAGAAGCAAAATTGCAGGCATCTTTATTTCCCTCTTTCGTACTACATCATTTCCCCCCCTCCCCCCCAATTGGCTGTATTCAGAGCTGGTGTTTGAACTTTCCTCTCTTTCCTCTGCCCTCCCCATCGCTTAATCCTCGATTGCCGTGTCTTTCCATTAGAAGGGACTTAGAAGCCTCTGGGAACTTTGGGGGACAAAAAAACAAGAGGAAAAGACTGCCAAGAAATAAACATGACAAATGGAAACGGAGACCCACCTCGCACCTGCCATTGTAAGCTCAGGGGGCTGCAATGGAGGGCCCCGGGCGGCTCTGTCCCAGGGGGACGGCAGGGCCAAGGCTGTGTGGTCATCTCCGCTCAGCCCAGACACAGAAGCCTGTGCGGCGAGGGAAGTGGCCATAGCAACAGGGCAGAGCCACGATGCGGCCAATTCTGAACGTTTCCTGCCCCCCAGAGGTCTTGCTGACGAATGGCAACTTCCCAAGGGCCACGGGGGCTCCTGGGTGATCCGGATCAGAGGCTCCACCTGGGCCAGGGGTCGGCAAGCTCGGCTCTTTTATGACTCGTGGACTTCAACTCCCAGAATTCCTGAGCCAGCATAGCTGGCTCAGGAATTCTGGGAGTTAAAGTCCACGAGTCATAAAAGAGCCGAGCTTGCCGACCCCTGGCCTGGGCAAAGGAGCTGCAAGCAGAAGGGTGGCATCTCCAAGCCCTTTGCAGTTCAGTGCATCGTAGGTGCAGCGCTGGCATCTGCTAGCTGCAAGTAATTCCCTTCCCTCCTCTCCTCTCCTCTCCATTTTTCCTTTCTTTCCATCTTTCCTTTCCTCGCCTTCTTTCCGTTTCATTTCCCCTGTCTTTTCTTTTCCTCTCTTTCCCTCTCCATTTCACTTTCCCCTTCTTTCCTTTCTTTTCCTCTCCTTCTTTCCGTTTCATTTTTGTTTCCTTTCTTTTCCTCTCCTTCTTTCATTTTTCTTTCCTTTCTTTTCCTCTCCTTCTTTCCGTTTCATTTTTGTTTCCTTTCTTTTCCTCTCCTTCTTTCATTTTTCTTTCCTTTCTTTTCCTCTCCTTCTTTCCGTTTCATTTTTGTTTCCTTTCTTTTCCTCTCCTTCTTTCATTTTTCTTTCCTTTCTTTTCCTCTCCTTCTTTCCGTTTCATTTTTTCCTTTCTTTTCCTCTCCTTTCCGTTTCATTTTTCTTTCCTTTCTTTTACTCCCCTTCTTTCATTTTTCTTTCCTTTCTTTTCCTCTCCTTTCATTTTTCTTTCCTTTCTTTTCCTCTCCTTTTTTCTTTCCTTTCTTTTCCTCTCCTTCTTTCCGTTTCATTTTTCTTTCCTTTCTTTTCCTCTCCTTTTTTCTTTCCTTTCTTTTCCTCTCCTTCTTTCCGTTTCATTTTTTCCTTTCTTTTCCTCTCCTTTCCGTTTCATTTTTCTTTCCTTTCTTTTCCTCTCCTTTCATTTTTCTTTCCTTTCTTTTCCTCTCCTTTTTTCTTTCCTTTCTTTTCCTCTCCTTCTTTCCGTTTCATTTTTCTTTCCTTTCTTTTCCTCTCCTTTCCGTTTCATTTTTCTTTCCTTTCTTTTCCTCTCCTTCTTTCATTTTTCTTTCCTTTCTTTTCCTCTCCTTCTTTCCGTTTCATTTTTCCTCCCTCCCCCCCCGTTTCCTCTTTTCTCTTCTAGCCCTTTCCTTCCGGATGCCTCAACCACGCGCGACAGCCAGCCGGCGCTCGGATTCCCACGCCTCGCGACGGGACGGCGAGCTAAGGGTTAAGCGGGGCGGGAGGGGCGCGGCCGACGCGAAGCGCTTTTCCGACTTTCCGCCAATCGGGACCCAGGAGGCGGGGCCGGGGCCGAGGGGACGCGCTTGCGCCGTCGGCCGCTCCCAAGGGGGGGCGGGAGGCGCAGCCGCGGCGGCGGCGGCGGCGAATTAACCTTGCGGCGCGGCGAGGGGGCGGGGCCGTGGGCGGGGCCTGCTCATTCATCGCGCTGCGTGGAGGGGTGGGGGGGCTCCCGCGGGGGTCCGAGCCCCGCGCCATGCAGGACGCCCTGGACGCCTGGACGGAGCTGCAGGCCGACTTCCAGCAGCTGCAGGTACGGGGCCGGTGGCGGGTGGGCGGAGGTGCCGCCGCGTCTCCCCGGCTTCCCTTTGCCACGGGCGCCGCTTGAGCCTCGTTGGGGAGGGGGCTGCCCCCACCCCGCCCAGCCTCCCTCCCGCCACGCAGACACAAATCCTGCCCTGCGTCATTTCTGCCCGGGGGCTCCCGAGCTCGGGGCCAGGGCAAAGCAGCCTCGGCGGAAAAGCGGCGGGGGGGCTTGGGTGAGAGAGGGGGGGTCTCTCCTCCCCCCTCCCGATCCCCCTCCCTCCGTAATAAAAGCTGCGGGGGCCCAGCGGCTCCGGGACCGTTCGTAACTGCTGCGGAACGACTGAAAAGGCTGAGGTTGGCCCGATTCCTCTTGGGGAAACCAGCCGGAGTTAAGAGGACTTCCAGACCCATCCTCCGCAGCCGGCAGATTTAAGCCCCGCCCCGCCCCGCCTGGGTGGGCGCGGGCTTTAAGCGAAGCTCGACTTGGGGCTGGGGGAAGCCGTCGTTGAGTTGCTTGAATGGAAGCGGGGGAGGGGTTGGGGGGGGTCCTGGCAGAGATTTAGGGCAGCGTTTTCCAACCTTAGGAACTTGAAGATGCGTGGACTTCAACTCCCAGAATTCCCCAGCCAGCTATGCTGGCTGGGGAATTCTGGGAGTTGAAGTCCACGCATCTTCAAGTTCCTAAGGTTGGAAAACGCTGATTTAGGGGAGAGGGAGACTGAATTGTTTCCCCACCCCACCCCACCCCCCACCCCGGCGCGCTGGACTCGACCTTCTCTAGGCCGAGGAGGGGCCACTGGTGCAGCTGCAGCCAGAGGTGACCTCGTTGGAAGGGGGAAGGGGGGGGGAAAGTGCTTAGGGACGTTTGGCCTGGAAATGAAGCGAATGGGAACAACCAGGTTAATGGCTGATTAACCCTTGCAAAATATTGGAGGGAGCAGGAGGGGCCACGTAATGCCCAGGAAGAAAGGACACAGCCAGAAAAACGTGGGGAAGAGGTCAAATGGAGGTTCTCCGTCATCCAGGGCACGGTTGTCCCAAAAGCTGCTTTTTCAGGAGACAACCGGACTTTCTTGTTTGTCTTTGAAGACGTTTCGCTTCTCGTCCAAGGAGCTTCTTCCGCTCTGATTGCAGTTTCCCACCATCCAGTCAGAGCGGAAGAAGCTCCTTGGACGAGAAGCGAAACGTCTTCAAAGACATACAAAGTCCGGTTGCCTCCTGAAAAAGCACCTTTGGGTGCTGGTGTTGCTGGAGTGCTGCCTTCTCCTAAAAAGCTGATTTGGAGTCCCAGGAAAGAACGGGAAGTCCTTGACATACGACCACAGTGGATCCTAAAATTTCTGTTGTTAAGCAAGGCATTTGTTAGGAGACCTTTCTGGTTAAGTGAATCCCTGCAGTTGTTCAATTAGGGACACGGTTGTGACGTGAACCTGGCTTTCCCCCATTGACTCTGCTTTTCAGAAGTTCGCAAAAGCGGATCGCACGGCCCCGGGACACTGCAACCGTCATAAATGTGACCCAGTTGCCAAGCATCTAAATTTTGACCACGGGGATGCTGCCACGGTCGTAAGGGTGAAAAACGGTCATGAGTCACCTTTTTTTTCCCCAGTACTGTTTTAACTTTGAACGCCCACTAAACAAGCCGTTCTAAGTTGAGGACCAGCTATATTTGCAGTGGGCAGCACTGAACACTCTGCACTCGTTCTTTCTTTATCCGTTCCTGGAGGAATTTTTTTAGAAATGATTAATCTTCAACCTCGGGCACCTGTCCCAAGACTGGTCTCCAGCCAAACAGAGTTTGTGAGATTCCTGGAATGGGTGGGTGGCTAATAGGCCAAAGGGTGAGCTTCCCCCTCCAGATTTACAGAACGGCCGCAGGTTGCAGGAAAATCACAGGCCCCTCTCTTGTGCAAGATGCGGCCTTTAGCCCTCCTTAATTGGGGTTGATAAAGGGCAGGTGTCAAAGCAAAAAAACATCCAATGTTTGCAGCGTTGACATCTCTTTGTTTGCTTCCTTCCTTGCAGCTGGATCCCTAATCGTGATTAGCCCCAAAGAAGTCACAGATCTGGCGGGATCCGGAACTGTCCCTGCAACTGTCCCCTGTCCCCAGAATCCAGCCATCTGAGCTGCTGCCTGGCTAGGGATGGACTTCAGGGCATCCTAGCAGGGTGTCCCTGGCTCACTCTTCCTTAAGGAATTTCCCACAATGCCCTAGAACGCTTGACAGGGCCTTTGAAACTGGAAGGGATGATGGTGGCTGGCAGCTGGCCTCGGCACCTCTGCTTGCTGGGACTGGGTTCCACCTGACACTTGTCCTTCACAGTGACCTCTTTAGGAGAAATCCCTGGGTGCCCAGCAGCTGAGTCCCTTCCCTGATTGACAAAAGCTTCTGTCACCAACTCTCTAAAGAAGGACTCTTGTTTAAAGGACACGGGGATAGATTTTGAGGAGTCAGTGTCTGGGGATCTGGTTTGAATTGAGAGATCCCCCTGGTCCTTGACTTGTGGCGATAGTGGCACTAGAATTTCTCTTAGTAAACAAGGCAGTCGAGTGAATTTTGCCCGATTTTACAACTGTGTTGCTGCAGCTTTTAAGCCAATCACTGCAGTCGTTCAGTGAAACACTGGCCGTTCAGCGAATCCGGCTCCTCCCCTTTGCTTGTCAGAAGCTGGCTGGGAAAGTCACACCACATTTGTGAGGCTGGGTTTTATTTATGCTTATCAACTGCTTTGGGAAAAGGATTAGCGGTGATTTTATATTTATATTTTATATTTATATTAAAAAGAGCCTTGGTGGAGCAGTGGGCTAATGCCTCCTTAAGTAACACCAGCTGCCTGCAATTAGTGCAGGTTCGAGTCCCACCAGGCTCAAGGTTGACTCAGCCTTCCATCCTTCCCAGGTAGGTAAAATGAGGACCCAGATTGTTGGGGGCAATTAAGCTGACTTTGTAATAATGCCACTTGGGGGGAGTATGAAAGCCCTAATAAGCAGGCATATACATAGAATGAAGGCTATTGATAAGCACATTTGATTTGTGCTTAGATTGTAAGCCGCCCTGAGTCTTCGGAGAAGGGCGGGATATAAATGGGATTAAAATAAAATAAATAAAAATAAAGGTGGGAAGTCAGGACCGAAAATGTGTCCTCCAGGTATTTTCCCCATTGCCTCTTTTCTGGATGTGTTTTCGAGACCTCTTGTCATTTTGACTGGATACTGTTTTGTGATTTGCGATGCTGCTCCGCAAATGGCATAAACTTTAATAAATTTGGGAAATTGTACCCCGTGATCTTCCCGTGTACCCAGAGTCCTGAAGTCATTCTTTTTCCAGCTCATGTGGAATTTGCAGCAACCAAAGTCGCTTAAACGTAAATAAGCAAATGTAATATTGTAGGCCTCTACAAGTAATTTCCTGCTTCTCTGAATCTAATGCGCTTTTTAAATATTTATAGGAAACCCACAAAATTTACAAACAGAAATTGGAGGAACTCACAAGCTTGCAGGTGGCTTACAGCAGTTCTGTAAAGAAGCAAAAACAGAGGCTGAAGGAGTTGCAGGATAACTTTAAAAGGTAATGGCTTCTCCCGTGCCTAATACAGGCAGTCCTCGACTTACAATTGTTTGTTTAGTGACAGTGATGTTACAACGGCGCTGGAAAAAGTCATTTATGCTTGCTTTTCACACGACCGTTGCAGCATCCCCAGGGTCACATGATCGAAATTCAGATGCTTGGCAACTGTCTCATATTTATGATGATCGGGGTCACGTGATCCCCTTTTGCGACCTCCTGACAAGCAAAGTCAGTGGGGAAGCCGGATTCACTTAACAACCTGGTTGCTAACTTCACAACCACGTATAAAAATGAATCCTTGCTTAACTGTTTTCCACTGGTGTGATTGGCTGCCAGGCTCCTATGTTGACACTCCTGTGCTTGTGTTCCTCCCCGGCATCCAGATGCCACGGCCAGGGCAGCTCAGACACGGAGCTCATCCTGCAGATCAACAACCAGATCCGTGATCGCCAGAATGTTTTCTTTGACATGGAGGCCTATTTGCCGAAGAGGAACAGGTAGGCGTGGCCCTTGAGCCCATCAGGAGCTGCATGCATGGAGGTTAGGCAGAGGGGTGTTATTAAAAGGGAAACGGGTGTTTTTCAAACCCTCCCATGGGACCTGGAGTCCTTTCGGCACAAAGCAAAATCTGCCATCAGGGGAGCTGAAAGCCACATGTTCCAAAGGCTTTCCAGAACCGCCTTTAGAGCCATCTCTAAATCTTTAGCGGGTCATCACAGGACCACAACTGGTTTTATGACTTTTTTTTGTGGCGGTCATTAAGCAAATGCCACAGTCGTTAAGCATTTGCTTAATGACAAGCATTTGCTTAATGACCGCCACAGCAAACACAGCCATTGTTAAACGTCTGTTTCTCCCAGTGGATAAATTTTTGCCAGAAACCTCAGCTGATGTCTGATGCTTTGTACTGATGTGACTGTTGTTGTTTTTTTCCTTTCAGTCTGTACTTAAATCTGGTGTTGGGGAACGTTAATGTTACTCTGCTAAGCGATCAGGCCAAGTAAGTGAATTCTGTGCCATTTTAGGATCTTTCTGTATAGAGGAAAAGGAGGAGGAGAATTTGGGAGGGCTTGCGAGCAAAAGACCTGCCTCCACTGAATAGGAGACTACAGGGACTAGTTTCCTCAGCCAGAATGTGCGAGGATGATGGGTGCTCTGGACTGATGTCTGTCGAGAAGGCTGGATCACTAAGAACTTCGTTCTGAACTCTTGAATTGTTTACATCTTGTCTGTCCAAACGGGCTGCACCAGCCTATAGGTATCAATCCTAGATTGTATAAACCAGGAATCATGGTCTATCAGAACAAGGCAGCAGTGTGTGCAGGCCAAGGAATGGGTGAAAGGACAAGGCACAGAATGCCAACTCTGGCTTTGCAACGGCATGTCTCTTCTTTTGTCCTAGGTTTGCCTACAAAGACGAATATGAAAAATTCAAACTCTACTTAACCATCATCTTGCTGCTAGGAGCGGTTGCCTGCCGGTTTGTTCTCCATTATCGGTAAGTTGGCAGCTTGGTGGCTCGGCAAAGGGTTGTCATGTTTTGAACTGCAGCCATGGATTTTGAACCTGCACAGTATCTGCACTGGTCCGTTTTTTTTATTTGTAGTTTATTTCTCTAAAAAAAAGTATGTACCTATGTGTACATATATAAATATTATTCTGGGTATTCTGGTTTTTGGAGGGTGGGAAATAATCCCCAATTTTTCCCGCAGGGTCACTGATGAAGTGTTCAATTTCCTCTTGGTTTGGTATTACTGCACGCTGACGATAAGAGAAAGCATCCTCATCAGCAATGGATCAAGGTACTAGTCCTCAAGATGGTTGGGGAATTCTGGGCTCTGATGTCCACCCATCTTCCAGTTGCCGGGGTTGCAAAATACTGCTCTGTGCTGTACTACAAAGCATAAAATGGCTTAAAAATGTGTCTTCTTTTATTCCAGGATTAAAGGCTGGTGGGTGTCTCATCATTACATTTCTACGTTCTTATCTGGGGTGATGCTAACTTGGTAAGCAGTTTGTCCCCCCTTTTTTCATCCTCCGAACGGCAGACCAGCCTTAGAGATTCTTTGATCATTAAAAACAGAATTGAATCCGTTGAATTATTTTAACAGCTATTCCAGCTCGCTGTTTTCTCCTAGTTTTGGCTGAACGTCGTAATCCCCTCCATCTGGGTTGGTTCAGTTTGGGTTGGCCTAGGCCGGGGGCGTCCAACTTCGGCAACTTTAAGATTTGTGGACTTCAACTCCCAGAATTCCCCAGCCAGCCATGCATTCTGGGAGTGGAGTCCACAAGTCTTAAAAGTTGCCAAGGTTGAACAGCCCTGGTCTAAGCAGAATTCCCTCTACCCAGATACTACCTTTTTCTTCTTCAGATGTTATTTTCGCTTTTTTAAATTTCCTCTCTGCGCTGCTTGGCCTCTGATGCAATAGGATATGACAGTCACAGCTGTGCAACGTCTCTTCAATCCCTCCCGCGTCTTCTTTCTTTCCTGTTTCCACAGGCCAGACGGTCTCATGTACCAAATGTTCCGGAACCAGTTTTTATCTTTCTCCATTTTTCAGAGTAAGTAAATATACATACTGGATCCATGTGAAAAGTGGGGTTTTGAGGGAAGCCAAGTGTGTGCAGCATAGCAAAATCGGGTCAGAAAAAGCACAGTTCATGGGGAAAGTTCATTTATTTATCTTGTGGTTGAGTATAAGTGGACCTCGACTGATAACCCATAATTTGGGACTGGAACTAAGCGCTTGATTTCACGACCTTTTTTGCTGCGGTTGTTAAATGAGTCATGGTTTCCCTCATGGACTTTGCTCACCAGAAGTCCTCTGGGAAGGTTGCAAACGACAGTCCCGTGATCCCAGATGCTTGCAACCATGATAAATACAAGTTGGTTGCTGATCACATGACTGCGGTGGTCACATGTGCGAGGACCGGCTTTAAGTCACTTTTTTTCAGACTGCTGTAACTTCAAATGCTTGTAAGTCAAGGACTATTGTAGGTCTAGGTGTAAATCATGGAAGGTTAATAAATTGCAACTCCAATCCCTTTTTTTTTTAACAAAAATTTAAGCCTATTTCCTTTTTTTTTTTGCCAGGCTGCGTCCAGTTCCTTCAATATTATTATCAGAGTGGGTGCCTTTATCGACTTCGTGCATTGGGGAAAAGAAATCACTTAGATCTCACAGTGGGTAAGTATCAGTTTGAAGACTCTTACTTCTCCAGTATTTGGATCAGGGCTCGCCAATTGGAGGAAAATACCTAAAAACAGGTATTTTCAATGATTTCAACTGTTCTTTCTGTCTTGGTTGCAATTTAATTTTGCATTAAAGGGACGTTTGAACCTAAATCTCTTGCCAATAATCCGTTTCCATTGATTTTGAAATAAATTCGTAATTTTTTTTGCTCTTTGGTGGACTGCATCTATCGGGTCCATTAGAAACTGTTTCCGTTGTAACAAAATTGGATAAACGATGCTCTTTTAATTTGCTTAATTTGACTGTGATTATTTTGATCTCTTGATAGAGGGATTTCAGTCTTGGATGTGGCGAGGTCTGACATTTCTCCTCCCTTTTTTGTTCTTTGGGCAGGTAAGTTGGATACCCTGTTTGCCGATACACTTGTTAGGTATACAGGCGATCCTCAACTTAGGAATACAGTTGTCAATAATTATCTTGTGATAAATACGGTTCTTAAAGTTCTTCTCGGCTTTTTACAATCATGGCTCAGAACTCCCTTTTTTTCCCCCTCTGCTTAAGTTTTGGCAATTCTACAACGCGATCACCCTTTTCGAACTGTCCAGGCACAAGAAATGTAAAGAATGGCAAGTAAGTGTTTTTTGGTTCAAAATAATTTTTACTCTAGTGGAAAAGGGCTCCGTGGGCTGGTTGAGAAATCTAGAAATGGAACACAAAGAGAGTTGCGAAGAACATCATTTGTGGTTTAATATTTGTGAAGATCTTGAGTTGTGAACAGCTGAAAAGGCCTAATGAACATTCAGGCATCATTTTTCACCCAAACTGAAGTCAGAGAACAAAGAGAAATCATCTTTGATCCACTGTAAATGAACAACGGCCAACTCCTGTTTGCTATTAGTTATAAATGATCTCTCAAAATGCTTTCCCAATCCCAATGCAGGTCTCTTGCTAGGAGTTAATGATTCTCAATTTTTTTTAAAATCCCATTTATATCCCGCCCTTGTCCGAAGACTCAGGGCGGCTTACAATTTAAAGCACAAATCAATGTGCTTAGCAATAGCCTTCATTCTATGTATATGCCTGCTTATTAGGGCTTTCACACACCCCCAAGTGGCATTATTACAAAGTCAGCTTATTGCCCCCAACAATCTGGGTCCTCATTTTACCTACCTCGGAAGGATGGAAGGCTGAGTCAACATTGAGCCTGGTGGGATGTGAACCTGCACTATTTGCAGGCAGCTGGTGTTACTTAAGGAGGTATTAGCCCACTGCTCCATCAAGAGGACAACCAGTGGGCCAAACGTTGCTCCTCATACTTTTCCAGCATGACGTTTTTCCCCGTTGTCACGTCTGCCCCCAAAGCAGGTCTCTCTATGTGGGTATATCCCTCTTGTCTTCCTGTCTTCTTCAGGTTTCAGTTTTGGCTCTGACATTTCTGATTCTCTTCCTCGGAAACTTCCTCACCACGCTGAAAGTGGTCCATACAAAATTCCAGAAGAACAAAACCAAGAAGTTGTGAAAGGAGGATTAAACTGGCAGGCAAGACAAGTCAACGTGGGATGGAGTTGTGGTTCGTGGTGGCCTTCTCTGCATGTGTTCCAACTAGTGCTCCAGCTTCCTGACTGGCCTGCCACTAAGCAAAGCCCTGGAGGAAATGCCACTCAACGTCCTGTTGTCTCCTCCAAAACTGACTGATCGGTCAATGCTGCTGTCTTCCCACCGAGTGACCTGTTTATATATTTATACTGAATGCAGGATCCCAAATTTGGGGGAGACATAATGTTGGTCCTCTCTGGGAGGGACATGGATGAGAATCTTTTTTTTTTTTAAGGAGATAGAATTATTCTGGAATAAAGCGAGCTTTAATTACACTGCTCTTTGACTTGCCGGGGTTAGGAAAATCTTTCTGCATAATGCCATCCAATCCAGAAAGTTTCCTAGAAGCTTGCAGAGTTGCAATTGCTTTGAATAGGTGCCCCATCTCTGCCTGCCGTCACTTGGGGGACAAAAAAAAAGTTGTGAGTTTCGGTTTTGGATGCTCGGGTTGCTTTTATGATACATGCATGAGTCCCCAGTCCTCCTTTAGCCTTTATTACAGCAAACGTCTTTAGCAAGGAGGAGGGGTGAGAAATTACAAAATCATCTTACAGCTCGGGGGGGGGGGGGGGGGGGGGGAGAGGAGAAGAATCACAATTTGTTCCTGGCTTTGTTGACCCAAAGATTGTAGTGATGTTTTCCTTTTTTTTCCCCCTTGAAATTTCTTGCCTCTTCCAGGGGCAGAAGTTGGCAAAGAACAGCTCCAGAGGTTTCTTTCCCCCTCCTTGCAATTCTGTAACGTAACTTTAACCTGTAGGATGTGCTTATTGCCAGGCCTTTTAGGATTAGTTGGGAAGGAATTTGGGAGAACGTGGATCATGGAATATTCCTAGCCTTCTTGCCAAATAGGCTAAATTTCCTGCTGAAAGAGAGCCCTGGAAATGACATGTGCAAGCTGGAATCCAAGGCAAACCTCTCCTCTGCTTTGATGCATGCTCTGCGCACCCAGGTAAATTCTGCTGATTAAAATCTGAATTGTTTGGTGTATGATATCAACTGATTTCTCCCCTGGGTAGAGAATTAACTGATCCAATAACCTTAGATTTAAAAATGATAACCCGTTAACCGTCCTGTCCTCTTATTATCAGTATTGTAGCTTAATGAAATATTCACTCCCTTCTCTTATTAATACAAATATTTATCCCTTCAGTGAAGATGTTTATTTTTCTATTAAAATAAAAAAAATATTTTAAAGTACAGTTCAGAGTATTAAAAAGACAAAAACATAGAGAATTGGCATAAAGAGTCAGCTTTCAACTAGAAATAGTTTAAAGGCACAGCACCAGGTATAAAGGCATATTTGGAGGTAGCTACTCCTTATGAAATAGTAGGAAATGACCTAAAGAAATCTATATAGATATAAGCAGGGCAAATTGTGAGGGTCTTCAAGTCATTTCTTCAGGAATTGGTGATTGAATCTCCCAATTGAATTGAGGTTTACTGTACCTAAGTAACGAATCTCAGCCATACTGTAGCTTAACTACTAACCTACTGGACTCTCGTATCTATTAAAATGTAGACCAGCTTACTACAGAAGGAAGGATGACAACCTTTATATTCATATATCATATTGAATGATGGTTTATTTTAACTAAAGTTGGCCGAAAAAGCACACTCAGCTAGGTTAATGACAATCATATGTCATAAACTACAGTCTGCAAGCTATAAACGATGCATTAAATCAGTATTTTTCAACCATGGCAATATGAAGATGTGGAGATTTCAACTCCCAGAGTGCTGATGGGAATTCTGGGAGTTGAAAGTCCACAGATCTTCACATTGTCACAACTGAGAAATATTGCATTAAATCGAAATAGAACAAACTCTTAGGGTTTATGCAACTCTAGGTTGCACCTTGAAAAATTTACTGAAAAGGACCACTTCGTTTGGGTAATACTGCTATGACGTAAGAGGCTTCTAAAAAATTGTTATTTAAGAAATGGGAAGTAGCAAAGTGATCTTCTGGAAGTCAAGGCCTGGGAAAGGAAGACCTCCTTCCTAGTGAAACGTCTTGCCGTTGGATGCAAAAGTCCAGTAAAAGCAGAATTTAATACAAAACAAGTTTCTTCTCCTGTTACAATCCAAATGAAAAGTACCTTTTCAAATCCAGATGGAAAACTACACACGCTTCCTTGCATATCACAGAAAAGGAAGAAGAACACTCGTCTTCCTCTGTCAGGTTTCACGTCATAAAAGAACACAAGGCCTTGATTTCTTCTGGCGTTTGGCCTTCTTGATGGCATTCAACGCTACACTAGCCGCTTCGCTGAAAATGGGTTCGACATTCTCCCGAAACTTGGCTGAACACTCGAGGTACAGGCTGGCACCAATCTGGCAACAGGCTTCTTCACCCTGCAAGAGAGAATAACCCCAGGAGCCTTATGGGATTGGCACCAACAGCAAGCAACAAGATAAACTGGTTGATGGCTTATGAATTTTTCATGCTGCTTTGGGGAAGCTGATGGTGAGGAGGGCTACTGACGGGGAGGACATGGGGGTCCCAGGAGGCAGGGAGCTGTATGCCCTACTGTGCCCCATCTTAAAAGCTGAGCATTGTACGAGCAAACCGAAAAGCTAGCAGATGTCTGCTTTGATCTCATTGCACAAGATGGGCAATCAGAGCTGCCTACCCTCCTATGTGTCTATGGAAATTCTCAATCATCCAAGTGGTACCAAAGATACTTTTCCAAAAGGCAACTGGATTTTCTGGGGGTTTTCCGTGAAAATGTTTTCGTTTTTGGAGGAAGGAAAAAAAACCTTGAAAGAAGCAGAACTGAAGAAGCTTCTCGGATGAGAAGTGAAATGTTTTCAAGGAACAAACCAGGGAAGTCCAGCTGCCTTTTCGAAAAGCACCTTTGGGATAGCCGCCTAAATCTAAACCAAATCATTTTGTGGCTGGGTGCATTTTGTGTAACTCGATCATTAAATACGTTTCTATGCTGAGTCAGGCAGCAAATTCATCTTACACCTTCAGTCAAATTGCTCTCCTGTTGGGAAACGGTCTCCACATGAACGTAGACAGGCCTGAAGCTTTGGCTATGGGTGATGCCTCCTCAACGGAGCAGGTCTTCGACTTGCTGTCGCTCGAAAAGACAGGTGAGCTGAATTTGGTGGATTATACCTGAAGAAAGAGATCGGTTGCTTGCTCTCTTTACCTGCTTGTAAGTGATCGGCTCCTGCTGAGCAGAGCGGAGCTTTTTGAGGTGTTCTTTGTCTTTCCGGAGATCAGTTTTGCAACCCACCAACAGGATAGGGATTCCGCGGCAGAAGTGGTTGACTTCGTGGATCCACTGTTGGAGAACAAAGGGTGGACTTTGCTAGAGGAGCTCAAATGGAAATGGGGTTTATGGGTTACTAAGCTGTGGTTTGCAAAAGCTGTGGCTTGTTAGAAGCCATCTCCTAACCTTCCTGGATTCTCCTCGCTTGTCTTGAAGGCTGAGAGATAAGTGCTGATGGTGTAGCTTTGGAAAGACCAGAATTACATATGCTAAATGATAGTTTCTTCAATAAGCCGCAACTGTTTTGGCTCATAGTTTATGCAGATCACTAACTCATGGCTTACAAGCTACAATGACAGCACACTTAAGTCGTCACCAAACCAACTGGGAGAAAGCTCCAAATGATATGTGCACTAAAAAGGACTTCTAAATAGCTGCTTCACAAAAGGGTTACTGTACAGAGAAGAAAGTCATGATTCGTTCATGTTTTAGTTCTAAAACCTCTTACCTTGATTGATACATTATCAAAGCTAAAAGGGTTCATGACATCATAGCAGATCAAAACCACATGAGTATTTTGGTACGAGAGTGGTCGTAAGCGATCATAATCATCTTGTCCTAAAATGAAGAAATTACCAAATAAATTTAAGTACATTTCTGTGTGTGTGTGTGTGTGTGTGTGTGTGTATGGCTGACTTCTTGCTTGCTCTGTTTTTTACAATAATGTGGAGCAGGAAAACTCCAAACAGACAGTGCTTTCATTATGCCAAGCAAGATATGTTCTGATAATATTCCTAATTTGCACCACATGGTTTACCTAAACTTTTAGAGGAACACCTAACTCGGCTACCTTTTGATGAACTAACTTTTTTTAAATAAAAAAAATAGAATCAAGATGAACTTTACCTGCAGTATCATACAAATGTAAGACGACTTCTTTTTTCCCCACAGCGACATTGGTTGTGTATTTTTCAAAGACCGAAGGGGCATATTGCTGTCCGGAAGTGGAAAATAAGTGTGTTATTAGTATACATTGTCAAGTTTCACAGCTCCTCCCAGAGTGTTCTACAACTTTATATTTCCCTTCTGCAAAAATAGCCACCAAAATTTCCAAATGTTTAAGTGATGGCAACCACATGTTTTTAAACTCTCTTAAAAACTTTTTAAACCGTTTTTCAGCTTTTTAAAAAACTCCTAAAATTCTTGCAAACTTTTAAAAACTGTTAAAAATGTTATAAGGACTTTTAAAAGATAGCAGACTGAGCCTTGCCTGCCATCCTGAGGAAGAACAGCAGATACATAAAAACACAGAAAACTGATGGGCAGCTAAAGAATTAGTGGTCCAAAAATACTCAACAAGTCCAAATGCCTGAAGCAGCCATTGTGTTGGACTAAGACTAAGATCTGTAGACCTGCACAAAACCTAAGCCTTTTTTTTCTTGATTTGAGCTGCATCTAGGATGTGGCACACCACAGACCTCCAAATATCCTGTCTGACTTCTGCCTCTTGGTCCAGGAGTTGCTTCAGGTAGAACACATGTGCGTGGATTTCTGCAATCCTGGAAGTAAAGGCGGATTTCTGCTAGAACTGCATTCCGCTGTGGGTATCTATGCATCCCTGAACTCATTGGAACTAGACTTGCATTAATGGTTAATTCGAATTCAGATTTGCTATGGGCCCACATTGACTGCAGAAACATTTATTCATGGAGATAGCAAGTTGCCTTTAATCTAGAGCCATGTGCAGAACAATTGATTGCTTCTGAGGCCATCAGTGATATGCAATCTCCCAACTTCTAAATCTGCAATAAGTAAATTACCGTAGTAACGGGAAGTCCATCACTCATGCATCCTGTTGCCTTGTCTACGTAGATGTTGAGATGTTTCCTAAGATGAACCACCAAGCAAAACACTTTTGCCCCATTTTAGCAATTTCCACAAAGTTTGCATGTGTCGTTTGTAGAAATAAGGCGAGACTTTCTCTTCATTCCCATTCCAATCAATAAATATGAGGGAGGCATATGGTTTGTTGTTTGCCAGTTTCTAACGGGGCAAAGATGGAACCCCAAAGTGAGACTCAGATGACTCTGATGCTTTTTTAAAAATATATAAAAATAAGTCCAGAGGCTTCATTTCCTGTCATAAGTTTGTTTGTATGCCATCTTTATTGTTTGTTTTGATTCATCTTAAGACAATGTTGCCATTTTCAGTGCACTGAACTCATGGGCCAACCTGGCACTTGGGAAGGACGCAGGCGGTAACACTATCAAACCCATCATCCCCAGCTGAGTTGGTCTTGTAGATCTGGACTGATTTTATGTTAGCTACTGGGCAAGAATCTCCCGAGGGGTTTATTGCCTGCGGAAGGTGCTACAAATGGCACCTTTGCCAAGCAGGAACCCTCCAGAGGTGCCAGAATGAGGATGCCAGGGGATTCCGCGATCTGCCATGTGGGGGAATCCCTTTCTGAGCCACTCCCAACAGAAGGAAACGTCGCCCTTTTTTTGCCTCGGGATTCCAGAAGCCTCCCCTGAAGGAAGCTTCCAGACCTTCCAGAAGCTTCCCGCGCGGGGATACGGGAATGGGGAGCTTCCCGGCCTGCGCGAGCTGAGGAGGGGGCCGAGCGAGTCCTGATTGGCTGAGAGGGTCTATAAAAGCCGGCGCTCACCTCGGGAAAGGCGCCTTTGGCGTGCACCAAAAGGAGCGAAGTCTTTCCGCAGCCGCCGTCGCCCACCACCACCGCCTTGAGTTCAGTCTTCGAGCCCTTCCCCGGCTCGCTGCCTTCCCGGCTGCCGGGGCCAGAGCTGTTCCTCTCGGCCATACTAGTACGCTGCCGCCGCCGCCGCCTCCTCCTCGAAAGACCCGCTCCTCGGGCGAGAGTGGAGGAGAGGCGGCGGCGGAGGCCTCGCCTCCTCCCTCCCTCTTCGCTGCGGCTTCGGAAGGCGGCGAGTCGCCGCCACCGCCGTCTTAAGTTAAAGTGGCCGCCCTCCCCTCCTCTGCATCAACCCAGCCTGAAAGAAGCTTTTCTCCCCGCCTGGGCGCGGGGATACCCCAACGCGGGCCGTGTGTTTTGCCCCGATGCTCGGGATGGATCAGTTTAGAGCTAGTTTGCGGTTCAGGTGCTGGCTTAGAAAGCAGGAGGCTGTGAGTTCTAGTTCTGCTTCAGGCAGGAAAAACAGCTTGTGGGTGGCTTTGGGTCAAATCTAAACATATGGAGGGTTCTTCAACTGGGTGCCCTCCAAGAGGTTGCCAGGATAAATTAGGATGTATAGGTTTCTGCAATTTAGTTTTTGGGGTTTTTTTTAATCCCATTCTCCGAAGACTCAGGGCGGCTTACAAGCTTAGCAGTAGCCTTCATTCTATGTATATGCCTGCTTATTAGGGCTTTCACACACCCCCAAGCGGCATTTTTACAAAGTCAGCTTATTGCCCCCAACAATCTGGGTCCTCATTTTACCTACCTCGGAAGGATGGGAGGCTGAGTCAACCTTGAGCCTGGTGGGATGCGAACCTGCACTAATTGCAGGCAGCTGGTGTTACTTAAGGAGGCATCAGCCCACTGCTCCACCAAGGCTCTTCCCCCCCCACACACACACACATTGCACACTATCATGGACAGCTGGTTGGGGCTGATGGGAGCTGTAATCCTGGCTTGGGGAACACAGCCCTAACTAGGTTGAGGACATGACTATTATAGGTAGTCCTCAACTTATAACTACCAGAGCCCAAAATTTCTGTTACTAAGTGAGACTATTGAGTCTTGCCCCATTTTACGACTTTTGCTATACTTGTTAAGTGACTCACTGCAGTTACTTAGTAACAGTTCTTAAGTGAATCTGGCTTCCCCATTGACTGCCTGCCAAGAGAGTCACAAAAGGTGTATGTGACCCTAGGAAACTGCAACTGGCATAAATATGAGTCAGTGGCCAAGTGTCTGAATTTTGATCTGGGGACCGAGGGGGCGCTGGAACAGACATAAGTGTGAAAAACATTCATAAGACACTTCAGTGCCATTGCTTGTATTTAGCATTACCAATTTGCATGTGTGGGTTTTTGCTTTGCCCTGGTGGATCCCAAGTTTAAGGCTGTTTTAATAAATGCAGCAAACCATTTTAGAATGTATGGCAAATTTTGAAGTTGCCATATTCTTACCAGGAAGTTGTTTCTTGCTCCTTTCCTGCAAGAAAACATGCAACATAAAGGATGGTCTTCAGGTTTTAAATAGGATCTTGTGCATGTAAACAATGCTCCCTATATTTTTATTCTCCAATCAGCTTAAGATAGTGTAGTGATTTTTTGCACCCATGCAGGAGGGAGGAAGTATCTATGACTCTTTGGCCTGCCTTTTGAAGTCTCATTCTGGGATTAAGAAAACACCCACACTAAAAAGAATTGCAATACAGACGGCAAAGTCATTTTTCAGCAAATACCTTTTTATTTTGGTCTCACAGTATTTCAACACAGATTTTACATTTCTAAGTACACGTTTAAGTGAGCTGGCTCAGCAGAAAAACTGGGAGCTGTGTCCCACTATACAATTTAGCCGTTTAAAACCATTCTTTTTAAAGCTCTCGACAGATGGCACCACCTCGCCTGGCACCAGCCACGAATGTTGGCTTGGATGTCCATGAAGTCACCATTAACTGGGGGAGGCCATTTTTATTCCTGTAGGTACTTAGTGTCACCACTAGATGGCCCTCTAGGCCTAGAAAAACGCCACCCATGGAAGTTTGCCCTGACAGTAAACGGAAGGGGAAATTACTGCCAGTCCAAAAAGCAAAAGGCGGATGGCGGAGGAAGACGTCAGCTGACTCGAAAGCACAAGCAAGCAATGCCTTCTCTTCCACAGGCTTTTGGACCTGTGTCCTTTGAATGAGCCTCGCCGGGAAAACCACCTCTGAAAGCTGGGTAATTTCACAAAGCTGGGAGTATTTATTGGAAAATCCATGCAGCTCATGCACGCTAGCTGCAGTTGGGGGGTTGGGATCAAGTTCGTGGGAGACAAAAGGCAGAAGTAACTTCTGTCTGATATTTAACCATTGTTGATGCAATGCTTGTAACTGACTTCTTGAAAAAGTATTACAAGTCACTGTACTTTATTCCCATTTTTCCCCCTTTCAGGGAACAACATGTTCTCTGCCTGTTTTATCTGCATAATTACCTTGTGGGCTAAGCTAACTTCTGGTTCTGAAACGTTGCCTTTTGTTTCCTGCCCTCTTTCTAAGAAGGAAGCTAGGGAGTAGTTTTGCATGGTTTTTAAATAATTAGTACAGCATACATTTCTGGCTTTTATACTTTGACTACTAATTACAAAATCAGCCATGAGCATGCTAGTTTTTTTACTCCACGGGTGGGTGGAGTTCTACTATATGTGTAATATACAAGTTGTCCACTCGGTAGTAAATACGGAAAAGGGAACAAACCACATCTGTAAAATGAGAAACATACTTCCTCTTTCTCTAAGCCTAGCATGAGTTAGCACTGCGACTAATAGCAAAACTGCCCTCTTTTAACTATGTTTTACATTCTCCCTTTAATTTAGCATCCTCAAAAGCATGACATTGGATGGAGTCAATTTACAGAAACAGTAAGTACAATAAACCTTATTTTTGTACAAATTGGTTCATATGGTGCTGCACAGTTTCATAGCTCTATCTTCCAGGTTTCATGTTACAGTATTATCTGTTTCCTCTATTGCATACTGACATTTGTTCAAAATTTGTAATCCAATGAAGCATACCCAAAAATGACAGAGATGGCAGTACTCTTGCGCTGCAGCTTTAAAGCATTTAGAGAGCTGCTGCCTGAACATGTTGACTCTCTTTTATCTAGCTAGTGGGAAAACATTGAAATAAGCACGAGACTAATTGCTTATTTAACACTTGCTAGCAATTCACTCAAAAGACCAGATAAAAAGTTCCTTGTTTAAGCTGATAAAAAAGATTTCAACTAAAGATACATTCAAATATTAAGCAAGCTTAGGAAAAATTGCAAACATTACAAATGTATGACACTTTAACCAGGTCACTTAGACCTAACAGCAGCATTTGTACAACATTCCAAGCTTGCTTAGTGATTAACCAGGGTTAAGCAACAAAGAACAAGGTTTTGCTCATTCAGATCATTTATTTTATCGGCATGTTACGTGAATCAAGAAAATGGGTTCATTTGATAATCAAGTGTCTACAGCAAATCTAGCCTTTAGTGCAGCAGTAGGCAACCTTGGCTCTTTTATGACTCGTGGACTTCAACTTCTATGCTGGCTCAGGAATTCTGGGAGTTGAAGTCCACGAGTCATAAAAGAGCCAAGGTTGCCTACCCCTGCTTTAGTGGCTATCATGTAGGATACTTGTCATTTTCAATGGCCAAGGCCAATGTCCTTGAATATCCTACTAATAGCCAGTAATCCTACTGACAGCCCATTCACACTATTTGATAGAGATTTGCATTGCTAGCAGCTGCATTTTGAATACTTGAAAATAACCATTTTATCAGAGAAGTCAGTAGGGTGGGTTGAACTTCAGTTTGCTCCATGAACTGAGTTTATTTTCGCCTAGCAAAGATTTCTAAGTTTACACATCGCATCAACCCATGTGTGATTTAGAACTTCGCACAATGGGAAGCCAACTGATTTCCCATAAAACTCAAACCTAATTTCTACTAACAGTGATACATTAGAACACAGTCCTGAAATCACATATGCATAAAATACACTGCACCATGTCATTTTCAATACTATTCAGAGCATATGTCATCCAGCTACTCCAAGGCATAAAGAGCAATAAGAGATTATTGTTGTCCGTCACAAAGTTGGAGCAGAGTCTCACGCTCCCAGCATTTAAGCAACTTGAATTATGCTACTTCAAACATCTCTTAGTGGTGTAAGACAACACATAACCGAAGTTGGCCTTTTGAGGAAGAACATAAGTCTGCTTCGGGACTTGATGTTTTGCAGTCTTACACGTAACTTTAACCAGTAGGCACATATTTATGCAAAATGTCCTAATATTTTTCCCTTAAAGGGGCAGCATTAATCACCAAGGCAATTAACTTGGTAACATGATCCAAATGGCATTTGCTGTTCTCAGATTACCGTTGCCATTAATATACCAACTGGAAGGACTCTGGAGGATGGACATACAATTTTATTTTGTCTTTAACAATTTGCCAGAAGTATACAATTAAAGAATTGGCTGACTCTTATTGGGATAATGTCATGTCTGCGTGCTTATGCTTACCAAAGCTACCAAATTTAGCAGCATTACCAAAGCTAAAACTAATGCAGCCCTTTTGCCAAGCTCCAACAATGCCATATTCCTTGCCCAAATCCAAATTCTCAGTAGGGTATCCATACAAAAGGTTCCTGGGTTAGAATACCAAGAGTTGCCTAGTCCGGCATCGGGCTCTTGAAAGCAAGTTCCAAAAAAGAGGTGAAATACAGGCCAGTGCAACCTAGCAACTGCTCCTTAATGGGATGCGATGACAAGATCTGCACCTCAGCCCTGATTGGTTGAGCGAGCCACAGCAGCAGACCAGATGACATATAATATTTAATCAAGACCAGGCAGATCAAATTATGGCATAGCACAATATGTGAACAAGACTGGGTTCAAATCACACATTAGCCTTGGGTTGCTATGGCCTGCTGAATAGACAACTGGCTGCTTATACAAAATGATAAGACACTGAGTTGCACACCACCCAGCAGTGACTTTGTAAACACTGTAAGAGCGAAACTGAACCAATCACATGATGAGTGTGGAGACTCTGCTTTGTTCTTTATGGCCAAGAGCAGCTTAACCTTACTCCAATGGAGTATCCTCCTTTTATGTTAAGCTCCTACTATACCCCTCCATTTCTCTTCCCTACCATACGCGTTCGCTTCACACTAGGAATCCTGTTTCTTTTGCTTAATCTCTTTCTGCCCACTTGAATTTCCCCTTATAACTGCCTAAACTGCCCCTTTCTTCCTCTGCTGGAGAAAGGTTTAAAGTTTAAAGGGGGGAGGAAGGGAAATCATTCAATTAAACCTTGCTCGGGACAAAGAACCCTTCAGATCGTGTCAACATTTCATAAAACTGCTCCTCTGTACTCAGTCTTCTGGCTCACAAAAATAGGTGGAGTCTTGGCTGTCTAAATATACAACGAAACAGGAAGCGGGCCAAGAGGCTTGCTTGTAAGAACTTGCTATATCACTCAGCTTATTCCCAATGTTTGAGTGAAGCTGGTTCAGATTTCCATGCTGGCCTCAATTCAGACTTCCTCATGTTTCACAGACATTGAACCACTTGGTCTAGAAAGGCATAGAACTTCTACCTCTAATTTAACTTGAAAATCTTTAGAAACGCTGGGAAGGGTATTTCTGCACATCAAGCACTCTCCAAGGACAGTTGAAAGGGACTGAAGTGAAATAAATACCCTTGAAACTGACGAACATTGAAACATATAAAAATATCAATGCTTATTGGCTAAACCGACGAAGCAGGCAAGTCATTTCTCCACAAATTCATTGGAAATCACCCTCTCAGGACAATTTAACAAACTCGACAGGCAACACAGTCTTCGCTACTAGCAAAAATGTACTGAGCAAATTCCAAAAGTCTGTTTTGACCAACCAAGAGACTCTGTCTTAGAGCCTTCGACGCAGCCACCCTGTTGAAATTTTAAAATAAACAGTCTAGCATCCAGAAATCCCAAATTAGGACACAGCAACGTAGTACTTAATCCAGGCACTTTCGGTCGAGGAGGAGGGCCAGGCGTTCCAAGTCAACATCACAACTATTCAGACAAGCTGCAAAAATTTTAGCTTATTATCATACGCCAGCCTTGAAATCACGGGATTAAGTTCTACGTAGAATTCTCGATGTATTCCAGCCCCGCTTCACACCTATCTACAGCACGGAAATAAAACTACAGTATGCGACTGTATAGAACCGTGGTGAAAGAAATATACATGGATTGTTTGGAAAATTCTAACCTTCCATACTCTAGCCCAGTTGCAAAAGACTGGAAGCTAAAGAGTAACCACTGCACAGTGACCTACATTAGGCTCAGTGCAATGGGGAGGGGAAGAAAAACCCAAGGAAGATGCAGAAAGATCAAGCTTGTAGTGGGGCTGCTGCTTGCGCCTCGCTCCGACTCATCTGAAAGGAATTTGAGAAGCCATCAGTCGCCACTTCTCTGCCAGCAACGTAAGCCATCTTGGGGCAGACGCCTGTCCTAGCCATCATCTGGCGACTGGGCTCACTGTTCTCACTCCAAGCAAGTGGGTCACCTACTGAGGGAGAAGATGCACACCTTGAACACAACCACACACACTCTCTCTCTCAGCAGGATTGCTCACAGGGGGGAAAAAACAATGCGCCAGGATGCCTCCTCCTCCTCCTCCAGCCTGGTGGCAGAAATCAAAAGCCCCTTCTCCCAGCCCCGCTTAAAAGGCTGCCAAGTGTACAGTGTCAGACTAAGCAGGTTGACGACTCTGAAGCAGTTGGCGTAATTCACCAGGATTATGTCCGGCTTGTATGCTTTCGACTTAAGCAATTGCTTTACCTTCGCTCTCTTCCCACAAAGGCCTGAAGGATGACGTGGCTTAATGTTTAACAGGCAGGCAGAGTCCGTTCCTCGGAGCTGTTGCTTAAAAAACTGGTTTAACCGCTTGAGCAAATCCCCGGGTAGAGGTGGTAAAATGGCATCCGAGAGGCAACACCCAGGGCCTCCCTCTGAATATTTTATCAGCAGCCGCCAGCAGCAGCAGGAGGGATGTGGAAGAGAAACGCTTCAACCCTCCCCCCTCCCGAGAGATTTGATAGGGAAGAGAAAGGTCAGATGGATTTACGCTTGCCGATCCAGATCCGTGCTGCTCTGAGGCCAGCCAAACCAGAGCTGGTGGCTCCTCACTGCTGCATCGGTTAACAACAACAACCACCCAAAGATCCTGGCCGAGCCTCCGGGAAAGGCTCCGTGGAAGAGTCTGGCGTGCAGTCAAGGCCCGAGGCGTCGCCCTGCTCTTTCAAAAATGCCCCCATTTGGGAACAGCCGAGCACAGTGAAGCAACCTGGTGATCCACTGCTAGAGAGAGACAGAGAGAGAGAGCCATCTTGGCTGGAGGGAAGAGAAGGAACTGGCTCTCCTATCCTTACTCTGGATCTCGGCCCTGCCAAGCAAGGGAAGCGAGTGGCTTCAGCCAGGCTACGCCTGGCACAGGCTTCCCGCTGCCAAGTGGGCAGATGCCAGCAGGAAGAAGCCAGCTCTGGTCTGACAAGAGGGGACGGCTGCCTTTGCTGCTGCTGCTGTTCCTCCTCCTCCTCCTGCTGCTGCTCCTCCAACATGGCTGAGCTCACCCTTCCTAGGGGTCAGGGCTGGGGGAGGAGAGGCTGAGCAACTCCGCCAACACACAGCTTGAAGCTTCCAGGGCAGGAGCTCAGGGCGAGTCCTCCCCACCCCTCGCCCAGCCGCCTGCGGAAGCAGAGGAAGGCAGGCAGGCAGGGCCGCCATGACTGAGCAACCCTCTCCCTCGGCTGCAAGCAAGGGGGGGGAGAGGCTGCCTGCCCAACCCTGCCACGGAGAGCTGCTGCTGCTGCTGGAGAGACGGAGAAGGGCACAGCCTGCTGCGGAAAGAGTCCGCCTATTCTCGCCTCTCCCCCACAGGCCAAACAGCCACCATCTTTCCCCCTTCCCCACCCCGCAAGTGGGCGAGGGGAAGGCGAGGCATCTCTGCTTCCTCCCTGCTCTGTCCGAGGGGAGAGGCAGGGCCGCATCCGGGGGGGGGGCTGTCCGGGCACCCGAAAAAGCCTCTCGGAGTAGCTCCTGCAAGGCAGAAAAGGAGAGAAAGCAGACAAAGAAGCCCACTGGGAGGCAGCCAGCCTCGCCCACCGTCCCCGGCAGGGCTCCAGCCTGCCCGTCTCTGAACAGAGAACCGGCCAAACTCCATTTTGCTTCCCTTCCTCGCATCCTGCGCTGGGGGGGGGGGGGGGAGAAAGAGAGGCTGCTGAGCAACACCAAGCCGCTTCCATTACTGCGGATCACCGGATCTCTTGCTTGGAAGAGGAAAAGCATCCAGCAAAATCACAGGCACAAATCAAAACAAAAAAAAACCACCTTTCTGCAGGAAGCCAACCCGTCAGCTTGTCTTCGCTTGCAATAAGGAGAAAAGCTGCCCCCCCTGCCCTCCCCGCTGCCCCATTTTTCAAGGGCAGCCGCTTGGCAGCTCCTCTGAACGCCGCCTGGATCCGCAGAGCAGCCCCTCCAGCTCTCCAGCGCGGCGCTTTGTTTGGGCAAGATGGAAGATTCTGGTGGCCGACCGACCTCCCTCCCCCCCCCCCGCCGGCTCCAAGCCCCGGTCCGTTCGCGAACTGAAAATCGCTCCGACCTCCGTCCTGGAGGAGGAAGCCCTTTTGTCGCAGAGAGAGCGCGAGAGCGCGAGGCCTGCTGCTCTCTCCTTCCACTGCCAGGGCGAAAGCTTTACTTACCCGCACACCATTCCTGGCGCAGATCTGGAGGTGAAGTGGGGGGGCGGTTGGGGCATAGAAAAGGGCGGAAAAAAGCCCATTGTTGCTTAATATTGGTTACGCACTCCCCGATCTGCCGCAAATTTGCAAATCAAATCTCCGATCCTCTCTACGGCTAAAAACAAGAAGAACCAAACCCAAATAATTAGGGGAAAAAAGGGGGTGGGGGGGGGGGTTTAAGCCATCTTACGGATTTTGACTCCGGCCAACTTGGACTGCCTTTAAGCTGGTACATTTCGCGATTTACGCCGCAGCTCGAGACAACGGCGTGGTCTTTCCTGCCCCCCCCCATCCCACCATCTTTAAAAAAAAATAACATGATCAAATCCTGCCCGATCTGTCCGTGTTAGTGTTTGCTACGCCTGGCTAAGTTACTGTAGGTCAACATCTCAAGCATCTCTAAAGCCTTCAGAAGCAATTGGTTTAGATAACAAGACAAATATATAGATATATCATGACATGCAGATGAAGCCTGAAAGAAATAAACCAGGAGAACTGCGGTTAACGTTAACATGAATACTACACTTATTAAGAAGGACAGAACGGATTGGGTACTTACAACGTAAAAGGACAAAAAAGAAAAGAATCCTGCCTGTTTTGCAAGAATCTCACGGTGCCTACCGCTATAAGCTTTACCACGTTACCTTGTTAGCACGGAAGGATTTAAACTTTTTAAAAGATGGCCGGGTTACTTTTTTTTTTTAAAGTGTTTCGGACTGATCTCGAAATGTACACTTCAGACGAGAGAAGCCAGCGCTTTCCAAAAAAACAAAAACAAAAAAACAAGATCAAAAGACGCGTGTGATTGACTTTGTTTGGTCATGCAAAACTGGGACTTGCTGGCGTTAAGGGCGTGCCATGACCTAGTTAGACACGAGAGCAGCACGAGCTCCGAGTCGAGACGGGGGAGAAAAAAAAATCCAGCTTTTTATCACGTCTTCCTCCTTCCTCGGGGTCCTCTAAAGGCGGCCGAGCGTTGCAGGCCCGCCCGCGAACAAAGGCAAACCCGGCCGGCCAGTTTCACTCCCTTTGCAGACAAACATGGCCCAGCGCGCACGCGCACTCCCCCGCTCCACTCCGGCCGCCTCTCCTCGGCCGTCTGCGCGGCTGGCTTCGCGCGCCGCCTCTAATAACTGCGGCCCGATGCGAGCGGCGCCCCGATTGGCCGAGCCCGCCCGGGCCCCTCCGACCGGCCAATTGCCTCGCCGCGGCTCCCCGTCGCCCGGCCGAAAGCCCCCGCCGAGCCCCCGCCGCCCCGAGCCCGACCGAGCCGCCCCGGGAAGGCAGGGCGGCGGAGGGAAGGGGCGAAGGCGGCCCGGCTCGGGCCGCGGCGGAATGGAAGCGCCCTCCCGATTGGCTGCCGCGCGCCTTTCCTCCGCTCCCTCCCCTCCCGCCTGGAACGGCGAAACTGACACATTGTAACAAAACGTCGCCCCTTCTTCCTCCCCTCCCCCTCCTCCTCCCGCCCCGCCCGCCGGGGAAGGGAAGGGGCCTCCGAGCGCCGCGGACCCTGCCTAGCTCTGGGGGGGCTCCCCAGTCTCCCACGCAGCCCCCCGCCCTCAACGCCGTCTCCTCCTCCCGCCCCCCCGCCGTCCCCGGCGGGTCTGCAGCGGCGGGCCCGCTTCCCCTGCTGGAGGTAAAGGCGGGCGGCGGGGGCCACGCGGGGCGGGGGGCGGGGGGGGGAGGCGGGGCGGGGCGCGCGGGGGCGGCGGGGGGGGGGCGCGGCGCAGCTGCCGTGAACGTGCCTCCGGCGGAGGGCGGTTAGCCATTCGCCCAGCGCCCTGGCGGAGAATTGTGGGATGCCTGAGCCGCCGCCGGAGGAAGGAGGAGGAGGAGGAGGAGGAGGAGGCGGGCGGGCAGCGCGCACGCACAATATGTGCTGGCTCGCCAAGCGGAGGAGAAGCGCCCAGGCGGCAGGAGGCGCCCCGGCCCCGCGGAAGGGAGCCCGCGGCCCCCTCTGAAGGAGGAGGAGGAGGAGGAGGAGGAGGAGGAGGAGGAGCGGCGGCCCAGGCCGAGGCGGCGGCGGCGGCCTCTCCCGGCCCGCGGACGGACGATCGGCCCGGCGGACAATGTCTTTCAAAGAGAGCAAGGCGGCGGCGGAGCGAGCCAAGCCGAGCGAAGAGCCGGTCCGCAAACTGAGTTCAAGTGAGCGCCCGGTGGCTCCGATGGGGCGGCAGCGGCGCCGCTTCTGCCCGGCCGGCCGGGTCTGCGAGGCGGAGGGGGCCCCGGCTCCTTCCCTCCTCTTCCTTCGGCCCTCCTTCCTTCCTCTCCTTTCCCCCCTTTCTAACTCCGGGGCTCATCCTTCCTCTCCCCCTCCCCAGGTTGCATCAACGGCATGGAGAGCGGCCCGGCGGGTCCCTCGGCCGAGAAGAAGAATCACCACTGGAAAAGTTACAAGTTGATTATTGACCCGGCGCTGAAGAAAGGCCAGCACAAACTCTACCGCTACGATGGGCAGCACTTCAGCATTCCTGTAAGGGGGATCCCCTGGGGGACGAGGGAGGAAAAAAAGCAGAATGCTACCCGTGCATGCGATGCCTCCCCCCCTTTTCTTCCAAACGCCCCCCCAATCTGCTCGGAAACCTCAATGATCCTCTTTCTAGGGAAGAGGGAAGAGCTCTCTGGGTGTCCTGGGGGAGAGAAAGCTTGCTAGGAAACAACCTGCAAAGCCTGAAGTTACACCCCCTGACCTACTGTAGCCTGTCAGAGGAAAAAGAAAGAAAACTGCAGCTTGCTTTTGCTGGCCAGGGGATCCCCGGATTGCTTATCCCCAGTGGCGTCTAAAATCCCCCCCCTAAAGAAAATCAGCCGGTCCTTCAGCTTCCTTGCTTTGAAATTCTTCTGCAGGGTAAAGTTTTTTGCTCTGCTGGCGAGGATTGGATCGCTACCTGCTGGCTCTTCTGGAGAGGAGTGACGTCCCCCATGCTGTTTTTCTATTTTCTATTTTTATTTTTTTTTTTATTTTTTTGCAGAATCCCAGTCTGGCCCCCGTGGAGTGTGTGGAGGATCCCAGGATAGGACGCATCTGGACCAAAACGAAAGAACTGGAACTCTCCGTCCCAAAATTTAAGGTAGAGGTGCCCGGCGGGGCTGTTGCTCCTGTTGGCCGAAGTCGTGTAAACCTACTCTTTGGGCTTTCTTGTTTGTTGAGCATTTAGCGTAGCAGTGCCGTAGTCAGAGACAGCCAGGTGAAGAAGTTGAGGGCTGTTTGTCAAAAGTTGGCTGGACTGAGGCGGCCGGCTGCTTTTCAGATTGTCAGTTGTTGTGTAAACAAGGCATGGCCAAGGAGGTAGCCACGCGGGAGTTTTCATTGAGAGGAGGGGGGAAAAAAAGCTCTCCCATTCAAGAGAATTGTTTTAAACTTTCATTTTCCCCACCAAACCGTTTTGACTGACTCCCATCACTTTTTTCCTCCCTTCCTCTTCTTTCCCCTCCTCCCCATCCTCATGTTATGGGCCCTGCCTCCTCCTCCTCCCCCCTTGAAATAACCCCCCCCAGATTGATGAGTTTTATGTGGGGCCCGTGCCCCCCAAGCAAGTCACTTTTGCCAAGCTGAACGACAACATCCGTGAAAACTTCCTGACTGACATGTGCAAAAAATACGGCGAGGTGGAAGAAGTGGAGATTTTGTACAACCCCAAGAACAGGAAGCACCTGGGCATTGCCAAAGTCATCTTTGCCACCGTCAAAGGCGCCCGCGAAGCCGTTCAGCACCTGCACAACACCTCCGTCATGGGGAATATCATCCACGTGCAGCTGGATACAAAAGGTGGGATCCCCTCCGATGCAATCCTCTCCTCCATCTTGCTCTGTTTTCTTCCCTTACCTTTTGCTCCAATCCTGGAAGGGGGGGGGTTCATTTGCAGATCTCAGGGGAGGGCTGTTAATTAATTAAAAGGGGGAGACTTAAATGGCTCCTCTTTCTCTCTCTCACACACACACACACACCCGTGTCTCCTTGCTTTTCTGGGCTTTTGGTTGTCACGTGGAGTTGAATGTGTTGTTGGTTGCTAAGAGACAGGCCTGTAATTTAGCAAATGCTGCCATCCGCTCACTTTCACTCCTTCAGTCCCTCACTTTTGCTGACCCACTGCTTGCTACACTGCCCCCTCCCCACCCTTTCCTTGCACCTCTGGGCCGAAAGTATGCTTTGCCCTTAAAGGATGGTAGGGGTGGAAGAATTCCCTTTGGAAAAGTGTCTGAGAAAATAATCTGGAAGGTTTATCCCCTCCAAGGGAGATTACAGCAGAGCCCTTCCTTTTATCTTGTCGCTTTACTGTGGAAATCAATATATTCTTAAAGGGGACTGCAAAAATCTGTCTTGCTTTGTCTCTTAAAGAGACAGTATGCCCTTATTTCCTCGGAGTTGAGAGTCTGGAGTGCTGGCCCTGCTAGGCATAAGCAAAGCAACTAAGGATGAATGGAATGGTTTATATAATTCCTAAATGGAATTATTATTATTATTATTTCTTGCCGCTTTTTCCTCCTCTTCTTTGTGTCCTGCAGCAAGGAAACATACTTCAGTCATTCTGACCCATTTGTTACTTTAATATATAACATGTAACTTGTTTCCTTGAGAACTAGAAGAATCCATTTAAAAAGGGGGAAATGTTACATTTTGGAGTAAAAGGCCTATGTAAACAAAACTGGGTTTTTTGTGAATTGAGATACTTTATTTTTAAAAGTGTTTGTGCTGAAGTTTGAAACTGCGTGTTGCTTTCAGTGCTAAATGCTGGAACGCAGCTTTGATCCAGTTTGCTGAATTTCATACGAAATAGAACATTTTTTTCGCCCATGTATGCAGGTCTGAGGATTCAGACCTGCATATTAGAAAGAAAGAGAAAAAGATCAATGAAGAGGAAATATAGGTCAGATAGATGGCTTTGCTATTGAGTGTACTTTCAACATTATTTTGAGGCACCATTGCGTTAATTCTGACTAGAGGCATATAATCAATAAACAATACCACCATCTGTGATTTCAGCTTTGCCCTCAGTGCTTTGTGATACATCAGTTGAGCTTTAATATTTTCAGTCCAACCCAACTCTAACTTTATTAGTTTAATTCCAGTGAGTTAAACAGAATTTACTTAGGAGTGATTGTAGCCTGAAGTCTTTCTGGCTTTAAATGAAAACAACAGTGTGAAATCTTCATAATTCTTAGTTAATTGCTTGAAACTTTAAGCTGTTATTGTATGAAAACTCACATTAGTATTTTGCACATGTTTTGAGTGCTTACTGCTAATACAAAAAGTTTTAGGTTTCTCTACAAATACTAGCCTTTGAAATAATTGTTTCCTTTTTTGGATTCTGACATATCCAATACTTTTTAGTTACGGTAATTGTGTGATGTTCAATATTAAAGAGAGTGCATAATGTTTAAATGTTGGCCTCTGAAGTCTATAACCCCGGAGATCTTAAAGTGTTATCACTTTAACTGTGAGTCATTTAAGGCGAAATTTATATCTTAGGGTATAGTAAGAGTGTTGCTGTTGCTAATACTGAGATAATAAGGCCTGTCTAGTGATACTTTGATTTTTTTCTGTAACTGAGATAGTAACCTGCCCAGTGAAATCGCATGATCTTGTCACATAATTGAGTGTGATGATGTGGGGTAGAGGCAAAGAGTTACTGGTGGACCAAGAAGACTTCAGTTCAATGGGCCTCTCCTGCAGAATTCCAATCAGATTAACCAAAAACAGACAGGCAAAGTACATGCAGCTTCATACAGCTGCATTGGGATTGCAAGAACAGAACTTGGGAACAGAGCGAGGCTTATACAGTTGCCCCTTTGGAGAAGCTCAGAAGCAAGACATAGAAGCAGATCTGAAGCTTCTGATTATTCCCTAATTCTCTGGTCTTCTCATGAATCTTCTCCCCCTGTTGTTCTCCTGCTAGGTCTGAATATAGGGGTAGACTGCAGCCATTAAATTAGGATAACTTCTCCATGAATAGAGGAACCATTGTGTGCCACGATTTGCTGACTGTCAGTCACTATTTTTACCATTTAGACATCTGGAAGGGGGACAGTCCCCTCCCTCTTGATTTTCGCACAAACGGATCACTAATGCAGAAGCCCAAAGTCCAGATCCATTGCTTTCTCCATTTAAGGCAAAAGCGAGGGTTCTAGGTCATTCTAGACATTGCCCATCAGTTTTCGTTAACGGTGATTTTCTTACCTCTCCAGGTGAGAAGCGCATGCATTTTTATGAGCTCCTTGTGAATGGGCTCTACACTCCGCAGACTTTGCCAGTGGAGAACGAACAAGATGCATCACCCACCCTCAGTGAGACCCTGCAGGTATGTTTGGAACTTGGTCCAAGTTAAGTGATGTTCCAGGCTTGGCACCTGGGCTAAGAAGAGCTTTGTTGACAGCCAGCTATGATATGGATATACTGGTCTGTCTGCCTGACTCAAGAAGGACATGACTGAGATTTATGTCAGACTAGTTCTGGTCTTCCCTTCGGCAGTCAAACTTTGGAATAGACACCAATCGTGACTGGGGAATTCTGGACATTGAAGTCCACACATCTTCGACATTGATTTTAGAGTATATATATATAACATTCCCAAACAGAATTCATTGTATTTCGTTTATTCCATTTCTATATCTGCCCATCCCAGTCCGGTTGACTCTCAAAATATCCAGAGTAGCCTTGTACATTTCATGTGAACTTACCGTTTATGTGGCTGACTTGTCAAAACCATCTTGTAAGTTGCCGAGTTTGTTCTGAGCTCCCGTCGCGCTCAACGGATAGTAGTCAGAAGACCTTCTAACAGCGTAATGTGTTCCTGATGTCCATTTCTTTACTTGTGGTTTCGATATATGGCCAGGTTGACCACGATAAAATTGGATTTTGGCTTGTTTATCTTAGAAATCTGCTTTTGAGTGATTGAAGCAGGGACCTTTGATTTCACCATGTACCCAGGTCGAAACAAAAGATTCATCCTAGTTAGGAGGAAGAGGAGCTACGTTTCCACTGGAAATAGGTTTGTGAGAGCGGCTTAAGAAGTCACCTAGTCCGAATCTGAAATCTGGGCAGGAGAGAGAGAACTGAACTGAAGTAGTGTTAATCTTTGAAGTTTGACCCTATACATTTGGACAAGGGGTATGAAGAAAGCCAGTTGTACAAAACGCCAGCACAAGTTGCTAAGGGAAGAAAAATAGGTGTGTTTCCTGGAGGTGTCACTTGCTTTTTCTTACTTAGTCGGAATTTCTTATCCCCTTGGCTACTAGCCCTTTGTAAATCGTTTCGATTAAACCGGTGTTTAATTTAAGCGTAAAGAGCTTCCATCCATTGTGAGGGTTCAGTTTTGCCTAGCAAGAATGTAAACGAATATTTTGAAACGCTCCTTGTTCAGGATGTGTTTCCTGGGAGGCTGGCCCCCTCCTTGGCGGAAGCACCAGAATTTTAAATGCCTCTTTTCAGCTCTTCCTTCCCTTTTCTTCAGCCTTTAATCTCCAGTTGCTTAAATGGCATAATTTTACTCGATCGGGCAAAAAGTTTATGCAAAAAATCAGCAGCTGCTTTGAGACAGGGGCCTTTATCACTTTCCTGCTGCCTTTTGGAAGTTTGAATTTTTTGGAAAAAAGCTGTACTCTGAACTCTTAACTCTGTTGAGCAATTTCTACACATGGTTTTCAAGCCTCATCTCTTGTTGGGATACACAATCATTGACTTTGGCAGTTTCTGCGGATGTTTTTTTTTTAAAAAAAAATACAACAGTGTTTCTTCTTACAGGCATTATTTAGAATTGTAGAGGAAACATTGTGTTGTTTTTTAAAAAAAAAACACCTTACAGTTGCCCAATTCTGTTCCCTTTCCCTTAGCCTCCTGTTTGTAGAGTGTAATTTATCCAGAATTAAGAGTGACAGTTCATGTTCCTGATGCTCAGCTTGGAATCCTGTCTGATCGAGCATCTCCAGCTGGGTTGCCTTACAAAGCAAAGGAATTTCCGAGCGATCTTTCTCACCAGTCTTCATACCAATTTTTCTGTTGTACAGCCAAATTCAGGGGCATTTAATGGTGGGAAATAATATTAAGGCCCTTTTCCTGGACTCCACAGATACTCAGACCCTGTTTCTTTATAGGGTTTGGTTTTATTGATCGTGAGCTGGTGGCTTACCTATTTATTTCAATATATATCTCAGTGTTTTAGTTTCAAGGCTGGTTTTTCCTGCCACTGTATGAGAAATACATAGGCTATATATATATAGTAGTTTGATTGTGTGTGTGTGTGTGTGTGTGTGTGTGTGTGTGTGTGTGTGTGTGTAGAGGTAGTCCTTGACTTACAGTTGTTTAATGAGAGTTCCGAGTTACAATAGCCTTGGAAAAACTTAACAAATGACCAAAACTCGCACTTAAAACTCTTGCACTACCCCCGTTACCGCAATTTAGGCGCTTGAAAACTGGTGCACATTTACCACCATTTGTAGCATCCTGCAGTTCAGCAATCATGATTTGGGACACCCCCCTTGTTCCCCCCGCCAATTTCCGGTAAAAAAAAACCTCCCACTGAGGAAGCTGTATTCACTTAATGACCATGTGCTTCGCTTTAACGGCCACCATAGAAATCGTAAAGTCACCTCCAACTCAAACTTACAACAGAAATTCCAGGCCTGCTTGTGGTCCTAAATCCAATATGTGTGTGTGTGCATGTGCACACATACACTCCGTTACATATATTTTGTGCAAAGCTTAGCATCGGTCTGTTTTTGAAAGTTTCCATTTTATTTTGCTCTGAACTTCAGATTCACGAAACCGCTGAAGATGTCAAAGTAAATTTTAATTGACAGCAATCATTGGCTGCTCTTTCTAGTTCTTAACAATCCATATCTGGAAAGATGCCATTTGCCCTGCTGTGTCTTCTCCGTATTTTATTATTGGAAGCCCTAGCTTTTTTTTTTTCAAAGTGTGTTTAATTCTGCATGGTATTTTTTTTTAAAGACAGATAAATAGATTAGATGAAAGAGTGGCTTCAGCGTCAGGAACGTTTTGTGCTGGGGCTGCGTTTCCTTCTCAGCATCTAAGACAAATTTTGTGCGTGTCGGGTGACACGCTCAGGAAGACTTAGCATTTGTCCATTCAACCAGGGTTGGCAGCTAAGCCAGACCCACAGCTCAACCCCCACGCAAAGGTGGGGGGGAAGGAGGGGAGTTACACTATGAGGACCCGTATTTTGCACTCGCTGGCAAGGGAATTCTGGGAGTTGAAGTCCACAAGTCTTAAAGTTGCCAATGTTGGACACCCCTGTTCTAGACTGTCTCGCCTGTTATTTGCTGATCCTCCTTTCCCGTTTTTTTTGCAGTTGGCCGACACTCTGAAACGGCTGAAGGACAGCGGTCTGTCTTCGGCAGGATCCTCCACCACCCCAAATAGCAGCACCCCGTTTTCCCACGACACGGCTTTTTCTAGTTGTCGACAGGACACCCCCAACTCCTACGGCCAGTTCACCCCCCAGTCCCAAGGGACGCCTCTGACCCCACGCCTGGGGACTCCCTTTTCCCAAGACTCTGCCTACTCTAGCCGACAGACCACGCCGGCCTACCATTTCGGACAGGACTCCGGCTACAAACCCCGCAGGCACGAAACGAAGTTCACGGATGCTTATAACCGGCGCCTGGGCCATCACTACGTGCACAACTCAGCCGGGACTTTCCGAGGCTCCGAGCATCAGTTTGGCGCCTTCAAGTCCCACCAGTCGGAAACGGTGCAATATTCCCACACGTCGCCAGGGAGTCACTCAGGTGCTTCGACGTACAAATCTGCCTTCTCGCCCTACCAAGCCCCAGCGCCCTACCCACAGCCCGAAGAGCCCCCGTTTCCTCAAACATCCCGGGAGGTTGAATACCGGCGGCCTCCGCCCCCACCTCCCGCCGAGGCAACGGTCGAAAGTAGCCCAGCTCCTCCCGCTGAGTTTGTCCCTGCCAAGGAGAAACCCGAGGAGCCCCCTCCTCTTCCTCCTCCGCCCCCCCCAGAGCCCGACAGTCTTGAGCCCTCCGGTGGGGCGTCCTTCAGCCAGACTCCTGAAGGGAGCGAGACGCCCGGTACCCCGACGGTGGAATCGGAAACTCAGCCTAACAGTTTGGACTCGAGGATTGAAATGCTTTTGAAAGAGCAGAGAACAAAACTCTATTTTCTCAACGAGCACGACTCGGACAATGAGATCCGAATGGAAGGTAGCCCCATTTCCTCGTCCTCTTCTCAGCTCTCCCCGCTCCCAAACTCGCAGCCCAGCTATCAAGCACAAACCCCTTCCTCGCGCCCTTCCAGCACCGGCTTGGAAGACATCAGCCCGACCCCCTTGCCCGATTCGGATGACGACGAGCCCATTCTCGGGACGGCTTCCGCCTGCCAGAATGCGCGAGGAGCAGCCGAGGTGAGCGTCACACCCGTGGAGCAGCTGAACAGGACCTCCAAGTCGGAGCCCCTGGAGGCGAAAGACATGCAGCCCCTCAACAGCAGCCCCGTGCCAGAAACAATGGAAGAGGTAAGGGAGAAGAGAGGCAGGTAGTAAGTCACTCGGCTTACTTACTCCACAACGGAGCCCAGAATATCCGTTGCTAAGTGAGATGTGGGTTAAGTGAGTTTCGCCCCACTCTACGACCTTCCTTGCCACAGTCGTTAACTGGATCAGTTGTTAAATGAGTCAGACGGTTGTTAAGTGAATCTGCCTTCCCCATTGACTTTGCTTGTCAGAAGGTTGCAAAAGGGAATCGCGTGACCCCCGGGGACGCTGCGACCGTCATAAATTCTGGTTGCCAAGCGTCTGAATTTTGATCAGGAGACCCTGGGGATGCTGCCACGATCGTAGGTGTGAAAAATGGTCATAAGTCACTTTTTTCAGTGCGTTGCTTCAGACATTCAACCTTGTCTGAGAAATCCATTGGAATCTGCACCCAAGGGGTATACAAGGTAGCCCTTGACTTACGACTATTCTTTTAATGGCCAATCAAAGTTACAATGACACTGAAAAAGGGTATTTATGACCAGTTCTCATATTTGCAGTAGAAGACCGGGTCCGAGTTTGGTCGTAAATCGAGGATTACTGGTGTAGTAATAAACACGGATTACGTACACTTTATAACACATGAGATGTTCAATGTGAGAAATTGGGATCTCTTATTCTGCTTGAATATCATATCCTTTTGGAAATGTTTTAGACTACACCGGAGATTTGAGTGTGGGGGAGAGGGGGGAAGAATCACTCTGTTTATGCACGAAGACACTGATTTGCTAATATTGGAAATTAAAAAAAAAAATCCCAGCCAACGCTGTACAAGCTGTGTGATGGAAATTCCCCTCTATGTCAGCTGGTTGGGGTTTAGCAGAAAGACGCTTCTGTTTTCCGTCGTGCGATAAGACTTCCCGCGGGAAGCCCTACTCATCCCGGGAGCGTTTTTGTCACCTGGAAAGCAAATTTATTTCCAGGAGCAATTGATCCCTTGGACGGCAAATGCTTTTGTTTTCCCTTGCGTGGCTTTTTAAAAAGCGAGTTTACCTATTTTTATGAGCGGTTGTATTGCACTGCATTGGGATACACTGGGCATTCTTTCCCACCAAAATGTGATAGACGATAATAGCTAAATACCTGGCCGTCACCGAAAGAAGAAGGGTTTAATTTACTTGAGATATTTACAAATCTTTAGTCGGGTTCCGTCTGTCCGCTGCTCTCCAAGCTTGCTTCATTTTAGTTTCTGAACGTTCTGTTATCAGACTAGCTAACATCATCATCAGGACTTCCTTGTCAAGAAAATCCTGCTGCTGATGTTTACCTAGTCTGCTCACGAAACGTTCAGAAACTGAATTGAAACAAGCGTGGAGAGCAAAGCACTGCCAACCTCTAGAACTTGAGTGACAAGTATTTTCGGTCTGTCTGTACTTATCCCTCAGCCCCCTTGGAACGCGATGGGATGTATTCCCGCTCCTTGGATATAGGGAAGGATCAAGAAATCCTCGATGGTGCCAGGCCTTCCTGGCACGGGTTTTTCTTCGTATTTCCCGCCCCCCCCGTAATCCTCAGGCCCTCTCACGTCCATTTGCCAAGCGAGCTTGGCCCCATTTTACAACTTTTCTTCCCAGAGTTGTTAAGTGAAACCCGTAGCAAGGCTGTCCAGTTAAGCTGGCTTCCTCGTGGACTGGGCTTGTTGGAAGGTCGCAAAAGATAACCTGGCAGTGACACTTCAACCGTCATAAGTAGGAGTCAGCCTCTGAATTTTGATCATGGGGATGCTGCAATGGTTGTAAGTGTGAAAAATGATCACAAGTCCTTCTTTCAGGGCCCTTGTAATTTCGAACGGTCGCTAAACAAGCTCTTGTTAAGTCGAGGACTACCTTTATATACATAATTCTCGCCCTGGCTACCGAATTAAATTCCGTGGCTCTTCTCTGTTTTCCCTTTCGCTTCCTTCTCCTCTTTCTCCGGTCTCTCCTCCCTTCTTCTCCAGCTAAAAGCATTCGTCTGTTGGTCTCTCTGGAAAACATTTTACCACCTCTTCCTAATTAACCAGTTAAATGATACACTGGCTTCTGCTGATTTATTGGCCTCAGCTAATATAACTATAAAGACATTGAAGATTACAAAGATAGTTGCGATTGTAGACAACAGTACCTCCTTCGTGCTGGTGTGTCTGATTTAGCTTTCAGGCTTTCCGTGTTGCTGTATTTTGAAGCAGGTGATGTTGTAGCTTTTGAGAAAGCCCTGGTGTTCACGTTAGATCTTTTCTTTGGGTTTCCTTCTTCTCAAGTGTTCTCATTTGTCTCTCCCCCCCCCCCCCCGCCCGCCGCAAGTCCTCCTAGTGGGAGGCAGGCCCTCATTACAAAGCAACACCTGAGCCTGTCCGATGGTGTGGCACAAACACACGCCGCTGTGGCATTTCTCTACAACCCAGGTAGTCTGGGGAGCGAGTTGCAATTCTCTGGAGAAGATCTCGCTTCATTCTTTGGGTCTCCAAAGATCAGCTTAAATTTCCCTCCTGCGAGAATTGAATAAAGCCGTGTAAACGAAGGCCCGTGTTGTTCAATTTTCTCTCCTCCCGGCAAGGAGCCCGTTTTGTCGCTTAAGAAGCATCTGGATGGATTTGCGGCTGTTGCTGTACTTCTTAGGGACTAGTCTCAGAGCCTGGCAGGTGACAGGTGTCACACAATGGGGTTTTCCTTCCTAGCACACGCCTGGGACAAAGGGAAGACGCTGGGCTAGGATGTTTGCTGAGAAGCAACATGGAAGCGATCCAAAGTGCCCGTTCTTGGCCATCCCTTTGCCTGATGTTTCTCACATTTACATTTAAAATATATATATATATCAAAGGCGCTCCTATTTCTTGGTGAAGGCAGCACAGGCTGAAGTTCCTGAACTTAACAAAGGGTATCTTCAAACGAACAGACCTTTTGAAGTTACGTTTTTCTTTTCCAATTTTTTGATTGTCTTGATTTTTCAAGCTGACGTCCCCTTGATTGTGCTTCACACTGGAGCAACGGCTTGAGACGGCAGAACTTTGTAAAAGCAGGGTTGGGTTTTGGACTAGTTGGTGGCTTCCCATTCTGTTTTCTGTGCTCTCCTATCTTCTAAAAATATTTCATTATAATTACACTTTAGTGCAGCTTTCCCAGCGAGCAGCCATGCCACCTCCCAAGGTCTCCAAATAGCACAGCCGATGATCAGGCTGGGCACACAGCTTTAGCGTAAAGACGGGAAAATATGTCAGTCTTCTTCCCCTTTGGAGATCTATTTTGTCTTCTCCTCTGGAGACCTCCCCACAAGGTCAGTACCAGAAGAGATTCTTCGGAGGTCTCTACTTTATCGTCTCCTTTGGAGACCTTCCTACAAGGTTGACGCCACGGGAGACCCTTGCACCAGTAGGAAGACCTCTGTTGACTGCAAACCCCTCGTCTGCCGGGATCTCCAGGCTGCTGCTGCAGAACATAAATTTCACTCTTTGCAAACAGCGCCCTCCAGTGGTCACAGTTGGATCAAAGTTGTCTTGATTAAACCCAGATTGGAGGAGTGGGGAGGAGAGACCCACATCTTGTGGCAAAACACTTTTTTTTCCTATTTACTCTGTCCTGTCAGGTTACATTCAGCAACGCGGCCAGTTTGAGTAGCTTTCAGAGCAAAGCCCGGTCGAGGTGTATCTTTGGTGGAGTCATTTATTTATTTATCTATTGAGGTTGATCTGAAGAGCGCTTTTGGGGTGGATGAGCTTTGGAGGTCCTCTGTTGGCTGGAGTCCAGGCTTCTTTTTGCTTCGCTGACTATTCTCTGATCTGGCCTAAGGCGGACCTCTCTCCTCCCTTTCTCCCCCCCCCCTCCCAGTGTCATCAGTCTTCAGGGGAAGACATGGAGATCTCGGACGACGAGATGAGTGAATCGCCCAGCGCGGAATGTGCCAAGAATATTGTGGTGAACACCTCCATTGGCAGCACCGGTGTGATGACCTCCTCCATCCCGATGCCCCCACCCGGCTTTCCTCCGCTGCCTCCCCCGCCCCCTCCCCAGCCGGTCTTCCCGATGCCTCCTCCTCTTCCTCCCCCGCCTCCACCCACCCACCCAGCCGTCCCCCCTCCGCCCCTCCCAACCCCTCCAGGGGTCCCTCCCCCTCATATCTTGCCCCCTCTGCCTCCCTTCCATCCTGGGATGTTCCCTCTGATGCAGATGGATATGATCAGCGTCCTGGGCAACCAATGGGGCGGCCTGTCCATGTCTTTCCAAATGCAAACCCAGATGCTCAGCCGCCTGATGCAGGGGCAAAACACCTACCAGCATCCCCCCTTCATGAGCAACCGGATGCAGTTTGTGAACCTCCCTCCCTACCGGCATTTCTCCATGGGGGCAGCTATGAACCGGGGGCAACAGTGGCCCCCCTTGCCCAGGTTTGACCCCTCCGTCCCCCCACCGGGTTATGAGCCCAAGAAGGAAGATCCGCACAAGGCCACAGTGGACGGCGTCCTTTTGGTGATCGTGAAGGAGCTCAAAGCAATAATGAAAAGGGATTTGAACAAGAAGATGGTGGAAGTGGTGGCATTCCGGGCATTTGACGATTGGTGGGACAAGAAAGAACGTCTCGCTAAGGTAGGAAGTTGGTGAAATTAATTAGCCTTGATTTTCTAGAGCAGGGGTCTCTAAACTTGGCCATTTGAAGACTTGTGGACTTCAACTCCCAGAATTCCTCATGCTAGCTAAGGAATTCTGGGAGTTGAAGTCCACAGTTCTTAAAGTTGCCAAGTTTGTGGAGACCTGAGTTCTAGACCAGCGTTTCTCAACCTGTGACTTTAAGACAGGTGGACTTCGACTCCAAGAATGGCTGACTTGGGAATTCTGGCAGTTGAAATCCATACATCTTAAAATTGGTTGAGTTTGAAAAACACCAGTCTAGGTCATCTATCTTCTCGTCTCCAGTGGCATGATTCAATATGTTATGTATCCGAATACCCATAAAACATCGGCCTGCTTTCAGACATGAATACAATCTTGAATTGATGATATGATAGCGTTGAGTTCAGATAGCTTTCTGCTGCAGGTGACCATTACTAAAATTCCAGATTCTGGCAATGTACAGCTGTAAACTGGAGTCTGGGTAATAAAACTCATCCTGTTTGCAGCCGTGAGTGCAAGATCAGACCAAGCGAAGATCCAGCAGTTAATCTGGGAATAATTGCAGCAAACAAGGTTGAGGTCCAGATTGTGTGGGGCTGGGTTTAGCTTCCCAGGGTTTATTCATGGTGAATTTCTCCTGTGAGATTTAATCAGGAAAGCTCTGGTCATCTTCGTGGAGACAGACCAGCCGACTGCACCTGTTCAGAGAAATACAAGGCTGCAGAAAAGGAATAGAATAGAAAAGGCTCCTTTGGCCCCAAAGTGAGATCTTGCCTGTCTTTCCCAGGCATCGTTGACCCCGGTAAAATCTGGGGACCATAAAGATGAGGAGAAGCCAAAACCCAAGGACCGCATCACTTCCTGTCTTCTGGAGAACTGGAATAAAGGAGAAGGGCTGGGATACGAAGGGATCGGCTTGGGAATTGGGCTACGAGGGGCCATCCGGCTACCGTCTTTTAAGGTAAGAGCATTCAACAACAGGAAGTGGGTCTTTGCTTTGATGTCCAGTGCAGATTTTAGGCCCTGAACTTTGACTTTACGCTAGATTGTAGGAGGACCTGTTCAAGGAACGTTGGGTTGCTTAGCTCTTATTGACAGCTAGCAGGTGAATTGGAACCAACAGTGGTCTCTAGAGAGAGCGCCACAGGTTTAGAAGAGCAGTTATTTGGAAGCACCTTATATGGCTGTAGATTTCATCTCCTTGGATCGGACAACTCTTGGTCAATGATTAGGAGTCCCATAGAACAGCATGATCAGGGCTTAAGGTGTTGGTCATAGCCCCGCTTAACGGTCGTAACTTCAGGTGGTCTATAAGCGAATGTTTTGTAGGTTGAGAACTACCTATGTAGGAAATCTCTTCTGTAGCCAGCCTCTTTTTGAACTTTTGTGAGTCTTAAGGCCAGACAACTAGCAAATGGCCCCTTCCCAAAAGAGATTTCATTCTCTTGATTTCTTCAGGTGAAGAGAAAAGAGCCACCCGAAGCTGCCTCAGCTGGAGACCAGAAGCGAATTCGGCCATCCACCTCCGTAGATGATGAAGACGAAGGTTGGTAGGCTTTGCTCCCTCCTCTTGCAGATTAGAGCCGGGCTTAACCCCAGTAGGATTACGTTTGGCATGGCTAGCTTGAACCCCACTGCTCTCTAAGCTTGACCAAATAATGTGTGCAGAGAGCATCTCGATCATATCTTGAAAGCGTGCCCAGGAAGGCCAAGTGGGAACATTAAGCACGTATCGTGGTTAAAGTGCTGGCCTAGAAACCAGTTCAAGTCTCGCCTTAAGCGTGGAAAGACTGGCTGGGTGACTTTGGGCCAGTCCGTTTCTCTCAGTCCAGCCCACCTCAAGGGGGGTTGTAGTGGGGAAAGGAGGAGGAGGAAAGAGTATTGTGTGCATCCGCCTCCTTATTTCCAAACAGCAATAAAGGCTGAACGACAAACATAAATAAATGAATAAGTCTCCCCAGAGACCATATGCAGGTCTGAGCATTTTCACATAATCTAAGTCAAACCAAACCAACTGCATTTTTGACTTAGTAAATTGCATGAACCAGCACACGGTGTCCCCTGCAACAACTGGCAATGTTGCCGGCCCCATGTCCTGCGCTGCGGGCGTGATAACGCTACTTCTCTAAGCTTGTATTTGGATCCAGGAGCTTAACCTTGTCCAATCAGCTTATCTGTGTCTCTTTTTTTTGGTTTTACTATTATTATTATTTTTTTTTGCAGAAGTTGTGTCTGACTCTCTCCCCGCCCCTCAACACACCTGTTTTATACTTAGAATCTGAACGAGATCGAGACCTGCCCGATGCAGCCTTGGAGCTCTCCAGGAAAGATCCGGAAGCTGTGGGCCTCCGAAGAAGACCGGCCAGGCCACTGGAGCTGGACAGTGAAGGAGAGGAGGAAGACTCGGGCAAGGAAGAGGAAGAAGAGGAGGAGGAATCCTCTTCGGAGAAGGAGGCAGAGCGGGAGGAAGAGGAAGGGGGGATGAAATCCGTGTCCGACAAGGTATGTACCCTGAGCTCTCTTCACTTCCACAATGACATAAGTGATGAGGAATCAAAAGATCCTCAGAACCCCGAACCTCACCTTGTAGGTAGGCCATTCACAAAATGTCTTATCCACAGGAGTGTGTTACTAACACGACAAATGATCAGGTTAATGATATCGCCGAAGGCTGTCCCAGAGTCCTCGGTTACATCCAGGAAGAGGACGGTCAGGATTCAAGTGGGTTACAGCCTGAAGCCAGCTCTCTTTACTGCTGAGGTGTTTCTAGTGAAGTTGGCAGGATTTAAGGATCTCTCTGTTTATATTCTTCCTCCATGCCCTGCCTTTGAGAGTAAAGCTTTGCTACTCAGGCTACCGCATGGTCGGTCTGTGGCTGGTGCTTGTGTTTGTCTAGGTTAGTTCTTCCCAGCCGGATGCCCTGGAGATACATCTCGGACCAACCGCCGTAACTTTAGGTCTGCCTGTTAAACAGGTGACTGAGGGCTGAGGCTTCTTAGCCTAAGGCCAGCCCTTGGCCCACACCTTTTCTCTCACCCTGGGCCAAACGTATTGGCTGAACTTTCCAAATTCCTTCTTTCTAAGGAAGAGGAGGAAGAGGAAGATGTCAACGAGGAAGAGGAGGAGGTAGAGGAAGAGGCGGCGGAGGAGGAGGAGGAGGAGGAAGAAGAAGACGAGACGGAAGCACAAATCAGCGAAAAGGAAGGGGATCAAGATTCTGAAGAAGGTATGCAGCTTTATCAGAAGTTGAAAACAGCAGGTTGGTTTTTAACAGATTGATGGGGGGGGAGGGAAATTACCCAAAGCTGACGATATTCTGAAGGAAGGAGTAACCAAAGGAGGGAGTTTTGCACAGGTAGTCCTCGACTTACGGCCACAGTTGCAGAATTTCCGTGGCTAAGCAAGATGGTTGTTAAACGACTTGCTCCCGATTTTATAGTCTTCTTTGCCACGGTTGTCGACGGTGAACCATGCAACCGTTAAGCAAATCCGGCTTCCCCCATTGACTGCACGGCCGTATTCCTTACCAACTTAACAAATTTGCAGTTTTCTGATGAATATTTCATGGCAACATAAAAGGGCTTTAGGTATAAAGTTTTGTTTGGGATGCCAGAGCGGCTGCTAGTTCAGATAACTTTCGTGACATCAGAGAGGTTTTGTCTTCAGTGAGGCCGCGCAGCAAAGGGAGTAAAATCAGCTGGGAAGCCGACAGAAAGACGTCGGTTTCTCTGGTCTGGTCTGAACCCAGGAGAGAGAAATTAAAATCAGAATGAACCACGAAACCTTTTTTTGCCTTCCAGCAGAAGATCTTGGAAGCCCGGCCTGTTCCAGAGCAGAACTCGAATCGTCTGATGAGAGCGAGGAATCCTCGGAATTTGGGACAAGTTCTGATTCTGATGATGAAGACGAAGAAGAGGAGGAGGAGGAGGAAGAGGAGGAGGAAGAAGAAGAAGAAGATGAGCAGGAGGAGGGTGAAAATTACGAGGAACAGATGGAGGATGACGTGGGGGTCTCTTTATCGCAAGAGCGGGAGACCTTGCCGGCTGAACTGGCCCTCCAGCCCCTCCCTCCGGGCCCGGAAGACGAGGACGAAAAAGAGACCGTCTTGGAACTCTTTCCGGTGGAGGAGGACTACATGGCCCTTGCGGACCCTCCGGCTCCAGAAGGAGGAGAGATGAAAGAAGACACCAGGCCAGCAGAAGAGCAGAGCCAGGAGATTCCCGAGGAGTCCTCGGCTGCCGAAGTGCTGGCGGTGATGGAGAGAGGTCAAGAGGAGACGCTCCGGCTGTCTCCAATGTGTAGGACAGGTAGGGTCTTGCCCTCCTCCGGTGTCCGGCGAGGCGTCTCCCGGGGGCTGAGTTCACCCATCCCGCTAAGCCGTGGCCTGGCTTGCCGTCTCCGTCAAGCCCGCCTTCGGGCTACTTCTTGGTGTCTAACCTTTAGGGGTTGTTTTCTTTAAGCGTGACCTAAAAAGAATGGCTGGTTCTTAATGCCCCCAGGGAACTCAAGGCTCAAATATTAATTAAGGATTGGGCGATGCTCCAGCAATGTCTCTAATTTATTTATATAAGTTATATAACATGATGTGGATATAAGTTGAGGGGGTCCTTGGTGCTCTCTGAGCTTGGTTGTTTCCTCGCAGACGTTTATTACCCAAACTAGGTAACGTCAGCACTCAACGATGTTACCTAGTTTGGTAACGAAACATCTGCAAGGAAGCAACCAAGCTTGGAGAACATGCAAGGACCCCTCCTTTCAACCCTAAGCTACAAATGTTCTCCTTTATTGGTAAATATAAGTTGCTCAAAGTTCTCTTTTTTCCCCCCAGTATGTAAAATTAAGGCACACGGAGTCTTTGCTCAGGTGGAAACGCGCGTTGTGATTTACAAGGGAGGAATTTTAAGCTTAGAGGACACAGTTTCTAAGCGGTGGTAAAATACACGGGAGTCTTCCAAAACACACGATCACTTTTGCAAGAGAGTATGGTCTGGCCTAAGGGACGCGGTGGCTCAGTGGGTTAGGATGCTGAGCTTGTCGATCAGAAGGTCGGCAGTTTGGCGGGTCGAATCCCGAGTGCCGCGTAGCAGAGTGAGCGCCTGTTACTTGTCCCAGCTTCTGCCAACCTAGCAGTTCGAAAGAACATAAAAATGCAAGTAGAAAAATAGGGACCACTCTGGTGGGAAGGTAACAGCGTTCCGTGCGCCTTTGGTGTCCAGTCATGCCGGCCACATGACCACGGAGACGTCCTCGGACAAGCGCTGGCTCTTCGGCTTTGAAACGGAGATGAGCACCGGCCCCTAGAGTTGGAAACGACTAGCACGCGTGTGCGGGGGAACCTTTACCTTTACCTTTTATGGTCTGGCCTGCCATGTAGATGTATGTTATTTTTTTACATCAGAGTACTTCATCTTACAATAGAAGGGAATCTCTGTAGCTCAGGGTAGAACCGTGGCCTTCTTGAGCCTCTCCGAACTTGGTGGTTGGCCTGCCTGGTGATGTTACCTAGTTGGGTCACGAAATGTCTGCAACCAGCAGTCAAGTTCAGTGAGCACCGAGGACTCCATATTCCATGTTGCTTTTACAAAAAATGGACCTGCTGGGCTAAGTTTGGGTAGGTTGGCATGGGAAACCATTCTGTTTCTCAGGCAGAGGCTAAGTTCCTTTCATACCTGTAACAGAGAAGGTTGAAGAACGTGATGGTGGTCCTTCATGCCTCCCTTTCTTTCCCTCTCCCAGTGGAGGAGTCCGAAGCAGACGTCGAACTGGAGCCTGAGATGCTGGATGGTCCTAAACTGGTCGCCCAGGATGGTGAAGGCCTCCGCCCTCCAACCCCGGTGGAACTCTTTGGAGAAGTCTTGTCCAACAGGACCTCCTTTACTAAGCCCAACGACAGCACTTTAGAAATCCAAGCAAAAGGCAAATCGCCCTGCCTAGCTGAGGCCGAGGAGGATCAGCTTCCTCGGACACCCGGGAGGGAAGTGGTGACTCACTTGGAGTCCACCGGGCTTCCTTTCTCCGCCATGCCGCCCTGCTCCCTTCCCCTGCCCTCCATTGCACCTCATAAAGAGGAATACTTGCTCCTTCCGGACAAGTTCCATGATCACTTAGGCCCAAGCAAGACGGCACTAGAAGAGGAGCTGCCCCGGACGCCGGGGCGGGACATTCTAGCCAAGTGTTCCCACAGTCTCTCCAAGTCCCACAGCACAGACACGGTCCCCGCCACGCCAGGGAGCGAGGCGCCTCTCACCAGAAATAGCCTGACTCTGAGTTCCCCTCCGGTGCCAGGCAGCCCTTTTTCGTACCCATCCCAATCCCCTGGCATCAACAGTGGGGGCATTCCCCGGACACCTGGGCGGGATTTCACCTTCACGCCTACGTTCCCCGAGCCTGGCGCTACCACCCTCCCTTGCCTTCTGTCGAGCAAGAAGCCGTCGGAGGAGGAGCCCGACGAGAAAGTCTTCAAAGAGCCTCTCGGCGCTTCCTTGTTGGCCGGCGTGAACAGCGTGCCCTCCCCTATCCCCTTTGCCAGCCCCCCTGTGCCAGCTTTTCACACCCACTTGGACCTGGCACCTGGTCAGCCTCTCGCAGTCCAGCCTTGCTTGTTCGTGGACTCCAACATGGCCCTAGAGGAGTGCGGTCAGGATCCAAGGTCCGTCTTGCCCTTCCCAGACATCCCCATGGCTTCGCCCCCTCTCCCTCCATCCACCCCTCCGTCCATCCTCCCCATCAAGAGGAAACCGGGCCGGCCGAAACGAGCTTCTCCTTTGGGACCCTTGTTGGAGGCCTATTCGGACAAGCCCGTGGAGACTCCCCTGCTTCCCATCCCGGTGGCCTTGGCGGAAAGTCCGGTGAACAAAGAGCTGTTCGGCAGCCATCCGGAGGGCTTCTACGCTCTGAAAGATCCGGAAGCGGTCACCTTGGACTTCCGGAACGATGGTTTCCACGAGAAGCTCCCTCCCGACGTCCTGGTGGAGAAGCTGCCCTTCAAGGAGTTGGAGAACCAGTGGAACGAGGACTTCAAAGAGGAAGAAGGCTACCTGAAGGCCAAGAGGCAGCAGTGGAGGCGCCAGAAGAAGAGGCCCGACGACGTCCCGCAGATCCCTTCTCCCGAGTATTCTCCCCCTCGGTTCCAGTTCCGGCCCCGCTCCGAGTTCGAGGAGATGACCATTTTGTACGACATTTGGAACGGAGGGATCGACGAAGAGGACATCCAGTTCCTCTGCGTCACCTACGACCACTTGTTGCAGCAAGACAACGGCATGGATTGGCTCAACGACACTCTGTGGGTGTACCATCCTCATATCCTTTGCCAGAGCAGCCGCCAGACCTCCGGGCCACCAGACACACCGGGTGATGTTCAGAACCTCTGCTGGGTGCCACCAGCAGAAGCATAAAGGCGGAGCAGAACCGGATTCTGCTTTGTAACAACGCTGGCCAAAGAACGCCAGGAAAGTCAAAAAAAATTGGGGAGCTCCCCCCCCATTTTTTTATCCTAAATTCTGCCAGGAGATGGTTTCTGTTTTGAGGAAGGGAAGTTTCAGAGATATTCACAGATTTTGGACCAGGGAGATCATTTTTCAGAGAGATGGAGAAGATCCATCTGCAAGTAACCTGCAAGGACAGTCTTTCTCAACCTTGGCCACTTGAAGATGGATGGTCTTCAACTCCCAGAATCCCCCAACTTCCTTCAAGTGGTCGAGGCTGAGAAACACTTATTTAGAGATGGGCATCGCCGTTAGGTAGGTGACATCAGGTAGGTGCCCCTGCAGAGAAGCCCCATCTGCAAGTAGCCCCCAGCTGGCACTCTGCCTTGAGCTCACACTAAATTTCCCCTGCACTGTTTATTTCTTGGGGGGGGAGCATTTAACGACCCCTGCTGTTGGGTGTTGTTTTTTCCCTTAACATCCCGCTACCAACCAGCTTTTTCACCCCAAAGAAGAAGAAACGGGACGATGGGATGCGGGAACACGTCACCGGCTGTGCCCGAAGTGAAGGCTATTACAAAATCGACAAGAAGGACAAGCTGAAATACCTCAACAACAGCCGGGCGTTTGCAGAGGACCCTCCCACCGACACGCAGGTGAAGGGGCTGCCCTGGTGGGCCGTGAGCCGAAGGGAGGGGGTTTAGGGCTTTGAAGCAAACGTGCCTTGAATTTTGCGGAGTGGAGGAAAGGAGAAAAAGGGAATTCTACACCAACGCAAGTGGTCCTCAAGTTACGGCCACAACTGAGCCCAAAGTTTCTGTCACTAAGCAAGACAGTTGTTCAGTGAGTTTAGCCCCATTTTACCACCTTTCCTGCAAGAGTTGCTAAGTTAGTAACGTGGTCGTTAAATGAATCTGGCCCCCTCTGTTGACTTTGCTTGTGAGAAAGTCGCAGAAGGGGATCACGTGACCCCGTCATAAATACGAGTCCGTTGCCGAGGGTCGGAATTTTGATCACCTGACCACAGGTGGGATGCTGCTGCAGTCGTAAGCGTGGGAAACAGCCATGAGGCATTTTCTTCAGCCCCCTTGTAGCCTCGAACGGTCACTAAACAGTTGGGCTCAATTGTGGCCGTAAGTCGAGGATTACCCGAGTGAGACTCCCCCCTCCTTACTCCAGATGCCAAATCTGCCTGGCCCACGATGACCCTTTTCTCCCCGCAGGGAATGAGCATCCCTGCTCAGCTACACGTGTCCACCCGGGCCGGCTCCGAGCGGCGGTCAGAACAGCGCAGGCTCCTGTCATCCTTCACCGGAAGTTGCGACAGCGACTTGCTGAAATTCAACCAGCTCAAGGTGGGTTGGGCGCCCCCCCCAAGGGATGAAAGCCTGGGAGGAGCAGGAGGAGGACCCCCCACACACAGGCGAGGCTTAGATGGGGCAGAGGTAGAAAAGAAAAAAGCCCCAACATGCAAATCCTTCCGAGGACAGGCAATTGTGTCACGCAACCCTGCTGCGTAGCCCAGCCGTTTGCAAGGAGTCCTTCTGTAACGACTGCCTTGTTTGGCAATGTTCCCCGGCGCGACAGGGCTGAAAAGGCAACGTTGCCCCCGTCCTCGCATTGACGGCCTTCACAGGTGTGCGAAGCCAAGGGAAGCCGAAGTCCGATCGTAAGCACGGTTGCGGTTTCGCTTCGCAAATACTCCGTGTAGTGACCAAGTTGCCTGACCCCGTTGTGGTTGCTAAAGGAGGACAGCGGGTCATCGGCGTTCCCCAAAGCCCCCTCGCCTCTCCGCTTGGAGGGTTGCTTCTGCCTTAGATTGTGGCCCCTCGCAAGCAGGAAGCTTCGCGCTTCCCCAGGGCGGATTGTTTTTTAAGCAGTCTGTCTTCTGCCTCCGCTCTGCAGTTCCGGAAGAAAAAACTAAAATTCTGCAAGAGCCACATTCACGACTGGGGGCTCTTTGCCATGGAGCCCATTGCTGCTGACGAGATGGTGATCGAGTACGTGGGCCAGAACATCCGACAGGTAAGCTGCCACAGGTAACCCTGTCCCCGGAGGCTACTGCAGAAGCTCTCCCAATCCTAGTGAAGCATTAAGAAACCGAAGATCTGCAGCCGAGCGGCGGGCAGCGTCCCATTTCTTTCTGCCTTCGTCCTTTGCCCGGCAGGCCCTCTGGCCTTTGACCACAGACCTTCTCTCGGCTCTGCATTTTATAACCGCTAGGCCAGCTTCGAGGGTCAGGGGTGTCCCTGCTCTGTCTGGCTTTTATTGAAATCCTCTTCCCTTCAGCAGCTGCCCTTGGTCTGGGTCCCTTATCCCTCCCTCCCTTCTCTTCCTCCCTCCCTCCACCCCTCCGTTCCTTCCTTCTTTCTTTCCTTCCGTTCTCCCTCCCATCTCATTCTCTCCTCCCTCCCTCCCTCCCTCCCTCCCTCCCTCCCCAGCGCATAATTGGGCCTGACTGGAGGTGTCCCCCACAGGTAATTGCGGACATGCGGGAGAAGCGCTATGAAGATGAAGGCATCGGGAGCAGCTACATGTTCCGGGTGGACCACGACACCATCATCGACGCCACCAAGTGCGGAAACTTTGCCCGGTTCATCAACCACAGCTGCAACGTGAGTCTTTCCTCACTCCGGCAGGCCCTCTTTCGCCCGAGGCGCCTGTGGCGGGCTGGGCACCGCGGGCGGCTGCCAGCCCTCACCTGGCTTCTCTCCCCGCAGCCCAACTGCTACGCGAAGGTGGTCACGGTGGAGTCGCAGAAGAAGATCGTCATCTACTCCAAGCAGCACATCGGCGTCAACGAGGAAATCACCTACGACTACAAGTTCCCCATCGAGGACGTCAAGATCCCCTGCCTGTGCGGCTCCGAGAACTGCCGAGGGACCCTCAACTAGAAGCCCCCCGTGGCGGGCCGGGCGCCGGCGGCCTCCAGACTGCAGGGGTCCGAGGGTGCCTGGCCGCGCTTTTGCCAAAAAGGGAGGGAGAAGAAAGAGCGAAAGGAAGTAGGGAGAGGAGAGGAAAATGGGAGAGTGAAAAAAGAGAAAGCCGATCCACTGGCCACAGGTCCTCTCCTTCCCAAAGATGACCGGCCAGTTTCAGACACGCACACCGGGGCTTCTCGTGCTGCAGGTGCTTCTCATCAAACCCCTCGTCTGCTCCCGAGTCGTTCCGACATCAAAACACTATTTTTTAACTCCCTGCCCGCCCTCCTGCTCCGCATCGGCCCAGCTCCCGTTGGGCACAGACAGGTATTTTGTCCTTTCGTTAAAAACATGACTTTCTTCATAAGATGCTGCTACTTTTCCTCGTTCATTTGCAGGTTGGGGCGGGGCTGGGGGCTCCTGGATGGGTGGGCAAGCGAGGATCTTCCAACGGTTGAAATGCACCCAGCGGAGACAGAGAGGGGGATTAAAAAGGGGAGGATCCGTAAACTGGAGTCCATTCGATGTGGGGTTGCAGGTGGCTGAAGCTCTTAAGGAACGTCCAGCTGACCGGCGATGGGGGGTGGGGTGGGGTGTCTCATCCCGCCAAGCTTGCCTCAGTTTCCGAATGCAAAGAAATCGGAGATCCGTGCTCGCTCACGAAGTTCCAGGTCTAGCACGAGGAGCATCCTAGCCTTTCTCTTGAAAAGCCCTCCGTCCCTCAGCAGTGTAGCCGTGGCTGATGGTTTTGAAAGCAGAGAAGGTCCCTCCCTCTTTGGGCAGCGTCCACCAGGCCCTGCTGCCTGCCGGGCACCCGTCGTTCCCCTCTGTCGGGCAGGAGAAGGACAGCTGTCCCCTCCCGTGGCATACAGGAGAAGGTGGACTCGGCTCCTAGAGTGGCTCAGAAGCCCAAAGCAAAAGCTGCCACTTCCTCTCTGGCAGTGTCTTGGTGTTCCTCTCGACCTCCTGATCATGCAAGCGGGTTGGTCTTTGTAGCCCAGGAGGACCAAAGTCTTGCTTGGCAGCTAAGCCAGCTTTGGTAGAGGTCAGCCGGGCAGCTACAAGGTGGCACACTGGCTCTATCCTTCTTCTACCACCACCTGCTACTCTGGCACAGCCTTGAGAGCAAACTTTGGCTGCCCGCCACCTTTTTGTCAAAAGTGGTCTCCAAGGTGGTCCTCCTGTGGCAAACCAAGTAGGTTCAAACATCAGAGGAGGGGCTGAGGGGCTGAAGGGTTCACCTTCAAATTGAAGGGCAAATCTTGGATGGTTAGCCCACCTGTGGCACCTTCTGATCTCTGGTTGAATGTTCTGCCCTTGAAAGCCGGCCCTGCTAAAAACCCATCAACTAGATGAAAAGCAGAGGTGGCCTAAAAATTATTTTAGACCCGCCTGACCCCTTTCCTTCTCCTCCCCACAAACCTGTGGTTTAGCCTATATTGGCTTCTGTGTTCTGCCCTGTGTAAGATGGTAGAACGTCGCTAGCCAATTCTTCTGGATGTTCCTTAATCGGTTGGTGTGCCCAGCTGAGGTCTGTGGCTTGAGACCTAAAGAAGTGGATGGACAGGCTGAGTGGACAGGAAGAAGCAAGGGGAACCTCAACCTTAATCTGTAGAGGTGTCCTCGACCTTGAAGGCCGAGAAGTTGGCTTTGACCAAGAAGGAAGGAGGGCAGGTCTTGCTCTCTTCCCTGCTGTCTCGCCATTTCTCCTGAGGCTTGTCAGTGTCTGGCATGTGGTGCCTCCCATCGTGGACAAACCCACGTCCGTTTCCCATAATTCAGACCAAGTCATGGTTGTCTGTCACTTCCTTTACTCCCTTTCATGCTGTGAATGTAACCCATTGGGGAGTTCTCCACACAGGCATACTCTGACATGTATGTAGCAGCTTGTGCAGGAAAAGCTTCCTTGTGACCTCTCTCACATCTTACAAACTTTCTCTTCTCCCCCCCCCTTTTTTTTTCTTCTCTTCTTCTAAGTGCAAAATGAAATGTAGGAAAGTGTATCCTAGGTCTATTGCTGTCACTTTGATTCTGCTGGTTAATCTTAGCCACGCTTGGGCACAAGAGGAAGAGAAGGGGAGAGCTGAAGGCTTGTCAAGCGTTGAGATACGTGGAAATGGATTCCTTCTTAGATCCAAGGTTTCTCCGTGGATTTTCCTCCTCTGTTCATGGTTAGATTTCTTCTGCTGGAAAGAATTTGATCTCAGCAAATTCTCTTCCATCCTAAAGAAAGGAGGGGGAGGGGGTGTTTAGTGACAGCTCAGAGGGGCCTAGCTGTGACCACAGACTGGTCCTCCACCTCTTCTTCTTGAGGTTCCTCAGCTGGATCTCCAAGAAGAAGGCCATCGCTTGGAGAACGTGCCCACATCCCGTCTCTTCTCTCCCGAGGTGGAGTGAGAAAGAGCGGCCTCATCTTTGCTTGAGTTCTCACACCATAGTTGCTTGGGAAACACGCTTCTGACTGCCTAGCTAAGCTAGCTTTCAGACGTTCACCCCACGCCCGGGTTTCCAGCTTGAGGTTCATCCTTGGGAGTTCAAGAGGGAACCAACCCACTCCGGAAGCTGCTTATCTCGTCCAAACAGCCTCTTTCTGCCACGGGGAGGCGGGTGGGGGGCCACATTTAAAAACCCGGACAAAATACTATTATTTCAGCTTTGTCCTCTTTTTTTTTAACCTATTTTCAGGGATCATTTCAGTGCATTTCTGTATAAAGTTTTTTTAAAAAAGAAAACCAGTGGGTTCCAATGAAATTTTGAAGTTCAAAACGGACACATCACCTGTACATAGGCATCCAAGTCTTCTCTTCAAAACCCTTGTTTCTTGTAGAAACACGTTGTTTTTATTTTTATTTTATTGGGGGGAAAGGCGGGTTGTTTTTTTGTTTCGTTCATTTTTGTTTGTTGGGGGCTGTTTTGTTTGTATTTTAAAAGCATGTAAATAATTTGTTAAAGTGACAAATAGTAGTTTGAAGTTCTTTTTTTAAAGAAAAAAAATCGCCAGCAGAAGACCCCAACGAGAGAGTCAGCGTCTTGGGGGAGGGTCGTCCCAGGAGCAAGAAGCTGGCGTCGTTTACAGCTTGTGTCAAGCTATGTATAGTGTAAATTCTGTACAAAATCTCAACTTTTGGGGGGTCGAATGCGTAGATCAAACTAGAAGCATTAAGACGCTGAAGATTTAAAAAAAAAACCCGAAATGCCAAGTTGAGGCTTTTTTTTTATTTGCCTTTCTGATAACCTTAATGTGCAAAGATTTATTTATTTCAAACGAAGAAAATGTGTACAGTCTATTAATGACAACCTAAAATGTATTTAAGCCAATCTGCAAGTTTTGTTTTTGTTTTTTTTTTTTTTGCAAATTAAATTCTTCTTCTATTTTATAATGTTCCTTCACAATTACCAAACTAGTATTTGTCGAAGTGACGTGAAGAAAAAAAAAATACAGCCCAATGGGGCCGAGCTTCTGAAGTGCTTCATCGCACACACGCAACTCGGCGTGAGCTGCAGAATCACACGTGTGAGCGAAGAAGGGTGTGTATGCTCAGAGGCAGTTTGGGCGGTGTGTGTGTGTGTGTGTCTCCCTTTCTTGCTGCAGCTGCCCAAATGAGGCAAGGATTTGGGGGTGGGGGTGGGAAGAAGCACTCTAAATTGGGGAAGGGGCTTGGTCTTGCAACAGAGGGAAAGACCTCCGTTGTGCCGATTTCATGAATTCTGTAAAAAGACCAGTTTTTAATTTGCAGTGTGAAAAGAAAATAAAAGAGCAAAGGGCCTTCTTTAAAAGGAGGGGATTTAAAAAAAATGGTTTGCAGTAAATGACCTATATTTTTTATGTTCCTTTCAATAAATAAAGAAAATAAATGATTTTTTTTTTAAAAAAAAGAGAGAGAAAGGAATCTCTGCTTTGGAGACTGAGGATTTTTTTAAAGAATAAAAGTTCTGTTCCCTTTCGTTTTAAACAACTGTATAAAAAAAACAAAACTCCGTAGGACCGTTTTTCTCTGCCTCTAGGCTTCTGCCGTCCGTTCGTACTTTGTTTTGAAGAATGTGGTTTGGGTTTTCTTTTTGCTTTTTCTTTTTCTTTTTCTTTTTTTCTTTTCTTTTTTTTTGCTTTGTTGTGGGTGTGTCATTCTGTAAATATTTGTTCATATTTTTTTGTGAATTGAATACTATGTACCATTGTATTATAGTAACTTTTATAAAGCAAACCATAAATATACTGACTTTTCTTATAGAAGATCTGTGCTTGGTTTATTAGCTTGAAAGAATATACATTTTCGCTTCCGGGCTCTTGTTGCTGGAAGATGATCGGCAGGGAGGGGGAGGGCATCCGCAGGGGAGGTTAAAAAAGTCAAAATGGCGGCCGCACCATGCAGTGGCTTGTTTTTTTAGGTTTTAACAGTACAGGTAGTCCCCCAACTTACAACATCTCATTTAGTGCTCAGAGTTACAACAGCACTGGAAAAAGGGACTTGTAACCATTTTTTGCAGTCAAGACTTTTGAAGCGTCCCCAGGATCATGTGATCAAAATCCAGACGCTTGGCAGTTGACTCATATTTATGACGGTTGCAGTGTCCCAGGTTCTCCTTTTGCGACTTTCTGACAAGCAAAGTCAATGGGGAAGCCGGATTCGCTGAACAACCGTGTTACTAACTTATCAACAGCAGTGATTCACTCAACCCTTGTGGCGAGCAAGGTCGTGAAATGGGACAAAACTCACTTAACAACAGAAACGTTGCGCTCAATTGCGTTTGCAAGTCAAGGACTACCTGTACCCTGCCCAGAGGTTGAGAAACGTTAGCTAAAAAGAGAAGAGACATCACAGTTCCATTTTTCCCAATCCTTAGATATTCAAGTGTCATCATCTCTGGTTCGTTTTCCATCCGTTCTCCAAACATTATCCACAAAATGACCATGCAAGAAGCTCGATATATATATATATATTTTAATTTGACAAAAAAGATCTGGTTACAATGGAAGATCGGTGTGTCATCTTTGCCCATCACATTTCACTCTGAGAACATCTCCCTTTGGGGCTGATGGACGTTACACGAGCTTGGACTCTCCGTCGGGCATCAGGAGGTTGAGGTTTCCTCGAGCATCCTGATCGATTTCAATGGCTTCAAACAGAGACTTGAAGTTTCCTGCTCCAAATCCCTAAATTTGGAAGGAAAAAAACAACAGTCATGAGTACTATCTTTTTGCTAACCTGCACACCAATCTGTGTCTGCCAATAATGATCAGGTTCCTTTTCTCCGACGCTGGGATGTTCTGTTTAGCTCCCAAATGGCAGTTGGCGATCCAGTTCTGCGCTTCACGAATGTACAGACCCCTCCCCAAAATAGTGAGCAAGGGAATAAATTAAACACGTATCTGTTCAAATTAATTGCCTCTGGTTTAGAATAGCATCTGGCCAGATACGATGTGTTTCAGGAGAATGGGCTTCAACTGCCAGAATACTTATCCATGGCTATACTGCCACTGAAATCTTGGGAGCTGAAGTCCACAAATTCAGAAATGGCCAAAATCAGGGAACACTGGGCTAGAGCAGGAGTCTCCAAACTTGGCAACTTTAAGACTTTACGGGCTTCCCAGAATTCCTCAGCTGAGTTGGGAAGTTGAAGTCCATAAGTCTTAAAAGTTGCCAAGTTTGGAGACCCCTAGGCTAGAAGATCTCCAGATCAGACAATCAAAACAGCAACAGCAGGCTTCAGAAATCCTATCACCCAACTCTTCAGTTGAAATTTCCTGGAAGGGCGTTGCCCCTGAGGGACCCACCTCATGGTTGTAGCGCTGAATGACCTCAAGGAAGACGGTCGGCCTGTCCTGAACAGGCTTGGTGAAGATCTGAAGCAGGTAGCCCTTCTCATCAAAGTCAATTAAGATTTTGAGTTCCTTGAAAGAGAACGACCAAAGACTGAAGGAAGTTGCCAAAGAAATTGAGCGACTTTAAACATTTTGATTGCAAGTTGGAATGAAAGCCAGCTGGGAAGGTTGCCAATAGCGATCACATGACTGCAACAGTCACTAACCATATGGACACTGCAACAGTTGGGTGATGATAGGTGGCAAGTCATTTTTTTAGCACTGCCATAACTTTGCACAGTGGCTAAAGAAATGGTTATTAAGTAAGGACTATCTGTAAAGCATGCTATTTAAATGTCAGTCTAATATATAAAATGTATCCATCTTTGAGCAAAAGGACTGCCATCAAGATGAATGAACGATAAATAATAGTTTTTAATTATAGTTCTGTAGCCATTCTTCCCTCAAGAGGCCTCCTGATCTTCCTGCTCTCCTCCATTTCTTCTCATCTAAAGTGATAACATCTTAGGTTAACACTCTAACCATGATCCCTTATTATAATGGAAGGCAACTGACCTCCAGTTTATCAATGCTTTCCTTCACTTTGACCTTGGCTGTTTTCAGCCGCTCCCGGAGCTGCTGGTAGTACTTTGATGGAACGGACATGAACTCCATGCCACGGTCTTTCAAGTTTGTGATCTACATCAGGAGAAGATTCATGAGTGTAACATTGGCCCATTCCAAGAGGTTGACATTTTGGATGGGAAGAATTGCAAAGAAATGGACATTCTTACCGAAGTAATGATGTCCGAGGTGTTCAGGGCGATGTGCTGGACTCCAGGGCCTCCATAATACTCCACATATTCCTGTGGAACAAAAGCAACCAAAATGGACCATGTGCAAAGATCTCAGGTTGAAGAACATCACCATGTCCTCATTCTCCTGCATTTGTGGTGCAGAGCTCTGGTGGGTTACAAGTTGGGAGATCACAGCATCACCAGTGCTTGCTCCTGGTTCATTCTGACTTGTGACGTGACTTGGGTAAGGATGTTGGTTTGAAGCTCTGAATCCTGGTTTGCTAGGTTTCAGCACTGGCTCCGTATTCCTCATGAAGACAACAAGAGGGCTTAAGGACAGCCCACACATCTTTCTTCTTCTGACTATCCCACCTGCTGCTAGAGCAGCACCCAATCTTGGCTTAACAATCTTGCAGGAGGTTGGAGAAGAGGCCAGCTAGATGAGATAGCAAATATCCCCACCCCGAAAACTAGAAGGTCTTTTGCAAGAGAACTGGTGACTCAGCTTTGGTACCTGGATCTGAGATTTCTTCTTGCCCATTGCAGGTTCATTGATGGGCATTTTGATGGTCTCCTCATAATTGGCCATAACCACAGAACGCAGGGCGCTGAATTCGGTGTGCAGTTGTTTGTCATCCACAGACCAGAAGCGATGGAACTGAAGATTCTTCTGATACCTGTTGAGGCCATACCGGAAAAAAGAGACCTCAAGTAGATGCTAAAACCTTCTCATTCCATCCAACATCATATTGGTCAAGGGCTGGGAAAAACTAGCCAAGAATTCTGGGAGTTGAAGTCCACACCTCTTAAAAATGGCTGAGAAAGATTGCTGCAGATGTTTATTAGCATTGGTTTAGAAGGAAAATGTGACATTTAGGCCATGTTTGCCATTTGTCCTCTTATTGAAATGCTCTTATTCATTAACTTTAATCAATAATGGTCTTTGCTCAGGAAAGCACAAAGAGCAGTTAGTTGTTAAATATCCAAACAGGGCTCTGATATTTCCCTAAGGAGGCCTGGAGTTTAATATCAAAATCTATTCAAAGTGGTGAAGAAACCTTTGATCAGAGGAGAAAATGATCTTGAAGATCACATAGCAGGCCATGGTCTGTCCAGAGAGATCCCAAAGTAATCCCAAACATCTTTCTGATTATATAGAACTCAGTAATGAAACATTAGCTGGTGAGTCCGACGTTCGGTTCCTCTTCTAAGTTAGTCTTCCTCATCCTGATGAGTTGGTACTCCGTGTCTTATAATCCCTTAACGGACACTCTAGCTAAAGCTTCACCTTCATGTCCTACGTGGGTCCCACCAGCTTCAACACCTGCTTATATTCATTTTAAGGAAGGTTTCAAAGAAAAATCTCACCATTCTACCACAGAGAGCATTTCCTGGTCAGGCTGATTCCCCACAATGTGATCAATAAATTTCAGTTTTGCAGCAGGACTGGAAACGAGAGAGAAACGGGACCATGTCATGTTCACAGGTCAATCTTCTTCTCTCCCCAGATTCCCCATCTGTGACCTTCAAACTAGTCACAATTCATTTTCCATGGGATGTGGGGGGGGGGTTTCCACCTATTCCTTCTTTTCTACTGAATTGTCCTTTCTCACGCACATCTGGAATTGCTTCTGCCCAACCCATTTCTGTCCTTAGGCTTTCCACAACTGGCTGACCTTGGAGAGAGTAGCCAGCAGTTTTCTCTGCACTCGGGGGGTTTGAGGGCAACAACTAAGCAGGCTTGGATACTTACAGTTTTTTTAAGAGCGGGTCCTTAAAGAGAGGGGCTTCAAATCCAGGTAAGAAGAGTCCTTTGTAGTTCTGTTTTTCTATGAGTGTGTGGGTGGTGTCTCCATACTATATTGCCAGAGAAGAAGAAACACAAGATGATCAGATTGCACCAACGTTTGGAGAGAAGACTTTCCTAAGAAGCTGGTAGAGCATCCGCAGTTGGGCAGAAGGTCTCTGGCATCTGCAGAGAGGTCTGGAGGAAAGATTATTTCCTTCCAGATATTTTTTGGCCTAAAGCTCAGACTTTGCTCCATCTATCTTTGGGGCAACTGAAGCTCTTTAGCAACTAGATCGCCCATCATTGGAGGAGACCATCCTGTGAACCCAGACCATCTCAAAGCAGAGAGCTTCCTTCCTTACAGCATTTGCTTCTCTCTTTGGAGATGAGATTTTGGGGCCTTCCCCTCTTTTGTACAAAGCAGTGGGAGACAACCTACATCAAAACTGTCCAAACTACCAAGCTGAAGAAGAGCCAGATTTTTTCTTCTCATCAACTCCCGACCCACCTTTAATGTCTCTCAGCTTTTTTATTTTGCTTTCTTCAGTGCTTGTTCATCTTAAAACAACCCAGATTCAGTAATATTTGCTTAGTTTTCCCAGTGTGGCCTTTTCTAGGTCTGTCCAGCACAATTCCCACCATTTCCAGCTGACTAGAAGTGTTGAGAACTTCAGGCCAACTCATTTCAAGAATGCCAAGCTAGAGAAGGCCTTCCCACCCAACTAGCCACCATTTTTCCTGCTATTCTGATCTCCCTTCTTCTCCTCTCTGCTTTGAAACCTTTCTCCAAAGTCTTTACCGTTTGCACGACTGCAAATTTCACTTTCCCGTGCTTGTCTTCTTCTGTCCAAGGCTCTCGTACTATCCGAGCTCCACGTTCTCGGGCTTTCTGAATGGAGGATGGGAGAATGAAGTAGCGTCAGATAGGTCAGCCAACAGGCTGGGGTGAGAACTGGCAAACTTCAAAATGCTGGGCAAGTTTGGCATTTTGTCACGGGAACATCCCAAGAGGTCCTTGCCTGTTCACTAAAGATCTGCTGTCAAGATGTGGCCCTCACCAAAGATTGATTGATCATGTGCCATCAAGTCACTTGGGACACCTAGCAACCACATGGACTGACTTTTCTCCATGAACTCACCACCAAAGACCGAAAGCAAAACTGTAATACTGCCCTCAGCTTGCCTTAGAAAACATTTCTCAAGCTCGACCACTTTAAGAAGGGTGGACTTCAATTCCAGAATTCTGGGAATTGAAGCCCACCCTTCTTAAAGTTGTCAAATTGAGAAACATTGACTTAAAACATTGGTTCAACCAACCCACCGTGCTCCACCAACCATAGAGTTTGTTCTCTAGAGAAGCCAGATCTTGGGCAATTCCGGGAGTTGCAGCCCACAGCTCTTAAAGTGTCAAGAAAGGTCAAGAAACACTGCCTTAGACAATGTGGCCATCACATCCTTACAACTCCCTTCAATTTAGCTATCCTAGCTCTAGGCAGGTGGGACCCACAACCCATTGCAGCTGCCCCTCTGCTTAATGTTCAGGTGGTCACAGGTGGTCCAGATTTCTTCTCTGAAATAAAGGCGATGCTCGAGACTGGCATTCGGCCGAGGAACCTGCAAATTCCCATGAAAACAAAGTCTTGAATGTGCCAGTGGGCGCTTTACCTTCACAATGGAATCACAGTCCTCCACTTCGAAGGCAACATCTTTGACGCCATCTCCGTGCTGTATTAAGTGTCGTCCCATTTCTATGTGGACCGAAAAAGAGGAGTCAAAATGGATATTATTATTTTTTTGGCACAGATGTTCAGCAGCAGCTGTTCATCCCATTCAGCAGCACCCCAAAATTTCTGCCTATCCTCATATTGCTTCAAGCAATAACGGCCGATTTTATTATCCGAGAAATAACTAAACAGTATATAAATATACTAACTGGATAGACACATAAGAAAGAAGCACATCACATGTGTAAATTTGAACAGGGTTCAGAGGTCTCCTGCTATGACATTTCCTTATTTATTAAATTTGTTTATTAAATTTATACGCCGCCCATCTCACTCTAAAAGCAACAGAGACGCCTTACAAGAAATAATAATCACAATATCAACAACCAACAATAATAACATCAACAACAACAATAATAATAGGGTAATGCTGGTCCCACCGGTTCTAAATGTACCTTCATTTCCAGGGTTAAGGGCCGAGGAGAAAACAAATATAATCTGGAAATAAACATAATAAAGAGAGAATTAATGCACTGCCTCTAAGGCACAACTAACAGATGGTCAAGAGTTTCCTCTGTCACTTCAAAGGAGCAGACAGAAACTTTCATCTAGTTTCTGAGATGATGGCCAAGGTTAATGAAGACTGTTAATTAATTAACCTGCTAATTCATGTTGACTTCCTGCTTTTTCCAGAGATTATCTTTTTGCAAGATCTCTTTTGAAAGATAAGAAGAGCAGGAAAAGGGCAAGCTGGGATTGAGATGATTGAAAGAACTGTTTCCAGGCTTCAGATTCTGAATTCTCTTCCTTTTGCTACCTCGGAGCCTCGACTTGCTGACTGCTTCACAACCAAGTGGAAAATTATTGAGCGAACCAGCCTATTGGCAACTCTCAAGACCTCAAAGGGCATCCAGAGTCCAGCTCTCTTAATTGACATACAACGTGACAGTGTTCTCTTTCGTCAAGTTGTGATATTATTCCCTGTGCATTTTACCTTATCCTGCTTGATCACGTGGGAAACCACCTCTCGGCTGCCAGTCTCCAGGCCTCGGTAGGCCAGTTCTTCAAACCCCATTTTGTTGCAGTAAAAGGATGCAGCCTTGAGACAGAGAGGGAAGCTATATTAGATGACGGTCCTCTTAACTCCTTCTCCCCTCATGGGGGGGGGGAGAGAGAGAGAGAGAATTTGACTGCAACTACTGTAAAGGTTGGAAGACTTTCCTTTCCTCTCCTTTCCTTCTTTTCCTTTCCTTTTCTTCTACCTCTGTCCCTCTCCTTCCTTCCTTCCTCCCTCCCTCCCTCCCTCCCTTCCATCTGAGCCCCTTCCAAGTGTGGTATGCCCCTTGGTTCCCATCATCCCCAATCCTTGACTTTGCTTGCTGAGCCCAATAGGCACTGGAGCTCCACCACTTGCGTCCCATAGTTCCCAGCCCAGATGATGTGTCAGGTTTTGAAGATTCCAGATTCAAACACCCACTAGGCCACTTTGTGAAAAAATACTCTGCTCTGCCGAGACTTCTTTCTTTCTTTCTTTCTTTCTTTCTTTCTTTCTTTCTTTCTTTCTTTCTTTCTTTCTTTCTTTCTTTCTTTCTCTCTCTCTCTCTCTCTCTCTTTCTTTCTTTCTTTCTTTCTTTCTTTCTTTCTTTCTTTCTCTCTCTCCCCTCCACACTCCCCTTTCCCTCTTATGTCGTGCTTTTGGAATCGTGAGCCTATGAAAAAGCACAGCATGTTGATCTGGGAAAGATTTGGAGCTGAACTGCTTCAAATGATAAATTAAAGAATCCCACAGAGGCGGGCTGTGGCATCAGGGATCAATTATCAACCCTGCCAGAAGGAAAAACTGGAACGGCTTCAGCACAGCTTTCTCAGCCGTCCTGGGAAATTGACAGATTGCAACCCCCCCCCACACACACACACGATGTGGGGACTCTGCAGGGTGGAGGCCTGAGGTGTCAGCCCTGTTAGTGCCTATGTGGGTGTGCGTGGGTGTGCGTGGGTGTGCGTGCATGCCCCGGGTTGGCCAGCCTTGGGTTGCACTGGGCAGCAGATGTCTCGGTGACAGCCGGGCGTAAACCCTAAATCAAATACAGGTGGTGGTTTGGAACATCCTTCCTTCCCCGCCTTTCTGCCCTCCAATAGAAAAAGCTGCTGAGGTTCATCCCAGCCAGGCACAGGAGCTGCCTCGGAGGGCCCTGGGCGGTGTTTGCTCAAGACCCTGCTTACCTGTTTGGCATTGCCAACCCAGAAGGTCAAGGAGTGGAAGTGCAGGAATCGGCCTCGGGCTGGCTGAAGGGGAAGGAAAGACAGGGCAGGGGGTTACGGCTCAACTGATCTGGGGGTAGCCAAGGGGGATTCCCAGGGATGCAAGCTGGGTTGCAACCAGAGAGGAGGTGGAAGCTACAGAGACAGTGTCTGAACAAAGGTTCTTGTTCATATTTCTCAGGATCGCAGCTGGATGAAGACCTCAGTGGGGTCCCTGGGGGCTCTCTGAGCTGGGTGGTTTCCTTGCAGACGTTTCATGACCCAGCTAGGAAACATCATCAGTGCTAGAAGGGAGGGGGAGGAGGAGGAGGAGGAGGAGGACGGTGGGGTCCTTAGTGCGCTCTGAACTTGGTTGTTTTCTTGCAGACATTTCATCACCCAACTAGGGAACATCATCAGTGTTAGAAGGCTGTGGAGTTTGCTCTTCTATAGCAGATAAAAATAAAAGAAACACACACACCCCACTCCCTTCTAGCCCTGATGATGCTACCTTGTCAGGTAATGGTACATCTGCAAGAAAACCACCAACCTCGGAGAGCACCAAGGACCCCCAGTTCTACTCTGGGTGACAAATATTTTATTAGAAGAATTCGATCCCCAAAGGAAGCATCCTTAAGAGAGACCTCTTAGAGGGCTGGAAAGACCCGCTGAGGCTGGCTTGGCCTGGAGCTGGCTGATTCCAGCTGTGGCTTCCACCCCTGGATTTGCAATCGTTTTGCAAAGATGTCCCCAGCCTTCACCCCTGTTTGGGCTGGCAGGGCTTCTGATAACCTTGCTAGGTTAAAGATTAAATTGACTGCAAAATATTTACCCAGCTCTTACGTAGGAGGTGGGGTGTATCCAAGGGCTGGTGGTTGCCCCATGTGTAATGTTTTTGAAGAAGATTCAATTATTATTATTATTATTTTTATTTTAACCAATGACCTGCTTTAGCTCCAAAACTGAGAAAAACTTCTCACCTGCTGGATTCGGTTGCATTCCCTTCTCGGAAGCAGCTGAGCCCTTGGTCTGATACAGACATTACAAACCGGGTTTAGAGTTTAACAAAGCACGGAGCCGTGTTTGTAAACTCCAGGCAAAGTTCAACCTTTTGAAGCCTCATCCATTTCAAGAGAATTGTTAAATTTATCTGTCAGAGCCACAGAGGTGGGAGGGTCCAGTTATTTTCCGCATTCAGGACAGTTTGTTGAATAAACCACAACTGGGGGGTGGGGGTGGCCTCCGTAAGCCAAGATTTCCAAATTATAGTGGCTGATTCCACAATAGGCTAAGCCAAGCACCCAATTATTTTTTTTGCTTGGCTGTTTTGCATGCCCAGCTGCTGATTTCCAGAATTGCAAGGTAAACTTGGATGGAAAATCACACATAAAAAACCCACCCACTTCTGAGCTTCTTTTACAACCCCCAAGATTTATCTGATAAGCTTGTAGCATTATCTATTCATTGTAGTGCATAATTAAGCTATGTAGACAGAAATCTGGAATTCATTACTTGTCCCAGATCAGGCTATGTTCCATGGCTGATCCAGCTTGGAGTAATGCATGAAAAAGTCATAGTTATAATGAGAACCAGATTAAATAAAAGATAAATGTGTTTTTTCCCCCAATAGATATAGATTTGAAACCACATCATGCTATTTTTGTATCAACCCACTCTTATAGCAACATACGTCGCTTGCTAAGAACAGATTTTGACAACAAGTTTTCCTATAGCTAAGAAAAAACATTATTTTTAAATGGGCTTTTACCCAGTCTGTTTCACTGCATTTGAGATTCCAATGTGAATAATCTTTTAAAGGATAAATACTTGTTTATTTAATCAACTGATAGGCACGCTCAAAAGAAGAAACTCTTAAAGCGGTTCACCACAAAGATTTTTTTAAAATTCAAAATTTTTAATTGCCAAACAAAACATTTAAGAAGAATATAATAAGCGAGCTTACCTTTTCTCCTTTATCTGTATAGGTTGTCTGATAGAAAAAAGAATAAAACATGGATTTTTTTTAATGACTCCGGGGGAAAAAAAGACAAAGCAAAAGAAAAACTTATTAAGTGAGTGAGTTTAAACTACAGTTTAAGGATGGTCAACTGTATTAAGTGCAGATAACATTCAGATTTGAACATTTATCTAGACTGGTATGTTCAGTCATTAAAAAAAGGTGTATGAAAAACCTATAAATCCAACATTCTCCACAATGACACTTCTATGAAAAGAAAAGACTTTAGGCACTCAACTGAGACATCCATGTGATGCTGCAGGTTTGAGCAGCGTCTTAAAATACATTTGCCACTTTTATAGAAGAGACAAAGCAAGGCGCCCTTTTGCTACGAAGCAAGGATAGTACAGAGCAAGATAATAGCAACCATTTGGGAGTAGGTTAATAATTCAACACATAGTTTAAGAAAATAGAGAATGACAAGAATGGGCCAACAGAGCTTGGAATCCATCTTGCAGAGAATGGAACTAAACATGTTGTAAAAAGTTATTGAAAAAGAGGGGAAAAAGGGTCAAAGCCTTGGGACCCTCACCATTTTGGTCTTTCCTTGCAGCAGAAGAAACAGAAGGAGGGAAGGCGGAAAGAGGCAGAGAGACAGTGTGGAAATCTTTTGAATTATAAAAAGAGGAGGACCCCAGCTCCTCCCCATATCTCCTCCTCCTCCTCCTCCTCCTCCTCTTCCAGATGTACATTTTAACTTTTTAAACACAACTCTTGATATTTCTCAACCGTGTCCACCAAGGCAGAGCAGGACGTCCATCCTTCAGCTTCTCGGGTGGTAGATTCCAGCACAAAGCACAAATCCCAGGCTCTTCTTAACAAGATTTGTTGACGGGAAGGGAGATTTGAGGGAGATTTTTCTTGGCAGTCTTGCAACTCCAGGGACCAGTCAAGGTGGCTTTGGTAGTGCAATTAAACCTCCCCCCCCCTTTTTTTTTAATGGACAAGGAGTTTATTTTGGCACGTTCATGCTAGGCTCTCCCTTTAGGTTGAATGTCAACATCTGACTGATCAATCAATTCCAGACACATCAGGTCACCCCGTCAGCATAGTGCATGGAAATTAAAATTAAATAAAATTAGAAGTCTAGGAAGAAAACCAACAAACAACTCTGGACATCTGCTTCCTGGGCCCACACCTTCAGCAGTTTCATTGAGGAAGAAATGAGGTTCTGATCAAGTTGCCATCAAGAAAGAAACCACATCCCAACCCAGATCGCACTGCCAGCTCCCACCTGGCCACCACCTACCAACCCACACGAACGAGGGGATCTCGTCTTCTGTGGGAAAATTGCAAGGCCAGAAAACCATCAGCAACTCAAAGATTTCAATCCTGGGATCCACAGAGGTTCTCCTGTTGAGAGATGGCGCCGATTGTCTTGTGCAGAGAAGAATGTCCGTTTTAGGAATTGCTCTTCAAGGCTTTAGCGCTCAGAAAGATGCCTCTCGGGAGCTGCGTTTGGCAAACCGGACTTCATGCTGGTGAGGGAATTCTGGGGTTTGAAGTCCACACATCTTCAAGTTGCCAAGGTTGAGAAACGTTTGTTTAGAGGAAGGAAGTATCACCATATAAGTACGCCATAGAGAAGGCCCCTTGTTCTTCTATAAACTCCTTGTTCTTTGTAGCTCCCCACGGCAGTCTTTCTCAGTCTTGGCAACTTGAAGATATGTGGACTTCACGTCCCTGAATTCCCCAGCCAGCCATCTTTAAGAGAAAGCAAAAGAGGAGGAGGAGGAGGAGGAGGAGGAGAAGAAAGAAGAAGAAAGAGGAGGAGGACGACGACGAAGGAGAAGAAGGTGGTGATGATGCAGGGTGTTGGTAGAAAATTCCTGGTCCCCTACTTCCTTCTCCTTTTCTGGGCCTCCCAAGGAAAATAGTATGATAAGTACGGATATATTTATGGCAGAATGTTATTTACAAGCGAACCCATCACAACTGGTTTCGAAATTAAACATAAATCAAGGTTAGGTTCATTACTACAAATATTTCTCCAGGAAGTAATTATGTTGACTCTCAGGAACCGCCTTTCTCCATCTGCTATTCGGGGACCAACCCAATAATGGTGCCTTTCCCTAAAAACCTTGGCTAAAAATACGGGAAAATGTCTCGGTTCAGAAAGAAATCCGTGATTGCTGGGAACTGGACACTTAGCTTGTGGCTGCACGGACAGAGGGGCGGAGGGGGGTGGGTGAAGCCCCTGACATGTGGCTTCCTGTAGTATAAGGGGTGCACGAACCAGAGCTTAGAAAGAGGAAAATAAAATAAAAATAGTAGCAATCCTTATTTTTAAAAAACAAAAATTGCTAGAAATTGCCAAACTAAATTACATAGTAGATAGATGATTGATAGACAATTATAGCTGGAGATAGATAGATAGATAGATAGATAGATAGATAGATAGATAGATAGATAGATAGATAGATAGATAGATAGATAGATAGATAGATAGATTAGATAGATAGATAGATAGATAGATAGATAGATAGATAGATAGATAATGTGTGTGTGAGAGAGAGAGAATGCGGAGTGAGTGAGTGAGTGATATTTAAGACAGAAATTGAACAGTTGAAATTCACTTGACAATATTGAATAAATAAATAAAACAATCAGTAAAAATATCCTGGCATTTCCCTGCATTTTTATTCTATTAGCCTTTATTTCTATTCAGGAAAGGGGAAAAACAAACAACCAAGAAGCGGCCGATTCACACGCGCAAAGCCAACTCAGCCAGCTTTGCTCCCTTTAAATGACGGAGGCCCGGCCGGCCACGCCCCCTCGCTTCGCCCCTCCTCCTGGTTACGAACTTCTCAATCCGCCCTCTTTTGCCTCCCGTCGCGACCCGTAGTTTGCGCTGCTGGGCCTCCCAGCTTGGAGCGTTTGTGGCGTCTTTTGCTCGGAAAATGTCTCCGCAGGAGCCGCCGGTGACGGCCAGCGACCTGCAGCAGCTGCTGAAGAAGAAGGACGAGATTGAGGCCCAGATCAAGGCCTATTATGAAGTCCTGCAGGATGTGAGCGGCAGGACAGGCTGAGCTGGGGGGGGGGCTTAAAGGACTACAGCTCCCATCATCCTTTTTTGCAGGGGGTCCTTTCCAGCCTGGGCTGTGAGGGCTGCAAAAGCAGATATTTGCATTGCATTAAATGCACTGCTTTGCAGGCTCCTTTGCTTTGCAAGTAAGTGCTTAAAACCAGGGTGGGCTTCAACGCCCAGAATTCCCCAGGGGTGCCCTGAAGTGTTAAGCAGGAAGCCAGGCCAGGAAGCTTGGGATTCTGGGAGTTGAAGTCCACCCGTCTTCAAGCTGTCAAGGTTGAGGAAGACTGGCCTAAACATGGCAGGGATACAAAACAAGCAAGGATCCTGGCATTAAAAGGGTTGGATCTGAGCTTCTGCACCAGAAGCAAAATGGGGAGAGGGGGGCGCATACAGGAGGAGGAGGAGGAGGGTCCTCTGGGTGAGAAAAAGTGAAACATTTCGCTAAGAAACGCAGGAAGTGCATAGGACTCCTTTTCAGCGCTGAGTCATTGCAAAAGCCTTTTTAATTTTATTTATTTATATTTTTTTTGAAGCTGCTCTCTCCAGCCTTCTGTGGTTTAAAATGTTGACGGGAGTTTTTGAAATAGGTTTCTGTCCAATTTTCAGACCTTCTGAGCCTAAAGGGAGATTTCAAGCGGTAGCACCATACCCGTTATGTCTAAGTTGATCTATCTAGCCAAAATATAAGTGGTTTGTTGGTGCTCGTTGAACCTACGGGATTTGTTAACTGTAATTTGCAGCATGGCATCTTTTACCATCCCAGCCAAGTTTGGTTTGTTTGGGTAACCAGCGTGGAACAGATGAGGGCTTCCCATAAGGCAGTGAATTCATATGTAATTTGCGCAAAAAAATAAATCTGAAAAGGGACGCACTGATTTTCTTATTTGCAGCAAAAAGGGGTTGGAATGAGCGAGCCACTTGTAGACGCTGACGGCTACCCTCGGGCAGATGTGGACGTCTACCAAGTCCGGACCGCGAGACACAACATCATCTGTAAGCAGCCAAGTCCTTAATTTTCAGCAGCTTTAAAGCCCTGTCTCCTTATTTAAACACTCATTTAATGCATTCTGCATACATCGATTGGCTTCATTTGCGTGCAGGAAATCCTCGACTTAAATTCATTTCTTTAGCAACTCTGAAAAAAAAGGTGGCTTAAGATTGGTCCTCGTACTTACAACCACTGCAGCTTCACCACAGTCACGTGATCAGAATTTGGGCGTTTGACAACCAGCAAGTGTTGGCGATGATTTGCGGCATTCCAGGGTCACATTACCCTCCTCCCCCCTCCATTTGCGACCTTCCCAGCCGGCTTCACGACAAGCCAAGTCTTTCCTGACCCAAATGACTTTGGCTTATCCGGAATTCTCTCGGTAGCTGCCAGCGACCCACTTTTGCCCTTGTTTTAGGCGGTGGATGATTTTGGCTTTTGTTTTCAGGTCTACAGAACGATCACCAAGCCCTGATGAAGCAGGTGGAAGAGGGCCTGCATCAGCTGCATGCCCGGGAGAAAGAGAAGCGTGACCAGGATGAGGCCGAGGCTCGTGCCGAAGCCCAAGCCCAGGCCTTGCCCCAGCCCTTCGCCCAAGTGAACGCCGTCAGTCCCGGCTCCCCAGCCAGCTTCGCGGCAAGTACCGGCTCTCTTGCTCTGGAGCCCAGTGGGTGGCCGCTTCCTTTATTTCCTCTGTTTCTTTATTCTGAATTGTTACGTCCTGCCTTTCGGTAAGGAGTTAGACTTTTCTCTGCCGTCTCCTTTTATCAACGTAACCCAAGCCTCACAAGGTGGGCTGGTCTCAAAAAGAGCAATTGGCTCAACTCTGCAAGAGACAAAGGGATCGTTTCTGTTTCTTTCCGCAGGGTTTACAAGCGGGCGATGAGATCGCCGAGTTTGGCTCGGTTAACAGCCAGAATTTCCAATCGTTGCAGAACATCGCAACCGTGGTTCAGCACAGTGAGGATGTGAGCGGCTTGCTTTCTTTGCGGGTCTGGAAAGAGTTTGGGAGGGGCTTTTCTGGACAGTTCACATTGTAGCTCTTCTGCTCCCCCCCCCCTTAGCTACATAAACCAAACTGAATGGGAGAAATCTTTTGATTTTTTTTGTTTGTTTTTTTCTCTCCCCCAGAGACCCTTAAGGGTGACTGTGATTCGAGGAGGGGGAAAAATCCACCTGGGGCTGACCCCAAAGCGCTGGAGTGGGAAAGGACTTCTGGGGTAAGTATTCCCAAACTTTAACCCCCACACACACACAACTCTTTGCTCCTTTCCAAACAGTTCAGGAAAAGATGCTTCAGTGACCGAAGTTCCGAGAATGAAATGCTCACGAGAAACAGTAGCCAGCCTGTGGTATCCTTAGCTCTCTTCGGTCTCCAACTTTTTATTCAAAGTTTTACCAAGAGAATAAAAGTAACACAACAGTAAAGGCAGAAAAGAGAGAAAAGGAGAAAGAAAAAAGGCAAAAAGATACAAAGAATAAAAAATAAAAGAAGCTTCCGATTTTCTTTGCAGCAAATATAAGTACAATTACAAAATAATTTCTTACTTTGATGACAAAAGAAAGCCCGTTCTTTTTCTATTATCCATTTAATTAATCCATCTATTTAATGTATCCCCCAAAACTACAAATCATAAGTGCATTTTTTTTCTATTTCATCAAAAAGTCTGTAGGAGTTTCCAGCCAACCATAAATGTAGATAACTGTTTTTTTCCTTTTATCAAAGAAGTTAATTTAGCCATCTCTGCAAGTTCCATCATCTTCACCAACCATTCTTTTTTTCTAGGTATTGCCAAACTTTGAGCATATTTGATGTATTTAAAGTTCTAATGGTCGAAAAACAGACATAGAATTGTGCCTTCCTCTGTCTGTATTTGTGTAAATTCTCTTGCTTCTCTGAGGATCAAAAGTCGCGGTGCTAGTACTATCTGGTATTTGCTGAAGGTTTAATTTGCTTTTTCTCTTCCTTTTTCCTCCCGATCTCCAGCTGCAATATTGTTCCTTTGCAAAGATGACTTCGAGTGATGATTCAACTCGTGGTTTTTTGGTGACGTGTCATTTTGATCTTAGCATCTCTCCGAAGAAGCTGCAATGGCTAGAGTGAATTTGGAATCTGGGGCTTTTACTGTGTTTCCTGCAGATGCCATTTGAATTTTTTTCCCCCTGATTCCCAAAAGGTATTCAGTACGTTTTATCTTGGGTGTAAGGACAAGTTGCTCAGTTCATTGTGGATTTGAACAACTTAGTTTTGTGGCCTTCCTTTGGATTCTTCCCTGTTTGGTCCAGGAACTGGACAATAAAGATTTATGCCGCTGTCCTGGTGTTATTGTTCTTCTCTTTTTCGTCCTTGATCGTTTCTGTGAAATGCGCTAAAACCTTGCCTGATGTGTTTTTGTATTGTCACTTAGGATAAAAGTCATCCTGAGTCTTTTTTTTGAAGGCAATCAGTGCAGTTATTAGCGACACAAGCTTGAAAATAAATACTATAAAATCAAGACCTGCAACCAAGTGTTCTGGATTTGCAGCCTGATTTTTTTTTCTCCCAAACCTTGAAACAACTTAGCCGTTTCAAATGCTTTTTAATACGAGAGATGAGAATCGGCCTTTATTATTCCAATGCTCCTACAGAACATTATTCTAGCGTATGTACTAAACGGTAGCTGCCTAATACTGTAGGTCAGGCACACAAGGAAAAAGTGTTGTTGAGGGAAGAGGAAAAAAGCAATGCAATTCAGCTCTCTTTTCCTCTGGCTTGTGAAGAGACCAGCTTGATTTTTCTCCAGCCAAGATCCTGATTTGTGTGGTTGGTCTATAATTGATCTCTAGGACGTGGCCCCAGAATCAGGAAAACGGAGAGAAACTCCTCATCGCTGCAGCCTTTTCCTGACCACGGATTGAAAAATCAGCTCAACTTTTATCAACGGGACCCTTTCCTCGTTTTTTAAAAACTTTTGAAGTGCTGGAGACCCAGCAGGAATCCTGTGTCCCACAGTCAAGCTGGGAATTTTGGGAAATCAGAAGGTGTTTCCCCCCCCCTGTTCATCCGACTCATTTTATATAAAACCTTATTAAATTTCAGAAAAGTATAGCATACAGAAAGCAAAGAAAAGTGGTACGGAAAAAGCGAAATTGGGAGCGCAGGGAAAAAAAACAAGGGGAAAGACCTACAGACAAATAGCCTGTTTGGTACAAATAAAAACCTAAGAATCAATACCGTTTCGAACTAGAATAAATTATAACAAACAGTACTTCTGTCATCCCCAAAACCCAAGATCAACATTTCATTTCATTTCGTTCCATTCAAGCAAAAATAAAAAATAAGAGTGGTTTCCAAATAGAAAGAAAGCCAGCCGGAGTCTTTTTTTTTCCTTTCACCCAAAGCAGTCGGCTCCACCATCCTCCGACACAGTTTTGCAAAAACCTCAAAGCGCCCTTGCTCAGTGGCAAGATGGATTATTTTTATTTATTTCCTGAAATGCATTGGCTGCCCAACTCCGGTGGGCTCCGGGTGGTAGGTAGAGAAAAACCTTTAAAAAGTGCTAAAAACATTAAATCAAACAGCCTGGAAGAAATCTAACAGACAGCAAAAGCAACCCCGCACCTGAGAGGGGTTTTTTTTGGGGGGGCGGGGGCTGAAAAGGGGTGTCTGGTTAGACAAGAAGGGAAATCGTGCTATCCTGCCTACCCGGTTTTGAATCCTTGGAAGTTGAGGGAAGCAAAGCTTTGCACCGCTTGCCAAGCGTGCAACTCGGCCTGGAGTTGTTTGCAGGCCCTGGCGGTTGCTGTGGCAACCGGAATGGGATGCAAACAGTCGCTGCTGGAGTTGGAGCTGGCAGGTGAGTTGAGACGGCGGGCAGGTGGGGACAGGCTTTTTGGGAAAGGGGGAAAAATCAACAACGCTGAACCTTGGGAAGATTTAAATCATTGTGGAATCCAGAAAAAGAAGAAAAAATGGAAACTATAGTTGGTGTTGTCCCGGGGGGGGAGGGGGAGGATGAATGCAATGATTGAGGTGGAATATCTGGGTTAAAATTTGTGCAGAGACTTTCCTCAAAAAAAAAAAGGTTTCTGTTGGTTGGGCAATTTTGTTGGTCTTGTTTTGGCGGAGTGAAAGTAGACCTTGGCTCGTTTAATTGTGGCTAAGGAAGACCAGAGCTGGTCCAACCTTGAAAAGGAGGCCACTAGGAGATGGAAGGGGTACAGGTGGGAGTGGAAATCTGAAAATCCTGGAGGAAGGTCATGGTGACCCACTTCTGAATTGTGGTTGAAGGAAGCTGTAATGGACACATCATGGCTTAACCTCCTGGTTAATTGTTGAGGTTGGACTTAAACCCTCAGGCATGGTGGGTGCGCCTCACTGGAGGATTTTAAGAAGACAATGGTATAGGGTTTCCTGTTGTGCTGGGGGGTTGGACTAGAAGACCTCCAAGGTCCCTTCCAACTCTTTTTCTGTTGTTCTGTTATTCTACATGAGGAAGCCAGGATCTGAGGTGGTCAGCTGGTGAGGAAACCTGGTCTGGGCAATTGTGCTCCCTCTGGCAATTCCTTGAGGATGAGGAAGCTAGTAATGCCATTTGGCAGAACTTTCTAGAATGCCTGGAAACTGGCATGGACTCTGCCCAACCTCAAGATGAAACCCAGAGGTCCTTTGTGGGCACTCTGGAGACGTTTCTCAGCCCAAACGTGGCTATTTCCCCTCACTTTGGAATGATCCCAAACCTTGGGGGAAGGGAACCGTCATTATCCAACTAGCGCCATTCCAACTTTCTCTCAACTCCACAAATATTTGCAGGAGACGATGGAGGAAGACGAGGAAGAGAAGAAGAACAGCCCCCGGTGGGATTATCCAACGAAGACCTCAAAGGAGCTCCTGGAAAATGCAGAACCTGAGGAGACCGATGCATTCGGCCCAGGGGACCAAGAAGCTGGCCTCCCTATGGTGGAAAGTCACATTTCTTTGCCGAAAATCGGTCCTCTGATTGTAGTACCCTCAAGTGTAAGTCGGAAGCCAGACTAGGGAGCTGGGAATTCTGGGAGTTGAAGTCCAACCATTTTCAAGTGGCTTAACGTTGAGAAATACTGATTCGAGGAGTTCCAGTGACTATGGTCAGTGGCAAAAGATGCTGCAAGTGGACAATATTGACCCTATCATCAACCCCCCACCCCAACTTCTCTTGCCATTGACTGGCGTCTCCTTAAAACCCTGTTTCTCAGGCTTGGCCACTTGAAGATGGGCAGACTTCAACTCCCAGAATTCCCTAGCCAGCATGGCTAACCCTAACCCAGACCCATTGAAATTTTGAGAATATTAGTAAATAATACTGTTAATTTAATTATTTAAAGATCAGTTCTTATGAATTAAAATCACATTAGTAAATTAATGTTTGTAAGAATTTGTCCCTGGATGCAGTCAGCTCATCCTGTTGCATAGCAAGGCTGGGAATGTCCCAGTCATCCCCCAAAAGGCCTCTGAATTCTGTATATTTGGAAGCACAGAATGGAATAATCCGGGTAAAGACTGAAAATCAGGCAAAACAGCAAGTATGCAACTTCCAGCCTGGGCCACAAATTCTATTTTGCTATTTAGGGACATGAAATCAGGACCCCAACGCCTGAAGATGAAGAGCTCAAAGAGCAGATGCAGTCAGAAGAAACCTCCCCAACTTCAGAGTTTCTGGTAGAAGACAATCTCTTTGAAGCTGGCAGAGAGGATGGGAAGAGCCCTGGTGCCAGGGATGATGAAGGAGGTCCAACGAGCACTGAAAAACTCTCAGCGGCCAGAACAGAAGAAGGTGGTCCCGGGTTTGTGGAGCAGGAACCGGCTAAAAGCATCTCCCTAGAACTGGTGCCCTCAAAAAGAAGGTCCACCAGCAGGGCGGGTTCAACAACAACTGCCTTGGAGAGTGAGAAGTCCAAGATGTCCCTCAGAAGCCAAGAACCACCAAGCGATAGTGAAGTGGCCAGTCTAGAGACAGGAATGGGGACCTCCCAAAAAGAGAGTGAGACGTCCAGGACCCAAACCAGCGCCAGCAGTGCAACTCCGTTCCAGGAGGAAGATTCAATTGTGTTATCGGCCTTCCCAGGGATGCTGTTTGAGGAGAAGACTCAGCCGCTCTCCGATCACCCTCTGGTGAGTCCGGGTGAAGGACAGCGAACAGACGGCAGTTGATGACTTCCAACATCTAGATTCCTGTACAACCCCTCTTGCGATTCTTAGTTGGGTGGGCCTTCTGATTGGGCTAGTCTGGATGATCCTTAGGGATGTCTTGGGGAAATAATCTGACTTGGACAATTCTTCCAGAGCTTGTCGTGGGTCTTTGGCTACAACAACCAACTGCCTGTTTTCAACCTTCTGGATGAAGATCAACGGGTGCTGTTGTACGTCTCTGCTCACACTGCCGTGGTCCATGACATCTTGAAGAATCAACAGTATCTCCTGCAGGTAAGACTGAGTTCTCTCAGCCTCAGGAATCCTCTTTCTTATGGGAAACAGCAGACCTCCTCACAAGGAGGTCTGCTTCCCCTGAGACTCCCGTGTTTCTTAGGGACATTCCAGTTGCATCTCCTGCATCTGTGTCAGCGACGACCGGCGGTGGATTGCCACGGCTGATCGAGGTCCTGACAGCCTGGTGATCATCTGGGACAGCTACTCTGCGTAAGGTTCTGGCGGCGGCAGGATGAGCTTCCCCTGTGCTTGATAGCAAGTCAGGGTATCTCTTGATCTTCTGAGTTGAGTTGTCTCCTTGAAGCACCCAACAAAATGTTGGTCAAATGCAGTGACCATGAGAGCAGGAATTTGGAAAGACTTTTTTCCAATCAGTTGCCCAGCTGAGAAGGAAACCTTATTCCTTGCTGTAGAACAGGGGTCTCCAAACTTGGCAACTTTAAGACTTTCGGACTTCAGCTCCCAGAATTCCTCATGCTTGCTGGGGAATTCTGGGAGTTGCAGTCCACAAGTCTTAAGGTTGCCACCCACAAAATCCACTCAGCCACAGGTCCCCAAACAGCTGCAGACATCTTGTTCTTCAGGATTCCAGTCCACACCATCTTCGACAGTCACCCCAATGGAGGAGTCGGCGCCATCACCCTTTCTCACGACTCCAAGTTCCTGGCTACCATTGGAGCCGAAGAGGTGCAGGTAAAAGGAAGCCCTTCCTTGAGTTTCTTAAACTTGGAGGGAGAGCAGTTGCCAGGCAAGGCCTAGCTCGTGACCTGTGGGTAGGAACACCGACCTCCTTCTAGTTTAGAAGTGTTCTCCTGCCCACCCACCGGCCATCCACCCTTTTCCTCCTTATCTCAGAAAGTTTCAGTTTGGAAGTGGACCACGCTGGACACCAAGCCGGTCTGCAGTGTGGAAATCCTGCCTCAGTTTGGATTCCAGGTCAGAGAGACGCAGCGATTATTGTGGTTTGTTTTTATCCCCTGTGAAAACTTGGCAAAAGAGCTCTGCAGGGCATAAATTACAGGTTTGTGGGGCAGGGGGAGGAGGAAAAGCTATTCATGAATAGCTGGAGGTTTTGCTCTAAAATATCCTTTCACACATCAGCATTTGCTTCATGCTCAGCAAAGATGCGTAATTTTTTTTTCTCCTTCCGAAATTCCAACACAGCCACAGTTTTCTCTTCCCAAATGTTCAGGGATACATGGCATAAACTACCACCAATGGTAAAATGCTACATTTATGGACCTGACTCAGTGCATCTTCTAGATGACCCACGAGATATTGGCAGGGGAGAAGAACAGCCTCCCACTAGTTCTCTGACCTCCTCCTAAGCTTTTTCCAGCTTTATTCTGGCAGGAATTAAAAAGCAAAATAAGAATAACTGGTTGCAGCAATGAAGAGCCTAAAAGCCTTTTTTTTTTGCCCTGTTGGGTAAAGCCACGGTTTGGTGCCGCCAAGTTTTACCTTCAGCCGGAATTGTTAAAGACTCAGGAAGCAAAACCGGGCCGTGCCTGGTGTTCAGGTATGAAATGCAGCTTTGATGGGGATGCTCAGGACCCATCACGTCTTTCTTCCAGAATTACATTGAGTTCAGTCTCCAAACTCCGAAGGAGCTGGTGAGCAACAGCGAAAGCCAAGTTATCTTCTACTTGTGGGAAGTAAGTGAGACACCCCACAACCTTGTTCTCTTTGAGTGTCTGACTTTAACACGAGGGGATTTCAAGAACCTACCTACTTAAAACTTGCGTCCTCTAGGGAGGATGGGGGGGCGGGGAGGGGAGAAGGGAACGACACCTCCTAAAATTCCCAGCAAGCAGGGTCTACAGTTAGAAGTTCTTGATGGTCTGGTTCAAATGTATCAAGTAGGCTTTGAAGGATGGAGTCTTAGAAGGATGTTTCTGTGTCTTCCACATAGGAGCAGCAGGAGGTGGCTTCTCAGATGTGGAGTAAACCTTTAGAGCAGTGGTTCGCAACCTTGGCAACCTTACGACTTGTGGACTGCAACTCCCAGAACTCCCCACCCAGCATGGGGAATTCAGGGAGTTGAAGTCCACAAGTCTTAAAAGTTGCCAAGTTGGGACACCCTTGATTGAAAGACTTGACCCTCTCTTCTTTCTATTTCTCCTAGGAGGACAGCAATCTGCTCTACCACGCTCCTCTCTTGACAGACAAAGTAAGTCAGTGTCCAAAACAAAAACAAAAACTGCAGACTCTGAAATGCTTATAATGGGCAGGATCTTTGCAGGATCTCTTGGCGAGGGGAGCAAATGTGTAAAGGGAGGTTTAAAGACCCCTGGAAGCCAAGACCACCTTCTTCATTAAGATGATTCCGCAGGCTGGTTTCCAACTTAGATTTCCTGAAAGGTAGACCCCCCCCTAAATCAGAAAATGAAAATATTTGACAGGTGTCCACTGGACACCAATTGAGAATTGCTTCTGACAGTTAAGAGATTAAATACGTAGGAGGCCAGTGAGATGGAGTTGTCACAGTGGTGGACTCAAAACGGGCTCTCAGCTTCTCCACTCTCCCTAGCTCTTGGTGATTTTTGGCCAGGCAACCTTTGTGAACCTCATCTGCCTCACAGGGATGTTACTGGGGGCATGGGGTGGGGGAATATGAAGTGCTGCCTATGCCAGCATGAATAGAAGGCTAGGAATGGAATAAATCTGATAGAAGTTGCAGACGGCGGTTTTTAATGTTTTGGGCCCTGATTCCTGTTCTTCTCTTCCCAAACTGAATTGGTGGTCTCCTGAAGACTTTCAACAAGGCGGTGGGACTCTTCAGCCAATCCCGTTTCCATTTCCACTCTTCCCAAGCGTTGACCTGCACCTCGGAGGGGAAGCTGGTGATCTGGGACACCGTTTGCACACCCTTGCAAGCTACGTGTGACCGACTGTACAACATGAAAGCCATCAAGCTGGTGCACCTACAAAAGGACGCCATCACCGTCCTGGCCATCATGGACGAGTAAGTGGGTCTAGACTCATGCTGAAATTGCAGGCTTAATTATAGTCGTAAATCGGGGATACTTGTAACCAGAGAAAAAAGATCCTACAATTAAAAGCCTGTTGAGGAAGAACTTCCAGTTTTGGCCAGCAGAGGGTGATGCCGCTAAGCTGAACACCCCACTTTGGACCCATGTGTGTTTTGCTGCAGCTTTTCCAGTAAAAACCCTGCTCAATGCAATTCACAAAACTGAATTTTTATTTTATTTTCAAATTCCAGCCTCCAAACAGGCACTTCTTTAAGGGAAGCCCACCTCGAGAACCTGGTGGGCTGGAAAGGAAAAAAAAACCTGGCTTTACATAAGTTGTATATAGTACGTTATGTATGTGTACACTTTTGAGAGCAAGCAACTAAATTTCATTTTTAATGTGTGCCATTGTGCCCACAGTAAAAAAAATGACAATAAAGGTCGTCTGTCTGTCTGTCTGTCTGTCTGTCTGTCTGTCTGTCTATCTATCTATCTATCTATCTATATCTATCTATCCTTTGATCTCTACCGCTAATGCTTCTTCCCAGGCTATTCGTCACTTGTGACATCAGAGGCCACATTAAATTCTATGACGGGGACCTGCAGCTGGTGCACTGGTACAGCCAGTTTAAACTGGGACCCATCCAGTCTTTCTCCTTCTCCAAGAAACCCGCCTCCCCTGAAGACGTCACCAAGTACCCCGAGTCGTGCACTTTATCTGGCAAACCCTTCATTGTTAGGTGAGCGGATCTTGGCGGGTTTTTGTTTTTTGTTTCATTCTGTTGGCCATGATGGGGGTTGAGTGAATGGAGGGCCTTCTGCAAGCTGGGCAGATTTGGGGAGAAAGGATGGAGTTTTCTTTGAGTTTGCAACCTTTTGCTCCCCGAGGCAGGAATTTCATCCTTGCGACTGTGGATGCCGTGGTGATTCACGTCAAGACGGAGGGAACTCAAGTCACCAAGTGCCTGGAGGAACCAAAGGACGCTGTCCACGCCATCACCTGCCACCCCTGCAAACCTCTCCTGGCCAAGGGCAGCTACTGTGGCCTTCTGAAAATCTGGAGCTACCTCCTTAACAAATACCTCGTCAGCCGGATTTTTAAGGGCGGAAGCATTAGCAGCCTCTGTTATAATCACGACGGTAGTCCTCCTCATATTTTTGGATAGTTGGAAGTAGCTCCTCTCCCCCGGGCTCATTTTTCTGTATGAGGAAGAGAATCCTAAACAATCACAATACTTGTCTAAAGCATTATTTGCTGGGTCTGGTTGAGCTGGCCTCAGAAAGCTGCAGAAAGCCATTATCAGACTCTACAGCGACTTTGTGGGTCTTCCAAATCGCATCAGGGGTTGTGTTTGAATGGTTTGCTTGTCCTATCAGAAGGCTTTCTGTGGGCCACTGCGAAGACTGTGGTTGCATTGATTTTTCTTCCAACTCTTGCCTAGTTGGTTATTTCTTACAATCAAGAACGGCCATCACTGACCCAGATAATCTGTAAAAATTGCTACCCATTGCTGGTAACGTTAGCCTCCGATCATAATTGCAAGATTGATAGGTAGAATTTTTTTTAAGCTTAAAACTCGCAGCCTAAATCTGGCTACTGTTGACTGCTAAAATGCTACAGGGTCCTTCGGGGAGTTTTGGTACCTTTATGTAGAAGCTTCCCGTTTGTAGCTTTGATCTCTGATGGTTTCCTACCTCAGGACAGCGCTTTCATGGGTCTCTCCTCCATGAGTGATCAGCAATGGTGGTGTCTACTAGACCACCCTAAGGGTGGACCCCAATAATTAAAGTTGTTAGGAGACGCTTTGGAGAAATATCATAGAAGGATTTGGTTTAGGAGGACAAGCTTATGAACAAACAGTGTCTCAATAATCTCCAGAACCAGAGTTTGGACCAACTGCTTTTTTGATGTGCATCTTAGGTTCTTTGCTAGCTGTCGGTTTTCTGAACGGGGGTCTTCATATCCTTGATGCCATATCGTTGGAAAACGACCATCCAGAACCCTTCCAATTTTCAAAAGGACCCATCACCACCATGAGCTTCTCCCACAATTCTGAATATCTCGCCACTGCCGTGAGTAGTGACCCCCTTCCTCCCTGACCCATCCCGCTGCTGTATCCTACGGGCCACCCCTTGTTCTGGCTGTAAGCTCGTTGTTCCTTGCAGCTTTCCACAGAAGAGCGTTCCTCAAAATTGGCAGATTGAAAATATGTGAACGTCAGCTTCCACAATAGTGGTTTTCCTTCCTAGTTGATTTCTCTTGTCTTTTAGGATGAACATTTGTCGTTGAACCTTTACAAAAAAGTTGAAGTAGAGGAAAAGAAAGTCTGGGATCGCCTGGCTGCCCTCCACTCCCACTACAAGCCGATTCGCACCCTTCTTTTTGGGGTGCACCTAGATAGTAGCGAGCCACGGCTCTTAAGTCTCGGAGAAGACCGGCTCTTGGTAAGTCCAGTGGCTGGGCACATCTGGTGAAAATGGGCCACCCGATTAGAGACTGCCTGTGGAAAAGTTTCAGGACCAACAAACCTAGGTCATTGTTCATTCAGGACAAAGCAGGTTGGCCTGGAGTCAAAGGAGGAAGGTGGGTATCCAGAGAACAAGATTGGAATCAAGATGCTTCTGGATCTGTAGCGAGTTATGGCCGCAAAGTCCCAACCTCAACAGGAAGACTTGGTAGCCTTTTGAGTTGAATGGTACAAGTGACCAACACTTGGCTTAATGCGTGGGTCAACTCAGTTGGGTCAATGGTGGTCCACTTGCCTAACCAACAGTCAGAGCCAGCAATTCGCTCTGCTGTGTCTCGCACTAGTTGGTGTGATTGCTGACTTTCACTTGCTTTTCAGGTGGAATACGACTTGGCGAACAGCGTCAAGGATGAGTTGGTGGTAATCCGACGAGACCGTATTGAGCAGAGCGCGGTCCCCAAGTATATCGCTTGGTATCCCCCAATCACAACCGAGTACTTTTTCCTCATGGCCAACAATCACTACAAAATGAAGCTTTATAATGTGACCACCAAGTTGTGCAGGTAGCTAGGTGGGGAAAAGCCTCGTGGGGGGTGGATTTCTTCAAAGGCAACAGAGCCAATGGGAGAAGGATCTGCTCTTGGTATGAGCTGGTTGGGCTCTTAGGCTTTTTCATGACATGCTTCTTTTAGGAAGACCGCTTTGGGACCCACCTATGGCTCTCCTCTTGAGAAGTTTGCCATCCTTCCATTGGGCGAGGACCAGGATCCTCAGAAGCGGTATCTGGCCTACATCACGAAAGATAAGGTAGTGGAGCTGACGTGAAGGTACCTTTCCTTTTGAATTCCTCCAGGCAAGGCTGGGGAGAAGCTGGTTCTCCTCTCCATCTTGTTCTCTAGGTTGGCCTGCAGATCTTGCCCGTCGATGGGAACCCACACAAGTCTTCAGCTTTCATTTGCCACCCTGCAGGTGTGGCCGACCTCACCTGTTCCTACAACGGACGCTACCTCTTCACGGCGGGGGGCAGCGACTCCACGGTGATGAAGTGGGACGTGAATCTTGAGTAAGTGATGGTTCCTTTGAGGAAGGGGGCAAAGCAACATTGGGGAATTCTGGGAGTCGAAGTCCACCCGTCTTCAAGGTTGAGAAACATGAAGCCAGAGGATAGGTTTGTTCAGTTCCTCCAAGGTGGGGAATTTTTATTTCCTTCTGGTAGAGGGGAGGCAGGTGAGGAACCAAGAGCTTCTCTACAGGGTCTTCTCATCAGGGGACCACCCCCACCCCCACCCCCGTCTCCTTCTCCAGTGCTCTGGATGCCGCTGTTTTCCTGGGTGGCAAAGACCTGGTCCCATTTTACAACCTGTTGGAAGGCGGCAGAGATGGTGCGTTTTTCAAGGTAAGTCTGCTCAGTTTGGGGTTCAGGTAATGCCACGAAACACACCCCAGCCCTAAAATAGTGGGGTTCAGAAAATAAAACCCTTTCAGAGAGGGGAAAGGCTGATAGGGACAGACACCAAGCCAAGTCTTTTATGACAGGGAGTCCTTGACTTACAAACCATTTGTTTAGTGACTGTTTGTAGTTTGTAGTACTTATGACCGTTGCAGTGTTTCGGGGATCACGTGATCCCCTTTTGCGACCTTCTGACAAGCAAAGTCAAAGGGGGAAGCGAGATTCGCTTAACATCCGGGTTCCTAACTTAACTCTTGCAGGGTTTCACTTAGCAACAAAAGTTGTGAAATGAGGCAAAAGTCACTTAACTGTCTCACTTAGCAACAGAAGATTGGACTCAATTGTGGCCGTAAGTCAATGTCTAGCCTGTATTGAACGCTATTATTGCACACTCAAGATCCTTTGTACATGTTCAGGAGCTGGAAGACTATTTTTACTACATTCAGCTGGTCCATCAGGGCATCGACACCATGGAACCCAGGAAGGTGTCTACACACATCCCCTTGGAGCGGGTCCCCTTTCTGATGCGTGCAATGGGGTTTTACCCTTCGGAGGATCAGGTCAGTGGGTTTTCAGGGGCAGGGGGTGGGTGGGGAGGGTCGTTAAACACCTCATTTGACCTCCGAAACAGTTCCTCAACCATTGTTCCTCAGTCCTTGTTTTTATTGATTGATTAACTGATTAAATGTATTTGCCATCCATCTCACCAGGAGGTGAATTTGGTTGGCTTACAATGTTAAAAGCAGTCATAGAACGCTCCGAACAGAGTTCCAGCACCTTTTTTGGATGAAACCTTGTAGGGTAGGCAAGCCGGGTTGTATGACATGTGTGAGTTCCGGCACCTTTTTCTTTTACAAAAAAAGCACTGGTTAAAAGCAATAAAACAATACAAAAAGAGATACATACACTAAATATAAATAGGGTTAGGGTTAGGCCAGGTTTTGAAAGCTTTCTCAGATCTGATGGAGATGGGATCCTGTTTCTCCTTTTAGATTGAAGACATACTGAACGAAGTCAAATTTAGTGAGTTTCTGGATACTGGGAAGCAAGTCACCCATATTAATTTAGGGGACTTCATCAAACTCTACGTGAACCATCGGCCTGCCTTTGGACTGGCCTCGCGGGAAATCCAGCAGGCCTTCGATGTGTTGGGCTACAAGAATGAGGACCACGAAGCCGCCATCAACCGAGATGACCTGCTATTGTTGCTGCAACACAAAGGTGCGAACGTTGAGCGTGCAAAACCTTTGAAAGCTGGTGGTATGCGTGGTTCTGCAGGGGTTAGGTGACTGTGTGCTTTCTCTTTTTCCTCGAGCAGGAGAGCATTTCACCGAAGAAGAGTTGGCCGAATATCTCACCACGCTTCTGGGCTTCAACCCCGAGGGGGGACGTGTGGAGATCGGCAGCTATGATCCCACAGGTGCTGAACTGCAACCCCTTCTTGCAAAAAAGGGATCCTTTGCGCTTTGTGCATGCCTGAGCTGACTCCACGTCCCTGCAGACAGTCCTCAATTTACAACCATAATCTGAGCCTGTCCATTAGGGGTCCTAAATGGTAACAAAAGTAAGGCGGGTCACCCACATGACCAACTTGATTTTATGATATTTTTTTTCACGATGGTCATTAAGAGAACATGGCAGTTGTAAAGTAAACAACTCGGCCTTTAAAGAGGACCAATTTATGGGCTGGTTTTGCTGAAAATCAGAATAAATGTCGGTTTTCAGGAGAAATGTTGCAAAACGTAGTTATGCAACCATGGGATGCTGCAAAAATGGGTATAAATGCTGGTTGCCATATGTGTGTGACTGATGGGATGGCGTCAGTACTTTGGAACGGGGTTGTAAATACTCTGGAGGAGGTCCGTTGTAACTACTTGTATGAGGATAATTCAATTCCCATCAGTCTTGACTTCTGGGTTTTAAATATATTTAGGGTAAAACTAGGGACAGCAGAGATCAGATTAGAGGGAAACCCAAAGAGGTAAATCTAAATTACTGCCAAAAGCAAGAAAAACAGGCTATTTCTCCCTTACAGAGATAAACCCGGTATGAGAAGCAATATCTCTTCACTGTTAAAATAAAGATGGACTCAGTTTCTGATGAAAGTATCCCATTTTCTTGGCACTGTTAAATAATGGTTTGCTACTGCTTTCTTTGGGATTCTTTGCCTAGAGCCTCGGGATCGCTTAGTGGTCTCCCATCCTGGGGAAAAAAACAACAGGAAGGCGAAAAGAGCTGCATTGCAATTAAAGGGCAAAAATCAGTTCAGTGTAGCTTGTGGATAAAGGGATCTTGTAGATTCCTTGCACCAAGTCCTAGCATCCATTCTCTTTCCCAGGTGCAGAAGACATAATTCAGGAAGAAATCCCTGAGGAAGTGACGGCAGCTTTCTTCACGAAGGACATCCTGGGTTTACCGGTCCCAGAACCGACAGATGTGGCGACAGAGATGCAAACCTCCGACGAGGCTATGAATGGCAGTTTCTTGTCCGTGAAGACTTCGTAATTTACACTCTCGGTCTTTTTCGCCTTGGGTCGTCTTCTGTCCCTAGATTTACAACTTACTATTTTTGAAAAAGAAATGTTCAGAAACGATTAGTTTCAATGTGATGGAAAATAAAGATTTTGGGGCCTTTTGTTTTTTTTAAATCAGTTGTTGCAGACTCCGTATGTATAAAGCTGGGGAAGTCCTTGTCCCTCATCCAAAGTGAGACGTGCGGAAGCAGTTTTCCTAGATCTTTTGACAGGTGGTCCTCGACTTGCAATCATTCATTTAGTGACCGTTCAAAGTAACAGTGATGCTGAAAAAAGTGGCTTGTGACCCGTCCTCAGTTACGACCACCACGGCATCCCCACCGGTCAAAATCTGGACACTTGGCATCCAGTGTCCGATGTCCAAGGATCGTGGAATTGCCATTTACAACCTTCCCTGCAGTCTTACAACCAGCAACATCAATGGGGGAAGCCAGATGTGCATAAATCATTTAACAGCTGCAGTGTTTCACTTACCAACCTGGCAAAACAAAGTTGTAAAAGCAGGCAGGACCTCAGTTAACAACCACCTGGCTTAGCCATAGAATCCATGCTGGCTGGGGAATTCTGGGAGTTGAAGTCCACCCATTTTATTTTTTTATTTACGCAGGCAAGGACACACACAGAGAGAGCGAGCGAGCCCAGGTTTTTATTTATTTATTTATTTATTTTATTTTTATTCGTTAAACTTCCATGCCGCCATCGGCCAAGGAAGCAAAAGGCTCAGGAGGGACCAAGAAGCCCATGCTCCACTCCGCTCCTTCACTCGACGCCTCGAGCATGAGCGGCGTCGACCGCGCTGACAGAAAAGGGCGGGAACACGCAGGCCCCTCCCCTCCTCCGCCCCCACCAGCGCGAGCCGGGCGGGGATCCGCGCTTGCGCGGCGTGCTCCGCGCTTGCGCAGTGAGCTCCGCCCGCCTCTCCCGCCCACCGCCTCGGCTGGCCTCCCTGGCGGCCTCGGGCCTTTCTTCCCTCCTTCGAGGCGGGGCGGAGCCGGCCGGGAGGCTTCATTGTGCGTCCGGGCGCCGCCGCCGCCGCCGCCGCCAGCCAGGCCGGGCCTCCCTCTCCTCCTCCTCCTCCGGCTGCTGCCGCTGCCCTTCCTCGCCCCCAGCTGCCGAGCGGCGCCGGCGCCTCAGTCCGAGTCCCTCCGCCGCCACCTCAGCAGCATGTCGGGCCGGTCGGTGCGGGCCGAGACCCGCAGCCGCGCCAAGGATGATATCAAGCGGGTGATGGCGGCCATCGAGAAAGTGCGCAAATGGTGAGGAGGGGGCTCGGGGAGAGGCGGGGACCCCCACCCTCGGAGACGCCCCCCGCCCCCCCCATTCAAGACCCCGGCCCGGCTTTGCCCCCCCTCCCTAGGAGCGGCTCTCGTGGGCCTCGGGAACGGCGAGCCGAGGCTCTGGACTACAACTCCCATCGGGCCTTGGCCGGCTGCGGGGGCTGATGGGAGTTGAAGTCCGGGACCTCTTCTCCCCGCTTTGAAAGTCGGGGTTCCTCCTCCCTTTGGAGGTGGGGGTTTCTCCCCTCGGTTCCTCCCGCGTTCCTCGCCCCTTTCGTGGCCTGCGCCCCCCCCCCCACCTGGCCACGAATCCACGTGGCTTCCCTCTGGTGGGGCTCCCTGCCCCTCCCTCCCTGCCCTCCTCCGGGCCCTTTCTCCTGCCCGGCCGGGGGCTTGAGATGCAGGGAGGCCAGTCGGCTATCTCGGCTGCTTGCGTCCTTCCTGAAGGTGCTGGACAGCAGGGACGGTGCTGCTCCTCTGAGCACGGTGGGCATCGGATGGATAGTCCGTCCACAGACTCGCCAGTTGCCCTAGTGGGAGAGAAGATTTGTAGCTGAGGGTTGAATCGTGGGGGTCCTGGGTGCTCCCTGAGCTGGGTGGTTTTCTTGCAGGCGTTTCACGACCCGACTAGGGAACATCAATGCTTGAAAGGAGAGGGATTTTGCGGAGAGGAAGACGATGTGGGGTCCTTGGTGCTCTTTGCGCTTGCTGGTTTTCTTGCAGACGTTTCATGATCCAACTGCACTGATGATGTTCCCTAGTTGGGTCATGAAACGTCTGCAAGAAAGCCACCAAGTTCAGAAGAGCACTAAGGACCCCCACATACCTCTTCCTCTTCTCTGCATCCCCCCCCCTCCTGTAGTGTTGATGATATTGCCTAGTTGGGTCATGAAATGTCTGCAAAACAACAACCAGAGAGCACCAAGGTCCCCACTCTTCAGTTGTTTGGGGGGAGGTATTACTGGGATCATCTGCTGCCTATGCTGAATAATGAATATGGGGTTTTCACCACAGAAGATATACTATGTCATTAAGATGCAACTTCTCTACGTTCTCTATGAGTTGTCCTCCTAGCTGCTATTGGTCTTCAGGGCCCGTTTCTCTGATGTGTCCTGTTCCATTTTTTTTTCTATAACTGTTAGCTTAGGATGTTCCTTAAAATGTCCAAAGTATTATGAGAGAATATAAGTGTTTTGTTGTTTTAAATTTATGCCTCAAGTCAAAACTGCTTGTTTGTATTGTTCTATCGATTTTAAGTTCTGAACAGAACCAGAAAGAGGTGCATTATTGCTATTTCAACTTGTCTGACATAATGAGATTTTTGTATCTTTGGTAAATCCATCCTGGTTTATTGAATGTTTGCAGCATGTAATGATTGTGTTCTTTTTGAGAAAGGTGGTATGACTTTTATTGTGGAATTTTGTATGGCATAATTAAACATAACACAGTGAAATGGTTATTCAGACCCAATAAGCAATAATTGTGCAGTTTGGTATCTTTGGATCAGATGACATCTTAAAACGTTCTTCAAGAAAAGTTTAAACCCATTTCATTGAGTTGCATTGTGCCCTTCCACAATTGATTCCAGTTCATAAATCACAATTTTTAGCTGATTGTTAAAAGCAAGCAGATTTTAAGAGAAACACTTTTTCTTACAGAACAGTTGATTAGTTTTTTAAAAAAATATAATTTAACTGAGAGAGCAGTCTTGTGTTGTGCAAGGAATCAAGGTGCTTTCCCCCCACTCCCACACAGCAATTTCCAACTAGAAACTTAAAAGATTCTGAAAAACAGAAACTCAATGAGCTCATTTAGAAATGAGGGAATTGACAGTGCTGGATGTTTTGCTAGTTTTGCATGGTACTTGATTCCCCATGATGGAGGGGGGAAGAAAATGCCAATCTTTCTTTCTTAACTGCTTAACAAACAAAAGTGGAAAACTTTTGGCTAGTGTTTTCAGTTGCTATAGTAACTGTGAGCAGGTGATCCTACTACAGTAGCTCAATCCTTCAAAAGGAGATTGTTGATGTTCCTGACATTTGAAAAATTGTTCATGCCAGTCATTTGTCTCTCTGTGCAAGGACATTGGGCTCATTTCTTCCTAATAAGTTAACAAAACTGCTCAGCTTGTTCTCTTGGGGGACAAAAGACCAATTATCTGCTCATAAATGTATAATGGTGAATTGATGACAACATCATCAGCCTTCCGATTTCATTATTTTTTTAAGTGGAAATTTTGGCATGAAATTAAAACTTCACTGAAAGTTGAAAATTAAAGCTGGCTGTAGATAAGTGTCATTGTGTTAAATAGCACAACAGAAGCCAACTTGTACCAAGTATTCCAGGCAATACAAAATGTGATGAAGAAACCCATTCTTCAGGTAACACAGAAATTCAAGCATAAAATTGTGAACAACTTTGATACGGCATCATTTTGTTTTCTTACTGGACTGGAATTTTAAGTGTTTCCTGTGATGGGGCTTTCATCCACTTGATTTGTGTGTGCTTTGACATTTCTACAAGAGTAATACAAATCAATGTGTATAATTTGTGTGGTGGGTTCAGAACTGCTTAGTTCAAAGCTGTATTTAGATGCAATTAAAACTGTACAGTGCTTGAATCTATTTTTTGTAGGTAGTGAATTTTCCATCTGTAATAACTAGAAAAATATTTTTTTTGCAATTACAGGTGGAGTGATGAGTTTATGGGTAACTCTTGTTCCCCCTTCAGTTATTTTGATCAACTGGGTGGCAAAATAAAAGAGTTTGGGATTGTGTCTATGTTCATTTGGGGGGGGGAAATCTTTGGGACTTCCTAATTAGTATAGCTAGAGTTTGGGCTGTTGCCACTATTCCTCATTCACTTGGCAATCCAAGAAGTTTCATAGCTCCAGGGCCTGGAGTTTACAGATCCAAAATAAGATTATTGTTTCATAATTCCAGTCATTCTCAGGGGAAAAGTTAAAGGCAATGGATTTGAGACACAATACTGTATAACAGACAGCCTTCATGGGAAATATTTATAACTGGCAACAGTTCACTTATCTGAAAACTTGGGAACCAACAAACCATAAATTTTCTCATGTATTTTTTTTTTGCCAGTATCCTTCTACACGCTGATTGACAAAGCATGTGGTTTGGCTACTTATGATGGTGTATCAAGATCATTCTTTAAACTCTTATTGAACAGACCACCTAGAAATTCATTTTAGATGCTTACTTTAAAGGCTCATCTATAGTGCATTTTGAAATAAAATCTGTGATTGAATATTCCTGATAAATACAGAGAATTTAAAAATAGACAGTTTGACTTTATTTCGGATAAATAACCAAACCCCCCACCACCACCACTTTTAGCCACTAACAACCGTTTCTATCATTCCTGCAAGTTAGATAATGTACAGCAGAGAAATAAACAGTGCATTTCTACAGTGATGTATAAAACACTACAGTGTATATCATATGTAATGCAGAAATCCAGTTTAAAGAAGAAAACCCTTATGCCTGTTTTGCCCTCTTCCATTAAGATGTATGCGATTTGTGTAATACCTGACACACCGTTATACCATCAACAGGGGAAATTAATCTAAAATGAACTGTGGGCTCGTCATGACGACATGATTTTGTTTGGAATCATCTCAGACAAAGATGATGCAAGCTTTGCTTTGTGTGTATAGCCTAGAAGCATGAAATATTTAAGCTAGGACTTTACAAGTTAACGGTGGGGATTTAGGGAATATCTGAAGACCACCCCCCCCCCCCAAAGTGAAGTGATTGAATGTGTTAATGTTCTTCCATGGTGACTGGAAAACAGTGAATGCTGGCAATTTTGGATACCCGGAAGACTCAGTGGCCAATGATTCTTTGTAATTTTGAATGACTTGCTGGGTTTGCTTTATTTAGATCAGCTATTGAGAGCCGATATGTTGCTTTCTTTCTTGAGTTTCTGCTGTTGTGAGAATTAAGAAGGCTTTCAGCAAAGTGGTTTCTTTAACACTACTTGAGTCCAACCTCTGGTTGAGTTCTACAGATTTCCAGTGTCATCTCCACGGGACTTGTTGGGGTGGATTGCTTGTGGCTTGGTTAGATGAAGGTTTTGAGTTCTTTTTATCTTGGAAGGCATTCGGTACAGATTTCTGCTGGATCAGTGTGCATTTTTGGAGCCAAGTTTGGGGGGCAGGGTGGTGCTGTACGGCCTTCTGTTTACCAGATGGCTCTTTCCCCCTTTACTAGATTTATCTGCTTGAGCATATAGTGAAATGGGAACGTGAAGTTCCGTCTTGCAAATATTTATTTTAACTCAGCATAGATGCTGATGGGGTATATTTTGAAGCATGTAAGTGATAATATACCTTTATTTCACCTGTAAACCCAACTATTTACTGGGGAAACTGTATATTTAAATCCTATTAAAAGGCCATGCTTATTATCTGATTAAATAATATTGATGTGAGTGGCAGTCTGATCCAGGAAATTAGAAATTCTTAGCATTCTCTGGCTAACATGTCTGCATAGGAGATGTTTACCCCGATTCACCTTGTGCCAGTTAGTTATTCAGAGAAAATGGTTTTTATAAAGCAGATCTACTTGCATGCCTTCTCTTTGTTGCCTGGGTTTTGCACAGGGGTTTGTAACTAAACGTTTATAATTTTGCCACTTTCTAGGGAGAAGAAATGGGTGACGGTTGGTGACACATCCCTTAGGATTTACAAATGGGTGCCAATAACAGAGCCCAAAGTAGATGATGTAAGTATTTCATGGTACCCCATTAATTTGAAAGTTTAGAGACAATGACTCTTTTGGCAGCGTAAATGACATCATATTGAATATTAAATATTGAACGTTAAATGTCCTTTCCTAAAACCTTTGTTTTACGTGAAACTTTGCAGTGAACCCTTTGATAGCAAAGGTCTTATGAAAAGATTTCCTCTCCCATTGTGGGAAGCCACACTTTTCAGCTCACCCTCAGCCTCTTAGGACTTCCTGATTGCATCATATAAGAGAGTTCGGCACCACCTGTCCTTGCAGTTACCTTAGAACCTGTAGTGTGCCCCTAGGCATAGCTGTTATGTTTCCACCCATCTTGCCTGCGGCGGTGCCACTCAGAACAGACCTCGTCAGTATTAAGTCAGGGCCTTCTACGGCATGGGGCTGTCACTTTGCCATCTGCCTCTGATTTTGATCCTATTGTCCGACCCTCACGCTCTTTCTTTCTTTTTGCATGAGGCTGCCTTTTGATCGTCTGGGTTTCCTTTCGCTGAGCGGGCTCCGTATATTGAGAGTAGAGCGGTGCAGCTGGCACTTTCTCCTTGGAGACCAATTACGTCACCTTCTAATTGAAAGTGCCGCATCCTTTTTCATGTGTGTTTTTTCCCCCCACACAACGGATCCTATTGTCTTTCTCTGCTGCTTTATCTTTTGTGATGGTGCTGGGGTGGGGGGAGAGACACAGAACCTGGCCCTTATGCACCCAGCAAGGTTTGTGGTTCCTTATTGACCCAGTTACTATCACAATTAGTATGAATCAGTAGTATTAAAAATCGGTAACAGTAGACGAGATTTAAGACAAATTCAGACCAGATCCCATCTTTTGGATTGTATCGCCGTGTATAAAAACATGCTAATGTCATAAATGAACATGTAGAAAGAAGAAACCAAAACCTAAAGTAGGCTTTTTGAAGCTGTGTAATGATCCTAGGCAATATTCCTTCAAAAAAAGGTTCCACCTTTCTGTTTCCAATCAAATTTTAAAAGACAGACAAACTACCCAGCAACAAGGTGGCTTAGAACAAGAGATCACCATAAGAGTGGCATAAGATTCAGACTTCACTGGGAAAGCCTATCTTTCAAGCTAGTCGCACGCAAACTTACCATCTTCTTCTCCTTTCTCTCAGAAAGCCAAGAACAAGAAAAAAGGCAAAGATGAAAAGTGTGGTTCTGAGGTGACGACTCCAGAAAACAGTTCGTCTCCTGGGATGATGGATATGCATGGTGAGTGGGGACGGGGGGGGGAGGGACTGCTAGGGACAGCCAGCACGGGGAACGCTAAGTCTTCCCTAGGAGCAATTTTAGATTTAGCTTTGAAGAGTAACAACTGACAAGTGTGGAATAAAAAGGCACTGTTGAGGCTTACAAGTCTCCTGCTGAGAATTGTGGCACTTTATTTTTCCATAGTGCTGTAACCAAAAGGCTGTATATATATATATAGGGCTCTAGCTTCGTGCTGATTGCATTTTGTGGCCTTTTAAATAACGTTTTCCAAATTCTCATTTAAGAGGAGGTTTTGAGACACGGGATAGCTGTGTCCCTTGGAAGCCTCTAGCCTGATAAAGTTGAACCTGAAAAATTAAGATATTTTTTTTCTTTCCAGAAGCACATGCTTAACATTTAAAGTGAGTCATTACATGTTGCCATGGTTACCCTCACTTGAATCTGTAATTTTCCCATTCTGAATATCTCTCCGAGAGGATAAATGGGTGAAGTGGTAGCTTTTCTTAGCATCGTTCAGCAAGTGCCTGAGTGGGGATACTGTGATGTCAGCAGTTGTGCCCTGGACAATTTTCGTATTAGGCCAACCTGTTGGACTTCAGCTTCTGTAATGAAGCACTCTGGGCACCGAATGTCTGAACTGGCCCTGCATTTCTGTTTTAATTAAGTGAATTTGCGAAATGCAGATTCGTGTGGCGCTCAACCAGGTATTCATTTTGGCAAGGGTGGGCTTGAAATCTCATCACCTGGATTTTGTGAGTGCTGCTCTTCAGCCTGTCTCACCAAGCCAATCTCTCTTGTTTGCAGATGACAATAGCAACCAGAGTTCTATAGCTGATGCTTCCCCCATAAAGCAGGAAAACAGCAGCAACTCGAGTCCCGTGCCCGAGCAGAACTCGACAGGGCAGGTAGATGGTCCTGGCTCAAAGTCGGACGATACTCCGACGGATGCAAAAGAAGAAGCTGGGTCGGAAGGTAACCATGGGGTTGTCAGGTTGAGGAGCAAGCTGGACATTAAGGCCAGGAAATTTATTAAAAAGATTTCAACGGGGTTTCACAGCGGCTTTTCCTAAGGGATTAGAGCAGTGTTTCTCAACCTTGGCAACTTTACCAAGCAGTTGTTTTCTCCCAAAAATCTTGAAAAACATGTCAGGAACTTTGTCCAGCATACAAATTTGTCATTATTATTGGGACTTTGAATTCTGGATCACAAATTACCAGCTTGTGAAGTCTTGAAAAGGAGATACATTCATGCCTTGCATCCCTCCCTCTCCCCAGAAATTATATGTGTCGCAGAAACACTGCCCAAATATTTCCAAAGGGTTTTAAATCACATTGGTTAAACGCGGTGGCTCAGTGGGTTAAGACGCTGAGCTTGTCGATCAGAAGGTCGGCAGTTTGGCGGGTCGAATCCCGAGTGCCGTGTAACAGAGTGAGCGCCTTTAACTCATCCCAGCTTCTGCCAACCTAGCAGTTCGAAAGAACATAAAAATGCAAGTAGAAAAATAGGGACCACTCCGGTGGGAAGATAACGGCGTTCCGTGCGCCTTTGGCGTGTAGTCATGCCGGCCACATGACCACGGAGATGTCCTCGGACAAGCGCCGGCTCTTCGGCTTTGAAACGGAGATGAGCACCGGCCCCTAGAGTCGGAAACGACTAGCACGCATGTGCGGGGGAACCTTTACCTTTACCTATAACTTCTGTATTGCCTAAAATACCATGCTTCCCTCTAGTGGTGACTCAAAAGGATCCTAGTCAGCTGCTGAGTTAATGAATTCTGTAGAGTTTTGCTTTTTTTAATCCTCTGGTTAAGGAAAAAGCTCTGTGACAATTTGTATAATTAGATGAAAAGTACACTTTCAGCCTTTCAGTTTAAAGTTTTTTTAAATTAAATCCTCTTTTTAAAGTGCTCAGTGCTTGCCATTGGCAGCTTTTTGTTTCTCCCTTGCTTTCCTGTGGAAATTTTTTTTTCCTAAGTAAAAGTGCCTGCCTTCAGAACTCCAGTGGCAATAAAACTCAACCAGCTTCTCTTTAATTTCTCTTTAATATGATGATAGAAGTGAATTGAAAGCAACCTTTGGTCGGATGATTTGAGAGCTGTTTTCTTGTCATTTTTCCCCCCAGATGCATCTGATGAACAGAATTCGCAGTCTTCAATGGAGAACTCCATCAATAGTTCAGAGAAAGTTGAAACAGAGCCTTCAGCGGAAAATGACACAACCACAGAGACATCTAAAAACTCTCAGGTAATGAAAAAAAATCCCTCCTTTTATGATGCTTTTCTGCATCTCTTGGTTTAAAGCTAAACTGTAATTCTAAATTCATGGAAGCCTGAGACAACCACTTAGCTAGTCAGCTGCCTGACATAAAATCTGGCTTTCCTGACCTACTGATGGAGCTCAACTATTTGTTGCCCCTCTGACAATTCCTTAGCTATGAGGTTGAAGAACAATCTCCTGGCTGAGGAATTCTGGGAGTTGTAGTCCACCCATCTTAAAGTAGCCAAGGTTGAGAAACACTGGATCAGAGCATGCTCTATTTCCTAATATTGAGTGTTAAAAAACTGGAAAGATTAAGTCATCTGGAAGAGAACCAATTTTGATAAGCTGCCAGTTTTCTTCATTTTAAAATTCTAATAAGAAAACATGAAGATTGGATTATGGATAGGAATGAAGTATTTTTTTTTCCTTCCAAATCTTTAAATGTGGTGCCAGCATATTCTGCAGTACAAGAAATGTCTAACCCTTTGGATTGTTTATAGCCCACATGGAGTGTAAGCTTCAAGGATGTTCTTTTGATACACTTTGGAGAATTTTCAAAGATTTCTTTAAATACTCATTGTGATATAGAAAAGAGCCACGTAAATAGCTGTGCACAATGATCTTCCGGTGTAATCTTGTACAGAAATAAATTCTGCGATTTGGAAAATTATACAATTAACTGTGGTCGGACTGAAGAGTCTCCTTTAATATTGGTGTTATTTATTTCTTTATCCTCAAATATATAAAAATAACCGGTTGATTTTATTCATTGCTAACGCTAATTCTCCTCTCCCCCACCCCTTTCTCCCTCTTTCTCTGCATTAAGGACTCTGAAGGAGTGCCACCTCCTAAAAAGATGAAAGTAGAGGCTCCCTCTCAAGAAATATGGATGAAATATAAACTTTAGATTTTTCCTGGGCGGTTTTTATGTAAAGGTACATCAATGGGCTAAATTATCAAACAACCGTACATAAGCATCTTCTCTTGGACCAGGAGGGAACGCCTATAAACTTTGCAAGTTACCAGGCGAAAATCCAAGGAAAACCGAGCAAACGTTTAATCTCTTCAGACACTGAAAACTTTTTTTTCCCTGTGAAGCAAAAACTGTCGAGCATTTAAGTTACTGTCTCTGAAATGGTTAGAGTAAACACTCAGGAGAGGTCTACGCACTGTTTCTAATTTCAGAATTACAATTATGCTGCTGATGTTTTCCCTCCCCCCCCCCCCCCCCCCCGTTCTCTATTTAACATTATAAGATATTTAAGAATGGTACAGGTCAGGTATTCTCTTCACATGTGAAGTTCACTGTTCTGATGTGATGTCTCTTTCTTTCTTTCTTTCTTTTTTCGTGCCTTGTGTCCCAAAACGAAAAACAAACAAAGCAGGGATAATTCTGCAACTTCTCTTTTGCGAAGTAGCCTGTTAGTACAATGCCATATAAAATATGTTCCGTTGTTTGTTTTTTTAAAAAAAAATACTCTGGTGCTTACTGTCCTGATAAGAGATAACATGAGAGAAATTAAGAAGCCATTTTCACAATTGGAGGGCGAGCGGATCCACGCTTGATTTTCCTGTACCTCCAAGGCTCACTTCCTTTTGGGAATGCACCGTGTTGAAGTTTAAATTTTCTTAAATAAGTAAACCTCTCCTGCACTGCCTTGTGTGCCCCCCCAAACCTCCTTGCTTTACAGACTTTCATAGCGGAATAATGCATCTTTTAGGCTGCCCAACATAGCCTTGTTAAAATTGATTGATTGGTTTCACTTAAATTAGGGTTTATTTGGTTACAAAAGCAATTATGCGTTTTAAGTACTTGAAGCTGGAAATCTGTCTTTGAGCTTTCTTGTGGCTTCGTTACAAATGGATGCACGCTGAATGCCGGTGTACATTTTGAATAGATCTGTTCTCCAATCATTTTTAAAGATTCAACTGGATTTTACCGTTTTGTTCTTTCATGAGATGTTGACTCTTGTCCAACATTTGTGTACTTGAGACTCCTTTGTTTCAAGATTTGCCTGCAAATACAGCTTTGTGATTTTCGGAATCTCTCGTTCAGACAGCTGTGTCCTGTGCACGCTTGACCTGGCCACAGAAGTTGATTTAATAGAAGCTGCAAAGGGCAGAGTGACTTACGCATTTGGGGTGCTTTTATGCCAGTTTCTGGGGGGCAAAATCTAGTGAAATCAACACAGCTTCAGTCGCAACAGATTTGCACTTTGTCATTTTCTAGTGGGGCTATGTTGCGGTTGGACTTGCTAGATTACGCTCATTTTTTGTGCACCTAAGGACTGGATAAGCTCCTACAGCTCCTTTGAGTAGGTGGGAATATTCTCTGTAGGAGAAATGCTTATAAAAAGCAAAAGGCAGCAAATGAGAACAAATGCATTTTGTCACAGCAACTATTAAATAGTTACGCCTAGTTTGCTATGGAATTAGTAAGTGGCCTTTAAAAAAAAAGCTTCCAATCCAGACACTTCCCTTAATAATTGCTTGTTTAAAAGATACATATTTCTGATTTCTCCAACGGTGAAAATGGCTTTAGTTTTGACTGCTGTGTTGCATTTGCAATTAATAATGAAAAAAAGGTTGGGTGAAGTGAAGGTGTCAATTCTGACCATCCATCAAATGTTTATAGAGGCGTTAACTGCAAGAAAGAGGCCGTGCATTTAAATTTGAGAAGATCTTCTCATTTTTGTGTTGAAATAAATATTTACAACTCATCAAAATTAAATTTTCTTGCAAGTTATTCATGACAGCAGTGTGCTCCTTAGAAAGTCTCTTTGTGCTTGGATCACAGATTCATTAACTATCTGAAAGAGACGTATTTGCACAATATACAGAATTAAATGCTAAAGTGATATTTTCTCTCATTGGTGTATCTGCTTCAGACATGGCAATGACTGGTTAAATTGCAGTTAGTGTGGACATGACATCTTTAACCAGGGTTTGTGGGGTTTTTTGGGGGGGACATGTCGGCTGATCTATGAAATAGACAAATATATTTTTTGAAGTTTTAAAAAATCGTAATTATGTAGCTTTTAATTGATCACTCAAATGGTCCATGGCTCTAAAACCACCCTGTCCAATTGTCTATAGAAGGTTCGATTTTTGTGGTTGTGCTTTGATGTTTTTTTACAAAGTTTCCAAGGAAATAAATAGGCTTCTTTTTTTTAAGTTCAAAGCTGAATCCTGTACTTAAACGGATTATATATATATATATCACTAAAATACCTCAATTATTTCATTTGGTAGAAAAGATCTATTGGCATTACTGACATTTGATACGTTTAGTGATAAAGCTGGCTTCTTAATTTCTCCTGTGGCCTCTGCAGCTGATTTTCCATGAACTTTAGATGAATTCTGCAGCAGGAAAAATGCTCAGGAGTTAACTTTGAAGAATAGCGGTCATTTTGTCCTTCCATGGCTCAGAAAAACCAGCATCCCCCTAGTCCTCAACTGGCAATGCAGGCAGCTGGGCGGAGCTGAGAGAATTAGTTGTACGAATTATTCCTGTTAATGTCTGTGTGCACCATTTGAACAGGTGGGTGGGTAGGTGGAATCATGCAGACCAGATATGCAGAATTGCACAATGGTGTCTAGATTGCACTTTGTGTCTTTTTTCGAAGTGCCTAATAACATGGATAGGCCCTTCGCCCGTGCAAGCTTGTTACACTTTGAACTGTTGGAAAGTTTAGCATTGAGAGCCAGCTGTTCAGGATGTGTGTGTAGAGGGGGGGAACTCCATCTCTTCAGATCTAGTCCCAGATCCAGTTTGGGTCTGGCTTTACTGGGACTCGGGTTCAGCAACTGGTTTGATTGCAGATCCTAAGGTGGGGGGAGAGAATTAAAATTTTGCATCACAGTGACTGGAAATTCTCGTGTGAATTAATAGAGTCATCTGCCAGGCCTGCAAAGGGGGGGGGGGGGGAGGAATTGTGCAGCCCTAGAAGGGTGCTGGGCTGTATCCAACCTTAGTCAGAAATAGTGCAAGAGTTCTGAAGTGCTTCATAATCTACAGTTGGGTTATTTGGCCCTCCAAGCAGGTAGCCATAAGCTAGCAAGGTAATTAACTGACTTTGATTGAGATGGAAGCTATACGAACAGGCAGGGTTTTTTTTTTAATAGCCGAACGTTCGTTTCTGAAATTCAAATGCTTGGGGAAAGAGTTAAACATTCCAAAAAAGTGCAGGCACTTTAAGAACAACAATTAACGAGGCAGCATAACAGTTAGTGGCTTGATGGGTGGGTGGGAGATGGGAACTCTGAGGAGCTAGCTTTCTTCACCCTGAAACCATGGATATGTTTTGAAATGTTCTTTATACAGTATCTAAAGGCCTGCTAGCGAGGTGTAAAGAATTTTGTGGGTTTTTTTTCTTTTTTGTTGATGGGTTTTTTTTGTAAAGAAAACACCTAACTGTTTTTTCACCACCTTCAATGATTTTGTGTGTGTTGTACAGCAGTATAATTTTTCCACTTATTTATTCCATCAGTAGCTATGGTTTGTACAATGTACAATGGTTTCATTTAGAAAAATAAAAATTAAATTGCGAGACTGCAGCTTGTGACGCTTTTCATTACAATCATCGCTGGGTTCAGTTTCATTATCTGTTATCTTGGATCATCCTATCCGGTGGCCTGGTCGATAAATTTTTCTCCTTGAATATCGTTGTTATTTTATTTGTGACATTTAGAAACTGCCCATCACTCGCAGGTGACTGTTCAGCCAAAATAGAGTTTTATATAAAATATCTTGCTCTGCTCTTAAATTTATAGAACTTTTGACGTGGGGGGGCTGCACGAGGGCTTGTCTGGGAACTAGGCAGGACCCCCTTTTGCACAGGGGGACTTGAGGCAAAGGGGGAGGGGGCAGCTGGGGCAAACCATCCTGTGGAAAAAACTCTAGACCGGGAGTTCTCCACCTCTTTGATCCAAGGACCCCTTCGCATTCTTGAGAATGGGGGAGGACCCCCTCCCAAGGGTTTTGATCTGGGTCCTATCGGTACCTACTGCGTTAGAAATAAAAATTGAGAAACGCTTAAACGTGTTTCTTTTCTGACCTTGCGGAGCCCCCAGGAGCCCCTTTTGCAAGCCGAACGGCTTCCCCCCCACGGATGCCAGTTCAGGTTGAGGGGCTTCAGAGCTAAAGACCCCCCCCCCAGACCGAAGCTTTAGCTCCGCAACCCCCAGCTGGGCGGCAGAGGTTGAAACGGAGCTGGGGGCCCTTCATCCGCCCAAAGCGGGAGGGGGAGGCCGAGCTTGGCCCCCGGACCGGCCTTTCACCCCAAGCCTGGGCCCGGCAGGGCATTCCGGAGAGCGCCACCCCGGCTGCGGGCGCCCGCGTCTCTCGCTCTCCGCTCGGGAAGGGATCTGGGCGCGCGGGAGGGCGGGGCCGAGGGGAGCCCTGGCCCCGCCCCCCGCACGCGAGGAAGTCCGGCCGCCAGGGCGGGGCCGGCGGCGGGGGGCGTTCCCGGCCAGGCCCCGCCCACCCGCGAGGGCCGTGGCGGCGGCGATGGCCTCCGGCGTGTCTCTGCGGGCCGGGCCGGCGGCCCCTCTTCCCCGGCGGCGGCGGCGGCCCCCCGCGGCCCGCCCGTCCTCGTCGTCGTCGTCGTCGGGCGGCAGCGAGGAGGACGATGCGTCGGCGGGGGCGGCGGGGTCCGGGTCGGCGTGCGGGGGCCCGGCGGGGCCCGGCTGCTCGTCGGCGGGGCAGATCATCCACTCGGGCCACTTCATGGTGTCGTCGCCGCACAGCGAGCACCCGCCCAAGAAGGGCTACGACTTCGACACGGTCAACGAGCAGACCTGCCAGACGTACCGCTTCGGCGGCTGGGCCCGCAGGGAGGCCGCGGCCGGGGGGGGCCGCCTCAGCATCGACGCCTCGCTGACCAAGCTCTTCGAGTGCATGAGCCTGGCCTACAGGTGGGCGCGGGGGGGGGCAGGGGGTGCAAAGGGGCTAGGGCTGGGGATATGGGGGCCCGTCGTGGAGAAAAAGAGCCTTTGTGGGGCGGGGGTCTCTCCCTCCCCCTCCCCTCCCCCCCCATTAGGCCATTGCGGAGCGCTGCACCCGGCTGTGAAGGTGAGCCGATTTGCAAGCGCCCCGAATGTGGTCACGTGACCTCGGGAGGGGGTCTCTGCAGCTGTCCGAGCTCCAGAACTGGGTCATCAGTCGCTCTGGTGGGGGGGGGGGTCTGTCGTAACTCTGGATAGTCGCCACAGTCGCGAGGACTGCTTGTATTTCTGAACGAAAGAACAGGACTTGAATCTGGCACCTTGTGGATTGTTTTCCTTCCTTCCTTCCTTCCTTCCTTCCTTCCTTCCTTCCTTCCTTCCTTCCTTCCTTCCTTCCGTTGTTCGTTTTTAACATTTCTGGGTTTCGTTGCTTTTTAATTTCTGGGTTTCTGTTCCTCCGGCTTTGGGGAGTTGGAGGTTGCCTGGGCAGTTAAGGACGTGTTTATGTTTTGGTCACATTTACAAGTACACTAAATCCAAACAACACATTTGTATACACAAACAAAAACCCAACCTATTTGTTTTAACCATCCGTACCTGCAAATGCAATGTAAAGATTACAAATGAAGTGTGTTCTTTTGAGAAAAAAAAAACAAACAGGCTGAATCTGTGGCTGTAACTACCCTGAGGTTGTGTGTGGTTTCACCCAGCAACAGCTGTAAGTGTGCAGTATTCTGCTCTGCTTTGAGGCTGATCCCATATTAGGAAGTGCAATCAACATATGGTCTTCACAGAACGAACTTGAAAAGCATATTTATAATGTGGAATTTATTCCAAGAAGCATTTTGCTTGCCTCTCACTGGGTGCTGGTTGCAAGAAATGTTTATGCTTCAGCTATTTGCTTGCAGAGTGTTTACTTTTTTTGAATAATGGTGAGGAAATAGAATGAATCTGGATCGTAAGTAATGCTGGAGAGTTCCATCCGAACCCCAAACGGTCGCTAAGCCAGTGATTGTAAGTTGAGGAGTACTTGTATTCTGGATCTTGTAATGTTTTGGTAAAGAAGTGGTTTCCCTGGAATGAAACTGTCTTCCTGAAAAAGCTGCCTTATCAGCTGAAATTTACTGTTTGCTCCCGTGCGCTATATCACGTTCTCAAACTGGTCTGTTTTCCTGCTGATAGGAGAGTCTGTTTTATGACTCAAATGTAGCTGGAGTTTCCTCATTTTAAGTGCCTCGAAAAAATGGTTATTACAGGGAAGTGGAAAGTTGTCCCTCTCTGGCATATGAATCACCGCAGGTGCAGAGGTTGGGACGGCTCAGTGCACATGAAAAATGCAATACGGGATGTGATTATTATTATTTACATTAAATTTATATGTCGTCCATCTCTCCTCTCTAGATTGCTTATTCGCCTTCTGCTTGGTTATATTTTCCTATATTTAATTTTTGTCACTTCTAGAAGTTCTAGTCTTACCTGGACATCACCTATTTCTACAGATTCCTCTCCTTCTCCTCTCTTTCTTCCTCTCTCTCCCCCTCCCTGTCCTTCTCTCTCCCTCTCTTTATCTTCCTTTTTCCCTCCTCTCTCTCCCACTCCCTTTTTCTCCCACTCCCCCTCCCTCTCCTCTCCTACCTTCCCCCCTTCCTTTCTCTCCCTCTCCTTCTCTCTCCCCCTCTTTCCCTCTCCTTCCCTCCCTCTCCCTCCTCTCCATCTCACTCTTTCTCCCTCCCTCTTCCTCTCTTCATGGGAGAGCTTGTGAGATCTTTCAGTAGATAATGTGTGAACGCTTTCCTGGAGGAACAATGCTGGGACTGTGAGGTGTGACCTGTGCTGTTCCTGAGTTTTGTTTTGTGTTACTAATTTACTTCCCAGCGGAAGCTCTTAGCGGCCCACTTCATTTCCTGTTTATAGAGAGAGTTTTGGCCTGTTGTGAAATATGAGGCACCCTTGTTGCTCTGGAGCTGATTTCGCTTGTATGCGTTGTTCTTAGCTAGACAAGAAGGAGCATCCACTTAATTAGGCCAGTGGAAAAAAGAAAACTTTTCCTAAACCCAGGTGTGGAATAAGATGCTTTGGGCTATGAGGGACACCGAAACTGTCATAAGTACATGCCAGTTGCCAAGCCTCTGAATTCTGATCACGTGATTGTGGGACTGCTGCAATGGTCGTAAGCGTGAAAAAAACATTCGTACGTCACTTTTCTTAGTGCCATTGTGACTTTGGATGGTCACTAAAGGAAACGTTGCAAGTCGAGGACTTTCTGTACAGCAGATTCCCCTTGGGAAGAGCCACGTCCGTCTTTCCAATAGAGGAAAGAGAGGGATGTTGCTCTTCCTGAGCACAGCGGCCAACTTCTTTTCCGTGCCCGAATCCTGACGGTGATAGTTCAGACAGGAGCACTGCAGCAGACTTGATTTTAAATCTAGCAACTCTGCAGGGTTCAGACGGTCTTAAAACGGTGCTTGGGAAAATGCCTGCCTGCCTGCAAACTTCTTTTTGAAAGCGTAGAAGCAAAGTAGTTCTGGGTGTGCTAAAAGTAGGTTTCATGCTACACCTAAACAAACAGGCTGAGAGTTTGGGAGATTGTTTTATTCTTGGTGCAAATAAGTGAAGTGTGAAAGCGTTCAGGTGCTTTTACGGCTTCCCAGGTGGGAAAACACCTTGGCGTTTGGGCTAGAATTCAGTGTTAAATCATTTCCCTCCCCCCCCTTCCTTCCTTCTCCCTAATTTCACTTGGTCCACTTGGATTTCGAAGAGCTTCTTGTTCCTCTTGTATGGAAGGGATCTACCGCCTTCCTCTGTGGGTCGAAACAAAATCTCTGTGCTTTGTCTTCTTTGCTCTCGATGGCAGATTTTCCCCCCAAAGCACCCTCTCTTTTTCATTTCCACACCCAAACAGTCTTTTTTGGCATTGGAAAAGCCGTGCTCGGAAAATAAATACGCCGGGGGGGTATCTTTAATCCAGTTATATGCCCTTTGTTCAGAAGACGAGGGAAGAAGAAGTTGCTCATTTTGTCGAGCTTGTCAAGCGCTCGTGGTGTGTCCCTTCGCAGGCTGCTGGGGGGACCCTTTCACCAGACACTCGCTGCATTATAGGATAATAAAGTGCCACTTGATAAGACAGCCACTCCAAAGTGCTAAGTGGAGGCTGCTTGACCATCTCATCGCTTGAGGCTGTCCCCGCGGTACAAAACCGCCTCGTTTGGATAGTTCTCTGGCTCCGGTTGGGCCAGCCTGACTTCCTTGTAAACCACTCCGGCTTGTCCTCTCCTGATAAGGGCCAGCCAGAAATCTGGATTTTGTCCCAGAGCAGATGCTTGATGGGGTGGGTCAGCCACTGTCCCTTCGCCTCCAGATACAATTTGTAGCTTTCAGCAGAGATCCGTTGTTGGAGGAGAAATGAACAGATTGGACAACCATTTGTCCAGAATGGTATAGGGTCTCCTCCTTGGGCAGGGCTTGGACTAGAAGACCTCCAAGGTCCCTCCCAATTTAGATAGATAGATAGATAGATAGATAGATAGATAGATAGATAGATAGATAGATAGATAGATACATAGATACATAGATACATAGATACATAGATAGATAGATACATAGATACATAGATAGATAGATACATAGATAGATTAGAAAGAAAGGAAAGAAAAAGAGAGAGAAAGAGAAAGAAAACTTTTATTGGCCAATGTGATTAGGCACAAGGAATTTGTCTACAGTGCATAACCACTCAGTGTACATGCAACACAGCAAAATTAATAATAATAATAATAATAATAATAATAATAATAATAATAATAACAACAAAGTAATAATCATAATGACGATACCAATAATAAAAGGTAGTGGATCAGATGAGATCTATTAATTAATTTAACAGATTAAAATCGGTTAAAGCAGAGCCGGGCAACTATGGCCCTTTCACAGTCTGTCGACTTCATCTCCCAAAATTGCCATCTCATGAATTCTGGGAGTTGAAGTCCACAGGTCGCAAAGGCCCATAGTTGTCCATCCCTGTGTTAAAGATTTTTGTTTAAGGTCTGGGCAAAGATGGCGACGAAAGCAGCAAAAACCCCTCTTCATTAATTGCCACCATATTGGCCTCTTGGTCAGCCGAGAAACACTTTGCGGGGGGGGGGGGTGGCGGGCTGCGGTGTCTCTCAGTGTGTGAGAGGTGAGCCACTGCTTTTCCAGATCATTTGAACCAGATCCTCACTTGCCTTTGATGTATTTATACACCCTCGGGTTGTTTAGAGAACATGATGCAACCCTGGATGACAGAAGAGGGTTTCAGATTTCTCCACCTGTTATATGTCAGAAACCGCTCAGTCTTGAAGTTGGCCTTGTCCGGCTCCGTTTCCTCCAGTTGGAGAGGTCCCCCCATGAAAAATTGGACTTGTGATTGTTTTGAAGAACTGCAGACAAACCCTCTTGAAATGTAAAATCAACCCAGGATTGCCACCTATCCTGAATGTTGGCCCAGAGGTGGAAATTTATAAGGTCCACAAAGGGCTTGACGATTCTCGTCTCTTGCTGTTAGATCTTGTCCAGGATATGGTTCAGCTCGATCCAACTCAGTTTCCCAGGAACTCAGTTGTCATAAAGTTTGTGGGAACATTTGTGAGGCCCATCTGCAGCTCCTCCTCCATCCTGGCCCTCAGGCACCCTCCAATCTGATTTCATTTGTTCAGAACTAGAGTGGGGTTGGACTACTAGAAGACCTCCAAGATCCCTTGCACCTTTTATTGAACGAACGAACGTTTGCTTGAAGGAAGGTTGTTAGTCTTCACTTGAGGAGAGCAGGATTAACACGTCTGCTTCCCCAGAAGAGAAATTTGAATTCTCTAACCTATACCACGTATGCATCACACACATTATCCTTAGGAGGAACTGTGAAGCGGAGCCAAAAATATATTCTGGGTATGGAGACCGTACGCTACTTTCGGTTTTGGCCTTGACCCTGGGAAAGATTTCCAGCAACCGCTGTTTACGGTCCAGAGGGAAAATGAAGGAAAGAGCTGCAGCGTTTGAAGTAAAAACTGGGGCCTGCGTGCATGAGGTTTCTTTTATTATTGCTTAATGCTTTCCAAAGCCCTGGTTGGCATCAAGGCCCCTGGCTATTCCGCCCAGAAAGCTTCAAAAGAGATTTTCCTGGAGTGATGGAACAGAAGGGGAGGCAGCTGTCACGCCTGCCCTGTCTAGACTTAAGTCCGTCACGGCTGTGGGCCCTTACAGAATTATTTCAAGAATAATGTCATTAAATTGAGGAGCAGGAGGGCGAATGGCTGGCAGCAGAAACCAGAACAGAGAGGTGGGGTGGGGTTAGCTAGCATCGGTTGGGGAAGCTGGTCAACTCAGAGACAGCCAAAGAAATCAGGAGTGTCGAATTAAAAGTGGGGATTGAAGAGGTCTATTGGTAGGAGGAGGGACGTTGCAGTATTCCCCAAACATGCAAATTCCCATCTTGTGGAACTTTAGCTCGGAACTCCTTTGGCCATTTTACCTGGAGAATTTGTGTGTGGGGGTGTGCTTTTCTAGCCTACCTGTTGGAGGAAAGCTTGGAAAGAGAAGTACCTTCCTGATTTTTCAAGATCTAGAACAGCGTTTCTCGCCCTCGGCAACTTGAAGAGGGGTGGACTTCAGCTCCCAGAATTCTCTAGCCAACATGGGTAGGTTTCTAGCCAGGTTGCTGGCTGGGGAATTCTGGGAGTTGAAGTCCACCCCTCTTCAAGTTGCCGCAGGTGAGAAACACTACCAGTTTGGCTCAAATCAGTCCTTCCGAAAATAATTCCTTTCTGCTTTAAAACAACTCCGTAGCACAGGTTCTTTTCGTTTCCAAACCATATTGCTAAGCACATTGAATTGTGCTTTAGATTGTAAAGCCGCCCTGAGTCTTCGGAGAAGGGCGGGATATAATATATAATATAATATAAACATATTTTTTTCCTTCCCTCTTAGAACAGACTCAGCTTTTAGAATACCTTCCCGGCATCTCCCAATGGTTCCCATTGAGGAAAATGTGACAAATTCCCAAAGCTGTCCATTTTGGGGCGCTCCAAAACTGGGAACTGGCATGAAAAAGGGCCCTTGTGATTTCTTCCAAAGGTTTAGGAAAGGCAGGGCAGACTTCAGAGCTTGTGGTTTGTCTTTGTCTTCATGCAAATCTGCTCTGCTTTGTTACAGTGGGACCTTGGTTTCCCCCAAGTGGAAGAACTTCAAAGGGTTGAAGTTATTGTGTCGAGACAAAATCCGACTCAACAATGCCATCTGGAGGGCTTGGTACATTCAGTGTGAGTAACAGACAACGTTGTCCCAGAAGAGTTTTTTAAAAGAGAAATTCATGTCTCAGTTAGGAACAGAAAGAGTCCAGTTATTTCAAAACAGCTACAATTTGCTTCTTCACAAGATCTTTCTTGCAAGAGAAGGGAATTTTTAAATCTGTTTTTTGCAAACAGAAAAGGGGAGGTGTGGCAAAATATTGCCCCTTAATATTCCCTAAAGAAACTGGATTTTAACCTATTGTCAGGATCCTGTGAAGGATTCATAGGAAAGCAAGACAGTCTCCCGCAGTTGATCAGGAGCAAGACATGATCTGTTCTTGCCTGGATTCCAAGAGAATTTTGGCCGGCCTCTCTTTATGGCTCACCACGTTCCCTGGACATAATGTTTGGGCCTGTATTGTTTTTTGTGGAAGTTTTATTCTTGTTCTAACATCATTTAAAAAAACCACAATGATTAGGAGAGGCATGCATCATTAAATAACCTAAAAGAGAATGTCCGAAGTTGGAAACATCAAATGTGCACACCAGAAACCCGTCTGGCAAAGCCTCTTGCTCTCTTTCAGATCTAGAGAAGAGGAAGAACCCCGTGTGCAATTTTGTGACCCCCCTGGATGGTTCTGTGGATGTTCCTGAGGTAAACCAGGTGGGTGCTTTGAGGCCACCTGTCCCACCTCCCCCTTCTTGTAGATCAGCGGACTATTCAGCTTCATGGCTTTAGTTGATTCCTTCCTGAGACTGTGCTATTTGGGACTTCCTGAAGGGGTTTGTGGGGAGACATCCATGGGCAGTAATAGTGACCCTGGGTTTCCAATTTATGCTGATAAAGAGTTGGGTTGGGTTGGGTTGGGATGAGTTGAGTTGGGTTGGGTTGTCTGAAATTCCTTTGATCTCTCCTGTTCCTACCACATTTCTTTTCCTTTTAGGGTAGTCGAACGAATGAGAAATATTGGAGGCAGCGGATTGACATTGTCATCCGAGAATATCACAAGTGGCGAACTTACTTCAAGAAAAGAGTATGTCTCTTTTTTTAAATGGCTGATATTTTGGTTAAAAGTAATTCTGTTTTGCCAGGGAGTTGCCTCCTGAGCTCAGCTTGAACAGAGTTAGTAAATTTAACCGTGTGGGTCCGAGGGCAACTGGTTTATGACAATACAACTTAACCTTCTAGCATAGCGTCTTTCAACTCTCCCCTTTCTGCTGGGTTTGGGACTTCAGATTGCAGAATTCCCAGTTAGAGGCCCCAGGAACTGAGATGATTCTCTCGTCAAGCAAACAGGCCAGGCTGAAATCAGGCAGCTTAGTCAAACAGCAGATAATGAGATGATATTTTGGGAATGGGGGTGTGTTTAAGGCATAATAATGGCTGGTCTATTTTTTTGTATCTTGTCTGCATAAATTTGGGGTATCGGCTGTGTTTCTAGCCCTGTAGTAAACTGATTTGGATCCCATAAAATGGGTGACTCAAATTCTGCTCCAAGTTGGACAATTGTCTTCCTTCCTTCCTTCCTTCCTTCCTTCCTTCCTTCCTTCCTTCCTTCCTTCCTTCCTTCCTTCCTTCCTTCCTGTTTCAGCTCTGCTTTCAATTATTTCAATTTCCTTCCTCTTTGTTCCCCAGTTACAAAAGCACAAAGATGAAGACCTGTCCAGTTTGGTCCAGGTAAACATTATTTTGACTATCGTTGTTTTTTGTTTTTTCAGTTCAGGAGAGACCTCCCTAAGTTTTCCAACAAATGAATGACTGAAACAAATCCAGATTATATGTTTGTTTGATTGATTGAATAGAGGATCTGCTCCACCTGAACGCTCAGGTAGAGCACTTTGGAAGTTGGAAATTTTATAGAAGAGAAGAACCGGGGTTGGGGGGGGGGTGAAGCCTGCTGTCACGAGCACAATAATCCAACACTGGCTGGGGAATTGGAAGTCCAGAAGTCTTAACATGGCCAAGGTCGGACACCCCTGTCTGAAAGGGTTAATATCAATTCCAGAGCTGTCCTCATTCTCTCCTCTGAGGAATCCTGCAGGATGCCAAGTTTCTCCGCTTCACCTTTTCCTGTCCTTCTCCACCCCCCAGGATGATGGCTTCTTCAGGAAAGAAAGCCCCATGGAACTGGAAGAGTTCTTCACCACGGACGATTACGTGTCGGGATCTTCTGACACCCTGTTCTCTACGCTGTCCAGTCACCAGCTGGTCACCTGGCCAAATTCGAAGGAGAGAGGTAGGCCTTTGCTTTCGCCTCCATCAGGCCTCGCGGCTGCTAATTCCCAGTCTGATTGCCCCCTCCCCAACCCACAAAACTAGCCCCAAAATACCTCCCACGTTGCTCCCCCCTTATATAGGCAGTCCTCGACTCACAACAGTTCATTTAGTAACCGTTTGAAGTGACAGCTACACTTTAAAAAAAAAAAAGGACTTAACGGCCGTTTTTATACTTAGGACCGTCACAGCCTCCTCACGGTCACGTGATCACAATTCAGACACTTGTCAGCTGACTCACATTTATGACGGTTGCAGCGTCCCGGGGCTCACGCGATCCCCTTTGGCGACCTTTGGAGAAGCAAAGTCAGTGGGGAAGCCAGATCGCTTAACAACCATGTTGCTAAGTGAAGAGCTGCAGCAAAACGCGGCAAAATTTGCAACAAAATCTCTCGCTGAGCAACAGAAATTTTGGGCTGAATTGTGGTTGTAAGTCGAGGACTTCCCTGTGGCTGCCCCTGTTAGGATCAGGTGGCATCCAAAGCTCCCACAGGGCATCCTTCCTGTGAACAGACGGAGTGCTCCGATCTGCGGCCCCTTCATTCCAAAGCCTCAGCAGAGATGGGGACCGGTTCCTAATGGTTGGGATCTGTTGGGATCTGAAGTTGGAATCCTCCTCCCATTCCCTCCACAACTTGCAAACTGAATTCATTGTGGAAGGATGCCTCTTGTTTTGGCCCCCCTTACGGCTCACCGCTTTCTTCGCTGGTCGAATCTTGCTCTCTAGAAGTCTCTGACAGATGCTTTGGTTTTTCACGTGTTTCCAGCACACCTGGGCAACGCTGACATGATTCAGCCAGGACTCTACCCTCTCCAGCCCAACTGGATGGAGACTTTGGAATTTTTCCCAGGTAAGCACAACTGGTTCCAAACTGCTAATCTCAGCCAGCAGCGGCAGCCCTTAGCCAGAAAGGATCCCCGTGGAATTGGAGGGGGCCGAAATGTTGCCTCAAGCTGTGTGTGGGATGTGTGTGAAATCACATATAATTACAGGGTGGTGGGTGTTCGCTGAGCTGGGTGGTTTCCTGGCAGACGTTTCATGACCCAACTAGGTTACGTCATCAGTGCTAGAAGGGAGGGGGTTGGTAGAGTGGTGGTGGAGGAGGAGGATTGTGAGGTCCTTGGTGCTCTCTCTCCTTGGTGGTTTTCTTGCAGACCTTTACCCAACTAGGTAACCTCGTTGGTGCACTGACGGCGTTACCTAGTTAGGTCATGAAACGTCTGCAAGGAAACCATGACGCTCACAGAGCGCCACGGACCCAGAGGTCAGCCCTGAGCTACAGAATTTCTCCTCTATCAGGAAAGATGAAAGCGAGAACTCTTCTCGCTTCCCTTCTTTGCTAAAACAGGGCTCTTCCTCCAGACTTTGGGTCAGGCTGATCTGCCGAGTCTTTCTCCTGTTTTGCCTTGGGGGGAGGGGGCTGCTATTCCCTTGGGACTTTCATTTTCCCGTGTTTTACCATTTGCACACCTGTGAGGTCACCCGGTGTTGCTGGGGTAGCCTAGAAATTTGAAATATAAATAATCCACCGAGATTTGGCACCTGTAGGAGGAGGCGTTTGTGCTTTCTGAGAGAGCTGCCTTGTTCTAAAAAGAGCTGAGGAAATATAACCAGGATCTGCTTCCTTTCCTTCTGTCCTGGCCAGATATTTTTGCCTTTCCTGCCAGCACTACCTCCAGCCTGGCACCCAGTGCCACTTTGCCAGGGGCCACGGAACATTGTGCCCAGGTGAGGAAGAAGGGAAGAGGTGATACTAAAGTGGGGCGGTGCAGGGCATCCCGGTTGACTGGGCAGTCAATATTTTCCCCACAGCGCTGCATGAATTTGAAGCCCGGCTTTAAAAACGTCCATCCTTCCTTTATTTATTGCAGTGTTTTTCAACCTCGGCCATTTTAAGAGGGCTGGACTTCGATGCCCACAATTCCCCAGCCGGCACAGCTGAAGTCCACCTCTCTTGAAGTGCTCAAGCTTGAGAGACACCGATTGATTGCACTTTGATTACCAGTCAAGTAATAAAGACAGATTATTTGTATAAGGCATTGAACAGGCCTCCATTCCCTTTTCAGACCCCGAACCTCTCCTCGGCCTCTTTACGCAGCCCGCTTCCAACGGTGAACCTCGGGGAAGAGCTGGTGGCCCCTCCGGTGCCCGACTCCATCCTCTCTGCTGACCAGTGCCTGGGCCTGAGGAGCCAGGAGCCTTGCCTGCAGACCCCCAGCTTCCCCCCAGAGCTGCCCCTGACCGGCCAGCCCCACTTCCTGCCCCGCTTCCCAACTCTGGGGCTGCCTCTCCAGGGGGAGGGCCCTTCCCAACCGCCGCAGCAGACCCTCCTCTCCGTCATCACCCACACCGCCTCGGCCACCCCCACGCAGAACGTGCCGGCCACCACCTTCAGCCATGGCCCGGCGGGACTCTTGACCCCCCAGCAACCTGGGGCGGGGGTGCCCTGCGCGGTGGCCACACTCCAGACGGCGGTGGTGCATCCCCAGGGCCTCCTGCAACCACCGACGCCCTTTGTCCTCCCCCTGGCGGGCCCGGGGCTGCGGCCCAGGAAACCCCAGCAGATTGCGCCCGCCCCAGCGGAGCCCGTGCCTTTGATGCTGAGCAGTGCCTTCCTCCCCCCAGGTGAGTGAGGGGCTGCGTTGGGGAGGGGCTCTGGGCAGCGCATAAGTAGTCCTCAACTTACGGCCACAATTTCCATCACTAAGTGAGAGGTTTGTTTAATGAGTTGTGCCCCGTTTTATGACCTTCCTTTCCCACAGTTGTTAAGCGATCCGCTGCAGTTAAGTTAGTAATGCGGTCGTTAAGCGGATCTGGCTCCCCCGTGGACTTGGCTTGTCGGAAGGTCGCAAAAGGGGATCCCAGGGCACTGCAACCGTCGTAAATACAAACCGGTCGCCAAGCCTCTGAATTTTGACCTCCTGACCCTGGGGATGCTGCAGCGGTCCTAAGTCCCCTTGTTCAGTGCCATTGTAGCTTCGAGCAGTCCCTAAAGGAAACGTCGTAAGTCGAGGTCTGGTTTTATATGTCAGGGAAAAGCGAGCACTCCTCTTCCGCTGCCTTCTCCTCTGCAGGAAAAGGTTCGGACTAGATAAGCAGTGGTTAAATCAAATCTCTCTCGCTGCGGCGGCGGCTTAGCTGCATTTAGCTGACAGGCTCTGTGTGTCCGTGTGCGTGTGTGTGTGTGTGTTTCCTTCTTGTCGTTTCTTCTCTTCCCAAGTCCGAGACTGCCAGCCGTCGAGACAGGCCTCTCCCCACCCGTCCGAGCAGGGCCTCAGCCCTCAGTCCCCGCAGGGCGGCCGGCCCAGGAAAAGCGCTCTGGAACCACCTTTCAAGGTGGGTTGAAATCTGGAAACCTCACCCAAGTTCTCCAGGGTTTCAGATTCCAGAGATTTGGGATCCGGCCCAGGGAGATCACCTCGCCCTTCGCGGCCCATCTGGGTTGTGGGGGAGAATCCCTGAGCTTCAGGTAACGGGGTTAAAGTAATTGTGTGTGTGTGTGTGGTTGTTTTGTTTTGATGGGCACAGAGTCGCAGAATGAAGCACATCTCAGCAGAGCAGAAGCGCAGATGCAACATCAAGATTGGCTTTGCCACCCTCAACAGCTTGGTCTCCCCAAACACTAAATCGGTATGTGGTTTTCGGAGGGGGGGATCCCCAAAGAGTTTTCTTCCTCCTCCTCCTCCGTGCCAGATTTCAGGACCAGGGTGGCATCGCACAGCTCCCACCGCCACCCAGACCCTCTTTTTGGTCCCCCCTGCAGATCAGCCACGCTCTCACCCTGCAGAAGACCGTCGAGTACATTGGCAAGCTGCAGCAGGAGCGTTCGCAAATGCAGGAGGAAGCCAGGCGCCTTCGGGAAGAGACGGTCGAGCTGAACGCAGCCATCATGTGAGGACTCGAGAGTAGCTACACAGACGTTTTCTCTCTCCTTTGCGTGTTTGCTAAATTAATTTATGTGGCCGCCCAGCTCATAAAAAACGCTAAAAAAAATTTTTTATTATTAACCTGACCCCAGGACACCGCGACCGTCACAAATGCATGCTGGTTGCCAAGCAGATCCAGATTTTGATTGGGGGGCCGTGGGGATCCGTAAGTGGGAGGGCTGGTTGTAAATTCACTTTGAACAGTCACCAGCCAAACGTTTGTAAGTCAAGGACCACTTGTACACAACTCCCTCCCTCCTTTTCCTTCCCCCTTTCTTCAGTTCCTGCCAGCAACAGTTGCCTGCCACCGGGGTGCCCATCACGAGGCAGCGCTTTGACCAGATGAGGAGCATGTTTGAAGACTACATCCAAAACCGGAGCCAGCAAAACTTGAAATTCTGGATTGTATCCTGCTTTGGTGTGCGTGAAACTAGGGGAGGCCCAAAGGTCGAGCAGGGGAAGAAGAGAATGAGGAAGGGATTTTAGCAAGGTGGGAGGGCCCATCGTGATTACACAGGACAAGTGGGAAGGGGAGAGGACTGGTCCTTCGGAGGTACACTGCCCCTGAAGCTGGAGTCTCTGTTAGGCTGCTCTGGTGTAATTTTTAAAGTGGCGGGATCCTTGCTGCGTTTTCAAGTCGTGAATTTTACAGGTTTTATTCCAAATGTCCTGAAGATCTTTTTTTAGAATGGTTAAAAAAAGGGGGGGGGGATTCAGAAGGAAGGAGGGACGGAGGAAGGGAAGGAGGATGGATGGATGGATGGATGGATGGATGGATGGATGGATGGATGGATGGATCTGGAAAAAGCAACCGTTCCTGTAGAACCCCCTGCTTGTCTTCTTGACTGACAGCGCTCTCCAACTTTTCACACTTCTGGAGAAAGACCCAGGAACTTCCATAAACCAACAAAGCTGGTTGGACCTCTGCCTCGATGTAACCTTCTACATATTTCCCCAGAGGTGCCCTGCCTTCCAGCCCCCTCCCCTCCCCTGAGGGCCCCTTAGTGTCCAGAAATCTCCAGCTTTGTGTTTGCACCTTAACCTCCCCCCCCGACCCTCTCTGCAGTTCAGCGTCATCATCCAGCCTCTGTTTGAAACCTTCAACGAGATGGTGTCCACCAGCAGCCTGCAGGAGCTGAACCGGACAGCCTTGATGTGGCTGGACAAGCACTGTTCGCTCCCCGTCCTGAGGCCCAGTAAGTTGAGTTGCTCCTGAGAGGCTGTAGAAATCTCTTGGTTTGGGATGCCGTCTGAATTAACCGGGCTGCACCCTCCTTTCCTCCTAGTGGCCTTGAACAGTCTCCGGCACTTAAGCACCACCACCTCCATTCTCTCCGACCCATCCCTCTTGCAAGAGCAGGCCAGCCAGGCCTTGGGCAAACTCCACAAAACACCCGGGGAAACGTAACAGAAGACACGCTCAACTCACGGTGGACGTCCCGGACTCAACACAGACTTTTATCACTTTCCCCATTCTGGGGGGGAACAAGCAACGAGCTTTCCTTGCATTTCTCAGCTCGCCTGCTAGCTGAGAATACAAGGCTTGCATTTCCCCACAGTGTGGAGGGCGTCCAGCTGTAGCAGGAGGCCTTGGAAGCTTCCTTGTGTTGACTCTCCATCGGGGACAAGAGGTGTCATCAAACCGAGCGTTGTGCCGGGGAGAGCAGAGAGTGGAGACTCTCCCAACGCTGCCTCCGAGTTTGGGCCAATGCGAAAAATGCAACTCAGGGAAACTGTTTCCAGTGCAACCTCTCTTGAAATATATGCAGCAGGAATAAGCTTTTTCTCCAACCCGACCTCAGTCGCAAGTGGCGCGGTGGTTAGAATGCAGCATTGCAGGCCAAAACTCTGCCCACAGCCTGGCATTCGATCCTGACGGGGCTCGAAGTTGACTCAGCCTCCCGTCTTTCCGAGGTTGGCAAAAGGAGGGCCCAGGGGGTTGGGGTTTGCAACACGCAAATAACGCTCTGCCTTGTAAATTTCTCAAGAGAGTGCTCTTAAAGCGCCACGAGGTGGTCTATAAGCCTAAATGCTGTTGTAATTGCTATTGGAGAGAAAAGGTAGGAAGAGGCCACGAGACAGAACAGAGGTGGGAGCTGGCACCTGAAGACCTCCGCCCTCGCCTGTTCGGACAGCCCTCATCTGAGGCTGCCAGGAGCTGTGCAGAACAAGCCAAAAAGCACATTGTTATCTCCCCTAACACCCATAATAGCTATGAATTTTTTTCCCTCCATAACAGACAGTGATGGTTCATCAGGACCTTGGCAGCCCGAGAGACTTTTAGCTCTTTGACTCAACTCCTTGACTCTTGACTCTTTCTTTCAACCTCCCAGGTCACTTTCTAGTCCAACCGAGGGTTTTGGGGGGGGTGTCCCATCTGCCTTGGAAGAGCCCACTTCTCTCGAGCCCCCCTCGGCAGCCTTTCTAGGAGCCTGTTTCCACAGGTGTACTTTTGCACACAGCCGTGCAATTTCCCCCCTCCTTTGGGGAATAATAATAGTTTGAAAGTGCAGGAGAAGAACAAAAAAGCGGACAGTCAGCTTAAGAGCATAAGACGAACAAGTTGAATTCTAGTCTGGGTCTCTCACCCACGGCTTTCTTCCTGCGGTAGCCATCCCAGTGTCTCTTGGAGGCTCAGCTGCAGTGGAAGTGTCCTCTCCACATTTTCCGTCTGACTTCTTCGTGTGTGTGTCATTCTCACAAATCTCAGAAAGTGGCCTTCGAAGAAGAGGTGCCTTCTAGGGTAACTGTTTTTGAATTTTGCACCAGGATTGCCCGTCAGACGTTCTCGAGTTTCCAGTATTGGCCTCCAGCGAGGAAGACCACCTACTTCGCCACTCCATGCAGTACGTTGTACCAGCCTTGAGTGTGAACCGCGATGGCTTTCCATCCACAGAGTAGGACAAGGCTGGTAAAGAAATCTTGATAGCAGTGAGGGTTGCCGTTGACCCAGACTTCTGAACTTTATGGAGACAGAGATTATCTCATGGGTAAGATAAGCTGGCTCTTTGTACGATAGCTAGCAGGCTCTCTAGTCCTTCAGACCACAAGTGTTGGAAAGGGGCGCCTGGGTTGAGATCGTGATTTAAGCTCTAAAATGGCTCTCGGGCAAACCCCGTCTCTAGGCACCAATGGAGAGCAATGTTCTACTTTAGAACGGCTGTTATGTGGGCAGCTTTTATGCTCTAGAAGGTTCTTCCTCCAACTTGGGAGCTTTAAGATGCATGGATTTCAACTCCCAGAATCCCCAGGCCTGCCATGCTGGCTGGGGATCTCTAGGAGTTGAAGTCTGCCCGTGCTGGCTGTTGAATTCTGGGAGTTGAAGTCCATCGCTGCTGGTTGGGTACTCTCTACCCAGAATGCAGGATCTGAGTACGCGTTGTTCTTCTGCTGCAAACTCCACAATCTCGTCGATCACCTGGATGGAGCAGGGGGTGATAAGCTGGCGCGCTTTTGGAACAGTTATTGCTAATGCAGTTTCAATATTGTTCTGTGGGGGCTGGGGCTGATTTTAATCTGCAGCAGGCAGCCAAAAAAAAAAAAGATGCATGTCTTTTTAGCAATGCAATCGGGTTTTTTAGCCTCTGGGGAGATATTTTACCTCTATAATGTCTGAAATCATTGGGCAATTTGTACTCTCATTTGCAAGCAAAAAAAAGATGAACTTTGTTTAACAAATACGTGTTGTTGTTGTTTTTTTCTTCTTTATTTTCATCAATAGCCTTTTTGGGAGGCTCAGAGTTAAGCCGCTGCCTTTTGTTATCTAGATTTCTGATGTATGAAACTCCCAATTCTTGCATTTCGATCTTTCGATAACATCACTTAATTTTTTTTAATGAGTCAACAGAAATAAAATGCTATTTTTGAGGAGCTCCAAATGTGTAACTTTTTTCCGTCAGGTCACCTGCCTTAGAATTCTAGATGATCAGTTTCCACAAGTGTGCAACATCGGAACCGTGTGACAGGAGCATCTGGGACCATCACCCATTTAAGCCCCCGGGGGTGGGGTCATCAGAGAGCAAATGGGTGTCTTAGCTTTTACACCTGAGCCATTCCCCCCCCATTTTTTTTAAAGCCATTTTCCCCCCTTCCACCAGGATTCCAAACCAGAGATTTGGAGACCTGTGAACTGTGTTGCATTCGTGTGGTAGAGAAACACATCCTGTTTAGATCAGCTCAGAGTTTCAGAGGTTGCCAAGTGGCAAGAAGACAGTTCGGTGTGGTTCAGATGCTCCAAACGGGCGAGGTGTGACTTGCTGGCTGCCGAATTTCTCAGCCTTGTAAGATGCCCCCCAAATCCACCCTGCTTGACCTCATGGCAGATGGCTGTAGAGTCCACTGGTTTGATTGCTAGGCCGGTTATGAAAATGGAGCTTGTCCGGAGGCCTTGAAGCTGCCTTTCCTTCTCTTCAGACTTGTAAGTAGTCTTGGGCTGGCTGATAAAACCTCTGGATGCTTTTTGTTGAGGAGCCGAAGCACACGGAGGTGTAACCCCAAAGGTGCTTTTCTTCCAGGAGGCAACTGGACTTCCTGGTTTTTCTTTGAAGACATTTCGCTGCTCATCCGAGAAGCTTCTTCAGCTCTGTCTGGGCGGTGGGGAAATGGAAGGATTTATACCCCTTGCAGACCGCTGGTCCTTTGTATAAATGAGTATAAATCCTTCCGTTCCCCACCGTCCCGTCAGAACTGAAGAAGCTTCTGGGATGAGAAGGGAAACCTCTTCAAAGAAAAACAAGAAAAGTCCAGTTGCCTCCTGAGATAACTGTGATCCGGATGACTGAGAATCTCCGCAGACGGAGATGTAATCTATAAAAGCGGACCTGTTGACGTGATTTTTGATAGCAAGAATGGCTTCGGATACCTGTGGGCGGAACTCTGCCTCACCCTCGGTTTGCTAAAAATCAATTGTCTGGATGTTTGCAGTTACAAGACCACCAAAAATGGGATTTGTGACTGGCGTTCACCCATTGCAGCATCCACATCAGGGTCACATGATCAAAATTCAGAGGCTTGGCACCTGGCATGTACTTGTGACGGCTGCAGTGGCCCAGAGATCATTTATCCCCTTTTGCAACCTTCTGACAAACAAAGCCAGGCTTGCTTAATGACCGTGTGATTCGCTCAACAACTGCCAAGAAACGGCGTAAAATGGGGTGCAACTCGCCGAACAGCAGCCTCGCTTAGCCACAGAAATTTGGGGCTTAATTGTAAGTCGTAATTCGAGAACTACCCGCATTTTTGTTCATCAAACTCCATGTCAGAATTAGTGGATTCCAAGCTTCTAGAATGATTTTCAAGAAGGTGGAAATTAAACCCAGAATCAAATTTGAAATGGTTTGGCATCTTAATTGAGCAGAATAACTAAAAACCCTTGGAGGCAGAAATAAAATAACTGAAATGTAGTTTCCAAACCTCAAGAAGAAGCTTTCATTTTTGTATATGTTTATTTATTATATATTGCATTTTAAAACATGACTCACTTAGAATTAATCCGTATTTATTTAAAACACCAAACTTCAGTAGCACCTTAATAGCATTCCTTAAATTAAAACACTCAAGAATACATTCCTTCCTCAGCTGATGATCCAAATATTTTAAATAGATTTAAATATAATAAAATAACCAATGGAACTGTTTCTCTAAGAAATAGTAAATAAATATTAACTATAATTTAATTTTTAAATTAAGTTATATAATATACATTATATGAAGTTATATGTGTATAAAATAGCATAAATATGATAAATTACATTCCTTAATTTGGAAAAATTTAGTTGCAGTTTTTCTAATGATCCTTAACGTTACACATTTCCCTTATGGTTTTCTGTGCTAGCTTTAATTTTGAACTCAAAAATTTCTCTACGTGAGCTTTGTAGAGTTCAAAAATATAGTGAAACATGTTCTGTGTCGAGGGCCATTTGCTCTCTGTGCTGTACTTCGGGCCGTTGAGCGGTGCTACTTCGTCTGATGCTCCTTCCGAACAGGTCTGGTTGGTGTAGCGTTCATGAAGCTCAGTGAGGAACGTGAAGGAGCTCATCACGGATTTCAGGAATTTATCTTGCTGATAGGTGTTCTTCAGCCCGATAAACAGCCCTTTGAACTCCCAGAGAATTTGACATTCCTCTGCTGACTTGGTGAAATTGTAGGATTGGGAAAATTCGAATTCCACTTTTGCCCTCATTTCGGGAGACAAATATTTGTGGCCGATCTACAGAAATGGAAACAAAGATCTGCGTCAGTTAAAGTTGGTCTCCCACCCAAGACCAGCCTACATTTTATTCTCCTTCTGATAAAGGTGAAGCTCAAGAGAATTGTCTCTCCAGTTGCTGCCCTGGGCTTTCTCTCTGTCCCCTGAACCAAATTATAAAGAAGTGAGACTTTGGGAAAAGTGCAAAGAAGAGCAACTAAGATGGTGAAGGGCCTGGTGACTTAAAACCTGTGAAGGACGGTTGCAGGATTTGGGCATGGCTGGTTTAGAGAAAAGTAGGACTGGGGGGGGGGGGTCATCATAGCAGTCTTTCAGTATTTGAGGGGCTGCCACAAAGAGGAGGGGGTCGACTTATTTTCCAAAGTTTGCAGGACAAGAAGCAACGGATGGAAACTAATCAAGGAGAGAAGCAACCTGGAATTAAGGAGAAGCTTCTTAACAATGAGGACAATCAACCGGTGGAACAGAACTGCCTCGAGAAGTTGTGGGTGCTCCAACACTGGAGGCTTTTAAGAAGAGATTGGACAGCCACCTATCTAAAAGGGTACAGGGTCTCCTGGACTAGAAGACCTCCAGTGTCCCTTCCAGCTCTATTCTGATTCTGATTTTTAATGTCTTGAGTGCCACTCGTAAGAAATAAGGAGCTCTGGTCTCGCTTGAGAAAGATGGATGGGAAGACAACTATCTTGAACTGGCCTACTAAGCGGAAACAGAGATGTGCAAAATTGGAGATTTAGGGGCATTGGTTCAGCAAACTTACAGATTCATAGTTTTCAAGTAACGATTCTGCTTCACAGTAGAGTTCACACAACTTCAGATTAGCTTGGGAAGGTGGAGTTGGCATTCCCTGGATGCCCCACAGGACAATCGCCAACACGGTCATTTCTGTCGGGAAAGCAAATAAATGGATTATGAGTCCTGGGAAAAGAGGGCTGTGATTTAAAATAGTGCCTTTCTCTCAGAAAGTGGTTCTTCCCCCTCCTCGATCTCTGCAAGGCTGGGTTACCAGCGACAAAGGGATCAAGTCCAGTTAGAACTACGTCCATTCCTTCTAGCCGGTGATCAGCATTAGAAGATTGAATGGCGCATCCTGTCCTGTTTATCACCTCTACTCCCAAGTTCTGAAACTCCAGATACATTTGTCCATCTTAATTTTCACTGCAACCTTTTGCTTTTTTTTTTAAACCAAACCAAACCAAAGCAAGGCACTTGAAGGAAAGACCCTCTCGGTAGCCCAGACCTATGAGTATTTATATTTTGATGGATGATAAAAGCGTTTTCTAATTTCCCACGTTATCCCCTAGCATAGAAGTGTCCCACCTTGGCAACGTTTAAGAATTCTCCCAGCCAGCATTCCGGAGGTTGAAGTCCCCGGGTCTTAAAAAGTGGCCAAGTTTGGACCCCCGTGCCCTAGCACCTTCCCTCAAATCATCTCAGCTTCTGCACTGATATTGGAAGGGTTGGGAACCAGATTTTGCATTGATTTTGGAAGAGGTCTAACCCTGACATAAAAACAAAGAAGGCCTAGAGGGCCCAGCTCTTCCCCATTAGCAGTGGGGCAGGTGTGCGCCTCTGGGCATTTTGTATTGCCAAAACCCTACCCAAAGCCCACCCAAGAACTTGAAGTGTGCCTACCTTTAAGCATGGTGAATGAAGCGCTGAGAGTCGGAAGTCGCCTACAATGTTTGCTTGTCTCTTCTGAGTTTGCTTCTCTGCTCTGGCTGTCGGTCGCACCATATTTAAACTGCTCCTGAGGAAGATGGTTATCTTGTTTCCTACCCTGACGAAGTGCCCACAAGTGATTGCGATCAGTTTCCTAAGATAATCCGTGATTGATTTCCCACGTGGTGTGTGTGTGTGTGTGTAGTTGCCGTGATGCTGTCGCTCTGAAAAACTTCCTGGATGTCCAGTTTCCGCTCGTCCGATATTTCAAGATGGGTCCAATTGCGATGGGTCTACTGCCCAAAAGGGACTTTGATGGCCCTTGGATGGTTCTGTCCGCCATTTTGCTTGGGTTGACCCTTCCCTCAATCTTGGATTCTGCTGACCCTACCTTAGAGAAGTGCATTTATTTGTTCTGATTGATCAGATAAATAGAGGGGAAGGGTCTCTGTTAGAGCCAAATGGCCATTTTATGAAAAAGGGGTGTTGTGTAGGCTTACATTGGGAACACGTTTTGGCCATCCAAAGTTGGCTGAACTGACCTCTGGACATTGAAGGCTTATTATAGTATCAGTTTGGGCTCTAAACGGACAAGTCGTCTTTTTTATTTTTTATTTAAAAAAGGTCCTGTCTCTCTCTGCTACGGAAATTACCTAAAGATATACTGATAAGGTGAGAAATCAGTCAGCCTTGTTGTAATTGGCTCTGCGCATTTTTTTTTCTAGCAAAAAAGATTGCCTGCTTCCTTCCAATTCAACGCACCCAGGAATTACACCGTGATGCTTTCATTTTATTTCCATTTGAAAAAATCCATTTTCCTTTCTAGTGCCGGAGAAGCTGGATGTTGCAGAACCTCAAACCTTTTCCTTCTCCTATTAATTAATAGAGGGTCAAATGTTGGTTTCTTTGTCCAGGGCCGGATGTAGCCCTTACATCGACAATGCTGGAATTGGGTGTGGTGGGGGGGGAAAGATGCTCCCTATTATAAATCTTGGATCTTGCAATTAAGCAATCAGGAGGACCTTTTGATCTAATGGTGGCACATACTGAATTCCATTTTCCCTCTTTTTCCCAAAAAAAACATCTTAGGGTTTCTGAGAGAAGATAATATTTGTAGCTCAGGGCTGAATTGGAAGTCCTTGGTGCTCGGTGGTTTTCTTGCAGACGTTTCATGACCCAACAAGGTAACATCATCAGCACCTAGCAAGAAAAGTGAGATCAGAGAGAAACCAGCCTTGCCCGGTACAGGGTTAGATATGCTTTTTCTTTGGCTGGGAATTCTGGTTCTAGACCCAAAACAAGCTTGATTATCACAGAATAGAACCATGCTTCTCAACAGTCAGTGGATTTCAAAGAATCTTGCAAAGTGGAGACTGGCTGTGTTTTTAAAGGCAGGTAAAGCTTTTTTTTTTTAGTAGATTAATTTGCACCTCTGTGACTGCGTCATCTGCAAAGCTGTTTTATGAAGATTCAGTATGTGAATTTCTCCCTTTTTCTTTTCTTTTCTTTCCTCAAAACCAGAAAAACTGTTCACATCCACCCAAATACGGTGTGGAAAAGCCCAAAGAATGAAGGTAATGCTTCTGGGTTTTTTTAAAAAAAATTATTACTGTTATTAAAAGCCTTAATCATGTTATCTCATGGAAAGCATTTCTTTGACTCACTTTCTCTAGTTGTTGAACTTGGGAAATGTTAGTCACACCTATTAACCTTTCAAACGTGGATACCTGGGGAAAGCAGGGGGGAGGGGAAGTTAGTCTGCAGAAATAGGAAAAGGAAGAGATAAGATGGTTCAGATTGATGATAGTTGTTAATTTTGTCCATTACAAGGTGATGGGGAATTTTGCATTTCTGCCCCGAAAGGAAGCAGAGAAATTCAAAGGTTCTTGGAGAGCCAAAACCGAGTCTTAGAAGGAGTGAAGTTGCATTTTGAATATTCCACGATTACGTTTTTTACCCACTTTTTAAGATCAACGTTGATCGCGGTGTTTCTGCTTCTCATTGCCATCTAGGGATATTTTATAGGCAGTCCTCGACTTACAAAGTGCATTTGGTAACCGTTCGAAGTTACAACGGTGCTGAAAAAAGGGACTTGTGACCATTTTTCACACTTAATGACCGTTGTGGCATCCCTGTGGTCACGTGACCAAAATTCAGACAATTGATTCATATTTATGACAGTCACAGCACCCCGGGATCATGTGACCCCTTTTTGCGACCTTCTGACAAGCAAAGCCAGATTCGCTTAACAACAGTTGACTAACTTAACAACTGCAGTGATTCACTGAACAATTGCAGCAAGGAAGGTCATAAAATGGGGCAAGATTCAACCAATTTCTCACTTAGCAACAGAAGTTCTGGGCTCGATTTTGGTCGTCTGTAGAGGGCTACCTGTACTGTGTTTAGATCTCTAACCATGATTTGATTTGATGTCTCTTCGTTGCTTGATGGGGCTGCAGCCCCTGTCCTCTTTTGCCTCCCTCTGCTGTATGCGCTCATAAGATTTAAAAAAAAGCTCTAGAGCCCTGGAGTTTTGAGGCAGAGAAATGAAGAGAAACTTAATGAAGAGAAACTTAAATATTTAACTTTATTATTATTTAAGCTTAATTGCTCTGCCTCCAAACCCCAAAATTTTATTTTTCAAGGTATTTTTTTTTTGGTCCTCCTTGCATCTAGAGAGGGAGAGCTGATTGCCGAGAAGGACATTGTGTTATATCAGTCAGATTCCTTCCACCGCTTGGGTCGTTTCCAGAAGGGTTTGAAACAGAAAGAACACGACAAAATAATTTTATTAAAATCAAAATTAAAACAAAATCTTATCAGTTGGAGTTAACGTTGGTACCTATTGTGGGTGTTTAAAACCACCTGCAGGCTAACACGGAGGAGGCCCCGCCCCCTTTGAGAGCCAGCAGTATCTCCCTCCCCTGGCGTCGGTGGGCACCCCTAGCAACCAGATCCTGTATCCTAGCAACGGAAGTTGTGGCCTGGTCCTGCTGCAGCCGCCATGCCATGGAAGGCCTGAGTGCTTCGGCCGCTTTCTGGGATCACCTTCGCCAGCTGTGCCTGGACCAGTTTCCTTGCGGGGTGGGGAGCTGGGTAAGGGGGGGGCAGCCATCTGGGCCTCCCCCAGGGAGAAAGCTAGCTAGGGCAGGGACTGGGGGGGGCTATTAGCTACTATCCTTCTCCCTTTTCCCTATTACTTTTTCCTTAGCTTTTTATAACCCTTCACTTTGTTGTTTGTATCTTGTGATTTATGTTGATTGGTTACTTAATATCCCATGACTATCACTGAGTGTTTTATGGTGGTGGGTTTTTTTTATGATTGTGATCATGGTTTATCACTTGTTGCTTGTGTGTACACAAGAGAGTTTCTGCACCGGAGACAAATTCCTTATGTGTCCCATCACACTTGGCCAATAAAGAATTCTATAAAGAAGTCTCCGCATTGGAGGTCTCACTGCCCATCATCCACAGCCAAGCCCTCCGAGGCTTCAGGCATTGTGGCTTATTGCCCAAACCATGCTTAGCCAGGCCCACTCCAAAGAGAGACCCTCTTAGGGCTTAGCACCCTGGGGGGAGATGCCCACTATCTGCAGCAACTCTGGGCATCCTCCATGCTCTGTCCTTCAATGGTTTCCCCTCTTCTGTGCCCCCACACAGAATAAATCCCGCTTCCCCCCTCGCCAGTCCCCCCGTCTCCACGGCCTGCCTGCCCCCCGACTGGCCACTCTGCCTCGGCGCAATGGCTTCCTATCGCCCAACGAAGAAACGGTGGAGGCCCTGACAGAATTCCTACGCTGCCCAGACTCCCCCTGGACCTTGCCCCCCCACTGCAGCACCCCCGAGCAGCAGCTGCGGGAGCTGGCCGTGCAGCACCCCCAGATCGTCCGGACCAGCTTCGTCTGCTCCTACTTCAGGTCGCTGCGGATCGTGAACAAAGGGGTGAGTGTTGCTGGCCCCCGAACCTTTGGGATTAATATTCCCCCTCTGTAAAATGGGTCCAATGTGCCAGTAGGTTCAAACACTGGCTGGGTCTTCTTCCTTAGGTGTACAGGCTGCCAAATGAGAAATGCTGGTTAGATTTAGCTTAGATTCAATCTCGTCGCCCAGGATCGTTGACCTCACATAGCTCGAATTGGAAAGCTGGTCTGGAGGGTTGTCTGTATGGATACGGATTAATCCGAATGACCTCTGGGTGTCCCAAGGCACATTCTCTTGACTCCCTTTTCAGGTGACCGAAATCGATGGGGGTTTGTTAAACTTCCCCAATTTGGAAGAGCTGATCTTAACGGCAAACTATATCAGCACCATCCCGGCTGCCAATCTCCCTCCGGGCCTCAAGGTAAATCAAAGGAACAATTTCCCCCCCTCGGTGGTGTTTTTATAAAGTAGGGCACACTGGATTCCTAGTGGAGAGAGGGGCGAGACCTATATCAGATCATAAACAGATTAACAGCCCCCCCCAGATTGGCTTTGCAGAGTGAGATGGGCAGGCACGTAAGTTTAATAATAAATCAGAAATAAAATCCTACTCCTTATTTGCACTCGTTGTGCAAATCTGGCCCTTCTTACACAGGGGAAGAAAACTGCACAAAACCCATGACGTAAAAGGATCTTATCCAAAAAGTGTACTAAAGGTGAGAGACATGTGAAAAAGATAAATTTTAGAAAATCCCAACTTGGGTGGGTGAGTGGGGCAGCCCTGGACTTCAAGAGAATTGGGCCTGATTCATTCCTGGATGGCTGACGAGATCCTCACGAGGGAAAGAGGTAAAAACCCCTCGAAAGATCTTGCAAGGATAAATCAGTTTTCTCTCATGCGTGGAAAATGATAAGAAAGTGTTCACGGAGTCCAGAGGATCAAAACGCCCCTTGGGAGTCTCCCTCCTGTGGCCATCGCTCTGTCACCTCACCGTATTTGGGCATGTGGCGAAGCGGCTTTCCTGTCGGTTGAAGAAGGAAGATAAAATGGCTGTTATCGCTGGCTGGCATGAATCCCTCACCCACCGGCCTTATCTTGCGGCTGAAGTACAACTCATGGCCAGCAAATCAAGCCCAACAGTGTTTTTGTTCTCCTAACAGTGAGAACAATTAACCAGTGGAACTGCTTGCCTCCAGAAGTTGTGGTGCTTCATCGCTGGAGGCTTTCAAGAAGAGACTGGACAGGCAGGGGGCTGGACTAGAAGACCTCCAGGGTCCCTTCCAGCTCTGTTCTATGCCTCCCTCCCTCCCTCCCTCAGGTGCTGGAGCTTTGTGGCAACAAGGTGCAGAGTTTAAAGGACCTGTGCACATCCCCCCCAGCTGGACTGCAGCATCTGGGTCTCAGCCACAACTGCCAGGTCGGTTCCTCAGAGGAACAATATCTGACAGCTGCTTTCTGGTAAGGGAGCTGGTTGCAGGCAGGGTCACCTGTCCAGCCAAGAGATTCCCCCCCCTTTTTTTTAAAAGGCTGTTCCCCCCTGTGTGAAGCCCCCTCCCCTGCTCTCCTTTCTCCTAGTTGCCCTGGAGAAAGGAGAACAGGGGAGGGGGCTTCACACAGGATGGAGGGAGCAAAGGAACTTCTCAGACGCCGATGGGTAGATGAGCCGTGTCTCACCCCCAGGTCGAAATTCCCCTCCAGGTGTCCAGAGGTGAAGGGAAGCCGCGGCTGTCCTGCCTTGCTCCAGAAATGGAGGGTCAGAAAAATGGCCTCGTAGTTTTCTCCAAGCGATGAATGTTCAAAGGGTTTGAGACGAGAACAAAGGAGAATTTTAAGCCTAGCCTAGCCTCTCTTTCCAGGATGGGGAGCTTGGCGGTTTTCCTGCAGACGTCTCGTTACCCATCCAGGTAACGTCATCAGCGCAGCAGGGGTGACGTTACTTAGCTGGGTCATGAAAAGTCTGCAAAAAAGGTCGGAGAGCACACAGGAGCCTTCATTTCAACCCCCGGGCTACAAATATTCCCTTTCTTAGGGAGCTTTGTTGTGCCTGCACATGTTGCCCCCTCTTAGGCCCAACCTCGTCTCCCTGGACTTGAGCTACAACAACTTCACCGACCTGCTCAGCCTCCTCCCCGTGCTCTCCACCTTGAAAAAGCTCCGGATCCTCGTCCTGCAGGGAAACCCCTTGGCCCTCTTTCCGGGTTACCGAGGTTTTATCATCGACAGCCTGTCCCAAATCTCTGTCTTTGATGACATCATCATCACCCCAGAGGAGAGACACAGCTTCCTCAACCTGTCCTCCTTCCCAGGTGAGTCTTCCTCCTGTCCTGACCTGGAGGCAACTTCTGTCCCGCTGATTAATTGTCCTCATGTCAGGAAGTTTCTCCTTAGTTCCAGGTTGCTTCTCTCCTTGATTAGTTTCCATCCGTTGCTTCTTGTCCCACCTTCGGGTGCTTTGGAGAATAAGTTGACCCCCCCTCTTATTTGGGGCAGCCCCTCAACTGTCAGGTCAACTCCAGTCTCGCTCCCCAGTTTGCTAAACAGCTTCACAGGATGTCTCCTGTCTGGAGCTTGGAGAAATTCAGATTTTTTTCCCCAGAGGCCTTACTGTCGGATGTCAAACTGATAGTCAGCATTGGCAAAATGCGAGGTCTCCCCAACCCGCTTATCCCAGAGGAACTGGAGGGCAGTCCTGACTCCCCAATCATCACTCACAGCTACTACGTGACGTACGAATTTGCCAAGGGTGAAAAAAAAGGGGAGAAGGCAGCCAGCAAGGTAGGGGTGGAGCTTTTTAGTCATTTGTTGTTTCTAAATTATATCGGGGTGCCTGATTAAAAAAAAACAGCCCAAATTGGGGATCAAAAGCAGGATGAAGTGTTTGGGGCCATCGCAGGTGTGTTTGCGCTCCAGCACAGGGGAATATCGACCGCAGGGGACGTGGTGAGCTCACCCTTAGCGACGGTGGATGGAGAAACAATTGAGCCCCTGTCTTCTCGGCCTTCGCCCAAGCTGGACCTGCAGCCCGAGCCAGGAGGTGCGTAAGTTTCTTCCTACGATTAAACACAGCAGGTAGGGAAGAAGGATCCGCTCCTTGCCCTGCTCGGGGTGCAAGGCGCCCAGCTTTTGAGAATCCTCACTGTGGCTGCAGGGCCGAGGCTTAACCAGGCCACTGGAGACGCGCGATATATTGACTGTCACAAAATGAGCAAGGTTTAGCCAGCAAGCCAGGCTGCGAGAATGAAGCAAAGTTAGGGCCAACCGAGCTCAGCGTGGTTGTGAGAAGGACTAGTTTAAAAATAATTTAAAAAGCATGCTGCAGGAACGCAGCGCAAGCTCACATTTCCCCCGTTTTCTTTCTGTGTTTTTACTCCTATAATGTATAGCCAGTTCCTGTCCTTTGCAGAGGAAAACATCTGTTGAGGACTTCTGGGTAACTGAAAAATTTGGGCCATGATGATGAGGGTGATGAATCCCTGGTTTGTGGCTTCAGCTCCCTTTTACCAAAATGTGTCTGCAACCAAGTCCGAGCGATGGTTGACGGAATGGAAAGTTGGTAACTTTAATTTGTTAAATGGCAAAAAAAAAAATTTTGTTCCCCTTTCTCGCCCACGTAGCAAATATGCACTCGACTGCCAAGAAGGGCTGGGCAGAGACCATTGACTGCGATTACCGAAAAGAGCATCTCACCCAGGATCTGGTGGCTCTCAAGGCTTATCTTCTTGCTGGAACCACCGTCTCCGTTGTTGAGGAAAAGGTGTAGTTCTTTTTGTTAAGTTTTGGTTCATAAAAACTTCTCCTTGGACTGGTGTCAGCCTGTGTTTTCTTAAGCACATCATGCCATTCAGCAGAGCTCAATCCTTTGTCTTTCTTTAAACTTGGCTTTCCCAACTTGGACGAAGTTTTTGTCCTTGTCTGCAATAAAGACTATTTTTGCAAGGCTTCCTTCCTTCCTTCCTTCCTTCCTTCCTTCCTTCCTTCCTTCCTTCCTTCCTTCCTTCCTTCCTTCCTTCCTTCCTTCCTTCCTTCCTTCCTTCCTCCCTTCCCTTCCCTTCCCTTCCCTTCCCTTCCCCTGTCCTCTCCAACTTTCTCTTTCATCCAGAGCAATGAAACACACCTTTTCCAGGTTGTCTCCTGGCCTGTGGTCCTCACTCCTGAAGAAAAGACAAGCAAGAAAGGAAAGGGGAAAGGGGAGAAGGGAAAACCCGACTCGGGAAAGGCAGACAAAGGAAAAGAGAAGGAGAAAGACACTGGGAAGGTAAGGCTGAATTCAAGGCCCCGTCGAGAATTGTGGGAAGCCAAACATCGTGTTTTGTGCAACTTCCAGGGTTGGAGGACAGAGGGAAAAACAGATCCACGCCGTCACATCCAGGGTGTGTTTATGGGGGTCAAAAAAGTCAAGATGGTGGCCGTAGCCCTGCAGTCAGATTCCTTTCTGTGCCCAACTAGGGTGGGAACAAAAAGAGAAAGAAGCCCCCTTCGCCAGAGCTCCGAAGCGACCCCCCCACCGTGAAGACCCTGGGCTCCCTTCACGTCAGCTTAGAGAAGCTGCTAGCGGGGGCATCGTTGCTGGAGACCACCTGCGATTTTGGGGTACAGATATCCGAGCGGAACGTCTCCCCGCCATCGCCCAAGGACAAGGTACCAGCTGAGGAGCAAAGTTCCCTTTTCAATGTGCTAAGCACATTGATTTGTGCTTCTTAGATTGTAAGCCGCCCTGAGTCTTCGGAGAAGGGCGGGATATAAATGGGATTAAATAAATAAATAAATAAAATCCTGCTGCACTGAATGTCTGGAAAGATATTTATTTAATCCGTGTGTATAGTTGCTCATCTCGACAAGTGGTGGTGAACTATATTAAATAAAAATGAAAAGACCAATATTCAATAAAAATAAAAGCAAGATCCGATAACAAGTAGTAAATAAAAAAAAATGATATAATAACAAGGGACGTTTTCTGCCATTGGTTGAAATGCAGAAATCTATCTTCTACTTTGCAGGAGAGTAAGAAGGCTGCCAAAAAAGACTCCAAAGCCAAATCTGGGACTGACAGCGTTCGAAAAACACCTGCACCCCCGACCCCCTCCCCTACCAGAGGTAAGCGAGACAGCTGGCCTTCCGGAGTGTTTGCAGCTACTGCGAGTGTATTTTAACCGTCTGAATGACGACTCTCCGAGTTTCTTGGGTTGCAAACATAAGGCTCTCATCCAATACTAAAAAGTTAAGGGTATTCAAAAGTGGTTGGCTTTATTTTTGTATTTAACACCCATCCTTCCATCTTGAGCCCACAGTGGTGTACAAGATCTCAGTGGCAAGGTTTTGCTGCCATCATATGGACTAGGAACTTTTTTTAAAAAAAGGGGGAGAAACGATTGGCAAACCACAATGCCCTGAGCTCCGTTGCTTGAGGGGGCTCCTGTACTGCACTGACCGTTTCTCAACCTTGAGCACTTGAAGGTGGTTGGACTCCAACTCCAAGCATGCTGGCTGGCCGGGGAATTCTGGGAGTTGAAGCCCACTCATGGAGTGATGTATTTCTGATTTTTTTTTCCTCTCTGAGCAGGAAAGGGGCGGAAGAAGGACTCTCCAGAGGGACCCGATTCGCAACTCAGCCAGCCCGTGCCTTTGACCGTGGAGTTTCAGATGCAACACATCAAGTGGGAATCGGCTTCCCCTGTCCTAAAAATGCAGGAAGCCTCAGAATAGGTTTGCAGAGAGCAAGACCAGTTTGGCTTTTAAGAGATGACGCTGGTCCTTTCCTGAGCGATGTGGCTCTTTGCCGCTTTATGCAATGTATAGAATATGGCCAGACTTCTTTTTCTCCTCCTTTAGACCAGAATTTCTGCTGGTTGGGGGAATTCTGGGAGTTGAAATCTACCCATCTTACAGCTGGCAAGATTGGAAAATGCCGCATAAGAGCAAAGAGGAATAACCTACAAGTTAACACTTTCCTGTTGCTGCAATCAATACCCAGATTTATGTGTGACTACTACACAAGGACATGGCATAAATGATAACCCTATGCCGGAATCATCAAACTAAAAGCAGATGCAATGCATCGGTTTTAGCTACACACAAACTTAGCTAAAGTGGGTCTAAAACTTGGCACCAGGAGCAAAGTCAATAAACTGAAAATAATTAAGAGGAGTCTTATTTGCTTAACGACACTCCAGATGTTGTCTGTTTCACACAGCTCCCAGTGTGAGTTCTGAACGTGGCTGCTTCAAAGAGGGGGTTTGTCCTAGATGACTTTCTGTGGCTGCAACTAAGCTTGGTCTGCCAAACGCCTCAACCATAACAACGGATGTTTTTCCCAGCGCAGTTTCCATCTCACTGTTAACAACAAAGGAGTCGTGTTCCTCAGACTTTTATTTTAAAAATTGGTTCAGGGAAGATGATCCCAAGTACATCAGTAGAAAAACAACAACACAAAAATGATATTTAGCCTCCAAACTGGTTAAAATTTTCCACAACTAATGTTAGAAATTTCAGGCAGAGCATTTGTCCTTCACACCACCAGTGCGTTTCGCTTTTAAAAAAAAACAAAACCAACAACAGCAACACAAGACACAGCCCTTAGTGATTACAATCTGCGATTATCTCTATAGATTCTGGCAGAAAATGGATCATCTCAAATCAGCCCAGAAAAATCACTCCTTTGTAGATTACTTCGCATTTGCATAGCTGTGAATTTAAACACAGAGGCAACAGAACACCCACAGCTCAAAGCCGAGGGCTAACCAGGCTGGGGAAGCCAGAGAGATGGAGTGGCACCTATTCCTCTACTTCTGTGCCATCCCTTCCCACCAAGTAGGATCGTGTCCATGCTAGCAATCCTCAATCTTCACGGAGGTAGGCTTCCTCTGCCTCTTCCCTGACGGCCTGCTGGGAGGTCGGTAGCAAAGGTTCCTCTTCCTTTAGCTTCAGGAGCTCCTCCGTCTGTGCCTCAGCCAGCTTGGTTTCGGCTTTCTGGGACAGCTGCCGCGCTTCTTGGACTTGGGTCTTCACTAGCTGGATGTGGTTGTGGGTTGACACTGAGGCCTGGTCAGCCCCTGAAAAGAGGAGGAAGACTCAAATGTCTTTTGTTTTTTGCAGAGGAAGCCTGCAAAGAGTTTGTGCATTTTCAAGGCCACTCAGATTAAGGAAAACCCCAACTCATACTAGGACTGGGATCCAGACATGGTAGACTGAACCAAAGCCAACATGATTAACAACTCTCACTGACTCTACCTCTGGATTTAACCCACAAGGTGTAATTTTCTTGTTGGCAAAGCTAGAAAGGCCCTGGTTTCTCCATTACTTGGTCAAACATTTTATAATGAATGCACACACCCCTTTATATCATGCACGAGTTCCTCCTCAAGACCACCAGGTCAAGTGGAGTCCCTATTATGCATTTGGGAGGTACTGAAGAGTTAAAGGCATATTCTGAAGAAGGTCTGAAGAGAGTTAAGTAACTTCAGCGCTGTTCCACCCTTTCAGAGACTGTTCAGTGAAATATAACATTTCTTGCTAAAACATTTTTCCGACAGGTGGAAAAATGAAGAAGCTATTTGTTTCTGTCAACAGTATGAAAGTGCGGTGGGTCAAGATGAAGAGGCTTGCCCATCTCTCACCTGACTGATATGCTGCTTCTGCGGCCATCTCTGAAAGTCGCAGGGCCGTCATCCACCTGGATTCTAATTTGAGATATTCCTGCTGTTTTGTTGTCATCTAAGCAAAGCCAGAATTAAAACAATTAAATCTGGCACATTTTTTGCACAGCTTACAGATCACTCTCACCCAAGGTTCCTTATTTATGGTCACCCACTAGAAATTACTAAGGATCTGACCCTCTTGGGTCCACACACAACACTGTCAAGATGGTGGAGACCTCCTGAGTCCCCGAAGGACAAAAAGGCACCAAGATCAAGTTGCTCACCTCCACTCGGGCCCCGATGATCACTTGCCAAACCGCATCCTCTTCTTTGGAATTCATTTTCCCCAGGAGATGCGTGTATTTCTGGTACAGGGACACCAGTGTGTAAACTGCCTGTAAACAAACCCAGCCTTTTTAAGGTTGTGCTTGTCTGGAGTTTAACATTTACTTTTTACTTTATATTTGATAATTGAGGGTACTTCTTGGAACCAAGCTATCCTACAGCTTAACATGGAGCTGTATGTGCACCATACTGCCAGACGTGGCATCCTGAAGGCATGTGTCTTACCGTTGTATATTCTGTTAGAGCATCAATTAGTGCGTAAGTAGTTTGAGAAAGGAGAGTCCCGGTGCTGTCAGTTACTAAAGAGACTGCTCTTCGGATCAAGGCTTCATTGCTTAGAGAACCCGGATCGTGTTTCTGAAAGACAAACATTAGTTGCTGCTTCAAAAACAGAATGGCTTTTCAAAACTGGGAGAGAAGGAAATAATCTGTGTTGTCATTAAAAAGAAAAATAAAAGCTAGGAACTGTTATACAACTGGAAACTTGTGTCCCTACAAGTCAACTGGTAAACATAAACATAAGAACACAAGAAATTGAAAGGTTTTACTGGAATAATGGAGCAACCGTTGGCAAAAGAAATGGCAATAAATCTGGGGGTTCTGATTGCTTTTTCGCCTCTTGGCTAAGATTAAGTGACGGATTAACATACATTTTAAGGGCATAATTTCAGGTAAACTATTGAAAACAACTTGGCTATTGCAGAAACTGATTGCTGCTGGGCTCTGAACACCTGCAAAAGCTGTCAAAAGTTGGAGATGGGAAGGAACTAACGGAGGCTTAGCACATAGTGGCAGATTCACCTAAAGACGACAGCAAAACTAAAACTAAGGAGAAGCTCGCATCCTGGCATCAGAACAACACGGGAATTTCTGGGAAACTACCTGTGCAATGGGAATAGCAGCCAAGGTCATTCCAAACCCCAGCGTGGCCATTTTCCTCCAGGGTGCCCTCAGTGCAGGAGCGCATTGTGTCCTCACATTGGAGAAGAGCGGAAAGTTCCGTCTAGAAAACGACACCCATCCCAAGTAAAAGAGCAGCAAACCAAACAACAATAACGAACAAACCCAAGCCGCACAGCCCGAATCCAGCATGTCCAAACCAGCCAACCCGCATTTCGTGGACACCAAGCCAGGGGGCCTCGCCGACTAACCGCAGAGCAGCACAGTAGGAGACCCAGGCAAGGGACGGCTGCGGATGATGGGAAGTGAGGTTCCAGGCGCCCCGGGACCCCCAACCCGCAGAGGCCGCTCGTCCGCCGGTGTAAGCAGCGCCCTTAAGGGCCCGAGGAAGGAGAGCCCGGGGAAGCTGGAAGGTGCCGGGATCTTCCAGGGAAGACGAGCCCCGGCCAGGAGCTCCGGGAAGCGGAGGGAAAAAACAGAAGCCGCCGGTTCTGAATACCCGAAAAAGGCGCAGCAGCGCCACAGCCAACGGCTCCTCGCCGACGCCATCTTGGCTCTTCCTCTCAATGGCAACAAGGCGCGCAGGAAATGACGTATTCTTTACAACGCCCAGAGCGGATTGTTGTAGCTTTCCTGGATTGTTCCACGTGCCTGCAATTACGTCATCCCGGGTTTCTTTTCCTTCCCTGGCTCCTCCTCTCTTTCTGCCCACGCCCTCTTTATTGTGATGTCACCGTTTCTTTTCTGTTCCACTCTAGGATGGAACGAGTTTCCTTCAACTTCCAATGGAAAGCAAAGGTCTGCACCATAGAGCCAGCGAGGCCTAGATCGTCAGACCACAGTCGGTTATTCTTCTTTGCCAAAAGGCTTTCTAATGAAGAAAGGGGGGCGGATCCGCGCATGCGCCCTAAGTATAATGTAATTCATTGAAGAGGGCGCACGCGCCCCTTTACCTGTCACTTGATAAATTTTGCGCAATACTTTTAATGTTACTAATTTGCTCCTCTAATGCTAAAATAAAATTTTCCTAGATGTCTGCGAACATCTGATGAACTTTTCAAAGGAGTTAAGCAGTGAGCATCATCATAAGCCGCCCTGAGTCTTCGGAGAAGGGCGGGATATAAATGTAATAAAAATAAATAAATAAATAAATAAATAAAAGTGAATTTTCAGAATATTTTAAAATTACCCTTTCATAATTTTTATTATTTCTTCATCCCAATATAAGGTGTTCCGGGCATTTCCCTGATTACATTTTTAATTGGCTGGCAAGGTCTAATTAGTGTGTATGTTTGTAGCTGATTAAAAACTAACTTTAATCATTGCTAACTTAATATTGAGGTCAGAATTAAACGCTTCTGAATCCTATGATTGTACACATATTCACACACTTCAAGCAGGCTGCTTTGCACAAAACAGGCATTAATGTTAATCAAGTCAGCAAGCTGGGTGGGAGCCTCTGCTAAATCTTTCAGTCTGAATCCCACCAATAACTCAATTATTGGGTAATTAATTTCCCTTGAAGAGAAACTGAAGTATTCAGGAGCTTCAGACAAATTTCCCATACTTGTACAGCACACTTTTGTCACTTACATAAAGGGTTGGAGTTAAAGCATATGTTAAATTTTATTAATAGGAAATGGAGAACAATAAAAAGCAGCTTTGTTGTTACTTAACTTTTACCTAAACATTTATCAATCATTCAGAATATGTAGGACAGTGTACATGTTCAAATCTCCTGTTTCCCTTTTTTTCAAAAGTTTACACGTTATAAGATGTAGCAATGTGAATTGTTATGCTTACATTTTTGAGCACTTCACATAGACAGTCCTAGGCCTGCAAGTAATTTTATTGACCTGTTTTTTTGAAGACGAAGCTGTCTGACGCCGGAAATATAAAAAACCTCATTAAAAAAAATTCAAAAAGTGCAGATTGGGAGTTAATTTCAGAGTTCAATCAAAGGGAGGAAAAAAGCTGACACTGAAGTGTTTAACAATATCAGGAAATAAAAGGCATGTTACAACTTGCTCAGCCTCATCCAGCTTTTAATATGGATATTCCCACGAGATTATATATACATATAAAAAATGAATTGGAGAGATAAAGTGCATTAATCACTCTCTGAGATTTTGATACTTGATAAATAGATTTTAAAAAAGAAACCTTAGATTGAAACCAAGTGGTTCTTTAAAAAGCATCAGAATTAGCATGAAACAAAATTTAAGTCTGGAAAAACGCTGGAACAGAAAAGGGTATTTGGTCCAGTTGAGGTCTCCAGGCTCCAGAACCGCAACAAGCTGTCGTCACTTCAGCACAAGGAAGTAAGTCGTCCATCCAGCCAACAACAGCGCTCCAAACAAGACGGTGTAACTGAACAGCACAAAAGCCAGGAGTTCCTTCAGCACTTTCAGAAAATGAAGAGTAAAGGATTCTTGCACCATCCTGGATTTCAAAGTTGGTGGGGAAAACTGCATGGGAACAGCTGGCTCTGGAGGAGGAAGGGAAGGAGGTGAAAAGAGAACTTCAGAATTAAAGATGCCACAAAATAGAAGCTGGTTCGTGATCTACGGCAGGGATTTAAAGCAGTGCATATTAGACAGAACTAGTGAGAAAGAAGCTTTATTGGGCACTGTCTTTGGTTGGTGAGTAAATTGGCCTAGGATTAAAATATGTGTCTGTTTGGGAGTGAGGTCCCTGTCTTTGGACTGGAAGATAATTTTGCAAGATCTGACCATAATTTTTAAGAAAGCTGATCCTAGTGGCCGGCCCGAGAGGATTCCAGGGTTGTGCACCCACAGAACCTCAAGATATATAACTAATGGTCCATTAGTACCAACTAAATCCAGTCATCAAAGCAGTCAATTCTTCCAGAGGGAGTCTACTTTAATATTTAATGTTATAATTGCATCTAATGGACAGGCTGCCGGGAAAACAACGTTTCTGGTTTGGCGATTATCTACAAATAGTTTGGCCTGCATCTTTCCATCCACGTAAAATAAGGGGAGGGCAGATTTAAAATTAATCTCCCCATCAAAATGATCTGCAACACTGTAATAACTTGATAGTGCCTAAATTTTATAAAAAGTTCATTTTCAAAAACGTGTGGTTGGGGATCTAATAGATGCTGCCGTATCTTTACGATTTGAGATATTTTGCTTTGAGCGTGTTAATTATACTAAATTTTCCTTTTACTAAGAGAAATGTACTAACAGGGCAGCTAATAATTACTCTCACTTTAGTCCCAAAGGTGGAAAAAAACAAGCCGAGATCCGCATACTACTAATTGAGATTATTTTTCTTCCCATCAACATACAAATTAGACAGCCAGCAAACCAAGGACCTGCAATGTATTTTCTTTTAAAAAAACTTTCAGAGAATTTCCTTAAAATCCCCAGACGTATGATTTTCAGCAGCAATGCACGTTTGGATGAGAACATTATCTTGCATAAGATTATAGTTCTTATAATTAAACCACGACACCTCTTCTATAAATAAAAGTTAATTAATAAAAGTTAATTAATACTTCAATGCGGATCAGTTCCTCACCTTTTCTGAAGGACGAGGTTTGAGGATCCTTTTTGTGGCTGTATCTTGAGTGAGCGGCTTCTGGACGTGGCTGGACCTTCTCTTCATCTGAAGAGGCAGCACAGCGAGGCTCTCTCTATATATACGCCGGACGAGTGAAACACTAATAGGTGTGGCCAGAGGGTAATTCTGCAATGGGATACACAGATCTCCTTTGTTCTTCACTGCACAGTAAAACACATATCCCGAGGCTTTTTAAAAATGAAAATAGTAAGTAATAAGGAAAGTGGTTTTTAAAGAGATTCTTCAGTACTTGCAGTGTAATAAATTTCTTACCCTTTAAGATACCACTGGACTTTTCTACTTTTCCAAAATAGTACAGGGTAGGTTTTTATGTCTAGCCACTGGGTAATATAAATCTAAGTAAAGATCCATTATTGAGAGTAACTTTCTCCTCAGTGTTGCAATGGTAATTTTTACTATGAAATGGAGGCAGGTTTACGTGCCACGCTGCAGCCGTTAACTAGAAGAAATGTGTTATGCTTATTAAAAGATGTGTGGTTGTTCAACACAAAGTGAACGTACGACGACAGCTAAACATAGATGGATAGAGCTGAAAACAGCACGTTTTCAAATTCAACATCTGCTTTAAATCTCTCAACTGACAACAAGCAGCCATTTGGTGCTTGGATCTGTTTCGCTCAGCCAGTTGCTTATGTACCTGAGTGTATTTCTCTGCGGGCAGAGCAACAATCACTGGGCTCTAATTCCCCACAAGAGACCACAATGCAACTCTGCTGGTCCCGTCAGGGCCACGTGGCCAAGTCCTTCATTTTGCAATGTCCCTTACTTAGGGACAATTTTCTCCCTCGGCTACTTGAGTATCCTATGAAAAATTATTAAATGTTATGTTGGTTCCGTTTAAAATGTAAAAAAAAAAAAGCCAAATTCAGAGGTGCTGAAAATAACACGGGGGGAGAAATGGAAGGCAGGAAAATGGCATAAGGCACGCAGGCCGTTTGGCACTTTAGGAAAAAAAAGACGACTTCTGCTTATAACTTATTTTTTTTTACGTTTACCTGTTTTGCAGCAGAAATCTTGCATTATGCCTCTCTTTATCTCTAACTTGAAAAGCATGTTACTGCTCTATTTAAAGTTTTATTTTCCCCTTCTGTTTACCTGACTCTTCCTAGCTATTATACCCTAAAAGGTCTCAATTACCTCCTCCCCCCCTCCCCCATTTGGCTTAGACATTATGGCTTGCTTGACAAATGGACTCTAAATTTAATCAGGAGATCTTATTATCAAATTATTAGCCTTGTGATCATCCAGGCCTCCATCAAAAGTAGATCAAAATCAAACTACCCAGGAAGTTGTTAAGAGGATAATTATCTCCCCCGAGACTCGGTCAACATTGTCCAGAAATGAAGAAAGTTTCCTGATTCTAAGGTTTTGCATTCATGGGGCTGTGGCACTCTGGAGAATGGGGAGTAACACAGCTATTGCAATAACGATGTTGAATGGGAATCATATTTTTACATTGAAAAGGAAAGGGTCTACTGCCACTATTGTAGAAACTGCGCGCGTTCAGTAAAGCAGTCACACACACACACACAAGCTGGAAAATGCCTGTTTGCCTCTTTATAACATTTATCTTCTCGGTTTTCAAATGTAATATTTCAGTACTTTTTAAACATGCTTCTTTGTTTGCAACTGAATGAGGTTTGATTAGACAATAACTCTCGTGTTCTTCTCCCACTATTCGCAATAATGTTCAGTGCAAAAATGTTTGTTCAATATGGAGGACCTGTAAGCGTTTAAAGAGATATTAACGAGAGGAGGAGAGCAGGATTTTTCAAAATAGGCAGCAAAGCAATATTTCCAGGATTGCCATCGAAAACTGTGAGAAACAAGGAAACGAATTCCATCAAAATAGGAGGGTCGGGGTAGAGCTGTGTAACCTAAGTGGCAGATCTGTTACAGATTTACAGACTTTCAAGCTTTCAAGAATGGCAGCCCAAGAGGGAACATGGTTAGAGTGTAATCTACCAGCATGACTAACTGTCTGGGGAGAAAAATTAAGAATATCGGTGGACTGAAAGATGGAAACCAAGCTAAGAACAGAATGGGAAGGAGAAGGAAATATTAGGGAAAAACGTCCCGAAAGACTGTGCAACACACACTAAAAAAAGTAGGATTTAGAAACCATAAGTAGTCGTCCAGGAACGACACACGGAAGCAAAGCAAACGCAGATCGCCAGGCTGGGCTTCCCTCCTGGGTCTGTATTTGTTAGACAGCAGCTGAGAAGCCATCTTCCTCGCTGCATTTCAGTCCACTTCCTCTTCTCTCTTCCGAAGGCCTCGGTTTCCCCTGAGGTACTCTGCACGTCGACCGAGTCCTGCTTGGCCTGTTCCGCCTGCCGCTTCGCCTAGAAGGGCGGCGGCTCCAGCTTCTCCATCAGTGACTTGACCCAGCTTGTTCCGTTGATCAGCTTGGTGGTGGCGATGACGTATTCGGTGCCCCCGTCCTCCATCTGAGAGAGGAACCGGAGGGCTGCGATTTCGGCGTAGGTCACGCCTCCCAGAAAGAATATGAGAGTCACACGGTTTTCTCCCTGCTGGCCTGGAATTGAGAGAGAAAAAGCTGAAAACCGCCTTCAAAATCCTATTTTGTGCTTTGCCGCTCATTCCCATCCACTCAACAACCCTCTTGCGATGCAGTTCAGGGCAGTTCGGTCACAATGAAAAAGTATACTATGCTATCGTTTGAGTGTGAACAAACGTGTGTGTATATAGGGAGTCCTCAACTTACAACCAGAAATGGGATTAGAATGTCTGTCGCTAAGTTGCTGAGCGAGGCATGTATCATTTTACAACCTTTATTTGCCAGTTGTTAAGCGAATCACGTGGCTGTTCAGTGAACCGCATGGCTTCCCCCACTGACTTTGCTGGTCGGAAGTGGCTGGGAAGGTCATCATAAAGACAGGACAAGCGACCGAATTTGATCACACGACCCTGAGAACCACAGTCATAAGCCTGAGGACGTCGTAACTCACTTTTTCTTTCAGTGTCCTTGTAACTTTGATCAGCCGCTAAACAAATGGTTGCAAGTCAAGGATTCCTTGTAATGCCGCCACACAGGAGGTACGAAGTGCAATGCAGAATTTAAATGTGATTAAACCTAATCAAGATTCTTTGGGTATTGTAATATTTTGGAAACAGCTGGTGCCTCCCAGAGTTTACCTATCATCCCATTTGTGTGGCCACACTGGGACCCCCCAAGTCTGCAAGAGGCAACTGGGAGCACTTAAAATACATATCCCGGCTTGAACAGGATGTCCAAGGAGACTTACGCTTCTTCTGAAGCCCGGTTGGCAGCTGTTGCCTCTCCTCAAAGTGTGGGCCAGGAAGTAACTTTAGGACTTCCTCGATGCTTCGCCAACCTGGCCGGGCAAGCAGCTGTGCCAGGCGCACACTGAGAGGCGCGTAACCGCTGTAGACGTAAGAGATATCGTTCGGGTTCTGCAGGTAGCAAAGAAGGGGGCGGAAGTGAAGAGGAACAGCAGGTTAACTCAGGACCACTTTGCAAGTCGTCTCTTAAAAGCCGCAAGAGGCGGGGGTGAGCTTGCCTGTTCATTGACGTCGTCCATCCATAAACGCAGAGTTTTCCGTATAGTTGGGTAATTGTTTCGGCTGCCCACCTGAGGCTTCAACAGCCCAGCCTTTTCTAGGTTATTTAAAGTCAGGATGTGTTCGTAGCCGTAAGTCTGTAACAAGCACCATGGCCTTTTAGTGTCAGCATTTTATACATTATTTACGAAGTGGTGAGTTCACCCACTGAGATTAGAGCCTTGGTGGAGCAGTGGGCTGATGCCTCCTTAAGTAACACCAGCTGCCTGCAATTAGCGCAGGTTCGAGTCCCACCAGGCTCAAGGTTGACTCAGCCTTCCGTCCTTCCGAGGTAGGTAAAATGAGGACCCAGATTGTTGGGGGCAATTAAGCTGACTTTGTAATAATGCCGCTTGGGGGTGTGTGAAAGCCCTAATAAGCAGGCATATACATAGAATGAAGGCTACTGCTAAGCTTGTAAGCTGCCCTGAGTCTTCGGAGAAGGGCGGGATATAAATGGGATTAAAATAAATAAATAAATAAAAAATAAATAAATCTGCCTGCCAGGTTGAAAGGAAAGGGGGGAAAAAAGGATTTTCAAATCTATGAATTCATTTTTGCTTTCTTTTCAAGGATTTGAAAGTCCAGCTTTAACATTAAAAACCTCTCACCGTTTCTAGTCTGCATTTTAGTCTGCAAACGATTTTCAGGGGAAATATGGAATTATAACGACTATTCAAATAAGAAAAAAAAGGAAGCCTGACTGACTACTGCATAGTCAAGCAAAATGAATCGTAAGGCAGGATAAAATATCTTGATCTTCTGGTTGATTTTTTTTCCTTTCCTTATCTGCGACTGTTTTTTCATTCTACAAAACTCTCCAAATCGTTTAAGGTCTTCCCCAAGCTGTATCAATATTTGCCTGTAGGAAAGCCTCACCTGGAGGATTTCTCTCTTGTAATGATCCAGCACCTTCTGCTTTAAGCCACTGTTGCACACCGACTGCAGGCAAACGAGCCTCAGTATCTTAATCAAGGGATACTTTTGGGCAATACAATCTTCTATGTAACTGTTGACCTGCGCAGAAAAAAAAATCAATTAAATTTTCAGTCAAAATCACGAGCTTGCATAGAGGTTGCCTTCTTTGCAGAAATGACAACGTGCTGAACATCCTGGATTTCAAAAATCTCTTGTACCAATCTGATGAAGGCTACCTTTTATTCTGTGGTTTTTATTCACCTGTTAGGGATCACTAAGGGCAGTGTTTCTCAACCTCGGCCACTTCAAGAAAGGTGGCCTTCAACTCCCAGGATCCTCCAGCCAGCCATGTTGGCTGGGGAATTCTGGGAGTTCATTAGTAGCTAAGGTGGAGAAACATTGGCTATGGGATTAGTTTGGTCACAGCAATCTGGGTTTCAAAGATATTTAAACCCCACGTTATGGATACTATTTTCTTCAATTAATGCCTGTAGCCAGATGTACACCCACCTCAATTCCACAAGAAACCAGATTATGCAAAACACATCAGCTATTTGAGAAAACATTGGCCTACCTTATCGGTATCTATGCCGGACATAAATTCTTGTTCCACCGTTAAATTATCGAAGAAGTCTTCAGAGGCTTACAATACAAAAATGAAACGAGTTGCAAAGAAGGAACTTAACGGGATCCCGAGATATTTTAATAGCAGGGATACTGCTGAGATCTGGCCAACGGCCAAAACTGAGGGAAAAGGTTAAAACTGGTTCGGTCTTTATCTTCATTCAAGAGGGGACACTTACCCTCCCTTATGCCCGTCCCCCCAAAAGATACTCTTGAGTTACTCACTGGTGATGTCTTTGATGAGTTCAGCGATGGAGGTGTGGTTGGCCAAAGAGCTTCTCGCAGCCTGCATGTGTGGCAGCTGCGAGACAAACTGCTTGATCTCCCCCACCGTTTTGGCGTGGTGCCTTTCCTAAGAACGTAAATCAGAGTCCAGAGCCATTCATTTCATTTATATCCCCCCCTTTATCATTTTTACAATGATGTAAAAATGCCCGAGGTCACCCAGCTGGTTTTTTAAAGGCTAAGGTGGAACTAGAAGTCACTGTCTCCCACTTTCCAGCTTCATGCCTTAATCACTTTATTAAACCAGCTCTCCTTCCTCGCAGCCCCATTAATCTTGTTTGGATTATTTGCCCTTTTGCACAGAAGCTTTCTAACCCCCCCCCCAACCATCTGAGAGGTCATCATTTGTCAAATCTCAGGTGGTTTTTCCAAAGCAGGATTAGTGGAATTATCTCCATAGCAATGAAAAGCAGAGAGCATAACTCTAAGGACTGGATAACCATGAACTATAATGATCTATTAATTAATCTTTTTTCAGGGCAAAGTAAGAGTGGGGAAAAAAACCATGCAAATCCCACACGCTCACTGACAAGTGCAAAAGGGCAGGGAAGTGACAACGATACGAATGGCAAGCCCAGGCACGGAGACCATAATGAAGCTGGCCATTAACAGGCTGCTTCTGCCACTTGTAAGCTCCTGTTTCATTATCACCTATTAGATCTGACAATGCGCCATCCCCTTTTCCTTCCTTCCTGTGCAAAAATACGAATATCCATCGTATCAATTACAGGACTCAGATCTGAACACAACCCCTGGCTCTAGAGAGAAGCTTTTTTCAAGGCAGCCGTACAAAATTTGGGTACTGGGTTAGTGACAACATAGTTGGAATCTAAGAGAAGGTGGATGAAGTACGGGTAGCCCTTGACTTACGACCACAATTTATGTTGTTCAGTGAGCTCCCCCCCCCCCCCCCCGTTTTACCATCTGAGGCAGGTGTTATGCTTTATTACCTCAAAAGCAGCCGAGATGATTTTGGCTTTCTTGCTCAAGACGCTGCCCACGGCGTTGAAGTTTTTGTCGCGGATCTCTGCGTACAGCTCCTCCGCGGAGTTCAGCTGCAGCTTCTTGGCCTCGGTGGGGAGCTCCTTGGCAGCCTCGCCCTGCTTCTTGGGGGCAAACTTTTCGGGGGGAAGCTTCACGTACGCTGCAAAAAAAAACAAAAACGAGGCAGATGTTTTAAAGGAAACCCCAGGAGAGACACATTGAAGATATACAGGTACTCCTTGACTTATGACCAAAGATTTCTGTTGCTAAGTGAGACATATATTGAGTTTTACCCCATTTTAGAAAGGGGATCACAGAACCCTGGGACACTGCGACAGTCATAAATATGAACCAGTTGCTGAGCAAGGAGGCCGGAAAGGTCATACCTGTGAAAAATGGTCCTAAGTCACTTTTTTCAGTGCTGTTGTAACATTGAACAGCCGCTAAATGAACTGTTGTGAGTCGAGTTCTATCTGTGTATGACTTGATAATGAGGAACCTGCTTCCTCCAATTTCCCCCCGAACAACCCTGCGAGGAACGGACGGAGCTTCTACCTTCTCGTCCGTGATCTTACTTACTGTTCTGAATTCCGTATATTTCATCAATCAGGCCCTCGTAGGTCAGCTGGGTAGCCAGAGGAGAGATCAAATCCACGTTGCGGTCAAGCAGCAGAAGGGTGTCGAAGACGGGCAGTATGGGGTTCTGGATCCCCGAAAACTCCCTCTTCATGCGAATCATCATGTTTGCCACATGCTGCAATCCAGAGAATCCAGCAGGTTACGGCCAAGGCTAACCTCGCAAAGACCAGGAGACTTTAAAAGTACGTTTCTCACGCTCTGCTCTGCTGGCTCAGCTCTCAATTCCTAGACATCCAAGCCAAGCAGATCCTGCTCTCCACCATCTCTGCCTATTTCAGACATTGCCCAAATTACGTGGCAGACATTCTACCGTTCCTGTGCTTTGACCCTCTGCAGTTAGGACCTTCTGTTGAGCTGCTTTTCGTCAGCGACAAACCTTCCACAGCCTCTGTTTAAGCATCTAAATCGGAGGCTTCCAACCTCGAGAACTGACTTCTGGACTTCAACTACCAGGATTTCCCAGCCAGCCAAAATTTGTGCACTGGGTTGGTCACAACATGGATGGAATCTATAGAGAAGAGGGATAAAGTATTCTTTTGTCCCTCCTGAGAACAACAGCGGAGACACACATGTGGCTGGGGAATTCTGGGAGTTGAAGTCCACCAGTCTTAAAAGTTACCATGGTTGGACACTGCTAGTTTAAATGATCTAGACAAAGGGGCCCTCATTGCAAAAGAGGCTGGCAGGAAGTTCAACTGAGCTACACATTAGGAAAGACTTTCCAGCTTATTTTTACCCTGGCACACTCCCCTTTTCCAAAGATGAGTGGGATGGTTCCGTAGAGAGCCTGGAGCGTCACGAGTCCTTTTGCCGCATGGTAGAGGCTGGTTTGATCATTTTCTAAGTAACACTCCTATGAGAAAGGAAAGTCACTCTCAATTTTCCAGGAAGCCAGCATTTCCTGCAATTGGAAACGAGGCCCGGAGAGCCCCAGGTTCCCGTCTCGGGAGTGGCCTCCTTAGCCCTCTGCAGCTTCTGACCTTAAAGGCGTTTTCTGACTCCATGGACAAAAGGTCTCCATCAAAGGGAATGAGGTCCAGGCTGTATTCCTCTCGGTGAACAAAAGAGTGCAACACGTCCAGTTCTTTGAGGCGCTGCTCGCATAACAAACTGCGACGCGGCACAAACAAGATGTGGAAATCGCGCTGCGGACAGCGGATTTTATCTTCGCTGGAAAAGGAGAAGTTTATCCAATTAACCCAGCTGAATTTTAATAGTCTCTGGACCAGTTCAAATGATCATCAATCATTCATTCATTCATTCATTCAATGTATATAGAGCACTCTGTTAATTTATTAAATATTAAGTTATCACTAAATCAGGAGCGTCCAACCTTGGCAACTTTATGACTTGTGGACATCTATCTACTCCTAGAATTCATGAGTCATGGCTGGCTGGGGAATTCTGGGGCTTGAAGTCTACAAATCCTGAAGTTGCCAAGATTGGACACCCCTGATTTAGATTAATAAGGACCCCCGATTCAAAACTGGCTCTGGACAGTGTACAGACCTAAAAGCTGATTAAAAAATGAATAAGCATTAACTGGGGGAAAAAGCCATATATTCTGACCTTCCCCTGCCAACATAAACAGTAGAGTTTGTCCTCGTGAGAAAGCCCACAGCCAACCCCAGAGACATTACCTAAGCATATTGTCGGCAATGATGTCCATGAGCTCCAGTCTGGGCCTGACAAAGAAAATAATGTTCTTGACATCAGCTGGTGGAAGAAGACCTCCTTTAAGGGTGAACATTTTCTCCACCTCATGTTCCTGGAAGGAAACAATCAAAACAAAGATGAAAATATTCAGTTTTGTTTGAATGTTTGAGAAAGAGAAGGGGTTTGAGGATCGGCTTGCTGACAGAGGTAATAGCAAGTCTTTTTCGAAATAGAAGCTCACCGCTCTCTGTATCGCTCCAGATGTGCCAAATGTGTTTCCCCCCCTCCCCACAGGAAGAGAACAAGGCATGCATGCTTTTAAAATGAAAGAGCTAGTGCTTTATCACATTTCTAGCTCTTGCCAATATCTTACCTTCAGAAGAGAATACTGTGCAATCAATCCAAAGGGCCCAGTAAGATACTCATCCCACACAATAGCCTAAGGGGGAAAAAACAGATTTAAGAGAAACACTTTGGAAGACATATAAATGTATCAATGTATAATAAGTACCAATAAGTAACAACAATGAATCCAAAATATTGATAACAAGAATATCAATGTATAATAAAAACTGAACACTGATGAGTAACAATAAAAATATGCATAAAAACATAAACAAGCAGCACTATAGAATACAATAATATAGAATACTTTATTTGGCAAAGTGTGATTAGACGCACAAGTCTCTGGTGCAGCAGCTCTCAGTGTACATGCAGAGCAACAGAATAATAATATCACTGAATAACAAATGATAATTTATAATAGCGAATAGTATCAGTGTAGATTAATATCAACAAATGACAAATGATGACACTTTAAAGTATCAATGCATAATAAGTATCAGTGCACAGTATCAGTGCATAACACTGATGAACCAATGATAAATTAAAAATACCGATAGGCAATAAATATATACCGCACAATAATATCAATGAATAACAAAGGATGAGAACAATACTTGAGACTATCAATGCAGAGTACGTATCGATGGGAAAGGATATCAGTGCATAGTAAATAACGATAATTAAAAATATCAGTGCAGAAGGGCATCAATGCATAAGAAATATCCACCAATGACACCTGAGAAGGAGGAGGAGAATATTTAAAAATAGGATCAGGGTTAGGGAGGGGAGGACCCATCCGCCCCGGCCGGCGGTGGAGGATGGGCCTCCGGCGGGCCCGCGCCTACTTTGGATCCGGCGCATTTGTCGAGGAAGGCGCGCAGCTCGCGGCGCCCGGCTTCCCTGAGCGCCGTCAGCGGGACGCGGCCCGAGCTGAGGTGCGCCGCCATTGCCGCTGCGCTGGCCACGCCCACGCCGGTCACGTGAGGCGGCCGAGGAGGAGGAGGAGGAGGCGGGCCCTCGCCGCCGCCACGCCCCCTCCGGTTCAGACGCTCACCTGGACGTCCAGGTGAGGCTCGCCCCGCGATTTCTGGGCTCCTGAATTATAGTATCTATCCTGTTGCAATTCTGTGGTCCCGTGTTAAGAATATTTTATCGTGTCTAGTGTATTGACTATGTACTTCTTCTTTTTTCTTTCTTTCTCTTTCCTTCCTTCCTTCCTTCCTCTGTGTCCCCTATTCCTATGTTTTCAGGAAGCAACCGGACTTTGTTTTTCTTTGAAGACGTTTCGCTTCTCTTCCAAGAAGCTTCTTCAGCTCTGACTGCATGGTGGATCCTGCCATTCCCCACCATCCAGTCAGAGCTGAAGGAGCTTCTTGGAAGAGAAGCGAAACGTCTTCAAGGAAAAACAAAGAAAGTCCAGTTGCCTCTTGAAAAAGCACCTTTGGGACAACCATGACCTGGATGACAGAGAATCTCCATAAACATATCTATCTATCATCTATCTATCTATCTATCTATCTATCTATCTATCATCTATCTATCTATCTATCTATCTATCTATCTATCTATCTATCTATCTATCTATCTATCATCTGTCTGTCTCTGTCTGTCTGTCTGTCTGTCTATCTATCTATCTATCTATCTATCTATCTATCTATCTATCTATCTATCTATCTATCTATCATCTGTCTGTCTGTCTCTATCTATCATCTGTCTGTCTGTCTGTCTATCTATCTATCATCTGTCTGTCTCTGTCTGTCTGTCTCTATCTATCTATCATCTGTCTGTCTGTCTGTCTGTCTGTCTGTCTGTCTCTATCTATCTATCTATCTATCATCTGTCTGTCTGTCTCTGTCTATCTATCTATCTATCTATCATCTATCTATCTATCTATCTATCTATCTATCTATCTGTGTCTTTTTCTTTTTATCTATCCTTTTCATCTTTTTCTATCCATATACTGATGTTTTATTTAAATTTACATTTGTGTTTGTATGAATAATGTGTTTTATTAGTGTTGCATATCAGTGAGAAAACCAAGAAAATTAAGATCATGGCATCCGGCCCTCTCAATTCCTGGCAAATAGATGGGGAAGAAATGGAGGTAGTGACAGATTTTATTTTCCTGGGCTCCAAGATCACCGCAGACGGGGACTGCAGCCAAGAAATTAAAAGACGCTTGCTCCTGGGGAGGAAAGCCATGGCAAATCTAGACAGCACACTAAAAAGCAGAGACGTCACCCTGTCAACAAAAGTGCGTATAGACAAGGCTATGGTCTTCCCAGTTGCAATGTATGGCAGTGAAAGTTGGACCATAAGAAAGGCTGAGCGCCAAAGAATTGAGGCCTTTGAACTCTGGTGCCGGAGAAGACTCCTGCGAGTCCCTTGGACTGCAAGGCGATCAAACCGGTCAGTCCTAGAGGAGATCAACCCTGACTGCTCTTTAGAAGGCCAGATCTTGAAGCTAAAACTCAAATCCTTTGGCCACCTAATGAGAAGGAAGGACTCACTGGAGAAGAGCCTCATGCTGGGAAAGGTTGAGGGCAAGAGGAGAAGGGGACGACAGAGAATGAGGTGGCTGGATGGAGTCACTGAAGCAGTAGGCGTGAGCTTAAATGGACTCCAGAAGATGGTAGAGGACAGGAAGGCCTGGAGGAATGTTGTCCATAGGGTCGCGATGGGTCAGACACGACTTCGCAGCTAACAACATATCAGTGATTGCATGACCTCTGTAGATACCATATGCTAAATAAATAAGTAAATTTAACAGCTGAACACTTTCAAAGTTGATGTGCCTTTAAATAACTCATTCCGGCAAATCATCAGGCTGGCCAACGTAAGCCAGCACTGTTGCTTGGACAGCATCTGCTACACAGGATACTAAAGCGCCACTCGTATTGTGAAAAGGAGGAGGCCAGGCTGATGAGTAGAGAATAATCCCTTTATTAAAGATACAGTACAATTGGTTTAGTTTAATACTGATTTCCCTGCTTTTTTAATGACTATCCCTATAATACATTCTTTACTCCAAAGTTCAAACAGTTACATTGATTTTAAAAAAACACCTCATAGGCCAAATACTGATTGTAATTGGGAATAATTAGCCACTAGCACAGAGATGTGCCTGTCTATATGTGTGTGCGTGTAAAAAGAAACACATGAACCCAAACGGAGTTATAGAAGAGTTAAAGTCTTCCATCATGTGTGGAGAAAGCGAGCAAGGCTGATGGTGTATTTTTCTTTACATTTCTTTTTGTGACATTCAAAATAGAGCAAAACCAGCGTGGCGTCATCTTTGTCTCTCTTAAGAGTACATGACATTTACTCCGTGACAGATTAACTCCACAGGAACGCCACGTGCGTTAAGTTAGCATGACACAGTTTCACTCAGAAATGTTCTGTTTTATACTTCCTAAAATGTTCTTGTAAGGTATCGGCTTCTTAGAAACTTCACGTTATTTCAACATTGAGTTTTCCATTTTACATTCATCTGGAACAAAATTCCAACTCAGGGGAAAATAAATAAAATACATATTAATTGGTTTTTTAAAAAGGTATTGATTTCAGGACAGACTTTTTGATAAAAATCTGTCAAGAGCATACAAACTGTAGCTGGAATATTTTTTTTGTCCTTTTTTTGGTACATGCAAACTAGCCCCCTTATCCCCCAAAATGCCACCCCAGTCAGAAAAAAAAATCTCCCACGTTTGAGGCTATTTAAAGTCATTAAATCAAGTTACGATGCACAACAGCCCTCTGAATTCAGAATAACAAGCACTAAAGACAATCAGATTATTTTCCAAAATATAAATCTTTGTTTTTCTTAAATATATTTATATATGTACTTATGTACAACTCTACAGAAGCTGAAAAAACAGGGAGAGGTTTCCCAAATGCACAGCTGGAGAGGTTTCGTTAGGGAAAATAAAAAATTCCCCTCAGTGGCTGACCTTTTTGTGGTATTTTTGCCATGACAAAAATCTCACAGCGTTAAAGAAATCTCATGGAAAGGAAGGCACTACTTCAAGGTCTTGCACCAGTAGCACACGCACGAAGGCTTGCTCACGCGTGTTGGTTGAACGAGAGGTCACAAAGCCAAGGGGAGGGGGGGGAAGGGAACCAAACAACGTTGGGGGAAAAAATTAAGAGCTCGCCTCTTAAACCCATTCCAGTGTCAGAACATTACAAACGCTAAAAAACGTACAACCGCAGCTTGGACGAGCTTAGTGCAAATAGGAAAATTAACAGCATAATTTCAGAGAGCTTTAAATTAGCTAAAATAGAACTAGTGCTTGTTGGTTTGACACCCCACCTCCTCTTATTTCCTCCCCCACCCCTCCCCCCCAAAGTAAGCTAGGCGACCGGAGGGAAGTTTCTTGATGCAAACCTAGGAAATGAAATTTCTTAATGAAAATTGGCAGCCCCTGTTAAATTCTTTATTTTAATTTCATCTTAAGAAGGGCAGAATAAACTATCTTTCTTGTGGAAGACGAGATACACTACGTCTTTCTAAGCTGGGTGGCTGCTGCAAGGAATTCTGGGAGGAAAAAGTGCCGATCCCCTCTCTCTTCTCTCCTGCGGGCCCCACCCTTGAAGGCTGGTGGGGGGAGGACAAGGTCCAACTAGCACCTGAACCAACGTTCATCTTCTCCACCCCTGTCCTGTGTCAGAAGGTCTCGTCATCATTGCAGTTGGAGGTCCAGTGGCCAAACATCTCGCAAATGTCGCAGTACGGGCGTTCCTCTTTCCGACTGCCATGGTACGTGGAGTGGAGAGGTTCCTCGGGCGCCTGGGCCTGCGTAGGACAATCTTCGGTCTCGTGGAGGTCGAAACAATCGCAAATATCGCAGAAGAGACGAGGTTTCCTCTTGACTTGGTTGTCTTCCTCGCTGTCAAGACACAAATATTTTAGAAAAGCTGATGGCCTCCCATCTGTCATGTTGGTAGACTTCATGGGGATTCCTTGAGGAACTTTGCTGAGAAACAGGAGTCCGCAAGAAGTTGGCTGTTGGTTTTTCAATTCTCCAGGCCAATGTTCCTCAATCTTGGCTACTTTAAGAGGTCTGGACTTCAACTCCCAGAATTCCCCATGGTCTGGCCTCTCTAGAGAGGAGACTCTATGTTGCCCGGAGCTCAGTGGATTGGTTTATCCAATGCTTGAAGCCAACGTTTCTCAACCTTGACCATTTAAAGAGATGTGGACTTCAACTCCCAGGCTGAGGAACACAGCTCTGTGTCAACCAGCCGGGTCCACCATAAGCCACTCCAAGGAAAACAGCCACCCAAATCCCCCATTTTTCCAACCACCAACCTGTCATAGTTTATAACTTCTTCCTCGTCGCCGTTGAGAGCTGCCTCGGACATCTTTTTCAGTTTTGATTTCAGTTCGGCATTTTTATCTTGAAGATCCACAATGACCGAATTTAGGAAGTCAATCTGAAGGGTTCAGGATAAGAACGAGAAGTGAGTCTCAGCACATGAGGCAAACTGGATCGGCAACATGACCTCTAACCCCTGTGATGGCTGCGCTCAGTTCAACTTCACTGCTTGAAACTAAAAGCTCCTTAATGCCTTATAGACAGTCCTTGATTTACAACTGGTTGCTTAGTGACTGTTGGAAGTTACGACTGACCTCCCAAGTTTGAAACTCTGACTTCCCTCAAAGTCTCCTGATCGGTTTTTTTTTTGGGTACATGGCAACGAGTTCACATTTAGGGCTGTTTGTGGTGTCCTGCATTCTTTACGGTAGGTGTTTGCTTAATGATGGTGCAAATAAGGTCATAACATCAAGCGTGGACACCTAACAACCTGAACAAGTTACAGGCTCTGTTCCAGTTGTAAGTCAATGACTGCCTGTAGCCTTGTCTTGGAGACAGAAACACTGTACAAAAAAATAGGGAACCCATCTTATTATCTTGATTTGTACAATGTGACACCCCCAGTAGCTCAATAGCTCCATCTCCTCGGAAGGGGTCGAAGACAGCAGGGAGGAAAGAGACCAAGGGACGCTCCCAGCAGGCCCCCCAACCCCAGGGGATAATGCTGTCTCTCCTCTCCTCCATTTTGTCACCCCAAAGAACAAGGGCTCCTCTCGGAGGCTGAGAGGAGGAGAACAGCAGCTACCTGGCAGAAGGGCCCCAAGGTTATTATAACTGAGAAAACTTTATTTTTTTTAAAAAAAAAAGCAGAGAAAGCTGAAACCAACCATTTGCTGATGCCAGAAGAATATCCCCAGCCGCAGAGCAACGCAAGGGGTGAAAAGGAAAGCGAAGGGGGAGGGAAGGAAGGAAGGAAGGGGAAAAAAACGAAGAAACCACATGTTAGCATGTTAAGGACATGACAAACACAACCGCAAGCAAAATCCCTCTGGGGCAGGGGGGGATACAGTCTTTGGACAAGGTTTTTCCAACGGTGGAATGATACGGCCAAGAGGAGGGAGGCCTACCTGGCTCTCTTGGGCTTCTTCCTTTTGGAGGTCACCACCAGATGAAACATCTTGGACAAGATGGAAGAAAAAACAAGTTAGAAAGTCACATGACCTTCATCCAAGACTGGAATTCTGGTGGGGTTCTGGGCTCTTCGGGAGCGCTCAGCTGACTTGGTCTCAGGAGGCCACATCTGGATCCACTTCTCCATGTTTGGATAAAATCAGACTGCTGGGAGTAAGGCACGGTTTTCCAACCGTGGCTAGCTAAAGACTTGTGGACTTCCAGCTCCCAGAACTCCCCCCGGTCTATGGCTGCTGGAACTCAGTGGGTTGTTTTAACCAACGCTTTAAGCCAAGGGACACAGCATAGCGGGCTGGGGAATTCTGGGAGTTGAAGTCCACCCCTCTTCAAGTGGTCAGGTTGAGAAACACCGATTGGTTGGACTTTCCCCAAATGCCCCCTACTTGAATTCTGGGATTGGAAGTTCACACCTGGAGACGTTGCCTCTGTCCACTTGGGAAAATCCCCACGAAACTGGCCTACCTGAGGGGATCCTGCAGGTAACCTGCATTTCAGAGCTGGCCTTACCTGAAGAGCTTTTTTGGCTCTCTTTGAGCTTCTGCTCCAGATTCTTTACTTTGATCTCAAGTTTAACCTTATCGGACTCCAGAGATTGAACGACCGAGTGCAAATTCCTGGCCGTGGCGTTCTCTCCGCGGAGCACGGAGACCTGCAAAAGTCCAAACAGAAAAGGGACACGCAAGGTGAATTTAATAACATCGTGGAAGAAAAGAAATGAAGGGTAAACAGATAGTCCTTGACTTACAACCACAATTGACCCCAAAATTTCTGTTGCTAAGTGAACCCTAAGGAAGGAGGGGGGCGAGGAAGGAAGGGAGAGAGGAAGGAAGGGAGGAAAGAGGGAGAGAGGGAGGGAGGGACAGAAGAAGGAAGAAGGGAGAATAGTGTTTTGAGGGCTAACCAGATATGAGAGGCTGCGACAGTTCACATATTTCGATGTTTGTACCTCGTTTCTGAGTTTCTCCAGCTCTTCGTCTCTCTCTGTAATCAAGGCACTAGTAACACTGATGGATTTCTGCAATGAAGCTCTCTCTTCATCGTTCTCTTTTATTAACTTGGCTTCTCTAAAAGAGAGGTCAAACAATTTCAGAAGAGTTGTTGCATTAATCTTGTTTAAAAATCACATCTAAAAAAAAGGATTAGCAGCAATGGGGCTTTCTGGAAATTTAAATGTCCTTTTATTTAGTTGAGCCAAGTTTTACAGTTGGCATTAATGATGGGGGAATCTTACGACAGGGAGACAAAGTGAGAAGTTTTACCTAGGGAGATTCATGCCAGAATCTGCATATCACCGTATCCATTTCAGTTTTTTTCTTTTTTTTTAAAGAAAGAAGTTAATAGGGTTGGGAGATAAAGAAATTGAAAAGGGAGGAAAAGAGGGTTTAGCCTACATTGGTCATTTCTCAGAACGGTTCTGAACAAGCCACAAAAATGCATGCAAAGCTCAAACACACACACAGTTGTCATGCAAAGCAGGGATTGTGCTGGAATTATCGGCTGCTCCTCCCTAAATTCTGTTAATTTAAAACTTCCATTTTGGGGGCCATTCTGGAGCCTTAGCTGAGGTTTAAAATTATATATTTTTTAAAAAAATGTAACTCTAATAGAAGAAAATCTCTGTTGCTCAGGATTGAACTGTGGAGTCCTGGGTGCTCTGTGAGCCGGGTTGCTTTCCCGCAGACGTCTCGTGACCCAGCTGGGTAACATCATCAGTGCTGTAAGGGAGAGGGGCTTGTGGATTGGAGGAGGGAGAAGGGAAGCGGGTGAAAGAGCCACTTAAAAAGAGCTTTGTATCACTTTGGGAAAGAAGGACCCATATTAATTTTAGAGAGTTACGTCAAGTTTTGTATTAACTGAAGGACAGCCAGGGCTCAGCCCAGCAGGAGAATCTCTTGTCTCTGACAAGGAGTAAATTTCACTCCACCAAAAGGACTTGGTGTGTGCTTCATTTCTGTAGATTATTAGTTTGGTAACTCTGGGCACAATCTCAAGAGTTAATGCCAAAAATCTCCTCCTAGAAAACACCACCCAGATTTTTCCCTTGCCACAAAATGGAAATAAAAGAAATTGCAATAACGAAGCAAGTACCTTAAAGTAATACTGGGCAAGCTTTAAAAATGCAAGATAACAAGAACCACATGTTAGAAACATGGCAGAGAAATGCGAGATACAGTAAAGGAAGAACTAAATTTGCACCTAAGGTCGATTCTGCTTGTTGTTGTTAAAATAGAGATATATATATAAAAATTTAACACTGCCGAGTATTTTACAAAACCAAAACTCAAAAAATAAAAATTCAAAACCAGAAACAAAAAAAAAGAAAAAAGCAAGACACGGAGGTAACGAAAGGCAGCCAAAAAAATATGTACAACGATTTCATTGGAGGGGGAAAAAAAAGTTATTTATTGTAACGCGGATAGACTTTCTTTAGTCTTACCATGAAAGACACACAGATATAGCAAGGAAGCAGGAAGGTAGGGAGGGAAGAGAGAGATTCAGAAAAAAGCGCAGAGCCAAGTCAGACAGTCAGCAAATCCACTACGAGTCTAAGGAGCCGAAATAACGCCAAATCCCCCGTCAGCTTCTTACCTCCACCTTCCAAAGCATTGACCCAGGGGCTGAGAAAAAGCGTGCGTGTGAGTGTGCGTGTCCCCTTATGGTAGGGAGGGTGATGGGGAAGAGGGGGCAGCGTGACACCCCTCCCTCTGCTTGCAAAGGTTGCCTGTTGCCTGCCAAGCCCAGATCAAGAGCTTAGAATCATAGAATGACGGAGTTGGAAGGGACCTTGGAGGTCATCTAGTCCAACCCCCTGCACGGGCAGGAGACCCTAGAGGAGAAGAGCCCTGAGAAGGTCCTCAGAGGCCGACATTTGAGGCGCAACAACTTCAGTCAACAATTCCCTCCTAGCCTACACATAAAAACCGTGGGCGATTAAAGAAGTTTGAAAGAATAAAATACAGGTGAGTCCTCGGCTGGCCAAGCAATCACGTGACCCGTTTTTCCAGTGCCGTTGTAGCTTTGAACGGTCGCTAAATGAACCGTCATAACCCGAGGACTCCCTGTATTTGGTACCGCAAATATACATTGGGTGCTTTCAGCTGATTTTGAGCTGAGTTGACTAATCTCTGCAATTTTCCTGGCAAAGTTTTAGCAGGAGCGGGCTGCCCCTAACCCTTCCCCTTCCTACGGTTGAGGGGGAGGGACAGGCCCAAGGGCACCCGGTCGGCACCCTGTCTAAGAAAGAACTGGAACTCACAGTCTCCTGATTTCAGACAGCAATAAGGACCCCCCAATAATTGGGGGGACCTTTCCTGAGGGAAGTGGGTCTTCCTGAATGACAATGTCCTGGGGGGGGGTTATTTTCAGGCTTCTAAGTTTAGCAATGATTTTGTTTTGTTTTTTTTTCGCTGGGGGGAAAAGAGAAACTCTCCATGAAGAATTTAGAAGTGGACACAGAGAGGACTTTGAGGATTTGACACGTCTCCATGGAAATCTCCCCCCCCCCCCACACACACACACCGGGAATGCTAAAAATGGCTCAGAATTAAGTGGGGATTGAAATGCAGAGAAGTGAAGAGAACCACTAAGATGAGGGAATGAGTTTTCAGAAATTCATGTTTCCATCCAGATTTTAGGGATGGGTAGGGCTCAGCTGCTTTGATGTATTTTTAATGTAATAGTCCAGCTGCCGAAAATGTTTTGAGCAGCCAAGGTGCAATACTAAGATTACTTTAAGCGCGGAATAGTAGCGGGGATCAAAGAATCCTATTTGAGATTTATGTTCTCTTTTTTTTCTTCCCTTTCTAACTGCTTAGACGCCCCAGAGCTGTGCAAATAAACTTACCTCTTTTTCATCTCCAAGAGCTGGTTATTGAGGACTGATCTCTCTTCTTCCAGCTGGAAGACCAAAAGAGGAAGGAAGGGGGGGGGAAAAAGCAGATTTTTACTCTGCTCATTAAGGCCTCCTTTTCAGACTTCTTGGGCTCTTGAATCTATTCCATATCTTTTTTTGGGGGGGGGGAAAGGATTTTATTTAGCCACTTCTAAGGCTTTTGGCAACCTTGTTGTGCAGCCAGCATTTCCTTCTTACAATTTCATTCACTTATTAAGCCGCCCACTCCACAAGACTCCAGCAGGTTAAAATATCCAAAAATAGAGCTAAAAGCATGAAACAAAACAGGGTGGCCCTGACTAAACTCAACCGCAGCAGTAACAACACAACACACAAACAAAGGAATAGAATACTGCCTTACTCCTCAGTTGTCGTACACTTTTTTATTATGAGAAACTAGCTTTAAAAAGATCCTTTTTAAATCTTATTTCTCCCACCCTCTTCTTGCAGGGGGCATCTTCAAACCTTCAGCCCCATAAGACATCTATTGCTCATGTAAAAACACCAAAATAAAAGATAATGAAATAATTTAAAGACCTCTATCATACTAGACCAAGAATGGGCCAGAATCTAAAATAACCCTCTTGTCAGGCACAAAGAATCAGGACCACATATTAAGTTCCAGTTAAACTGCTAGCTGGGGAATTCTGGGAGTTGAAGTCCACACATCTTTGAGGCGCCAAGGTTGATAAAACACTCATTCATTGTCCCCAAAGCAAGACTCCCAGCACAGCTGCAGGGATTTTTTTCTCTCTCCACTTTTTCAACATAATCTTCCTAAAAAGCCATTTCCTTCCGGTGCAAATTAAAAGTGATTCTGGGTGCGCCCCAGAAAATGAGCTTGGTTTGCAAAGATGCGCCAGAAAAGGGAAAAAAAATAACTCCACCGAAAATCTATTTATGGTGGGAATTCATCCTCAAATATTTAAGGGGTGTAGGCAGCCCCCCCCCCCAGTTTTGGGCTGAGGTGGTATCCGAGTCTCTCAAAACAAAGGGCTTGCTTTGCACAGCCAAAATTAACTCCTAACAACGCAACTTCTCCCCTGGAAATGTCACCGCAGAAGAAGGCACCTTCTCCAAAGCCCTTTGGCAGCCCTCCTCTTCCTCTCCCCCACATCCTCGTGCCCAGCATCTCAGGGACCCCTTTAGACCCCCCCTTCCCCCGCCCAGCCAAGAAAACCCAAGGCCGAAACCTCTGCCAACCTTCTGGTGACTGGCGAGATCTCCTTTGCCCAGCTCTTTAGCAAGTTTCAGGTTCTCTTCCTGGAAGATGGCGAGCTGGTGGGACTTCTCCTCTTCTGCCAGTTTGAGCACTTCTCTGGAAGAGATGGGGGAGGCAGCAGGGTTGCCATAGGAACAAGGAGGATGGAAAGGAACGGGGGAAGAGAGACCGGCTTGCAAAGCGCGTCACGGTTTGTCACGGTTTGACGAGACGGCTGATAAGAGAAACAGCCCACCCACCCACCCACCGTCTCCTCGGTCTAGTATCGATCCCCAAAGGGTCAGGGCTTGCTCGTTCTTTGCGTCGCCCCCTTGGAAACAGACCACGAAGCAGCCATCCCAGGAAATCCTAAACGCTCGTGCAAGTCTCCGTTACCGGATGGATAGGAAGCTGCCTTTGGTGGCTTCTGGATCCGAAGACCATCTGCCGGTGCCTTGGCTGGCAGCCATCAATTCTGCCAAGCAGCCGGGGGGCTGGTTCATAAAAGCTCCATTCACTAAGCATCCCGTTCACACAGGCTCATGGACGCAACCGCAGAGCCCTGGCTGAGCCCGGTGGAAAACCCCCCCACCCCCGCTTTGGAGAGCGCGTTCCTCTTGTGGAAGACAAAAGTCCCTGACTTGTACAAAAATTGTGTGAATAGGACCTGGGGTCCCCTGAGCGTCTCCCGCCTGATATGCAAGGCGGGAAAGCTTGGATATTTTTCGAGACAAACGTCTGCCCGGATCCTTCCGGGTGCATCTCGGTGTCCTACATTCCTGTAAGTGAATTAATCCGCTGCAAAATTAGATTTGTTCCTCTCCAGATTGGCCGGCGCGAGCGTGCGGGAACAGTTTGATTTGAAAAGCCTGTGCTAAAACCTAATAAAAGAAGTCCAGGCGGGATTACCATCTGCTTTCCTGGCTGCTGTGTGCAGGAGTTGCATGCGCGCATCCGTCAAGCTATCTATTTTTAGAAGAGGCTTTAGGAGGTCAGGCTTTTCAAGCAGCGCAGCGTATGTTGGTAGAAAAAAGGGATTTTTTGTGTGTGTACAGGCTGCCCACACACAACTGAGACTAAAACTGTATTTTGTATAGTGTAAAGCATAAAGAGAGAGCCACAGCTTAGTTCATTAAGAAAAAGGCACTGCGTAGGCTGTAATTCTAGTCTTTTTCAGCACCGTGGCAGCTTTCAGTGCAACAGTACTGAAAAAGCTACTTCTGACCAAATCTCACCCTTACGACCGTTGCGGTGGGTCCAGGGTCACGTCATGAAAATTCGGGAGCCTGGCACCTGGCACGTATTGTGATCACGTGATCCCCATTTGGCGGCTTCCAATGAGTGAAGTCAGTGGGAAAAGAGGTTTGCTGAACAACGCTGTAATTCGCCTAACAGCCGGAGTGATGCACTTAACAACCACGGCAAAAAAAAGTTGTACCCTTGGGTGCAACTTGTGTAACTGTCTCGGTTAACAACAGAAGTTCTGGTCGTTAAGTCAAGGACTGCTTCTACTACTGCAGTTTTGTACATAAATCTCATAGCAATCTACAAAAATGTGACTTTTCCGCTTCTACGAGTCAAGAGATAAAACACCCATAATAATCTTAGAATAAGCCTCAAACAGCCCATTTCTCCTACCTAGGACTTGCGATGAACACTTTTGATTTGACCCGTAAAATAACAAAAACGCACCATGAACGTGGTTTATGAAACGGAATTTGGAAAGTCCCGTCCCGGTGGACTTCTTGTATAAAATCTGCCATTAACAGTAATGAAAAAAAAGCATGTTTGGCATTTCCTTGACATTTTGTTCCTGATGGAGATAATACACAAAGGAATACTGGGGGAAAAATGTGCCCTCTTCAGCCATTTGAGACCGAAATAGCAATCTCTGCTTAACATGCAGCCCCGTTTTGTCTCTTACACCCAGAAGCAGCTGCAAATTCTGGCTATTTTTGTTCTACGCAGAGCTTTAGGAATGTTGATTTTTTTCCTCCGCATTTCCTCTCCTTCCCATTCCACGAATAAACATTCCCCCCCACACACAAACGCCTCCCCCCCCCCATGAAAGTCTCCCACAAAGTAGAACAAAAACTCACAGTTCTTTTCGAAGTTCTTCCAGGTTTTGGCTCTCGGTGTTCAGACGTTCCTGAGACTTAGTCAGCTCCTCTCGATTCTTTCGCTGGCTTTCTTTAAGAGTGTCCAGCTTGAGAGGGGAAAGGGAAATTAAAAAAAAGGGGAGGGGGATGAAATTAATTCCTTGTGATCCCAGGAGTGAAGAACGCTGACCGAGTCTTGTCTTGACCCTTTTTTCATTTCTGCTAAAGCAGCTGTGTCAGATGTGGGCCAGGCCCTCCGCCTGAGGATCTAGGACAGCCTATTTAGTGTGGAACAAGCTAATTCGGGGAAAAATATATATATTATCTCTTTAGGGGGGCTGCAAAGTCCAAAGCGAGGTTTGGAGCCCCCATGTTTTCATTTTTCCCAGCGAGGTCTTGTCATCAGCCTCTCAGTCTCCTCTCTCCATAAGCAGTTGGGGGTGGGGGGAGAGAGATATTTTATTTCATAACAGATAATCTCTGGAAGAATTAGAACGGGGTGGAAGGTGGGGATGGATTTAGCCATCTGTCTGGAAGCCACGTAGTGGATTTGATAAATACAAGACCTTCTTCCACTGGGATTCTCCACCAAGGGGAGAAACAGGAGATCCTTTTTCTGACATCTACAAGGATCTCCCTGCAAATGGTAGCCACTGGCTGTGCAGTGGATCTACACCAAGTGGAAAAAGGTCTTCTCCATCCTTTGTTATTATCCGAGTCTTTCTCTTCATTGGAGATTCTGGGGATTGTACTTGGGATCTAAAGCGGGAACCTCTCGTGCATTTGGGATGTTCAATCTGGAATCACGACGTTGACTCCTCCCGAAGTGAAAGGAAGGATGAAAAAGCAGAGATTTAATTTTTATTTACCTCTTTTTTCAACTTCTGATTGACCCGCTTGGAATCTTCGAAGGAGGCCAATATTTCCATCTTCTCTTTATGAAGGATGTCTTTCTCTTTGGTCACTTGTTCCACTATCTGCAAAGCATCTTCTGCTGTTTTTGCAGTCTAAAAGATTTTTAAAAAAGAAGCCTTTTTTAAAAAACAAAACAAAACAAAAAAAGCCAGGTCAAGTCCTGGGCAAAAGATGGTGGCGGGCTTACCATCAGAGGACAACTTGGTGTCCTACAGAGCTTTCTTTTCCATAAACTGAGCCACTTTGATGGCGGCTAAGGATTATGGGAGCTGTAATCCAAGCTCTCTGCAGGTTTACACTCTGCCTGCCTCTGATTGCCTGCCTATAACACAGCGTTTTTCAACTTTGGTAACTTTGAAGAAGGGTAGACCTCAACTCCCAGAATTCATAGCTGGCTGGAGAATTCTGGGAGTTGAAGTCCATCCTTCTTAAAGTTCCCAAGGTTGGGGAAAACGCTGCTCTAGTCAATAGTATTTCTCTCGAGTAAGCAGCAAATCATGATGCTAAAATCCAGCTGCTACTGGTGTGTGAAACCAATCTCTCTGCTTCCAACGTTTCCGTGCCAGAAGCGCAATTACATCTAGTGTTCCATGCAGAAATTAAATTACAATCCCATGCTAGTATTATTCAAGTAAAATTGTGGGCCCCAATTCAATTATCTTTGTGAATTTTTTTTTAAAAAAACTTACTCTTAATAATTCAGGAGAGAGCTTCACCACCACCAATTTCTATTCTTTTTTAAAAGATTATTACTGAAAAATTTGGGGGACAAGAAGAGATAATCGAAACGATTCAATAAAGCCTTCTGAGCTTTAAGATCAGGCTAGTTAAGACTGAAATAAACCTTTAGATGTTCTACGAAATGGAGACAGGATTGGTTCAGCCTCCTGATTTGTGCTCTGTTGGTGGTGAAGCCCTATTGTGAATAAAAAGGCAACAGGCTTTGCAACTTTCATTTTGGAAACAATTCTGCTTAGAAATTGTCTCCTTGCCTTTCTGCTCCAGTTAGACAAGGGATAGAGGGAGGCGTAACCCTCAGTTCCAAGACACCAATTGAAAATAAGACCACTTACAATCACGGGTCAGTGTTCAATTCACACCTACGTGCCTTTCTATTCGCAATTTGAAAAGCCGATTTGAATATTCAGCCATGGTGAGACCCCAAAAGAACTCTCTTCCACTCCTCCATCACCTCATTGCAACGGCTGGAGAGAGGCGTTCCTCACCCCACGGTACAAATCAACTTAATTTGCTATCATCGGTAAGAGAATTAACAAGGGTGTTCCAAGGGTGCTCGATCGTGCAAAATTAAGTGCAGACACAGGAACCATTAGTGATTGGTGTTAGTAACCATGTAACTGGACTGATTTAGCAGTTTCGATACCTCGAATCTTTGCATTACCGCCTGGGCTTGCAGACTCTCAATGCCCTCCAGTTTCAAGACAAGTTCATCTCGCTCTTTCTGAAGGCCCTGGCTTTTGTTCTGAGCCGCCAAAAGGCTGGCGGACATCTCACTGTTGGCCTGGGCTAGGAGGGTGATCTCCTCATGCAGTTTGTAGTAGTCCTTGGAGAACTTCTCCTTCTCCTTCAAGATCTCTTCCTTGATGGCGATGAGATGCTTCTGCTCCAGAAGCAACGTCTCGTTCTCTTGAAGCAGCTTAGCCCGTTCCAGTTCGCTGGTTTGGTGGCTGGAGCGGAGGTCTTCCAGGATCTTGGAGACGCTGCTGTGAAGTTCCTGCAGCTCCGCTTTGGACGTGGTCAGAGCTGCAAACTCCTTCTTCAGCTTCTCAATGCTGGAGGCCAGCTGGTCCGTCTCGGCGCTGAGGACCTCTTTCTCCTTCATAATTTCTTCCAGCCTGGACTCGCTCTTCAACTTCTCCTGTTTCAGCTGGTCCCTTTCGGCCAACAACTCCTTATTCTGTAGCGCCAGCTCTTCCTTCTCTGTCTCTAAGTGACTAATGGCATTATGGAGCTGGGTGTTCTCTACCAGAAAGGACTCCTTCTCCAGCGTACGGCCTTCGTGCTCTATCCTCAGGTTATTGTAGACGGTGTTGAGCTCTTTGCTCAGCTTATGGCACTCTTCCTGCAACTGGACCTTCTCTTTGCTCAGTAGTTCCCTCTCCGAAGAGCTGCTCTTAAAGGAAGCAGCTAGTAGTTGCTTAGCGTGAAGCAAGGCGGAGTATTCGTTTTCCAACACTGTTTTGGCACTTTGGGTCTCTTTTAAGATTTTGGATAGTTCGGCTTTATACCGGACAAGATCTTGGTTTTCTTCTATCTTCTGGTCAAGCTCTCGCTTCAGGGTTTCCGCACTGCCCTGCAGCTTGGCCTTGTCTTGGACCAGCATCCTTTTGGCAGAAATGTCCAACTCATGCTTCTTCTTCAATTCACACACAGCTTTGGTGGCAGACTGCTTCTCCGCCAGGAGCTCGGCGCATTTGGCTTCCAAGGAGGCCTTCTCCTTGAGGAGGCCCTCGTTCTGCTTCTTGAGCTTCAAAGACTTCTGAGATGCCACCTCCTTCTCCGCGCTCAACTGGCTCAGCTTCTCATTCAAGATTTTCTCAACCAGGGCAGCTTCTTCAGTGGTCTGGGCCAGCTTTTCTGAAAGGTTCTTGTTTTCGTTCGAAAGTTCCTCCCTTTCCGCTGCAAGTCTTCTCTCGGAGCAAACCAGGGCTTCCTTCTCCTGCAGGAGCTGAATCAGCTCGGTGTCTGTCGATTCCCGACTGGCCTTAATCTCTTCCAGGAGTTTTGAAAGACTAGCGTGAGAGGCCTCCAGTTGGCTCTTGTCTTTGGTGACCTTTTTAAGCTCTTTATCTGATAATTCCAGTTTGGACTGAAGGCCTTCGCTTTTCAACTGAAGCTCTTGTTTTCCTTCTAGAGCCTCCTCTAAGCTCTTGCGTCTCTCCTCCTGAGTTTTCAAGAGGGTCTCCTTGTCAGACTGCAGGTCCTGGCTGGTCTGCAGGAGACTATCCCGTTCCCTCTTCAAAGCGACGTGCTTGTTTTCCAGATCCAAATGCTTGCCCAAGAGCGAGTCCCTCTCAGCAGCCAAGGTGGTCACTTCCTGAAGCAGCTCTTTCTGGTCTCTGGCCATGTCTTCGTACGAGCTCTTCAGCTTCTGAATGACGTCGTCCTTATCTTTGAGAAGAGCGGCATTCTCCTCCGAAAGCTTCCTCTGACAATCCTCCAGTTCTTCCCGTTGGCTGACGTGCTTCTGACATTCCTGGGCTAGGGCCTCCTTGTGAGCCTGGAGCTCCTCCACCTGGCCGAGGAGAGCCGCCTTCGCTGTACGTAGAGCGTCGTTTTCTCTCGCGATCTTAAGCAGGTCGTCTTGGGCAGCCTCAATCTCCAGGAGCAACCTTCCCTTTTCGGAGATCAGCTCGTCGTTCTTCTCCTTCTCTTGTTGGGTTTTGTTCTCAGCTTCTTGCTTCTCCTTGGCCGTTTTTTTGTTCTCCAGGTTGAGCTCCTCGTTCACAGTCCAGAGTTTCTCCTGATCTTGTTTCAACAGCCCAATCTTGGACTCCAAGTCTACCAGCTTGGATAACAAGGAACCTTTTTCTAACTTTAAAGCATTGCCTTCCTGTGCCAAGACCTCCTTCTCTGCTATCAAGGCCCTCATCTCCTCTGACATTAGTTCAATCTCCTTGCTGGCTGTGGCTAACATAGAGGTTAAAGACTACATGAACAAAAGGACAGGGAGACAAAACACAAAGAGAATGAAGTCGAGCAGACGAGGGTGGATTAATAAATAGCACGACTATCCCAAAACAAGACTTAAGCAAGGTTATATACTGACACACAGAGACTATACAAGTCGCTGGAAAGGTTGCAGGGAATACTGGCATAAAATACAGGTGGTCCTCGCTTTACAATGATTTAGTGACTGTTTTCAAAGTTACATAGCATCACTGGAAAAAGTGACTTTTTTCACACTTACAACCATCGTAGCACACACCCCCTTTGGTCACGTGATCAAAATTCAGCAGGTTGGCCATTATCTCACATCTATGACGATTGCAGGGTCCCCGGGATCACGTCATCCCCTTCTGTGACTTTCTGACCAGCAAAGTCAGTGGGTCAGCCAGATTCACTCAACAGCTGTGTTACTCGCTAAACAACTGCGTTGATTTGCTTAAGAACTGTGGCAAGAAAGGACGTGAAACGGGGCAGAACTCAATTAACAAATGTCTCGCTTAGCGACAGAAAGATTGGGCTCATAAGTCGAGGACTACCTGTGTACCTCATCCCAAATTAAAGGATTGCTACGGAGGCCTTGCAGATCACGCTGATTCCAAAACAGGAAACAGCATATTAGTCCCAAGTTTTAGCTCACACTCATCCTTTGAGATGTGAGGATTGGTTATTTTTTCAAGTTTTCACCTCGTTCGTGAATATGAACCTTCCTACTAATCTGCGTGTCATTATATACACCACGTATTCAGGTATAGGACTTGCGGAACACAGAGCTTAAAAGCACAGTGACGATATAACGGGAAATGGGAATGTCAGGAATAATTTTCGAGGAGAGGCAAAATAAAAAGCAATTAGAACTGAAGCTGCTCAAAGCCAGTTAAGGAACACGACCAACTGCTGCCGGAGGTTAAGCAGTGAGAAACACCGTTAAACTAACCGCATTTCTACGGTAGCACAGGCTATGTTTCTGAGCAGAATAAGGAGTTTTTTAAGCATCCCCCCCAAAAAAAAGCTATAAAATGCTAGCAAACTGAAAGAACAGCAAAATCAGGAAGGGCTTGGAAGCCTAGAGCAAGGAGGGTTTCTCAACCTGGGCAACTTTAAGAAGGGCAGAGCTCGACTCCCAGAATTCCCCTGCTAGCACGGCCAAAGACAGATGTGCACCTTTGCATGCTCAGCTTCCTTCTTCAGCTCCTTGGCCTGTTTCTCTAACTCGCTGTTGGTCCTCTGGGTCTCTGCGAGCAGCTGCTCCTTCTTCTGAAGCTCCTGCTGGGATTCCTTCAGGGCTGCTTCATGCTGGGCAGCCATTTCCGACCGCAATTTCTCACTGGCAGCTTGCAGGTGTTTATGCTGCTCTTGGTGAGCTGCAATTTTCTTCTCCTGCAAACAAAACAAAACAGGCAGAGGAACATCCGGTTGAAGACAGGAGTCTGCAGCCTGCCTGTTTTACAATCCACACAGCGTTGCAGATCCACAAAGGTGGGATGTCGCTGGAGATTCCTAACCATCCAGATTCGTGGTTGTCCCGAAAGTGGTTTTTTCCCCCCAAAAAAGGCAATGGGATTTTCTTGTTGTTGTTGTTGTTTTCCTTTAAAAAAGTTTCACTTCTCATCCAGTTCATCAGAAGCTTCTCGGATGAGAAGTGAAGTTTTCAAAGGAAAAAAAAAATGAAGAAAGTCCCGTTGCCTTTTGGAGAGGAAAAAAAACAAAAGCACGTTTGGGACATTCTCTTAGGTTGTAAAATCAGGTCAGCCAAAAAATGACCTGCTTTGCAACCATCATGGCTTACAACCGCTCTGCTACGGTCATACATGGAAGACTCTTCTACCCGGCTTTGCATCATCTGCAAGCAAGACAGTTGGGGTTGAACTTACAAGGACTTCTCAATTACATACCTAAATTTTGACTCTTCGGGGAAACCTCCCCCCACCCCCAACAGCCCACCATATTTCTGTCCCCCCCCCATGTTCTTACCAGGGTGCCCAATTTGTTCTGCATTTTTTGCTGCTCCTCCTGATGCCGTGCAAACATTTCTTCCTGCTTTTTTTCAGCCTGACGGGCCGCCTGCACCAAATTCTCCTGCAGCTGAGCCATGCCTGTGTTGGCTTGGCGAAGCTGGACCTGCAGCTCTTCCACTTGCCTAAAATTGACAAGAGCAAGACCAGGGTTCGTGATGACGGTCCCCGAGGGTGAGAATAAGCAGGCCTGGATGATGGCGAAGCTCTTCCAAGGTCTGCATTTTATGGACAAGGTTTGGGGGAAGATGTACAGAATTCCACTCCCAGATGTGTGGACTTCAACTCCCAGAATTCCAAGGTGCATGGACTTCAACTCCCAGAATTCCAAGGGGTGTGGACTTCAACTCCCCAAATTCTCCAGCCAGCACGGGGGAGATCTGTGGATTTCAACTCCCAGAATTCTAACATGTCTGGACTTCAACTTCCAGAACTGCTGGCTGGGGAATTCTGGGAGTTGAAGTCCACACATTTCAGAGTGGCCAAGGTTGAGAAACCGATGCTCAGACTATCATTCAAGAGCTAGAGACCATAAAAAAAAACAGAACTGACAAGCTTTTTTTTTCCAAACAAAAAATACATAATTTTTTAAAAATTTGGAAGGTCTCCCCAAGTTATTTATCCTAGGGGCAAGAGGGCTGAATCCTGGAGAAGCTGCTTTAGATGGGTTGTGTGTGGATTTACTTGTCTTTGAGCCGCAGGGCCTCGTTCATTTTGGTCAGCTGGCAAGAGCTGTCGCCCGAAGACTTCATGATTTCTGCCACCTCGTTTTCCAGCTTGGCTTTGGCCTCCAACAGCTGCTGCTCTCTGAGTTCTCTTTCTGCCAGCATCTTCTCCATGGCTGCAGGAGGAGACGAGAAACGCAGGCAGTCTTACAAAGACGGGGAGTCACCCTCCTTCCCACAAGAAATTGGGGGCAAAAGCGACTGTTCTAGATAAATAATATGTCTAGTTTTCTTTCTTGACTTACAGCCATTCGTTTAGTTTCTGTCTTAAGTTACAATGGTGCTGAAAAAAAGTGACTTATGACTTAGAGACAGTTGCAGCACATGATCAAAAGCTGGATGCTTGGCAACGGACTCGTACTTAGGACGGTTGCAGTGTCACGTGATCCTCTTGCGGCCTTCTGGCAAGCCGAGTCAACGGGGAAGCCATAATTCCCAATTGCAATCTTGTTACCAACTTAACAACCGATGTGGGGTGAAAAAGGTCGTAAAGTGGGGCAAAACTCACTTAACAACTGTCTCGCTTAGCGACAGAAACGTTAGGCTCAATTGTGGCCGTCAGTTGAAGACTATTTGTACTTGGAAAGTGCTTCTGGACTTTTTGCTCAAAACTGTGAAAAATACGAAACTTTTGATTTTAGGTTGGCATGTTTTTTTTTTGTAACGATGGCTGCAAATGTGGCGAGGAAGAGAAGTTGAAGCTGCGTTATTTTTGAATTCGACCGCAGTGAAAAAGAAAGTCTGCGTCGTCTTCTTACCCGTGAAGTGGGATCTGAGCTGATCGAGTTCGCCTGACATTCCTGCAAACTGCAGCTCTTTTTGGTTCAGTTTTTCAAGAGTTTCTAAAAAGGAGCAAAATGCAGGGCTACGTCAGAGTTCGGTTCAGCTTGTCAAAGAGAGATTTTCTTAAATTGAGCAAGCTGTTTATTATTTTTAAAAAAATAAGATTTCATTCCTTGTTCCTCCTGCCCCATCTTAAAAAATAAAAATAAAGGAAGGCTGCGTTCATGAGAAACTTACCTTGCATAGACTTTTGTAAGCTTTTTGCCTCATCAGCACCCTTCGTAAATTTTTCCTTCTAGAAGAGAAGAGTGAGAAGCACATTTGGCTGCACAGAGCAACATAACCAGACTGAACAGCGAGTCGCAACGCTACGCTTTAAGATGCAACAGCCCAAAGCAGCTTTAAGCCAGACCCCAAAAATGCTCCTTGAATTCTTTGCAACGTTTGGCTAGTCTTCTAGAATTAAAACAAGCCTAAGAATATTATTTGACAACTGCAAATCTCCAAGACCTGCTTCCTGTAGGCGACCGGGGAAAGAAATGTTGTTTGTACAGGTAGTCCTCAACTTATGACTGTGATAGAACCCAGAAATTCTGTCCTGTGACCCACCTGACTGAACCTGAACTTTAGTGATCTCGGTTGTAACTTTGAATGGTTGCTAAGAGACCAGTCATAAGCAGAGGACTGCCTGTATCTAGGAATTCCTTTATTATTACATATTAAGTCAATATCTTGAATTTCTGTTATCTGTAATCAGGGAATTGTTGAGTGGAAAAATGATGTCCTGCTATAGGAGAAGGACAGGCAGTGGCTGTGGGTAGAGTCAAGAGAGGAATCAGCCTGGAATCTTTACGTTCTCACATGTGTGGTCCTGATTCTTCGTACCTGACCTTGCTCACTGCAAAGGGTCCTGTTCGAACTTTGGATGGCTGCATGCTTTCCCAGACTGGGTCACACATCACACTGAGTCAATGCAACGATGCATTGACCCAGTGTGCTCTGAGCACACCCCTGCAAAAGTGGCCTTTTTTTGACCGTCTTACCTTGGAATCTCTAAATGCCTCTGGAAGAGCTGCCAACTGCCCTCTCAAAGCCCTGAAGCAAAGCTCTGGAGTGGATCGGCCCCATAGCCCGGCGGTTACTCACCAAGTCCTCCAACTCCTTCTCCAGAGAATCTTTAAGTTGGTTGACTGTGCCTAAGTGATGCTCCAGATCAATCAGCTTTTTCTCTCTCGCTTGCAGTTCTTTGACTAGACTCGCAGCCTAGCCAGGTGGACCAAGGGTGGATGTAAAAATGAAAAGTTACGCAAAGGAAACAAGAGAAGCAAACCAAGGCATCTGCAAGAAGGACAAGTTGAAATGCAGGCGAAAACAAAACACTTTCATGAACGGGAAATGAAGGGGAAAGGGGGCAGTTAATGCACTGAAATGGGATTCAGACATGACACTAATAGCATCAGGAGAACTTTAGGAAGATAGCAACTCTTACAAAAAATATATATATTATTTTTTCATTCTAGACTCCATTTCTAAGTTCTGAAACCCCTAATTTGCTTTCGAAGGAAGGACTAGGCTTCTTGAGAGACTGATCGTCTTCTCCTCAAAGTGAAGAAGACAAAGATGAAAGGTTGACGCTTACTCTGCCTTACAGGCGTTCGGTTGGAATTTCTGGTCCGGAACTACGCACAGTATCAGGAGTCTCTCCAAACTTGGCAACTTTAAGACTTGTGGACTTCAACTCCCAGAATTCATAGCTGGCTGGGGAATTCTGGGACTTGAAGTCCACAAGTCTTAAAAGTTGCGAAGGATGGAAAACCCTGCTCAATATTATCCCACAATCAAGGTATCATCCTGAACAGTCTTCTATAGAAGTTAAAATTTAAGACCTCTTTCAACCAAAATCTTTTACCTCTCCACAGATAATTAATGGCCATTTGGAAGCTGAGCAGAGAGTCTCATTTTATATTCCACAAATTTGGCTAAATTCCAATTAAAACCCTTCCAACTTGATAGACATCTCTGCAGCTTTTTGCCAATTCCATCAAGGAATTGATTATGCTGCTTTAAATAGTTCCTTCTGTTACCCTGTAAATATCACAGGAAGTCTATTAATTTGTTCAGAATTTGTGATCTATTAATTCGTTCAGAAAGCTTGATGTACGTTTTCAAATGTGTGAACAACAGACTCCTTCAAGCCAACACAAAATGAAATCAATGGAATGAAGAAGGAAAAAAATGACAAACGTTAAAGCAAAATAACGCAAAATGGATGTTGGTACAAACCTGGCTACTTTCATTATTTCTGTCATTCTCTAAACTCTGTATCTTTTTTTTGGCAGCTTCGTGTTCCTCGCTGAGTTTCTCCAACTCCAGTTTACCTTCAGAAAGGGCCATCTGAAGGCCATCAAGTTTCATGAGCTTTGCTTCAGCAGCTTTGATCTTTGTCTTAAAGCTATCAATGGCCTTGGTTTGCTCCACACACTTCTCCTGGATTCCTTCTAACTCCTTTACCTTTATTTCGGATTCGTGCAACTTGCTAAGCGCGTCCTCCATTTCCACCAGGTGCTGATCTTCTGCGCTTTCCAGTTGGGTCTTCAGCGCTTCCAAACTTCTCTCCTTCTCCTCCGTGACCTCCAGCAGCTTGGTCTTCAGGGCTTCAATCTCCTTCGTGAGGCACAACCTCTCGCCTTCTTGCTTCAGCTTCAAGTTAGACGCCTCGTTCTCATGTTGTTCTCTCATCTTCTCAATCTCCACCTTGAGCTCTGCAAACTCCGCTGCCTGAATCCCAGCTCCTTTGCTGAAAGAGGTCTTCAGCTCTTCCATGGCTTGCCGATGAGAAGCCATTGCAGATTCCAGCTTAGATTTCCACAGTTCAATCACCTCTAAATTCTCCTTCTGGGCCGTGTCCAACTTGGCTTTCAAGGAGTTGTTTTCTTTCGCCATCTTTTCATTAGAGGACAACAAGGCCTTGATCTCCTTCTGGAAGGATTCTTCACTGACCCCAAATTTTTCCCGCACTGACTTCACCTCCTCCTGATGTTCCTTGTTGATCGATGCCATCTTCTCTTGCAGAGCGCTGATCTCCTGTAGCAGCGAGAGAGACGTGTCCACATTGCTGGTGACTTTACTAGACTCCAGTCTTGACCGAAGGTCAGTGACTTCCTTCTCCCGCAATACTAGATCTCGTTCCAGTTCCATGATACGAGACTTTTCAGACACAGTGGCGACCTACGAGAAGAACAGCATTAAAAAGGAGAATATTATAAAAGGACATACTAAAAGGGGCACTGAGATATTCTAAATACTTCAGAGGACTAACATGGCGTCTTCAGTGCTTCAAAAGAACGTACTGATAATCTACATTTCTCTATTTTCTCTAAATGATGCCCTTAGTGAAATCCCACGTACGATTATAAAATAGTAACTTTCAACTCACACAAAATGTATTTGCTTTTTGGTTTTGCGTGCTTAGAAGTAAATCTCGATCCCAATCATCAGAAATTAGCGCTACATGGGCTGTTAGGATCAAAAGCTTACAGCTGCAGCTTGCACATTATCAGAAGTTTGCAGAACACCTTGAAGGGTTCCTTAAAAAGTGAAACTCTAAGGAAATGTTAGTTCCATGACTGCAGAAAATTGACAGCCATGACATTTCAGCCCATCTCCAAACCAGTTCCGTGAACAATTAGCCACCAAGGCTTTCTTCACGTGACTTTCAGAAGAGAGTATAACAGATTTGGAAGGGACCTTGGAGGTCTTCTGGTCCAACCCCCTGCTTGAGCAGGAGACCCTGTATCATGACAGACACACGATGGCCCATTCTCTTTTTGAAGAGTTCCAGACCTTCAAGCTTAATCAGGAAGCTAAGATGGTCCTCACCGTGTAGAACAGGGGTCTTCAAACTTGGCCCTTTTATGACTTGTGGACTTCAACTCCCAGAATTTCTCAGCCAGCATGTCTGGCTGAGGAATTCTGGGAGTTGAAGTCCACAAGTCATAAAAGGGCCAAGTTTGAAGACCCCTGGTGTAGATGAAGGACAGCTGAACGTTCATCAGCTCATAAAGCTTGGTTACCTTACTCTTGAGGTTCTGGCATCTCTTAGGCTTGTTTTATATGTATTATTTCTTACTCCTTTCTATGAAATTATCTTACCGGGACTTCACAGCAGCCTGAAAGCTAGTCCAGAAAAAGGGATTTTAAGCTTAGCAAGACTTTACAGGACTGAATGTTTTAGAGACATGGGAAGACAAAATCAAGTGGTAGCAATAGAGGAGAATACTTGTAGTTCAGGGCTGAACTGAGAGGCCCTCGGTGGCCTACGACAGACCACTCAAGTTTTCCAAAATACAACCAGCCGCTTAGCTCCAACGCCATAAACCTTTCCCGCTGAAAACTCTCAATCGCTTTCACGCAGACATGCACACCCCACGGCCACGTTGATTGAAACATAGCGACGTCCATTACCCTAGTGTCTTCTAACTCCCTCTGGAGTTTGTCAGCTTTGGTCTTTTCAAAGAGAAGACTCTGCTCAAGCTCCTTAAGGCGGGCATGTTCCAGTTTGGTCTGCGTCTGTTAGTAAAAAGGGAAAGGAAGAGAACACAACAGTGCCACCATCACATGCCAGCATGAGAAGAAAGAGAAGCGACATGCAGGAGGTGCCACCGGCTGTCTTCTACCAGTGGTGAGCAGCAGAAGATGGGAGGGTGGAAGGAGGAGGAAGAGGACGACAGAGAGGGCGACAAAAATGAAAAAACAAAAAGTGAATCAGGTAAAAGACGGACTCAAAAGTGCAACTCAGGGCTGACACGCTGAGCGCCAAGGGGTGGATGTATGAAGGAGCACAACGCACACACAAAAAGCGACAAAACCATGCAGCCAAAGTTACTGATCAATGTGACGTTTATCAGCACAAATTAGAAGAAGTTAATGCTGCGTCAGTTGTGATTTTTGGTCCTGGTGGGCTCTCACTGGAAGAGGACTTGTTTCCCTGGGGGCGGGAAGAGGAGGAGAACTCTGAGGAGAAGGGGAAGAGGAGCTTCTGAGTAAGGGGAGCATTTCGAGAGAAGACCCTGCCAGGATTGGAGCTCATCGTGAAGAGGGTGATCAATCCCTCTCTCAGAAGGACTTCAAGGAGAAGCTGGCAAGCCAGAGGTTGGAGGGGGTGACACACCTCTCGAGTGTTGAACCAGGCGTTAGATTAGATGACCCCAACATGAACCAGATGACTCCAGCAGGTTCCCTCAGCCCAGCCTCCTTCACACACCTCCTTGGGTGAAAAGAGCTCAACTAAATTGAACAGATCCCCCTCCAAAGTTTTACTAGAAGTTTCTTGGCAATGTTTTTACAAGTTAAGATTTCACCAGAGGGATGACTAAAAGGAAGCCCAACAAGTTGGGGCAAAGCTTCCTCAACGTCAACAGCTTAAACTTGGTCCAGATTTGCCAAAGGACGTCGGGCGATCTGAGAGGTCTACAGACAAATATCATGGAGAAGAGACTCTCCTGGGTCCATCAAGGACTTCAAAAGTGGTGCAAGACTCCTCCACTGAGTTCGTCACGTCAGTCAAGGCTACAAGTCCAAACTGCTAAGGGTCCTCAAAGTCAACTGGCACAGAGGATTCCCCCTCCTCTATACTACCGGTCATCATGATGATCTTTAAAATATATCCTTCTCCAATCAGGTCCACCGTTGAGCATAGTTTTTCTCACTAGAACATCTGGTTGTTGTTGAAGAGGCTGGGAAGACGATGGGAGCAACATTAGTAGCGTCTCAAATTTAATTGGCCTTTCATCCTCCTGCTGCAGGAACACACTAGATGGATTGAATAAGGGGAAACTAATCTATAAAATGGTCAATGTCCCATTTTTTGCTAACAAACCCTGAAGATCAAGATAGGCGATTAGGTGGCCTCCAGCCAGCATGGCCTGTGGATTTAGAAATTACAGACATTGTAATCCAGGAGAACTGGAGATATTACTTGACCAGACCTTCTCCAATTAATGGAGCTGTTGTACATGGGCTTGAGTCTTCTTCAGACCCGGCAGGGGTCTTAGATGTCACAAGACCCTTGTCTCTTCCAAAAGTTGGCAACTGGGTTAAAATGGTAGGGGGGCTCAGAGAAGTGGATCTTTTTGCAAATGCTCAATTAAATCAATATTCCAAAGTAAAGGATTTCAGTTGGGAGGGGATAGAAAAAAAAGACAGCGTACGTACCCCGCTTAGAAAAGATTTGGGTGCAGAAAGAAAGCATTCACAAAAAGGAAAAAAAAAGAATATGTCACATGCAAATTTCATTCAGCTACGCCACTAGCTTGATTTAAGAAGGGCAAAACAAAAATCACAATACCTCGCTGTGCAATCAGAACGCACAAGGCCACAAGGCAAGACAGAAGTGCCAACTTGAGGATTTGATTTTGCACGGGGGGGAGGGGGGGAAAGGCAGACGGGACCCTTCAGAGATCTTCTGGGAAACGATGCTGATTTTTGTGTGCGTAGGAAAAGGGTGGAGGTCTAATGTGTCCTTCAGTTCTTCCTAGGAGTCACACTGCACACGTGCAACGCACAGTTCAAGGAATATACTATTAAACATTCTGTAAAAGGGAAGATCTTTCACAAACCCACTGGAGAATAAAGGTGGGGGGAGGGGGGAAATGAAGAAAAATAATGGTTTCTCCGTCCTGATTTTTCACTTTCTCTTATTAAATTATGGAACGGAACCTACTCTAGGAAATCGCTCAACTCGGCCTGGATCTTAGTGAACCGATTCAAAGTTTTGAAGCAAATCTCTCCGAGGAAACTTCTCACGAGAAGCTTGCAAGGTTTAAGCCTTAAGGACACGGTGCTAAGTTTGAAGGTTTGTATAAAAGCACAACTTTTATGAATCCTGCTTCCCTCCTCATTCTCTGCTTCTGATCAAGGTCCCACATTTTTAAAACCTACAAAGCTTCTCCAATTCCAGGCAGACACAGCTGGGAGCACGTCCTGAGAGCAAACTGTGGTGTTAGTGGTTAAAGAGCACCATCGACAAACGCTTTATTGGGTGTTAAGACCGGGAGAAGGAAGGGGTGTCTCCACACATTCAGAGGTCCTCTTACATTTTCAGGGTCTTCAGAAATTTCTCTCTTTGGCTATCCGCAAAAATTAAGACAAAATGAGTTCACCAGAACATTCAGTGCGAGAGTTCAAAATACAAGTTAAAAAAAAGAGAAGCAAACCACACCGCGAGTTGTGGCTGAGGAAATGCACACCAGTGGCTGCTCTCAACCAAACATGAACTATGGGCCCTGCTTGGTAGGCTGCAGTGCTCACCTGCGTCCCACAAAAGTACAAGGATACCTCTCGTGTCCTTTTGGCTGCAGAGTGCCTGCGTGCACATAAGTGAGTGTGATGGGCTGGGCAAGCACGATGACCTCTAGACAAGTCATTGTGTGAAATGACCAGAATATGCAAATTTGGGACTACCACGGAGCCCTCGGATCTTCTCATGGACCTAATTTTTGAAAGCACTCAACGGTCTAATGGACGTGTGTTCCACAAGGATGACCTGGCGAGTTCTTTGTGGTTAAGGGGAAAGATTGAGCAATTCTGACGTTCATGAGCCAGCAGTCTTAGGAATAAAGAAGACCTGAGTACAGGTCTCCTTCTTCAGGGACTGGCAAAGCAAAGCGGTTGCTAAATGAAACCATGGTTATGCTTATGATCTGACTTCAGCATTCCTTTGCTTCACCGACCTGCGAGGGTTGGTCACAAAGTGGCTTTTTCATCACCCTCCTAACTGCAAACAGTCGCTAAACAAGGACTGTATGCACTCTCAAACTAATAATAATAATAATAATAATAATAATAATAATAATAATAATAATAATAATAATAATAGTATACATATACAGTTTTTCTGTTTATTGATCACAGGCACACACACACACAAACACGCACACACAAACACAAAGAACCACAGACTGAAAATGAGCGTTCCTTGAAAAGTCCAGATAAAATGGATGGGCGGGGAACAAAAAAAGTACAACTAAAGATGATATTAATATGAAATATTAAGTTCAAGGCTCCTGATTTCAGTCTGGATTATCTGCAGCTCAACATGTCAGTTTCCAACTTTGCATGGGAAAAGGCACTTATTGAACATCTGGAGAGGTTTCATTTCTGACATCAAGCATGCTAAAGAGGATGGGAATTTAGCGCCCAGCTGCGTGAATTTAGCCTGCAAAACCAGCAGGCCCTATGGGTTTCATTGCCGAAGCCCAACTTGCCAAGCGTTGCGTAGGCCTGCAATCTTGTTGAAGCCGGCTAGGAACACAGTTCAGACATTAGGGTAGCCGTCTGACTGCTTAAACCTTGCATTCTTTGAAAGTCTTACTAAAGAAGTACAAGATGATATTTAGCACCAATCTTAGCTCTGCTCAATCGTGCTGGGGTTCTCAGCCTTCATTTTATTGACCGTCAGGCCTCCGGTAATGAGGAAATGACCCACTGTGAGTTTTAAAGCTTTGGCTCTAATTTCCAGTGGGTTAGGTTTTTTTTTTAATGAACAGCTTTAATTAGGGATTTGGGAAGCATCCAGAACGGTTGTGGAGCAACACAGAAGTAAAACACAAGAATGAAAAAGGTTACTCACTCACAGCGGAGACAAAGAATGAGCAAGAAAATCTGGTCAAATGTGAGAACACTCAGCTAGCAAGGGTTAAGTCACATCACGGGTCCTTTCAGACGCGATAAGATGCCACCACTTTTCTTTATTCGCTTGGTGCTCTGCTAGGGCACAAGCGCTTTCTTTTTCGTGTAGCCGGTTTAACAGAATCGGAGACATTTTTACCTCTAAGTCGCCCTTGGTAATAGACTCTTCCTCTACACGGAACTGCAGATCCTCCACCTTCCTGTGAACAATTTTGAAAAGCAAGACAAGGAAGACGAGACGAGCATAAGCATCGCATAAGCGGAATAGTTCTGATTTTTTAACAAAAGATTTGAGATCTTGTAAGATTCAAACCAGCCGCCTACAGATAAGACACTGTTTCCCCTTGAGGAAAACGGCTGTAATCTGGATTATTATTAAAAGATCCAGGTAGAAGGTTAAAAAAAAAGCTGCATGATCCCTTTTGATCCAGCACGGTCTGGAGTAACCTCTTATAGGCAAGAGGATGGAATGCATGGAGCACAGTTCACTGCTAATTTTTCTCAGAATTTTCCAGCCATTCCTGGATTATAATTCCAGTGAAGAAGAGCAAGTTGGCTGCAGAGCTACCTGTACTTAATTTTTTTCAATTTATTTATTTTTTGCTCGTTTGCATCTTTGTTTTACCTCTTCTCCTCCTCCAGCTGGTTCAGCAATTCCACTTTTTCCCTATCGGCAGCTTCCACCAAGGCTCGCAGCTGATCCATCTTGGCTTCCATTTCCAGTATCCGCTGGGTTTTAACAGAGACGTAGGTGAGAAAAATGCCTTTAATTTAAATGAGGCTACGTTGAAACAGCTACATAGAAGATACATACTGATCCTCAAACCAACCCAAGCTATTCGCTTCTTCCAAGGTCGCGCCTTCGTCCCCCAAATATTAGGTCACTTTTCATCAGAAATTTAGCTAATGCTGTGTTTTATCTGGCAACTTTTTACAGCTTATGGAGTGGAAAGGACGAGCAATGAATTGAGCAAATGGACTCCCAAAACAAACAACAGTAGTTGACATTTGCTAAAATGATGAAATGTCTCAGGTTAAAAAAAAAGTCTCTTGGTAATATGGAATTTTTTTCCTTCCTTAATCTTTTGTACAGAAAAGTTTTTGCGGGGAAAAGTGGTGTCAGGAAGGGCATCCAGTAACCCTGACTCTATCCCGAATTAAGGGACTACAGGGTCATAAAAAACGGAGGAATCTTTTGCACAGAAGAGAGATTTGATCTTCCCCAACTGCCGCCTGATGTCAGGAAATTCCCAGCTAGGCAGGAAGGAAGGGGTCAAGCAGGGAACCAGTCTTGAGTCCTTACGGAGCTGCAAGGGGCATCAGCCTGACCGTCCTTAAGTTCCACTATAGTTTATCTGGTCATTCCCAGGGGAAGACAAGCAGTCTGGGGAGATTCTTGCAGCGTGGGCAGAAGGCAATAAAGTTGCGGATTTGGACTTGCCAGAGTGGCTCTCAAGAGGCTAAACCCCTCGGCTCACCTGATCGTGTCCATCCTGTGCCAAGGCAAGCTGCTGCTCTATCTCCCCAACATGGCTGGTGGCCTTGGCCACCTCCGCCCTCTCCAAATCCCGCTCGGCCAGGAGTTGCTCAATGTGCTGCTGCTTCTCCTTCAGTGCCTCTTGCAGGGCGGTGGTGCCCGAGATCTTCCGTGCGTACCGAGAGGACGTCTCTGTCAACTGCAAAAATGAGAGGGGTTTTGAGTAGCCCAGTGCCGGAGAGGTCCAAAAACACACACCGGTGTTGCAAACACCACCGGTGTCTTGAATTTGCATTGGATCAGTGCAGCTTTACAGTGGTTGGCCAGCAAATCTGCCCAGATAGGACCAGATATTCAGCAGGGGAAATGGGTCCTTGGTGCTCCCTAAGCATGGTGGTTTTCTTGTAGACGTGTCATTACCTAACTAGGTAATATCATCAGTGCTAGAAGGGAGTTGGGTTTGTGAAGAGGAGGAAGAGGAGGAGGAGGACCTGCGGGGCTCTCTGAGCTTGGTTGTTCTCTGGCAGACGTTTCATTACCTAACTAGGTCACATCATCAATGGTACAGTCCTAGCACTGATGTTACCTAGTTGCGCCATGAAACGTCTTCAAGGAATCAACCCAGCTCAGAGAGCATCAAGGATCCCTCAAATAAGGGGAAAGGAAGAGCCAGGAGGCTCTTAAACAGGAGGATCTCCATAGGTAGGTATACAATAATGCAAAGAGAGTGGTTTTACTTTCCTAGAACAGAGGTAATTCTCTTCTGTTGGAAGAGTGTTAAGGGAATATTTCTGCAGGATGCCTTCTCTCAGAATTCAGTTCTGATCTGATGAGAGCAAAACTCGGGGCAAAAATATATGGTGAGGCCGAGATGTTTTTTTAGACTCCTAGCCCCACCTCGAACAAGCGTTGCTCGAACACCAGAACAATTCAGAATGAAGGCTCTTTTAAGGAAGACTCGCTTCCTAAAGGAAACCAATCCACATAAAAAAGGCTGAAGACTCCAATTCATGGTCCATGGTGTGAACCTTGGTGGAGCAGTGGGCTGATGCCTCCTTAAGTAACACCAGCTGCCTGCAATTAGTGCAGGTTCGAGTCCCACCAGGCTCAAGGTTGACTCAGCCTTCCATCCTTCCGAGGTAGGTAAAATGAGGACCCAGATTGTTGGGGGCAATAAGCTGACTTTGTAATAATGCCGCTTGGGGTGTGTGAAAGCCCTAATAAGCAGGCATATACATAGAATGAAGGCTGCTGCTAAGTTTGTAAAGCCGCCCTGAGTCTTCGGAGAAGGGCGGGATATAAATGGAATTAAAATAAATAAAATAAAATAAATAAGCTATGGAATGATCCCATATTCTTGTCCAATGAAAAGAACTGTGTGGTTTATTCCACACTGGGCCACGTTAAGATGCACGGACCTCAACTCCCAGAATACCCCTTGGCTGGGGAATTCTGGGACTTGAAGTCCATGCCTCTTAAGGTTGTGAGCTAACTGAAAGAGCACCCCCATTTTAGGGGGGAAAAACAAAAACGAACGAAAAAGACAAATTTTGCTTTCGTATCCTGCACTTCCACCCGCCTAGTAAACAAGAAGTGAACGTACCTGCATAGCAAGACTCTTAATGCAGCATTCGGGAGAATAGGGAACAGAAGAGTTCAAAGAGAAACAAAGGGTTGATGGCCTCAACCTAAGCAGAGGGAGCCTAGAGCAGATTAGCTGGTTAAGCCGCTAAGCATTCTCCGGCAAGGGCACCCGTCCTTCAGTTTAACCCCAGAATTCGCTCCCTTATCCAAGGCATAAACCTGGCATCACATGCAGCAAAAACAAAGGGGCTGGCCAAATTTGGCGGAAAAAAACTATTGGGGAGAAAAAAGCTTGCAATTTCCCAATTTTAAGCCCTCTCTCGGTGGGGAAGACTTGCAAACTGAGATTTCCTGCAGGTGATTCAAGATTAAGCCATTTAAGTTAAGGCTAAGCATTAATACACAGCGAGTGATGAAGTTAGTAAAATATACAGTTTGCAAGGTGACCAAGTATGTTTACTGTTCACACCTGAAGAGTAAAGAAAGAGGCTTTTTTTGGTGTAAGGCATTCCTCCCATTTAGACAGTAAAGGTGGTCCTCAGCTTATAACAGTTCAGTTAGTGACCATTTGAAGTTACGGCGCTGAAAAAAATTTATGACTGTTTTTCAGAGTTAGGACCATTGCAGCATCCCCGTGATCACATGACAAAATTCGGATGCTTGGCAACTGACACGTATTTATGACGGTCGCCATGTCCCCGGGGTCCCATGATCCCCTTTTGCGACCTTCTGATAAGCAACTTCAATGGGGAAGCCAGATTCACTTAACAACTGTATTACTAATTTAACAAATACAATGATTCACTTAGGAACTGTGGCAAGGAAGGTTGAAAAATGGAGCAAAACTCATTTCCCAATTGTCTTGTTTAGCAGCAGAGATTTGGGGCTCATTTGCGGGTGTTAAATCGAGGACTAGCTATATGTTGGCCAGGCGAATTTAGCCATGATTCTGGAGCAAAACCACTAATGCTCAAAATCAACATGTGGGCAAAACTAAATTAAAACCACCTACTGCCATCCCTAACCTCTCTCACTCATATTGGTGTATTTGAGCACGCATATGTTTGCATTTTTGTCTTCAATTAAAAGGGAAATGTAAAGCCATGGTACAGTTTAGATTTTCCACTTTCTAATGCATGATGCTGAGAATACCTTTGCAGGTACATCATACATGCATTTAGGACAGATGCGTTATTGCAGGTGTACGTATGCCTGTGTGTGTTTGCATGCATTTCTTGTAGAAATATTACTCTGCATGTGTGTGTTGCAGTGTAAGCCCGACCCCCTCCCCTTAACAATCCAAAACATAACCTCTTTCTTGTTTTAAGAAACTGTGGTTAGTTTGAGTTAAAGGTTAGGGTCACATCTTAAACACGAACGCTTCTATTTGTCAGGGCTAGCCAAGTTTTTTTTCATGCATGCTTGCAGAGATCAGCACCATTACAAGGCCAACGAGCAGTGCAAAACGGCCAGGGTGTGCGCGTGTGCATGTGACCCACAAAAGTGCCCATTTCTGCTCTAGGATCATCAAGCACGCAATTCGAAAAGAAACTTACTAGTCCCGCACGGCTCGGCTTGCTGCTTACGGAAGAGGCCACCGAACTCAGAGAACTGAGGGACGAGGCGCTGGGGCTGCGTTTCAGGCTGGTGGGCGTGGGGAGGACCTTCCGGACGGTGGGTTTGGCTTTGGCCGGGGTGGTGGAGGGGAAGCCGATCTTGGTCACTTTGTGCACCGGAGCGAAGAGGCCGTATTTGGACTGGCAGTGGAAATACCTGAGATGGAGAGGAAGAGAGACCCAACCGTGAAAACAAGACTACGGAGAAAAGTCTTGCATAGATACACCTGACTTGAGATCGAGGCACTGATGCTCTGCGTCGGAAGGAGAGCTGTCTTGACGAATTCTACGTCTCTCTGAAGAAACACCCAAACAGGGACCCACAGATAGCTCCCTCTCCCGTATGAAGTTCAAATGAAAACGCAGCCAGAATCGATCTGAAAGGAATCTTACCTTGTTCCTGCCACGGCCCCATCGTTCTTGCCCAGGGGTTCGTCCAATTCAACACCGCACCACTCCCCCTTGGCGAAATCCGTCTCTCCCAAAAAACGCACCACGCCAGCTTTTGTTCCCCCCACCTGGAAAAAAAAGAAAGTTGAAAAGAAAAACAGTTGATCAGAAAGTTGGGGGGGGGGGAAAGGAAGCCGAAAAGAAAGTTAAAAAGAAAGAAAAGAAGAAGAAAAAAGTTGATAAGAAAGTTGAAAAGAAAATTAAAAAGAAGGAAAGAAAAGAAAAAAGTTGATAAGAAAGTTAAAAAGAAAGTGGATAAGAAAGAAAATTGAAAAGGAAGAGCAGAAAAGAATTTTGCACCATCTTTCGAAACAATCCTCTCCAGCTAAATTTGAACCACAGCCGACTCCGCGGCTCTTCCACTGCTGAGGGCAAAGCCATGACAAAAATAAAGACTGCCAACTTTAGCCAACTCTAATAAAACCAAACCTAAAATAATAGCTAGTTCTTCAGGATTTCCTCTTCCGCACGAATGGGGTTATTTTGGAACTGTATTTGATTTGCCAAGGACGGTTCAGATAGTTTAACCTTGATAAGAGAGCAAATGAGTAAACAATATTAATCAAAAGTATGAAGCTTTTATTATTTTTATTTGATTTTATTATTTTATTTTGTAGTTTGGATCTTTTTTTGCCTCCAGCATATAGCCACAAGCACAGCTGGATTCCCATAACCCTTATATCTATGTTTCTTCAACCTGGCCTCTTGAGGATGGGTGGACTTCAACTCCCAGAATTCCCAGCCAGCATGGGAGTTGAAGTCCACCCATCTTGAAGGCGCCAAGCTGGAGAAACGGCGCTCTATGCAGTTAACTTCAAAATCGTTTGTCCTGGTTCAGCAAAAACAAATCCTTTAATGTTTTGATAATATCTTGTGGTGCAGGACGATTTTATTTTTATTAATCTCGCCAAACGAATGATCTCACCTTGACAGTCCTTTTTTACCTACCATGCCCAAAAGGTAGCAACCTGTTGGCACATGAGATTTGCAGACACAGCAGTTTTTATCCTACGTGGAGACAAGCAAAGCCCAGCCAACAAATGAAGTCATTTCTCAAGTTGGGTGTTTTTAGAGAAACTTAATCTGTTGTTTTTTTTTAATCTGAATGGATGGATTAAAAATGCTCTTTTCACTTCCTGCAGAAGCAGGGCAAATGGAGGTGAAGGAGTCACACTCCACCGCAAAATAATTATATTCCATGCAGAGAGTAGACAAGCAAATCCTTAACTTACGACCACAATTGAGCCACAAGTGAGCCCAAAATTTCTGTCGCTAAGCGAGGCATTTGTTGAGTTTTGTCCCGTTTTACGACCTTCCTTGCCACCTCGACTGTCATAAATATGAGTTATTTGTCAAGTGCCCAAATTCATTTAACAACTGTGTTACAACTGCAGAGATTCACTTAATAGCTCTGGCAAGACAGGTCAGAGCCAAAACCAGCTTAACGACTACCTTGCTTAGCAACAGAATATTTGGGCTCCATTGCGGTCGTAAGGTGAGAGCTACCTGCATAGGGAGAAAATAAACGCTGCCAAGTGAAATTCACATTTCCTTCCATCGCCAGGTTAAACACACAGATGGAAGGGGTGTCGTCCTCTCTTTTCTGGGGGAAAAACCCCCAGTTTAGTAAATTTACCCCGCAGAGGAGGGCACCCTGACCCCATGTAGAAAATAGCCAGCCTGACGACTTTTGCTCACATCCAGGAAAAGTGTTAAAAAATGAGAGCAAGCGAGAGGTTTTGCAAAATCTTTTTTTAGTAAAGCATGACGGCACCGTGTAACTCAGAAGGGATGATGCAAAGGCGTAACGAGCCAAAGCAGCTGATTGAATCACCAGACGTTTATATATAAATATTTTTCTCCCCAGACCGCGAATAGGATGGTAAGTAGAAGAAAGGGGAAAAAAAAGGTTTACATCGTGATTATGGCTAAAAGGATGACTCGAGATCCACTGGTAAATTAAAACAAAAACAGCGTGTGCTTTCCAAAAGTGGGAGTTAAGAGAAATAGATTTTTTCCCCTTTTTTTGTTGACATTATACTTTAAAAAAAACAACAACCCTTCCTGACCAAACTGGATGGTTTAAAGGCATCTAGAGCAGTATTCTCCAACTTAGCAGCGTTAAGAACTGTGGCTGGGGAATTCTGCCCATTGGAAGTCCACAAGTCTTAAAAGATGCCAAGGTTGAGGAATCCTGTTCTACACGCAACATGTTTTATCCTTCCTTCTCTGTAAATACACAAATACTTTAAATACACAACATCCAGGACATTTTCAACCCTCTCTGGCCTTCATTGAGTTGAGAGGTCAACGTAACGTCTCTTTTCCTTTTCCAAGCCACCCGACAACTTACCAGCACTCGGTCCCCCATTTTGAGTTCCCTTTCGCCCTTCTTCAAGGACCCGGCTTCGGAGAGGTTCGAGACGGACTCGCTGGGCGTTTTGGAGAGGTTGCTTGCTTGAGACACGGGGGTCTTCTGAGGGATGCCGGTGGGAGGCAGGTGGGCTGCTGCCGAAGGAGAAGACACGAGGCTGGCCGCCGAGGTGGGCGAGGTGGCCTGAGACGCCTGGGTCCCGTTGGCTTCATCCTCAGACACGGCCTTCCGGGCGAGCTTCGAAGGCCTCGTGAAGATGCCCCGCAAGGGCTCACACTGGAAGTACCTCACGCCGGCCACGGAACCGTCGTTCTTCCCAATGGCTTCGTCCAGCACGATTCCTGCCCACTGGCCCGGAGCAAACTGGGTTTCTCCCAAGAATTGGATGAAGCCAGGTTTATTCCCATTGACCCAAATACGCTCCCCGATTCGGAAGTCATCCACAAACTCATCCGGGCCTTCTGTGGCAGGGGGCTTCTCAGCGGCCGGGCTCTTTTCTGGAGAGGCTGAAACAGAAAGAGGGGGAGAGCGTAACAGACGAGAGCTGTCTTCCACTTACCACCATTTCCTTCATAAAAATGGCCCACAGCGAACCAGAGATTCCCTTAATGATCGCTGCAAAACAGGTTGTAAAATCGCGTTGGTGATGGGCATCACCTCTTGGTGTCCCATCCTCAGCTAAGCCTCCCTCCACACTTTCCTTGAATCTGTATGTAGCAGAAACCAGGCTAAAGAGCCAGCACAACTTAAGGGTACCATTCACAGGGGGTCCCTGGCTACGAGGGGTGCCCGTCTTTGGATCAATCGAGAGGCAAAGAGGAGGAAGAGTCGTCCTCAACTTACAACAGTTCCTTTAGTGACTGTTCAAAGTTACAACGGCACTGAAAAAAAGTGACACAATTATTCCGGCATCCGTCTGGTCACATGATCAAAATTTGGCCGCTTGGCAACTGACTCACGTTTATGACGATTGTCTCATGGTTGTTCTATTTGCAACCTTCTGAAAAGTAAAATCAGCAGGGAAATCAGATTCGCTTAACCACCTGTGTTACTGAGCAACTGCAGTGATTCACTGCAAGAAAGGTCGTAAAATGGGGCACAACTCCCTTAAGAAATGTCTTGCTCAGCAACGAAAAACTGGGGATCAATTGTAGGGTTTCCTGCCTGAGCAGGGGGTTGGGCTAGATGACCTTCAAGGACCCTTCCAACTTTATTATTATTATTATTATTATTATTATTATTAGTAGTAGTAGTAGTAGTAGTAGTAGTAGTAGTAGTATCACAGGTAATCATCATCATCATCATCACCACACATTAACTTCCTTCTTTTTTGTTCTCCCAATTTTATCTGCTGCAATTCTCCTACTTAATCCGTGACAGAAACACGAGACGATGTGGAGAAGCTCTACTTTGGCTTCTGTTGTCCGAAATGGGATCACCTTACGGCCTTACCTGCAGCCACAGGTGGGGCTGTTTTTGCCAGCACGCTTCCCGGTTTGATGATCTTGCTGGGGGCTTTCAGCCCACTGGGTTTCAACATGCTCATGGTCGGTCAGTTTGAAGGCAATCACTATCTTTTTCCAAACATATGGATCTCTCTTTGGCTTGCCGGGGGGTTATACCTGTCAATTGAGGGCAGAGAGAGTAGAGACGTTAACTTCCATTGCTCCAAACCGACTTGCAAAGAAATTCTGCTTATCATCCATGCCTCCTAAGCAGGGGGAAAAAAAACGTTTTTGCAGTCAGCTTGCCAATTGCACATACCAGAAATCCTCTCCTATTTAAACATCTAAACTATTCACTTCTTTTTCTGTTTTTACGTGAAGACAATAGGAGTTTTTTCTTTGAAAAAACAACAACAACAACAGTAAGAGCCTGTTGTTTAAATGGCTGTTTTGGGTAAGTAATCTCACCCCAGAAGCTGTTCACTTCTTCGTAAAGATATTAAGTGTGCTAACATTTATTTCATTTGTACTGATTTAGAACGCCAATCTTTCAAACACCTCAGCTCCCAATCAAAAAATCCAACCCCTCCTGTATACAATCACTTAAAACTATCAAACTCAACTAATACAAACATTAAAAATGAACTGAAAACCTGGCATCATTCAGTTCAAGGCCTGGCCTGGGCCGAGAAGTCTTGAAAGCCTTAAGGGGGGGGCTAAAAGGGTGAGGGTCTGCTGGACTTCAGTGGGCAGAACGGTCCATGGTGCTCAGATTTATTTAACTATTTAACGTATGGCATGAAATACACAGAGAGCAGCAGGAGAGATGCATGAAAAGAACGAACACATGGCAAGAATACACATTTTGCAAGATGTAAGAAATTCGAGAAATTATATATTAAGTTACATTTTAAAATACGCTGGTTCAAAAAAATTAAATTAAATCCTCATGAAAGCAGGCAAGACAGCCAGGAAGCCAACAACACCCCCCCACACCCCACCCCCTTCCTTTTTCACATCATCGCTAGGGGGGAAAAAATCACATTATAGCCTCTCGGCAAGCCTTGTGCATATACAAAACCCTCAGGATGGCCGATCGGAGAGCATTACGATCCCTTGGCAACTCACAACTTTGCACCCACCTCGGTAAGGCCAGGGCTAGAATTCCCTGCTGACGATCACAAGATGGTTTAGCATATTGTAGAGTCCCCGTGCAGTGCCCCTCGTCAGATCCTCAGAGATAAAATGAGGTTTTCTTCCTTCTCTTTCGTTGCTAGGAAGGGGGGGAAAACACAGAATAATTTGGATTGATCAGAGGCCCCGTTGCAGGCTTCTCAAAGAGAAACCATAGGCCGGATAGGTTGGGTTTTATTTTATTATTTTTTCTTGCAAGAACTCTTGCTATAATCGCAGTGAGAAAGGGAGGGATTATTTTCAAGCCAAACTATACAGCAACAACAATAACATCTCTAGATCAAGGAGCTTCAAGTAACTGGATTATTTGCACCGGAGCCAAGAGGTATTTGAAAAACAGGCAGAGCCTGGGAAGGACCCATCATGGGTGGTGACGCACTGGAAAAAGAGCAATTAAATCACTTACTGACAAGCAGTGCTGGTTCCAAAAGGAAGAGAAGAAGATTTGAGTATATGGAAAGAAAAGATTTGCTCGGCCAGCCCTGTGCTTCACACTTGACCCGAGGTTTTGCGCACCCTTGCGTTAGATAGATCAAGGTCTGCAAACCTGGCAACTTTAAGACTTGTGGACTTCAACTACAAGAATTCCTCAGCCAGCCAAGCTCAGTTCAATCCAATCTCCCTGCCGTGTTCCACAATCTCTTTGTCTGTTTATCCTGCAGCTCTGTGCGGCCTTCCTTATTTAATTTGATTTATGTCCCACCATTCAAGGCCACCAGCTGCCTTAAATGATTGTCCTTGGGGTTTCTGTAATGCCCTCCTTATCTACTAAGGAGAGACACTGCACAGGGCTATCTTTCCTTCTTTATATACAGTCATCCCTGCCTTGTCCAAAATTTGGGAGAATGCCATGGGAGCAAGTTTGGAACCAAGATCTAACCAGGTTATCCAGCAGCTTGTGGGCCGAGTCCTTGAGCCAACCATCCAACATTCACAAACAAGCCAAGAATGAAGAACTGGGCGATCATGGAACATTAAAAGGTGAGTTCAGCCTCTATGGAGGGGTGAGGTTGAAGGGCCCCAACCTCTTCATCCATCTGAAAAGTGACCCATCTCCAGATTTTGAGCCCAAGATGATGTTTTGTGGAAACCACGTCATGCAACACAGGTAGTCCTCAAATTACGACCGAGCCCAAAATTTCCATCACTAAGTGGAACATTTAATTGAGTTTGCCCCATTTAATGACTTTGCTACGTGAATCACTGCAATTGTTAAATTAAGTCAGATCTGTCAATCTGCCTTCCCCCAAGGACTCTGCTTGTCAGAAGGTTGCAAAAGGGGATCGTATGGCCCTGGGACACTGCAACCATCATAAGTATGAGTCAACTGCCAAATGTCTGAATTCTGATCACATGACTGCGGGGATGCTACAACAGTTGTAAGTTGTAGCATCCCCTAAATCACCTTTTTCCAGTGCTGTTGTAATGCTGAACAGTCACTAAACAAACTGTTGTAAGTCGAGGATTTATTTATTTTTTGCAGATTTTCCAAGATTCTCCTCTCAAAGTCTAAGTAAAGATCGGATAGTGCTGAACGTTACCTATCCAAACCACGAAGAAGTTCTTGCAGCATTAATATGTTGGGCAGTGCTGAGATCTAAGCAGACATCCAGGGAACTGGATTCTTGAACGGTTCAGGAGAGCTTTGATGGCTACAACTTAGAATTGCCTTAGCTGGCGCTCTTTAATTAATAACACCAGAATGCCCAGTTCAGCCTGCTTCTCTCCCCCTTCCTCCCTTTTGTATTATGACCTCACCGGCTCTGACATCATCCACCAAGCATTCAGGAATGCCTACCACCACGTCCCTTGGAATGCCACTACAGAAAGACGGGCACTGCCACCCAACAATACTGGCTTTGTTAACTGGATCCCTCGGAAGAATGGAAGCTCCTGATGGAGGCTTGTTCTCCATACCATCAGGGAGAACAGAAGCATTCCTGTTACTACCAGGAATGGCCAAGGAAGAGGAAACAGAAAATTTCAGTTCAACTACAGGTATCGTAAGCTCAGCTTTAGTAGACAGCACCCGCTTCGTCTAAGAGTTGAGTTTGGAGAGGTGCCTTGAAGCAAAGAAGAAAGGGATGGTCTCGGGGACTCAGGTGTAAGGCAAGGAAAAAGAGGAGGGATAACCCTAAACATAACTGGATACTCAAAAGTGTTGTGGTGGGAAATTGCCTGCTAGGCTGGAAGGAGGAGACAAGCGAGGGCCTAGCTTAGCATCCTTGCGTAGCCACAAATGACAAGATCATGAAGCCTTATCAGGTCGTTTCCAGGGGAAGACAAGCAGTCTGGGGAGATTCTTGTAATTTAGGCAATAGATAATAAAGTGACTAATTTCCATTATTCATCATTAGCTCTTATTGTACCCGACATGCTGAGACCGCCATTCATAAGCCAAGTAGGAATTTTCTCTGGAAGCCCATCTCCAAGGGATTCAGAGACTTTCACACAAGAGGAGTATATATTTGAAGGAAGGCAAGAGACAAGAGAATACTACAAAGAACTAGATCAGAAGAGGTAGGTCCAGTTTGCTTGACTGCTAAACATTGATTAATCAAGAGATTTAAGAAGCTGTTTTTCTATATCAGACATGTCAAACACAAGGCCCGGGGGCCGGATCCGGCCAGCGAAGTGGTTTCATGCGGCCCGCGAAGCCATCCTGGAAACAGTGAGGGAACGGCCCCCACTGCCCTGGCCCAGAGACCCTCCTTCTGCCAGAGACCCTCAGATCTGTCCCACTCTTGCCCAGGCCCCCATAGGCACCCTTGATGCCAACGATGTAGAGCTGGCCACGCCCACCCAGTAGGCCATACACACTCTAGCCATGCCCACCCAGTAGGCCACACCCACCCAGGCCACACCCACCCGGCCCCCTGAGGGCAACCGCAATGCTGATGCGGCCCTCAATGAAATTGAGTTTGACACCCCTGTTCTATATGGTGCCATTTGTATTATTTAAAGCGGGGGTCTCCCAACTTGGCAACTTTAAGACTTCTGGACTTCAACTCCCAGAATTTCCTGGCTGGGGAATTCTGGAACTTGAAGTCCACAAGTCTTAAAATTGGCAAGTTGGGAGAACTCTGCTTTAAATCACCATTTTAATTTTTGGCTTAAACAAATCAGCCCTGAAATGGATTCTAATTGTTGCTACAGCAACAGGTTAATGGGAAGAGTCCTTTTTCTGGGAAAGCTTATGTATTTAGCTAGTCTTTTTTTTCTTTTGAAGGAAAAAAAAGCAAATTTCTATGCACCTCCAAGCATAAAAATAACAGCAACAAAAAACACACACACCAAGCATCTGGACTAACTTGACTTCTCTGAGGGTATATCTCACCAAGCTTGCTATTAATAGAAAAATACAGCTTGTTTTTACACAACTCTTGTTCTCCTGGAGCTTTTTAAAAATAGACAAGTGGAGTTTGATGGGGCCATCAGAGAAAATCTGCCAGAGCACCTAAATAAATAGGTTTCAAAGGGTCCAAAGACAACAATCGGAGTTAGAGAACAGTTTCTTCTATAACAATAAAACAATGTGCTAATTTTGCGTGTGAATGCAGACACTATTTCAAAAGAGTAACTGACAAATTGACAAAAAGTCCCACCTTTAATTAACAGAGAAATCAGAATAACAGATAGAAGTCTAAAGAACCAACTAAGGTGTGAGCTGCTAACACTTTGAATCAATTTGTCTAGATCTATTTAATGATAGCATGGTTTTCTAACGTCCTCAAATACTTACGTCACCATGAAATGGACCTGGCCAACAAACTCAGAGTGCTTGGGTATGGTTAGGAGGGCACTGACTTTTCTAGGCTGCTCTATCTGTTTCCTGGTAAAATACATGGGAAAATCCCATTGGAGGAAAATTAAACTTAGCCTAATACTTCATCATGCCCGCAAGGAAGGACAGGTAGTCCTTGACTTATGACCACGACTGACCCCAAAATTTCTGCTGCTGAGATATTTGTTAAGTGAGCTTGGCTCCATCTTAAGATTTTTCCTGCCACCGTTGTTAAATGAATCACTGCAGTTGTTCAATTAGGAACACAGTTGCTAATTGAATCTGTCTTCCCCCTTGACATTGTTTGTCAGAAGGTCGCCAAAGGGGATCGCGTGACCCCGAGACACGGTGACCGTCATAAATACGAGTCAGTTGCCAAGAGTCTGGATTTTGATCACCTGACCACGGGGAGTCCGCCACAGTGAAATGTGAAATACGGTCGCAAGTCATTTTTGTCAGTGCTGCTGTAACTTTGAACAGTCACTAAATGTCACTAAAGTCGACCATTGTTTCACTTAACAACTGCAGTGATTTGCTTAACCATGGCAAAACAGTTGTAAAGTTGGGCCCAACCCACTTAACAACCGCCTTGCTTAATTAGGAACGTTTGACCATAAGTCGAGGACTATAAAGTTCCAGGTAGCATTTAAGATTCTTCTTGTTAGTCAGTTTCTCTCCGTTCAATGCATTCCCTCAGGAGAAGAAATCTGTAAATATTAAGACAATGTTTTAGAAGCTGTTGCTTCATTCTTAAGACAATTATTCAGGCTGCTGTTCGGTGTGTAATTTATGTTGCAACCTTCCTGTGACGTTTCTGTAGAAATGTTTGGGAGTTGCTCAAAAGCACAGCAATCAGCCAGACTGAAAAGTCTAACAGAGGCCTTCTAGTCCAACCCTCTGCTCAAACAAGAGACCCTAGACCATTTCATATAAATAAATGATTGTCCAGTCTCTTCTTGAAAACCTCCAGGGATGGAGCACCCACCACTTCTGGAGGCAAGTTGTTCCACTGGTTAATTGTTCTCACTGTTAGGAAATTTCTCCTTAGTTTTAGATTGCTTCTCTGCTTGATAAAGTTTCCATCTGTTGCTTCTTGTCCCTCAAATACAGGTGCTATGGAAAATAGGTTGACCCCCCCTTCTTTGTGGCAGCCCATCAAACACTGGAAGGCTGCTATCCTGTCCCCCCCCCCCCAGTCCTTCTCTTCACTAGACTAGAAGCTGACAAAAAGTGAAGAAAAGGGTGAAAGAAACGTAAGGAGCCAGAGGCTCATCTACCTGCCTTCCAGAATCCCTTCTCTTCTGCTCTGAAACCGATGAAGATCAGGACCGAGAATAAGTCAGGCCCCCAAGATGTTTGCTGTTTAGGAGACGAGCCAAGAATGAACTTCACAGCTCTTTTCTTTGTGTTTCCCCAGCTGGTGAAAATATGCTGTAGCAAACTGAGATCATCGGCAGCTTCCTAAGAACAGGCATTTCATCCGAATACCGAATGCCGTCTCATCCAGGCGCAGCCCGTAAAAAAACCAGTTAAACCGATTCCACTCCGAAGGGCAGGAACGCCAAAGGTGTCGACCAAGCTGAGTTCCTTCCTCTGCTAATTTCCAGAACTGCAACTGACCGGAGGAGGAGATACACCTCCAAGTAGCAGCAGCTCAGAAGAGTCCGTCTCCACCGTCTCTGTGAATTCTACAATTTTTCACCCGCATTTCGAGCCGGGTTCGAAAGAAAGGCTGCACAGTTGGCGAGAAGCTTGGCAACAACCGTTCAAAGTCACGACAGCACACTCACAACCATTGCAGCATTCTGGCAATCAGAATCCGGGCATCTGGCAACCAGCATGTATTTATGACGGCTGCGGCATTCCAGGATTACGTGATTGTCGTTTCGGACAGGAAAAGTCAAAGGGGGAAACCAGATTGGCTTAAGAACCTCATGGCTCAGTTAACAACCGCGGTGTTTTGCTTAACCACCATGCCAAAATCAGGCGCAACTTACTTAAGAACTGCCTTGGGTGGCATTGGAAATTCTGGCCTCCGTCGTAAGTCGAGGACCAGCTGTATCAGGGATCACGACCACTTTGCCTGGGCTGATAATGTTCTGCTGAAAAAGAGGCCGTGCAATAAACGCAGGAATCGCGGAGCAGAAATACCTTCGCCACCTGCACGTCGTGTTTCATAATGGCAACCTCGGGAGTTACAAAACCTGTATTTTGATTTAATCGACACTAATGAAGAAGGGCGTGAAGTCACCTATGCATCGGGAGCTGAAAACTTGGCTCGCCCCACGGAATTCAGTTTTTAAAGCTACCTTTGTTGGTGCAAACCTGGACAACTCCGCCTATTTAGAAAAACTCTTCAATTTTATGACGTTTCCTAAGTGGAATAGGGGGGAAATGAGAATAAAGGTGTTTCTGGTCATTCTTCATCTTCCAAAATGGTTGGGGTTAAAGGCAAAACCTTAAACAGTTCAACTACAAGGTTAATTGCAGATTTCAAATACTAAATTTTATTTAGATTGTTTCTTACCTAACTTCCCTTAGGAAAATTAAATTTCTCATGCCTTCTCTCTTTTACGGAGCTCAAGAAATTGCCACCCAAATTCCCCCCAAAAATAACAAAGGCCAGATAAACCCTAAACATATTGTTTTTGTTTTGAATTCTGGCACAACACTGATAATGGATACCTCCATTTCAAAGTGCAACAGGAAACAAAGATATTACTTTTATTGCATCACACAAAGACACATGCACACTTAGCACTGTAAGTCTCTAGATCTATGAGGTTAAAAATGATATAACAAAGGAATTGCTTTGCCTTTTTATTTACTGCAAAATCATTTTCTCTGCTTATATTTCTTAAAATATAACTAATTTTGGATTCTAATCTGAAGGATATGTGTTGTGGAGATGACATCTCAAGAGCCTACATATTATTAATGAGGCTATCCTATTAAGCTTTTGATCATATGTACCTTCTGCACAAAACGCTTTAGAAGACATGAAATCTATTTTTGCTGAGAACGAGAAAGCACGCTATATCCTTTCCTACTTTTGACTAACATACAAAGTCCACATGAGCTATAGGGGGGAAAAATGAACAATAAACCAGCTTCTACTGAGCACAAAGAGAACAACTTCATCTGGTATTGCAAAATATCAGCGAAACCGTGTGTGTATACATCCCCCGGAGACACAGAAGAAAGTGAAGTCAGAAGAAAGACAACACAAAATGCATTTTGGCACTTAAGTAACCGGAGCCTTGCCAATCAAGGCATGCCAACTGGGATCCTCTACCTGGTCCCCCCCCCATCTCCAAATTCTCCCCGTTCTGGACAAGGACCTCCCCAAAAGCCTTTTAAACCCTCCTGGCAGGAAGGCAGGAAGGCTTGGCCAATGAGGCTTCCACCCCACCACTGAGGTCACGCAAGAACTTGCCCACCAGTTGATTGCGGCAGCAAAAAGGACCTGGGGGCTGAGGGCTCTGCTCTCTTCTCTGTGGGTTTTCCTTCCTTCTTTCCTTCGCTCCCTCTCTCTTATTTTTCTGTTTCCCCTCTTCTTTCTTTCTTCCTTCCTTCCTTCCTTCCTTCCTTCCATCCCAGCTGCCACCCAGATCAGATGACCCAGCACAATCTTCCCACAAAGCAAGGGGTCAAACGGAAGGTGGGGATGCTCCCCAATGGGACCCCTGGAGAGGAGGAAGGGCACCCCTGGACTCTTCTGCCTCTGCTGCCCTGCTTGGCACCCCTCTGGCCTCGCCACCCACCGTGCCCCCCTCCGTTTGCCCCCAACTTAGCCAGGGGGTTCCTGACAGGCCTTGCTTCCCGGAGGAGTGGACTTCAACTCCCAGAATTCCCAGTCAGCCGTGGGAATTCTGGGAGCTGAACTCCACCCGGCTCCGACTTGCCAAAGTTGAGAAACCCTGGTTTACCGCCTCAAAAAAGCCAAAGGAATCGAGTGCCCCCTTTTCATAAAAGAGGCTGATCTAGGAAGGGACCCCCCCACACACAGACGACCAGTTTTAATTTTATTTCCCCACCGGGCAGACATTTCAGACCACAACTTGGGGCAACTCGCAAGACACCCCCCCCGCCCCACAATGCCAAGCCAAGCCAAAGGGCGCCAGCAGCTGGGGAGGGGGGCCCAGAGAGGGAGGGGGGCAAATCTTCTCCAACCCCCCCCCAGACCACCCCTTCCCCTAAAGCCAGAGCCCGGCGGGGGAGGGGCGGCTCTGGCAAACGGAAGCCCGGAAGCCCCCCGCCCGCCGCCCCCAGCCCGGCTCTCCGCGGAGGGGCTCCCCCCGGCCCCCCACCCCCCTCCTGGGGCCCGGCGGCCCCTCCGGCAGGGAGGGAGGGGGCGAAAGGGGGGAGGGGAGGCGCCCCCCAGGTGGGGAGGGGGCTGCGGGCCCCGGGGATCGGGCGGGGGAGGCCGCCCCTCGCCCGCCTTGCCTGCTTCCTCCTCCTCCTCGGCGGCGGCGTCCTCCTCCTCCGCCTCCGGCCAGGCCAGGCGAGGCGCGGCGGCGCTGCTGGCGGCTCCCTCCTTCCCTCCCGGCGGGCGGGGACTGCGGAAGGGCGGGCGGCCCCCTCCCCTCTTCTTCCCGCTTCTGCCCTCTGCTTCCTCCTCCTCCTCCTTCCTTCCACCCCGTTTCCTCCTCCTCTTCCCTTTTACTACCGCTTCCTACGTCCTCTTCTCCCTCCGTCTCTTTTCCTGCCTCCCTCCCTCTCTCCTCTACCTCTCCTGTCTTCCTCCCCCACGATTTCTTCTGTCCTCCTGGAGTGCTCTGGTTTTTCCCAGGTCCCCCCCCCCCAATGCTGGCTGGGGAATTCTGGGAGCTGAAGTCCACCAGTCTGGAGAGCCCTGGACTAAGTGGGGGGGGGCGTTTCCCACTGTACAAGTTTGGTGCAAAGGAGACAAAGGGGTGCATAAATAATAAACGTAGGAAACCAAATAAACCACCAAGGGAGCCGTGGGGACTTTCCTGTCCAGGCAAGCCAGGCGCAGGCCAGGCGAGTTTCAACCCAGCTCAAAGCAATCCGCTCAGCTAAAAACCAGCCACTCACCCCCTCCGGGCCCAGGAACTTTGCTTCGACTCCACCCGTCCCGCCTTTGAACGTTTAATTAAAACCGCACGTTTGAATCCACGATCAAATATTTGGCCTCGGTTTGTGCGTCACGATATTCATCGCTGGAAAGTGAGGATGTGAACTCATATACTTTTTCTTTCAAACCGTGGGGCCTGTTTTGGATTATCAGGTCTTCAAGGACGGGAGATAATGCATAGGTGTCGGGAGCAGCTTCACCCAAGGTATCCGGGGGTGGGGGAGAGATAATTATACACACCTTTTTCTGGATCTAAACACATTTCGCAGATTGGAGAGAAGGCCATCTCAATATCCTGCAAGAAACACTGGAAACAGCTACTCTGAATAAACAGCTAATTTCTCTATCCGTGCAGGATTAAATTAGGGTTAGGGTTATTTACGGCTTTATGTCAATATTTTTGATTACAAAATTTTCTTTGCAATAACTCCCTTAAAAAAAAGGCACGGAGGGGAAAAAAACAGTAAAAAGAACACAATATTCATCCTCAATAAAGCTGTCAAGTTTGATTTCCCGAGAGTAGATTTTCTAAACCTTATCTCGAGGCTTACATGCATACATAAAACTTATGGAAAAAATTGTTTTTTTATTAAACTCCTGTACACGAGCACAAATATATGTACAGCAAGTTCAAAGATGATGATGTTACCAAAACAGAAAGCTGGTGGCATTAAAAAAAAATCAAATCCCCTAAATCACTTATAAAACTTTTCGAAAAGGATGGAAAGAATGGTTGATTCGTCCCTGATTATTCCCATTGGATCGCCACCACAACTGGGCCTCCTCAGAAAAGAGGGGAAGCATTTAAAAAAAAAACGGAGGTCCTTTCAAAAGCCACAGGCAGCAAATGTACTTAACTATCAGCTCCGTATGGAAAGCAGGGGTCTTGCAGAGACCAAAACCTCACTTGGTAGAGAGGCGAGAACGTATTTGACCCCAAGTTGAGAAAAAATTCAAAGGTATCTATCAAGCAGGATCGGAGAAGAGTCACGGACCCTTTGTGTATTTGTGGAAGTATCGGTGCTGGTTCTAAGTCGAAATGGAAGCCCGTCCGCCAGAGTTTTTTTTTTAAAAAGACAAAACAAAATTACTTGGGTTTTAGGAAGAACGCAACACCTGCTTTGTCTCTTGCTCTTGGTTTGTGCTTTAAGCGCCCAAATCCTTGCGTTTGTTTTTTTGGGGGGTCCCTGGCCCGAGTCGGGCTGTTAAAGGGAAAGCTTTTTATTCTTCAGCTGGCTCCTGGGGTTTTTTTTCAGCACGCTCCTTATTCGGAGGTAAGTCCCAGTGGACTCGGAGAGGTTGTCGTACTCAAAAGGGGTGATCCCAGCAGCAAACTTGCTCATGTCGGGCACGAGGCTGGGGGTTATGGAGGGCGGCTCGGTGGCGCTGGGAATCGCGGGAGCGTCGCTGTGATTCACGCAGCCGGCAGGATCCGAGGAACAGGTCTGGGTCTGGCCTTCAGAGTCTTCGGGAAGGGGTCCTGCCTCTGTTGTCAAATCCACCAGTTCAACGGCTGAGGCCCGCTGACGGCCAGGCCGCTCAGCTTGGGGCATCTGCTCAGGGCGATCCTCAGGTTCAGCTCTGGGGACCTCCGACTGTTTGGGGGCTGCTTCCTCCAAGGGAACGGAGGGCTCCGTCCTGGCAGGCGATGACGTCCCAGAGTTGCCGGCCACGGGAGTCCTGGCAGGGAGGTCCGAGTCGCTGTTGGTGCTCTCCGCCTGCTCGAGGGCCGCCCAAATCAGCCGATGCTGCTCCTCCAGCTCCTCCAGGGTCAGGGTGTCTTCATCCATGGCCGAATCCTCCGGCCGCAGGGCAGACGGCGTCAAAGGCGGGGTGTCGCGAGGCAGGGCTGCTGGCACACAAGACAGCGGTTGAGGAGGAGGAGGAGGAGGAGGCAGTCTGGGGGGTGTACCTGGAGGGGTGCCCTGTGGCAGAGGGGGGGGAGTGGCCTTCGGCGGAGACCCCGGAGGCAACGGAGGTTGGAAGTGGAAGCCGTCACAACCGGGAGAGCTATGGGGCATGTCTAGATCTGAAAGGAGGAAAAGAGCGCCGTCTTTAATCACTCGCCTGCCCCAAGTCGGAGCTAAAATGGCTGGTGCTTCAAAGGGAGGACGGGATGCTCATGGAATAGAAAGAAAACACGAATTTTCAAGATGCCAGGGGATTTTTAAGAGGAAAGTTATACCGGAGTCAATCTCCATGTCAGCTGGCGAGACTTCAGCGCTGGTTCCTTTCTGCCGTTTCGCATGATGGGAGCTCTGACGAGAAGGAGCCCTTTTGTGCCTGGACTTGGGACTGGCCTGAGGAGGGTCAGAAACAAAGGAGAGAAAGTAAGAGCCCCAGAGGGAAACCTGAATGAATGAATGAATGAATGAAAGAATGAAGGTTTTGTTCAGGGGAAATAAGACCAGCAGGCTTAAAAATATTCACCGAATGATAAGTGGAAAGATAATGAGCAAAAATTTCTTTCTGCTGGGATGGCTGAAGAGGTACCGAGCCGAACATTCTCCATTCCTGTCTCCAAAAAAAGGGAAAAAAGGAGAAAAAACTATTAGGAAATCAAAGAATAAACGTACAAAAGGCTTATACACACCCAACAAAGCTTTGCTGTGCATCTTTAATAAAAAGAGCAGAGGCAAGAAAGAAAGAACTATAATCCAATGTGTTGCTGCGATAAACATACAGATCCTCTCTCCGGCAATTCTTCACGAGGGCATTTAAGACAATACAGGCAGCTTGACTTACGACCATAATTATGGCTGTACAGTGTGCAAGTTGTTAAGCAAGCCACCACATGACCACGACCGATTTTACACCCTTCCTTCCAGCAGTTGTCAAAGTGAATCCACTGTCTACAAAGACCAGTTTTGGGGGGGTGTTTTTTTGCTGGAAAATGAAAGCAAAAGAACGGAAAGTTTTCCAGCCAAAAACGTTAAGAGTGACCATGAAAGTGCGGGCGCCTGCCAAAGGCGGTAAATGTGGGCTGGCACGACACCCTGTGGGTGGAGGGGCAGGAGAACAGCAGCGGAAAGGACACAGGCACTCACATCGGTGACTCCACTTGGAGTGGACATGTTAAAACCTGGGTAGTTGATCAACTTGGAGATATCGTAAGTGACACACGGATTCTGCTGGTGGAATTCCTCCTCTGTCTCACTGCTGGGCGATGCTATAAAAAAGCAACATCAGTCCTTGAAGATATTACTGGCAAAACACATCATCCAGCTGCTCTCTTGCTCCTGGCCGTTTTGACGCTAAAAGTTGGGATGCGTGAACAGCTTTAATTAATTGAACAAGGCCTAACAGGAGCTGCAAGGAACAAGCTCCCCGTCTCTGCCCTGGCCAGCTATGTTAGTCACTGGTTGAAACTGTGCTGAAAAAGCTCCAATCAACACATCACGCCAAGCAACCGTCTCCCGCAGCAGACTATTCCGCCCGAGCAGGGGGTTGGATTAGAAGACCTCCAAGGTCCCTTCTGGCTCTATTATTCTAAACAACGTATCAACATCTTTCAACCTAGGCAAGATGTTGGGCCAACTCCCCAAATGCCGGCTTGTACAAGTAAACGGAGAGTCTTCACCCCTTTTTTTTTACCTTTTCCGTCGTAGAGCATTAAGCCAGATTTCTCCATTTCTGCCTCTTTGAGCCAGCCTGGCGGATAACCCAGTTGCCGCATGCGGTAGATGAAGGGAGGAAGCGTCTTCTCGGTGACACCGAGGGCATCCTGGAGTTCCTCGCTGCAGGGGGTGGGGTTGGGGGGGGAAAGGAGGTCCGGTTAAAAACACAATGAAAGTGAGTCGCAGTTTTGGCAACTTGGTTTCAGACTGCCAACTGAGAAAACGCAAGGATCACGGAAGCTAGAGTTAGGTAAAGGAAGTGCTGGGTCTGTCATTCTGTCATCGTGTCCCTTTTGGGTGAATCTGCAATTTGCCACCCTCCAAAGCTGCCTTTCCCTGAGTGTCGATTAGTCGAGCTTTGTAAATTCTAGCTTTCTGACTGGTATAACAGAATTATAGAATTATTTGCCATTCCAGTTGCTACTTAGGAAGACAAATAACTGACGTGGGAGAAAAAGCACAGATAATCCTCGTCTTGCAACAGTTCACTTAGTCACCACTCTAAGTTACGATGGCACTGAAAAAGGGACTTATGGCCATTTTTCACACTTACGACCATCGTGGCTTTGTGATCAAACTGACTCCTACTTATGATGGTCGCAGCGTCCTGGGATCCACCTTCTGTGGTGGCCTTCTGACAAGCAAAGTCAAGGTGGGGGAGCCAGATTCACTTAATTAACTTGATAACTGCAGTGATTCACTTAACAACTGTGGCAAGGAAGGTTGTAAGATGGGGCAAAACTCGCTTAACAACCGTCTCGCTTAGCGAGGGAAATTTCGGGCTGAATTGTGGCCATTAAGTACCTGATTGTTCCTGGTTTGAAGCGCCCAAACCGTTCTTCCACCTCATCCACGTGATATCTCTGCTGGAAATTTGGGCTGCCCATTTCCCCGCAGGCTTCCATGAATTCTTTCCTTTTTTCGCTTATGCGGGCAGAGTTCCGTGGCTAAAATTAAAATTAAGAGGGGAAAACAAAGACTGTTAGAACGATACCAAACGTGACAAGGCTAAGCAAAGCACCGACTGAAACGTGTCTTTACCTGAGGGCAATCCTTTATCTGGTGATCTTCGGAACCACAGTTGAAACAGTGAGATTTGGGCCTGCTTTATTAAAAACACACACACACACACACAGTCACACGCTTAGAGCTATTGACACTCTCAGTGATCTTTTTTTAAAAAACAAAACAAAACAAAAACCTTGCTCTCATTTTCTTGGTGCATCGTTAGCTGCAGCAGCACAAAGGAGAAATCAACTAACGTGCAATTGCAACTTTAAAGGTGGAAAAAGTCACACCAGCATGGCAATGAAATGGTACTGGACATATGAACGACCAAACAAAATTTGATGTCAAATGAATAAATGACAGTAAGACAAATCCTAAGCAGACTGTAAGGCAGGCAGACAAGGAACTGGGTGGCTCTTAAGGGTTGCACCGCAACTCTTGGCAATCTCTGCCAACATGGACAATGAGAGGGGAAGAAGGCCACACCGCTTTTGCATTGCTGCCAAGAAATATACACAGCCGTGTTTTTTCAGCAAGTCTTTCCAGTAAACCAAAGAAAAACAAGCATTTTATCAGAGCTTTGAGCTGGGAGATAGAACCTATAACTGAGATTAAAAAAAAACAGATTCTTTACGCCACCCGTGTCAGGGGTTTCCAAGATTCTCATTCTCTTGAAAGAGGCAGGTGGCCATCAAAACTCCAGTTGTATACATCTCTGGAGATTTGAGGATTAAAGGCCAACTGAAAAATAACATTATGAAGTAAAGTGTGCTTTTACTTCCCTCCCTAATTATATCTACTACTAACCTATCACAAGGCATGCTTTTCAAAATAAAACTAGAAACGCTTGTAGATTTAAAGAAATACAAACCTTTTAGACTTTACTTGTATCTCTTGTCCATCTAGAGAAAGAATCTGCGAGAAAACTTGCTGGTATCTTAAGAATTCAATAAGGAATTGCCATTGTATCAAGCAAAATGCAATCGCAGTGTTTGTATTCCTGTCTAGATAATGTTAGCCACCACCCAAGAGGCACAAATTGCTTTTCAGAACAGGGCATGATCAGGATTATTATCAGCTACATTATGAGAAAACCCTGTCTCAAAGGCTGTCACTCTGAAGATTGGATGTTTTTTTTCTCGGCAAAGTTTGTCTGATTCATGGATCATCAACGGATGGAAACTAATCAAAGAGAAAAGCAACCTAGAACCAAGGAGAAATTTCCTGACAGTGAGAAGAATTAACCAGTGGAACGGCTTGCCTCCAGAAGCTGTGGCTGCTCCATCGCCGGAGGCTTTTAAGAAGAGACTGGACGATCATTTATATGAAATGGTCTAGGGTCTTTCGTTTGAGCAGGGGGTTGGGCTAGAAGACCTCCAAGTCCCTTCCAACTCTGTTATTTTGTTTATGCCAGTCACCTGGCTTTCCAGAAATGCAAGGTTAAGGTGTGACAGCCGTTTAAATCAAGAGCAGGAAATGCACCCTGTGGAAATGTTTTATTGAAACAAATGACGAAAGATTAGGGCACTAAGATGCTGAAAATACACAAGTGGAAACCAATCTGTTTTAGACTTATTGCATTAACAGGAACTGAAAATATGTAAGTGGAACCCAATTTGTTGTAGACTTATTGCGTTAACAGGAAAAGGGAACAACAGTTAACTAAATAGGATACTTGGGTATTTCCCATCCATCTGTGAGCTGAGGATTTTCATTTAATATAGGTTGCCCCAGTTTATCTAGACAAAAATTGGTAAAATAGAGAACACTTCCTACAACCTGCAGAAAGAGTCAAAAAGTGTCAGTATTTTAATCAGACTAAAAATATCATGCTAAAAATGTACTTAAATATTTCACAAATATTAAGTTTTGATATAATTAAGTACATTAAATAAATGGCTTGAGAATATGAAGATTCACAAGTGGTAGTTACACGTTCAACCAATTAATGAAAAAACAAAGTTACAGGACTAAGAACAATAAAAAATGAAATTGTTTACCAATCGTTTCCTAATGCCATAAACTGGAAAAACAAAAACCACTCATAACAAAAACAAAAAGGAACTTACATTAAAAGCCTCTTTGACTTTTTTGGACAGATTTGAGCTTGTTACTTTATGATCTTCTTCCAGGACAAAGCTAGAAGGCTAACAAAATGAAAATCAAGTTTACAAAGTTAAATCAATGTTCTTCAATCAAGTTCATCATCGTGAGGGGTTTGTGACGGACCATCACATGAACAGAAATAGGTAATCTCTAAGGCAGCCATACAAGTTATATTTCATCACACGATGAAAAGAACTTTATAAAAGAATACGCCCACCAAGAGGTAAATACCTGCGGTTTAATATTGAAGGAGGCCTTGTCCAATTCGCTCCTCCGTCGCTCCTCATATCTCTGAATTAAATTGGATACAAACTCTTCTATTTCTTGATGATATTGCCTATATAACAGATTATCGGAATACAGAATGGATCAATTGCTATCTTTAGTTTTTTAAAGCCAACAGGACAAGACTAAGGATTTCTGATAATGTATTTATAATGAACGTTGAAGTTTTTGTTCTGCAAACCTCTCTCCTACAAAAGAACGGGTGGATTGAAGTCTCATAGAGAAAGATATACAGATAACTCTTTAATTTTTTTAGCAATCTCTAGCAATCCCAAACATTTAAAATCTTGGATACACATAAGCTATTTTAATGTCTTTTCTCCTTTGTTGCAAAGACTTACTACAAAATCTTTTCCATTTTATTTCCTCAAATGAAAAATCACGAATCTATCAAACACGGGGCAGCTGCTAACGAAAAATCTTTTAGCAGGGATCCAGCACACTTGTGAATCTAGATCCACAAGTCTTCTAGTCTAAGATTTTATTTATTTTATTTTAATTCCATTTATATCCCGCCCTTCTCTGAAGACTCAGGGCGGCTTACAAGCTTAGCATGCATACAATAGCCATCCATTCTGAAAATGAACTCAGCCAACACAGATACTCACTTTGAAACAGAATTATTCATGAACAAGATCTGTAACAAAGGTCCATCAAGTTTATAGTCATCCACTGTTAGTCCACTAAAAAGGAAACCACAAAGCTAATTTTACAATATGAAAGTTATTTCCTGACCTTTAAAGAATGACTTTAATGTCAAGTCATCAGATTTACAAGTCTTTCATTTTCTATTTTAACTTCTGTTATTTTTACACTAAGAAGATAGTTTTGAGGGCTTGGAGAGACATCAGATCTGTTTTCCTCCCTGGATCTCTCATATAGATCTCTTTGCAATGTATTTCATAGCCAGGGAAACAGAAACTCTTGACAAACGATTACAAATCTACCTGAAGACCCTCTGCTTGGCCAAAACATTGCAAAAAAATGAGAGGCTGAAACCTACCTTGGTCGAGTTAGGATGTTCAGTTTTCTTCTGAGTTCCTGATGTGAAAATGATTAAGGAATTTCAAGGCATAACAGGGAGTGAAGCCAGGGAAATCCCCGCAGCCTCATCTCTCCAGGACTCCTTAATTATTACTTTACCCCATCTTTTTTTTTACATATGACTCAAGGCAGAGAATACTCTTGGCCTTTGAAAAGAATTTGAAGACCTGGCTCTGCTACTTGTCCTGGGCTTGCAGAGGAGCACACAATCATGGGTTAGTTTATCATTATCCCACTATTATGACTTTATAAATTGGCCCATTGAAGGCTCTTCCCTCCAACTATCTAGCTTTAAATTATTCCATCCTTGTTTTAACGCCTAGAGATGCTCTGGGAGTGAGATAGACAAACCAATCCACTTGCCTCCTTCCCCCACACCACCACAAACACAACAACCCTGTGAAGTAGGTTGGGCTGAGAGAGAGGAGAGGCCCAAAGTCCCTCAACCGGCTTTCGTTGGTGGTCCTTGACTTACAACCATTCAGTGGCGGTTCGAAGCTACAACCACACTGAAAAAAATAACTTATGACCCTTTTTGACCCTTATGACCGTCGCAGCATCTCCACGGTTACATGATCAAAATTTGGATGCTTGGCGACTGACTCAGACTTACGACGGTCCCGTGATCCCCTTTCGCGACCTTCTGACAAGCCAAGTCAATGGGGAAGCCAGATTCACTTAACGACCGTGGCTCTAACCACTGCGGCGATTCCCTTGACTGGCAAGAAAGTGAAACGGGGCAGAATTCGCTTCACAAACGTCTCGCTTAGCAACTTCAACGCTGGGCTCCGCTGTGGTCGTCAATCGAGGACTACCCGGACTTAATCCGGACTCGGGGAAGGAATCCCATCGCCCCCCCCAGCCCGGCTCCCCGCGCCCCGAGGACGGCCGCTCCCCGCCCGGCCTGCCAGGCGCTCCCAGCGGGGCGGAGGCGGCCTTTCCGCTCGCTGCAGGATATTCTCCGCCCGCAGTTGCCTAACGGTCTCCTCCGAGTCTCTCAGCCGCTCGCGGAGCTCCGCCGCTTCTTCCGCCGGGCCGGGCCCCGCGGGGGGCGCCTCTTCGTCGGCCTCCAGCTGCTGGAAAAGCTCGCGGTCGCCGAAGTCCACCTCGGCCGCCATCTTGGCGAGGCGAGGCTCGATGGACGCGGAAGAGGCGAAGGCCGCCGCGGGGAGGCCGCAGAAGGCGTTCAGGACCCCGGCGCCGCCGTTCAACCCAGGCTCGGGCTTCAGCAGAGGCCTTTTCCGCCTTTCAGCGCTGGAAGACTACGACGCCCGGCATGCAACGCGGCGACGGTTAAGCTGACTGCCCATTGGCTCGCTCGAAAGGGGCTCGAGGACGCAGGGAGTAGTAGTTGGCGCGGTGCATGTTGGGATCGGAGGAGCATTTCCGCTGCGAGGTTGGGAATTGCTGTGGCTGCTTGGCGTTTGCTCCAGCCCAGGATGATGAGACAAGGTGCCAGTAAATTAAGATGAATTGTTGTCTGTCAAGAAAGGCACGCAAAAATGTCCAAAAATGTATTTAAGAACAGACCATACATGTTATATTTTTAATGCTTTTAATGGAATATTATCAGTACCTGCTACTCTGATATAAAACGGCCTCTGCAGATACCATCAATCACAGCACCCACTTTGCTTTGTGCCTCAAATTCCAAATAAAACTTTAATTCTGAACACGTGTGATCCTCAAATAGGTTTGAATTTTAAACCGTGCACTGTGCCTATTCTCAACCTGCCTCTGTTGGGTGTGGGGAGATAAATATGGAGGATTAATATAATGGATTATGTGCAATACACAAATTAATGGCTGGGGCTCACAGCTACAGTCGGAGGCATCAGCGATGCCAGTACCAATTTTTGTTTTTTATAAGAAACGGTTTTCTCACATCTGAGGTCCTTTCCTCTACAACAGCAATTTGCCATCTCTCATCTTACATTTATAATTTCTATGGGAGTTAACATTTCACTTTTTACATTGTTAAATACTTCCTAATCTGCCAATGGCTATTAAAACATAGTATCTTTGAGGGGGTTGTCTCTACAGCATTCAATCAGTCCTTTCATAGAACAAAACTACTTAAAAGCAGGGACTACGGAGGAAACGATGGTTGGATAAGAAAGACGAGCATCATCTATTAAGATGTAGTATTTTGATATAGCTAACAAATACGTAACATGCTAAAACCTGCAGTATTCTTTATCCTCTAGTTACTTTAATCCTATCCTCTTCTGCATCGGGATGAGCATTTTTGTAAAAAATATATTCCTTGAAATTAAGCTTGAAATAATTTATCTACTAAACTTAAATACAGTATTACTTGAGAAAAAAAGTTTTATTAACCAGGTTGTTGCACTGCATTTATGTACCCATTGGCCCGATCTGCTAGTTTTTAACACCAATACAATGTGTTTCATGTTCCAAGAGTTGAAAATAACTGTACAAGTTTAAAGTACAAAAAGTACACAAGAGACGGTGGACACAAAATATCCATGGGGCGAGTTCACCCTCGGCTGTTGCGTTTGAAAACCACAGAAGTAGAAGCGTCCTTCTAGAGCTCTGCCATGTATAATGGAAGTGAGTATAACCTGATTACAACATGGAACACCAGTTATCACTGATCTGGTATTTACAAAAAATTTGTAATGTCAATAAATTAAAGTCAATGTTAACACCCATGCAAGCTAGGATGCCAGCTTTCGGTGAACGTGGAGCCAACATCTCAACAAGAATCTCGGCCGGAGGAGTCTCAAGCTGTCCGAAGGCGTTTCCTCAAACGGCGTCCATTCCTCGCATCGAAGACGTAAAGCCCAATCCCATTCCTCTTTGGGTGTGTGTTTGTGACCTGGCCATTTCGTACTGTGCGTCCAGATTGCGGAAGACTTCTTCTTGCTGTTTCAAAGTCTTGTAACTCTCCTCGTCCACTGAGCTGCTAGCCCCGGCTTCCTCCTCACTCTAGGAGAAACGGAAGAAAAGCCATCAGCCACGAAAGGGTCACCGAACAAAACTCTTCCGCTCTGATACACGGCAGCCACAGCAGCACACAACAAAGATTCAGAGCCAAAGCTTTGCTGTAAGTCCCCACTAAGGTTCCCATCGTTTCCACCAGTTACCGAGCAGTGGAGCATAAGCACTCTTTCCCCACCTGAGCCTCTCCAGATCTGATCTGAAAGGCTGGTGGGATTCTTGCAGCGTATACAGGAGGAAATCAGATCCCCAGGAGATCACTTTAATCATTTTAACTCATCCAGCTACCTCAAGAATCTGACTTCACTCCATGTGCTGCTCTGAAGTTTTGTTTCATAGCCTGTGGGCCTTCCGGGAGTACACAGATCTCTTCGCACTGATCATTCTGGGGTAAAGACGAAGGTAATTTTTGAAACACCTACCTTAATGCCCATCAACTTCCTAAACTTGACATTTTGGTCCTTATTTCCGAAATTCAGTTTCTCCCAGATTTCCGCAGATTGTGATTTATCCTGTAAAAAAAGGAAGTAGTGAGTTTTTAGAGGTTACATATAGAAGTGTGTTCGTACTATAAAAGAAAAATCAACGTGTAGCCACTGGCAAAAGATTTCTCATATACAAAGGCAATTTTCTCCTTTTCACCGTTCCACTAACCCAGTCACACACCCCCACGGTCCCCCCCTCAAACGTTCAGTACAAGGACTCACTTAGCATCTAGTTCCTGTATCAGCTTGGCCCTGCGAACAAGCCCTTCAAAGCTATTTCCATCTTAAGAATTTCAAAAACCTCAAAGCGTCACGAGCTGCACAGCCAGGAGTAGCCCTGAACCACCTCCGAAAACATCCCTGCCTCCGAAAACATCCCCCTATAGACTCCCTACAGGTAACCGACGGAAGAGAATTACCCCTTCTTTCTTGCCCTGCCAAAGCATTTTTCTCTTCTTTTCTTGTTCGGCAAACTTCATGGGGTTCACTGCTGCTGGGTTATAGTAGCTGGGAACGGCGATTCCCGTCTCGGCCAGAGCCTTGGCCTGCAGGGCTGCCATCTGAGCTGCCATGGCTATTTGAGGAGTGACCTGTGTCCCGGAGGCCAGGAGAGCTGCGACGTTGATGACTGACCCGCCGGTGGCAGCTGCCGCTGAAACCAACAAAACAGGATTCATCAAAAGGCACCAGCTGTCTCATACACCAGCTTTACGAGCCATAAAAACATTGTGCAAACTCTTTTGGCAGATAAATCTTTACCAGCTCTTTTCCAAATACATTAACATCCTATTTTCCTGGTCTATGTATTTTTAAAAAGGGTAGAAAAGTAGAAAGTCTCTAGAGAGACAGATCAAAACAAAATGAAGTGGTGAAATGTTATTATCTCTATTTATTTTAAAAGGAAGTTCAATTACCGGCAACCATTTCCTGTTGCTTCTGCTTTTCAACCAGTTCTTTCTCTCTCTGTTCTTGCAATTTTTTTGCTCTTTCCAACCTAAGAACAACAATGCAGAAATATGTCAAAAAGGCTTTTCCTCATTTCTCACTTCTGTTTATTTAGAAACGAAACAGCAAGGACAAGCTGAAAAAGCTGCACACAACACGTCTAGGAGGAGATTCCATAGTACTTTTCTCTGTTGCTGCTTCTTAATTCGAATTGGAGAGATAACACTGGATGACAAAGACACAAGGGGCTGAAGTACTTTCCCACTTCCACTTTCATAGGAGGGGGAATCATGAAAACCATCTAAGAAAAAAAAATCAAATAAACCTACGATCAAAATGTGTGAAAATTCGGGAGGAGAGTCTCTTACCGTCTGGCCAAGGCTTCCTGGGCATCCATCGCTGTGTTTCGCCCCCTGAAAGGTGGGGGGCTCGGAGTTCGGCTGTGACTTCGGCTGAACCTTCTTGGTTTTTCAGGTCGCTTCTTTCTCTCCCTGTTCAGAAGCAGAGTGTCTCATTTTTCCTCTTTGAAAATGCTTATCAGACCACAAAGGAACCTGAACAGTACATTCTCCCGTTTGCTTTCGCCCTCCCCACATTTGCCCTTTTAGGGTTTGATGAGAAGCGTCAACAGACCTGCTCCGACTCCTGGTTCGGCTTCTGCTGCGACTTCTGTGCCTGTGCCTGGATCTGGATCGAGATCTGGATCTCAGGCGACGCTTTTTCTCTCGACTGCGGGAGCGGGACTTTTTCCTATCGCGGCTTCGACTACGGTGTCGCCTGGAATCACACCCAAACCCCTATTAACGTGTTATCTGCATCGTGTTCTGTTTGTGTGGTTTTTGTTTTTTGTTTAAAAAAGACAATTGAAAAAGTTTTTAGGCTTACATTATTTAACAAGATAGCCCCCTGGAATGAGTGCAAAAAGACTAGTCAGCATTGCCTTTCTACTGAGAAATCAGTGGCAAAAGGGACTTGGTGTAGCTATTATAAGAAAAAAAAACAAAAAACCAAGATATCCCCAATGTAGGTAAGTATAAAAATTTGGATCTAGGTTGAAGAAAAAAATACGGCTGGTCCTCTACGAGCACAATTGAGCCCAAAACCTCTGTTGCTAAGCGAGATGTTTGTTAAGTGTGCTTTGCCCCATTTTACGAATTTTTTTGCCACGTTAAGCGAATCCCTGCAATTGTTAGGTTAGCAACACAAGTTGTTAAGTGAATCTGGCTTCCCCACTGACTTTACTTGTCAAAAGGCCGCAACCGTCATAAATGTGAGTCAGTTGTCAAGCATTCGAATGTAAACGACCATGGAGATGCTGCAGTGGTCGTAAGTGTGAGAAATGGTCCTAAGTCCCTTTTTTCAATGCCCTTGTAACTTCGGTCACTAGGCAAACTGACTGTTAAGTCGAGGACTGCTTGTAGGGACAACAAAATCAGCTACAAAGAAACGCAACGTTCTGCCACCACTGCACATTAGTTTAGAAGACGAGAAGGCGGCAAACTCGAAGACTCACAAATCTTCTGGGAGCGGGCTCAACAATCCCCCGGAGCCTCTCCAAGCTAATAACGGGGGGGCAACTATGAGCCTACCTTTCCCGGGAACGAGACCTTGAGTGGCTACGTCCTCTGGAGGACTTCCTCTCCTTGCGCTTGTGCCGCTCCTCGCCATTCTCCGAGGAGTTCAGGCTTTCCCTCCCTTTATCTGAAGGGTGCTCTTTATCGTTGTGGTCTTCAGGTCTGTGCTTCTTGGAGGACTTCTCCTTGGACCCATGTCTTCGTGCCTGTTTTAAGAAGAAGTTGGTTCTTTCAGGAAAATAGTGCAACAAAAAGAGTTAGTATGGGCATTGGAAGATCAAGAATGATACGTTGTGATGATGCAACATTAGTAACCTTAGGAGCGTGGCCCCAGTCAACTGAGATGCCTTTAACACCACCACCTAGGCAATGTTGCAGAGATGACGCTATCACTCCTCCCCACCACTACTTGACTTAAATCTCGCTCCACAAGATGTTAAAACATCTCCTGCCACAGCCGCTTTTACACCCTGAGTCGGAAGAGCTGTTCCGAGGGTTTGAGGGGACTCGTCCACAAAAGGAAACGTGCCGGTCTCTAGGGACCCCCGAGAAAACTTTAGGAAGCTCGCCCAGCAACGTGGCAGGAGATTTATAGGCCACCTTCCTGAGGTTTGTGTGGTACAATGGACCCCCAGCCTAAAACCTTGTCTGTCAGGTAACCAGCGTCCGAGCCAGATCATGTTTTCAATTTGCAACAATCTGGGCTTTTTCTGTAGTTAAGACACTTTACCATTCAGTGTTTGGTTCTCTAAAATTTGGGTAAAGATTCTCTGCAACTTTCCTTTTCAGTACTTCTACTACACAGATACATTTTTCTCTATGAATTGCACTGGAAGCGATGCTCGGAAGCAATTGCACACATTAAGCAATCTTTAACATTTTCATGTAATTCTTTATGTCTTCCAGGTCGTAGTAAGCACACTTAAAGCCAATGCTGCATATATATATAATTCAACCATTTATTTACTCATTCGTTACACCAACTTATTCTAAATGTTAAGCCACCACAATTACTAATAATTTAACTTTTATGGCTAAATTTTTAATATGAAACTATTTGGGCGCCCACTGGAGATTAAAAAAAGGAGTGCAAAGTGTATTTGTTGCATAGCAAAAATGGAAAAAGCTCACAAAGGTGAAATAAACCCAACTGCCAAGGTAGAGGTATTTTATGGACGGTGGTGGATGCTTTTCCAATACGTGTGATGTCCATATTATTTCTGTTGTCCTCCTTTTCGGATCATGTAAAATTACTAGGAGAACTAGGAATAACGCTTTACTTAATTAGCCTTTAAGCATTAGAGTTTAGGAAAATTACCTAAAAATATTGGGTCAAACATCAATAGAAAAATCAAATTCTAACAGCAGTTATTCCCCTGGAATTTAAAATAAGAAACAGTACAGTTCTCAACTAGTTTGAACGATTTCTAAATTATGAGGGAAATACTTTTTGAAAATATAACGGAATAGTTTTCTAAACATATAGCATGTACTTAAAAACACCATTATATCCAATAACTGATTTAAATTTCTTTGCAAGGGAAATATGAGTTTGAATGACTAATAGTTACCTTATCATGAAGTAGGCTTATAATTTTGCTATCTGAGTCTGGAGCGTCTTCAGTTCAGTCTCTTCGCGCATTAGCACGCTGAGTATGATTTATTATAGAAATGTTATCATGTGATCTAAACAATATAGTCAATTTCACAAATACTCTCCTACTTTTTTTAAAACAGAGCTTCCATTGCAAAAGGGGGGGGGAAAGCCTCTGGTCCCACATAAAGAAATTTCATCTAAAGCTCCGTCTAGCAGAATTTTCTAGCTACTGCTGATGCTCCTGAACTGAAACCACCTCTGCACCAGTGGCTGGGGGGTTCCCTTAGCAATACTTGCACAATGGCTTCCTCATCTCAATCCCCTCGTTTTGGCTTCAAAATCATTTTCATCTCTGTGACTCCTGTTGTATACAGACACACCCCACCATAGGAAAACTCCCAACTATGTCCTCACCCAAAGGGTGACAAAAACTTCAAGGTGGAGGTGGAATGAGATGGGCAAAGAATTTTGCAAATGCTTAGCTGAACTCTGAGGAATGGAAGCTCTGTAGGAATCAACTATATTAAATTTTTTATCATGGTATTTTCCACAGTAAATCTCCACCTGAATTTTTTTGGTCAATTATTACCTTTTTGTTATAAGGGTGGCTTCATTCATGCTTCTCACTCCAAGCACTTTCTGAATTTATTTATTTTTTGGTACTTACCATTTAGACAATTACATCTTAAGATTTATACATGCTATGACATACTTGTAAATATGTCCTGCACAAATACCCAAGCACTACAAAGTATTAATTACCTCTTTGCTTCTGCTCCGACTTCTGTATTTTTTCCCGTCATTATCTAAAGAAGAAAGCATCTATTAGTAATCCAACATAAAATAAAAACCATCCCCTTCTACATAAGCTCCAATCCCAACAATATTAACGCTTAGGCTATTTTACTGATTTGAAATAGTTGGAAAACTTAGTATTCCCAACCCGATACAAGGCTCAACATAATTCTGAGGTCTGAACTATTTAATCAGTTCACAATTCTGCCTTGTATATAGAATGCCATCACTTAAGACTTACATTTCAAAAAGTTACATTTTGAACAGAAGTATTTAAAGTTATACAGATTGTAACAAATTACTATCTTAATTAAGGCAACCATTAAACTACAAGGGTATTCACTAGGAAAATGTAGTAATGGAAACAGCTAGAGACTTTCATACCGGATTTTCGTTTTCTTTCTCTTGATCGGGAACGTGACCTTGAAGAATGGTGTTTTGAAGCTCTCGGTGAACTAGATGCATCTGATCGTTCCTTTTTCTTCTCTCTCTCGGGAGATGATTTCTCTGGGGGATTTGCCTCTCGCTCAGAATCACTAGCCTAATTTAAAATGAAATAACTTTTAGTATTTGCAGTATAGCGACTGTCTACTACTCTTCCGATATCCAGAATAGAGCACTACCTCAAGTTCTTTAAATGACTCTCCTACAGCGCATATTACGTTAACTACAATATACACTTAATATGTCTGACTAGAGTACGCATTTTAATAGCTTTCTCTAGAAACTAAATTACCCTCCTTACTTGACTATTGCAGCAAATCTGAATAACACAATTTTGTCATTAAATAATTTCTTATCAGGCTGAATGAATAACTATAGGCGTGAAAAACTAGATAGAAAAAATGCAAAGGATTTTATGATTGCAGTGCTTTACTTGGGACGAATACCTTTTTATATTTTAGGAATATTCCAAACAAATTAAACCCCAGCTAAGAGTATAGCAGAACTGGAGCTGTACAACCAGGTCACAAACAACATTTAACATTGGCAACAAAGAATAGCATTATATGCCATTACAGTGGCATTATCGACCAATCAATAAAAATATAGAAAGCCTTGATGCTAAATAAATGCTAAGGAGCTATAAGCCCCTAAATATTTAGCTTTATGCAACATTTAGTTTCACGTGTTTATTCCAAAGTCTTTGATGTCCAAGTTAAAGTATTTACTCAGAATACAAGCCCCTCTGAAGTTAATGGACCCCCCACCCACAAAGCTATGAGAACTTGATTCCATTAACTCAATTGCAAATTGGAATTGTACTCATCCCACGTTGGTTATCCTGTAAGGAAGTTACCCTTTTCACAAATTACATTCAAAATAGTCCAAGGGAAAAGACAGCATGAAGAAATACAAATAAAGGGAAGAAAGGTCGCCCCCCCCCTTTCCTCTCCCCCTTAGAAGACGGAAACCGGAGGCCACTAAAAAATACCTTAAATCAATTAAGGCAGCTCTACCCTCAGCATCTTCCTCTTCAGTTGGGAGCAGCTACGGAGGGCAGAAGCCAAACTGTCCCACTGGCACTTTTTTTTTTAGCAACCCCCATCTCTGCCACACAGGCCCTATACAGACCTATTTACACGAGTCAATGTAAATGTGAAAGATTCAGACATGCCCAGCATACCAGCTTCTTTTCTTAGGGTTATATTTGTAAAAGAGCAGCCAATGGGCCTGGTCTTCTCTCCCCATCCCATAATAAGCCCTAGACACCCCCCCCCAGCCTTTGTATCCATAGACACGCAGGTCCTGTTCCTTTATGATACAGCCTGTAATAAAATTTGCTTTTAAAAAAGGCTTCAGATCCATACATAAATTGGGGCCGTATACAGGTACATCGATATACGTATACACACACAAATACACAAGACACACACACACACACACACACACACAGGGAGGCTCTGCCCGCTTCTACTCCACAAAAAGCCCTTCCCCACCATCACCACCCACACGTGTACGAGGCGTGTCAGCCCAACGTGGGGATACAGACAGTCGCTTCTCGCCATGAAGGTGCCAGGAGAGAAGCTTCGAGAAGCCGAGCTGTTTTGGAGGGGGGTGTTAACCGCCTCCCTCCTGCCCCCTCCCTCCCGGAGGCCCATCATGGCGGCCGGGCGCCATCTTGTCTGGCGCCTTCCACCCGGGGCGGCTCCGCCCGCCGCCTGGGCCTCGCCCTCCGCCAGCCCGGGAAGCCGTCGGGAGCCTCACCGCCATGCCGGGGTGCCGGGGAGGGGAAGCGGGCGCCCAGCGGGACCTGCGGCTCCTCCGCGGCTGCGGCCCCTCAGCGAGCGACGCGCGGCGCCTCCGCAACCGCCTGGCCGAGCAGCCTTCTCCGCCCGGCCCCGCCCCCTGCCTGGGAGATGCCCGGATGGGAGCGGCGGGAGGCAGGAGAGCGGCGCCGCGCCTGCGCAGACGCCGCGGCGGGCGAGGCAGCATAGAGCTATATCTGGTAGAGTGGGCCTTTCCCTCCTTAGGCTCTTTTCGAGGCTAGAACAACGCGGCGGGCTCCGAATAAGGAGCTGTAACATTTAGGCAGACATATGGTGTGATCCCTCAATAAAGAGACGACCAGCCTCTCTGACGCGTTGGGCTAATTTTCTCGGATGCGCCCAATCCTCCTGGGTCAGGGGTAGGCAACCTCGGCTCTTTTATGAGTCATGGACTTCAACTCCCAGAATTCCTGAGTCAGCTATGCTGACTCAGGAATTCTGGGAGTTGAAGTCCATGACTCATAAAAGAGCCGAGGTTGCCTACCCCGGTCCTGGGTTTTGCCCTTGGACGCATCGGGAGCTGAAGGACCAGGAGAAAACCTGGAAAAGCCACTCAAGCGCCCCTCCCGAAAGGGGACGAGAATCAGAATGGACGGGACACCTCTACCTTTTTTCTATCTCCCCGGCTTGGGCCGCCGTTCTCTTGAGGAAGATTGGCCCCTGCGGAGCGCCGTAGCCGGCTAGGCCCCGCCCCCGAACAGCTGGGAAAACTCCCGCCAAACCAAAAGTTGCGCTCGAACTTGGGTGGTTGGGTCGCTGCGCGGTCTCCTCTCCTCCTTCCAAGCCGGGATCGGCGTAAGTCGGTAAGAGGTGGCCCGCCGGTGAGAGCTCACCCGGTGAAGCTTTATTGTGGGATGTGCGTGCATGTTTTGCTCCGTAGCTTCTCCTGGAATAGAGACTAAAATAGAATCATAACTTTGTTGTCGCTTTAAATGGACATCGCTCCATTAAAATGAGACTTCGTTGCATACAGCTCTCAAAGGGTAACCACGTAAATATAAATGTTACATACACGCGTATATGATGCAGAGACGCAATGCAGTCTAGTTACAACAGTCTAGCTGCTTTGATCTTAAAAAAAAGTCATCAAAAAGCTTCAACAGACTTTTAAGTTCAAGGAGGCGCAATCCAGAAAAATGACATTATAACCACCGGGCGGTGCTTATTTGTGGGTTACAGGGGGAAATCATTTTAGAGACGCTGAGCTCTGGAGCATGGAGTGAAAAATATTGATTCTGCTGTTAAAAGTACACACACCTTTTTTGAAGCGAGGTTTGATTTAGAAATTCAGGCAGGCTGCTTGTAAAAAAATAATAATCCTAACTTTCTTGCCTTGAGGAAAGGTCCTACCAATAAATCCGTGATGTTGCAAACTCAACCCAGGATAATGTTGAAGGATTCAATCTGGGTCAGTCACCCAGTCCTGGTGATCGACCCAGATTGGATCCTGCAACATTGCCGACTCAGATCACCATTTAAAGGCTTCCTTTGCTTTAATGCACATTATGGCTTCGTTGTTTGTCTTCTGACTTTCTCCGGACAGAACATTGTCCTCCAATGATGTGGGACAAGGTCAATGGATGAAGGACCCAGTATTAAAAATGTTTGCTAGAGAATCTTATAATCAGATAACGCAGGAAAGATATTGCATTTTAGGAGTAAAGATGTGGGACAACGTCGAGCTCCTGATGAGCGACGATACGGGCAGCGGGCAGCTGAGCATAAGTTCCAGGCAGGAATGTGGAAGTGCGCTCTACCAGATGAACACGCTGGTGAAAATAACCTCATCCCAAAAGGTAGCACAGCCTTAAGGACCCATCTCAGTGGCTCTGGGTGCAGCGGGAAACCACAAGGTCTCAAATCAGGATAAGCACCCGATGCTGCTGTGTATTCCCTGGGTTGCGTGGCCGGTCACTTCCTGACCCAGAAAAACACACCTCTTTATGTTTTTGTGAGAAGGCTGGTGTGAGATCCCTTTTGATTTTCAATCCAAAGATCTAGTAACTATAAAAAAGAAATGCGCAGGCCTACCACTCTATTATAATAGTACAGGCTGTCCTTGAGTTATGACCGGTCACTTAGCGACTTCAGGGTTACGACCAACCTGAAAAAGGGGACTTACAACCCAGATTTGAAGTTCTAGACTCCACTATGGTTGTAACTTGAAGGGTACCTACACATGGATGTCTAGCCACAACGTGCATTAGTTATTGATAGCTGCACTAATTCTTTTGCTTTAATCTGTTGACAGATATGCCAAGAATACAAAGCTGATTGGTTCTTGGTGTGCTTTTTAAAAATCAATCTGTCTATGTGGACATTTCTTATATGTATTTTTTTAATTGATCAGGTTTTATCTAACCCGGAATTAAATGCCTACTGTTTGAATGATGGCTGTGTGCTGGTGGCTGACAGGATGGTGGTGGCACTTGACAATATTTGTCAGACTCTTAAAATGTTTATTCATTTTGGTGAGTTTCCAGATGGGGCCACAAATTAAGTGTTTTCTTTTGGGGGTCCTCATCATCACTCGCAATAACACATGGCTGGCTTTGTGAACCTTTCAGAAACGAAGGTGGACATTGTTGGCTTGTGTCACGAAGGACAGTTCCTTGTCGCAGGTGAAAGAAGCGGGAACTTGCACCTGATTCACGTATCTTCGAAACAGACCTTGCTGACTAAGGCACGTTGCTTATTTCTTGCCCATTCTTGTAAAAAATGTCACTTCTTGTATTTGAGAAATAAAGGTACAGGATGCTAAGCTACAGTTTTAGCACAGGGCAAGGAAGTTCTGAGTTCACCCCTTCCTTAGTCCTGTTTCCCTTTTAGGAAAGGTCTGTGAAGAGGCTGAAAGTTTTGTGGCTTTTTTCCTTGCGAAAACTAACCATACGAAAAAGTTGGTCGCTAATTTCGCAGCAAACGTCTTTCTCCAAAATACAATTAACTTTAGCCACAGCCATAATGAAGAAGTTGAAAGCGTAATTAAGGGCTTCTACTTTTTTCACACTCGGTAGAAAATATGAACACTCATATTTGGGCCCTCTTTGAAGCTTTTTTCACTTTTTCATTCAAGCCGAACCAGATACCTTTGGAAGATTCAGTCTCCACCAGTATATGAAAATACATAACACCATTAACTCCAACTGTAATTACAATGATGCTTTTTTTTCTTTTTTGGGTGAAATCACTTCTAGGCGTTAGTTCAAAGTTCTTTCGATGAAAAGGCCTTTTTGGATCTCATTCTAGAAATGGACAGTTCCGTGGATGGTAAGATTGGTACCTTTGAAAATATATTTTGCAAGTTGTGGTGGTCAGTCTCAGAATTTGGCCCATGAAGGAAACCAGGAGCTTTTTTGTGGCCTTGTGGTTTCTTCTGCAAATCTTAACACTGGTTTTCTGTTTATATACCCAATGTAATTCTTTGGCCTTCGTTCAGAGGAAGGAGAGATGTTTTTATTCCTTGTTCATACCTAGAGATTAGGTATTCCTTGACTCAAAAATACACCGATGGAGTTATCTGGGTTGGGAATGCTGCTTGATAATGTTCTCTGCTTAATTTATAGGTATTTATCATGCATTTATTCTGACCAGCAGAGGCTTTTTCTGTATTATGAATATTCCACTTGCCAACATTCAGAAAGGTAAGCCTAGACTTTGTAAGTTCCAACCCCATAAGACATTAAGAGATGCAACTTTTTGTACTTCCTGAAGAGTTCTAAGTAAACCGATATCTGAATTTTGCAGATCTGAGCTGGTGGCAGTTTCATTCATATATCCTTAGCCGCTATGTCACTGCTGTTGTGTACTTCAGCCCAAACAGATGTATAGTGACTGGACTTTATAAAAAAAACCTTTCTAAAGTATTACTGATAAAATATGAATGTTTTTCTTTATGCAGCCATTATCGAAATGGACACCAATGCTGCCAAGAAGGTATCTGAGGCTCTTGATCAATATTACTGCAAATGTTGCTTTTTTTAAAAAAAAATGAGCGGGATTCGCAACCAGGCACGCACGCATTTTCCAAATTTAGACCTCCCTTTTCTGCTTCGCTGATGGATGTGTCTATTCACAAGGCAGAAAGCCAGTTGTATCATTTTAAAATATAATATCTCCTTCAAGGTGAGGTCTATTTCTGGCTGTTCTGGTGGCAACAATACAAAAATGATTTGTGCGAGATCTGCCAGGTGCTGCCAAGGGAGGTTTGCATAAAAATATTAGGTGCCCAGTGCCAATTTAATAGGTGTTCTTTTCACATGGTGCCGCCTGCTGAAGCTCAAACACGCTTTGTTTGGGTCCAGGTGGGTTGGCCCCTTGTGTAAAAAATAAATGATATGCATCTAAATCTAATAGCTGATTTGAGGAAGTGTGTGTTTTTTGTGCTTGAATTCTTTTAATTATCCCAGATTTTACCTAAAGTCTGGATTACTATTGCTAGACTATCTGAACGGCTGTCTTGTTCTTACAGTTAACAAGTCAGGTGGAAACCTGCTTCATTGCAGTAGATGATTACCACACGGCCGGCTGCTTCACTTCTGCGACAAAGGACACCACCAACACCTTTGCGCTGATAATAGGGGTAACACAAACATTATTTGAATGCTGCTTAAGGTACAATTTCAACTGGCGTTTTTTCAAAAGCATGGAAATGATCCTATGGCACGTTGCACTTGGCTCTGAATTCAGGAGAGGGAAAGTTGGCAAAACTTTTGATCTGTCTTGGATCTATCTGCCTTGAGGTTCCCGGGTCTAAGTAAATAGCTTTGTAGATGCTTACCTGAGAAGAAATGGGAGTTGGGTTGACTTGCAAACTTCTGCCCTGAAGCAAAAGGTTTCTGATATCAACATTTCCTCTCTTCAAGGGGGTCGGCAATTGTGTGATGTCTGTGTGGGAAGTGAACCCCAATAAAAAGCTGGTTTCTATTCAAGATGTTGCTGATTCAAGCTTGATTCGAGGTAGGGGATTCTGGCATTTTCAATACCGTCCTTAGGCCCCTCACTGTTCGCTTTTTGAATACTTGGCTTTCTAAGAAGGAAATTGTATCTTTTGCCTTTCGATGTGTTTTGTTCCCTTCTCCAGCTGCAAGGAAGCTTCAGGTGGTGGAGAACTTGCTGTTTGTCTTAGATGACGAGGCACGTATGTCTGCACTGATTTTAGAAATACCTCGGCGGAAGAGCCAGTATTTTCCGAGCTCAATTCTGGTCCTACATTGAGAACGCCCTGGAATCCACACCCAGCTACTTGCGACAAGTAGTCCTTAACGGATGGCATGAAATGTTAAAATAGGTCTTTTTCTTCTTTCCTTTTTTTTTTTTTGCAGGATGTGCTGTCCTTGTGGGACCTCCACTCGCTGATTCTGACTTGGGACTGCCCTTCCGTTCACGTTGAAGAATTTCTTTTGACCTCCGAATCGGATTTCTCGGCAGGAGGAAGGTAATGTCTCCCCTTAAGGCACAAACCCTCGAGAAGGCTAGGAAAAAACGGTTGATCTTTAGGCTTCCTTTCTCCTACAGGCCGTAAATTGCAATGGGGAGGAATAAAAAAGCACCTTTAAAGGCTGAAAATGTCAGCCTTACCTGGGTGGAGGTTTAGCTCATTCCAGTGGTCATTTCTCCCTTCCTCCCTCCCTCCCTTTTCTTTCTTTCTCTTTCTTTCTCTTTCTTTCTTTCTTTCTTTCTTTCTTTCTTTCTTTCTCTTTCTTTTCTTTTCTTTCTTTCTTTCTTTCTTTCTTTCTTTCTTTCTTTCTTTCTTTCTTTCTTTCTTTCTTTCTTTCTTTCGTCTCAAGACTGGGAACTGCCAATCTTAAGCTGGTTGCTCTGACAACACCGGACCATGTTGGACAGGTATTCACTTTTAAATTTTATTAAAGATGTTGTCTCCAGCTGAACCTGGTTGACTTTGACCTATAAAATTGGGTCTCCGACTAATAACAGAATTTATTTCAGGAAGGGCTCCCCCCCCTTTTGATCTTCCTGTCTTGTTAGATGAAGAGCATTGTGATTTTTTCACTGCCAGCCATGCACCAGCTGTATGCTTTGGAAGTCACCCCCGTTTCCTCGCTGGTGCAGAGTGTCATAAATACGGTAGGCAACTCTCTGGTCTTTTGATGCTAAAGCGAGTGAGAAAATACGAACAGGAAATGCGTTCTTTGGATTCGAAAGGAAATTCAACCTTTTTTTAACCAAGCCAAACTGGCTCGCTTTCAAATCGGCCTACCAGGAAGGAATCCCAGTTTGTGGCTTCTGAATTCTCATTTCATGCTACCCTACGCTTCGCGTGTTGGTGACTTGGGAATAAACCACAATTAAAAGATGGTGACCTCAAGTCAAACAATGAAATAAGGCTGTTGATTATTGAAGGAACCACCAAATGCTTTCTAAGTCTTCTTTATCCCACAGGATACAATTTACTTTATGGAGGGAATGTACGAAAACAATCAAAAGTAAGTTTGCCCTTGAATTATATCAAGATGGGAGGAGACTGGCTTGCCCATTGTCCTTCCAGCTCTTGTCTTGAACCACGTGTTTCTTTCTAGATCTTCGGCTGATCCGGTCTCCTTTCTGCTAGTGCGAAGCTTGACCGAAGCCTTACCTGAGAACAGGTGAGGGGGGGGGTTTGGCTGTTGGCCCCACCCAAACGCCGGAGGGGGCATAAGTAAGCAAAAGCAAGCCACTTTTTATTCCTGTTGGTTTCACTTGGGAAGACTTCCTATCCATGCCGCATTCTTCCTTTGGAAACCAACAGGATCGAAGGCCCCGGGCCGTTTTATTTGGCAGAAAAAGCAAGTAGCAACCCAGAACGTACAGTAAAGCCCTCCCTGGCCTTTAGGTTTGAGACTTCCCTTCTCAAAGACAGAATTTTATCCCAGCCAGAACAAGTCAGCGTTTGTCCTGCAACTGCACAGCAAAATAATGGCAGATGTGCGCTAGAGGAGTGTTGCTCAACCACGGCCCTTTCCAGGCAGGGGGACTTCAGTTCCCAGAGTTCTCATCGATGGTTATGCTGACTAGAACTCTGGGATTTGAAGTCCAAGGCTGAGAACCACAGAGCTAAGGCGGCCTTTTCTTGCTGGCCTCAAAGGACTGGGTGTTTTTCTCCTTAGACTAAGCCGTTTACTCCACAAGCACAAGTTTGCCGAGGCCGAGAGTTTCGCTCTTCAGTTTGGACTGGAAATTGAGGTAATGGGCCGCCAATAATTCTCCTTCGCCCCCTGCTAAGGAGGGATGACGTGCGCGTTGTGACGTTCTTGTGCAAATTGTGCAACGTACAGGCAGTCCTTGACTTATGACCACAGTTTGAGCCCAAACTTTATGTCGCCAAGTGAGAAATTTGTCGAGTGAGTTTTGCCCCGTTTTACGACCTTTCTTGCCATGTTTGTTAAGTGAATCGCTTCGGTCGTTCAGTCAGGAACTGCAACCGTCATAAATGTGAGTCATTTGTCAGTTGCCAAGCACCCGAATGTTGATCACATTTGGACCAGGGGGAAGGCTGCAACAGTCGTAAGTGTGAAAAAAGGTCAGAAGTCACTTTTTTCCGGTGGCGTCTTAACTGAATAGTCACTAAGCAAACTGTTGTAAGTTGAGGACTGTCTGTACATCATTTGCATCGATGGTGATGTCACGGCAGGTGAGGGACATCTAAACCGGCAATGTAAAAACCTAATTAGCATCCCATTAAGCTAGCTGAACAGTGGGAAAGGAAAAGCTTGAAGGGACAACTAAAGTCCTTTTTAATACCCTAACCCAGGGGTCGGCAACCTCGGCTCTTTTATGACTCGTGGACTTCAACTCCCAGAATTCCTGAGCCAGCATAGCTGGCTCAGGAATTCTGGGAGTTGAAGTCCACGAGTCATAAAAGAGCCGAGGTTGCCGACCCCTGCCCTAACCCAATTCTTTTAACAAACATAGCTTGTCTACAAAGTGAAGGCGAATGCTATTTTGGAAGGACTGGCTTCTGCTGGTGGTGAGGATCAGTCAGCCTGGCGAAACCCTGTACTTCAAGCGAAAGAAACCTTGGATAAAATAAAGGTAACTCTTTCCTACGTGCGTAGTAAGTACAAATATTTGGAAGGCGGAGAGTGACTTGCTGCCCTGCCCTTCAAAAACGTTTGCTTTCCTTCTCCCTAGGATAACTCATTTGTGGTTGAGTATTGCATAAATACTCCTTGGCTGACCTATGAAACAGCTCAGGAAATGCTGAATTATGCTCGGACGAGGGTAGGTTTCGGCTGGTGCGTTCACAGAATCGGGGATCTCGATTTTTAGGGCCTTTGAGATTTTGGGGCACCGAACAAGAAATAAAAGACAGCATTTTCCTGATCCTTCTCAGACCCAAAAGAAAGAAGATGCAACTGTTACCCATTTCAAAACCGTGGATCCTGCCTCACTCCTCACAGAGGTAAAGAGAAGCCAACAGCGTCACAAATCTGTGCTTTCCATGTGGTGGAGATCAGATATAGTGTTCTCAAGTTCTGTTCTGTTCTGTTCTTTTTTTAAAAAAAATTTCAGGAGTGTTTTGCTTTTTGCGTGTTTTAGCGTTGAAGGACTTTCTGCTTTTTTTTTTTTGCAGGTGCTGCGAATGCAAGCAAAACTGGCCACCTTTTATGAGGCTTTTGGGCCAGAGAAATACAGGTGGGGTTGGTGTGTCTGGTTGTAAGTAACGCCTCCCTTTTTGTATCGGCGTTTGCGGGTCTCCGTACAAGAGGATGTTGACTGCATTTTTCCTCCCCAGCGGCACGACGTGGTTAGAGTTTGTCAACAATCAGAACGTCTTCAGCTATATCCTTTCACAACTCAGAGGAGGAAAGCTCTCTTCTGCCCAATATCTCTGGTTAAGGCATCAGGTAAGTGGCTTCCAGGTGTGTTTCTTCCGTGTTGAGGTGAACTATTACGGCGTCTAGAATGTCTTCCATACTGGAGGCTGGTGGCTCTGTCAGATTTATAGGAAGGTGTGTTTCTGAACCTTTGTCCCAAGAGGCTCTTTGTGAGAACTGGACTCTAAGCCAGCAGCTCCTCAGTCTTCACCTTTTCCAGCCCATATTTAAGCCATTCACAAGCCCCTCGGTTGTCAGAACCTGTCTCTTTCTCCACCAGGCAGAGTTGGAAAGAAGCTTTAGCCAGGAAATGCTGGATGAGCTGCTCAACTCAATCTCTGGGACTCATTCTCTCCAAGAGCTGGGTCTGTGGCTTAAGGAGGTTCTTCTTCCTTTCGTAAGGCGAGTTCTGCCTCATGGGCAGGTAAGATCCTGTGAGGAGGAGCCGAGGGGAAAGTACACAGGTTGTTCGGAAAAAGGAGAGGATGCCTTACTTAGGGCAGAGATCTGTAACCTTGACAACTTTACGACTTCTGGACTTCAGCTCCCAGAATTCCTCAGCCAGCTATGCTTGCTTGTGGTCTAATTGGTCCAATCCAGGCTCTGGGTATAAGATGAATACGTAGCCTAGCTTGGTAACCTTTTTTTTTCCTCCCCAGAAAACAATAGCAAAGTGGTTAGAAGATCATGCTCGAAGCCTTGAATTGACCGACAAAGTAAGCACATTTTAATTGCCCCAGGTCTTCAGAGGCAGCCTTATTCTTCACCCCAAAAGTGACGAATGCTATCCTTTTTTTTTCCAAACAGGCCAACTGGCCAGAAAATGGCCTTGAGCTGGCACAGGTGTTTTTTACCAGCACAGATGTCAGTGATATTGGACTGGCATCTTTCTCCCACTGGGACTTTTTGGTAAGTCTTTTTGGCTGGCTGGGAAATTCTGGGAATTGAGGCCCACACAGCTCAGGAGCTGCAAAGCTTGAGAAACGCCGATCTAAGCAATGCAGATGGCAAACCAAGAACAAAGTGAAGTTTTGCCTCTAGAAAAACAGACCTGGCTGCGTTTGGTTTTTCAGAAGGACAGTGACAATAAGGAGATCCGGAGCCTGATGGATCTGGTCAGCGCCTTACAGAATTTGGTAGATCTGTACAGGAAATACAACTGTAGGCTGGCTCTCTGTGACTTTGAAAAGGTAGGAGGAAAAATAAACCCACATGAAGCTGACATTTGTAAGGAGAGACTCGGGGGGTGTCTGTCAAAAGCTTTTGCAGTTGGGGCGACAAGCATAAGATTTCAACCTCCGTTGGCCCTTAAAGCAGCGGTGCCCTGACGGGTGGCTCTCGGGATGTAACACGATATTTACGCCATCCCCAAATCCTCGAGAGTGGGATATTAAAAAATGGGTAATAAATCGTTGTGAAGACGACCTGTGCTCAGCTGCCAAAGTTGTGTGGATCCAGTTCTCTTCTGAAAATGATCAGCCTTGGTTTTTTCCCCCCTATCCACTAGAAAACTGCAAACTCAATTGTGTTCTCTATGCTTGACAAAATCCTGGCCGCCGAACTGCTTCCTGTGGCTTTAGAGAAGTACATTGAACCGTACATGTGTCGCCATCGCCTAGAAAAAGATGAAGTTCTCCTGCAGTACATAAAGGTAGAGGCAAGCTCCCGATTCGGGTTGACTTTGTTGGGTTAGGTTTTTTGTGTTTTTTTTGCTCCTAAACTGCTTCTTTCTGAATCCTTCACCATACCCAGGACCTGCTGCTATGGCACTGCACACAATCGTCGTCCATTTTTGACACAACGTGGGAAGCCAAAGCCATAGCACTCTTGGGCTGCATGTCCAACTTAGAGGTGAGGCAGGCCAGAAGGCGGACCTTGCCGCTTCGAACTGCAGGCGGGGAAAGGTTTTGAGTTGGGTAATGATCGGCTTCTTCTTTCCAGCTGATCTTCGACGGGGTGTTGGCCCTGATGCATAGCGCGGTGCTTCCTTGGAGCCCGGGTGTGGAAGACCTAGTGCAGCGGTACCTGGGCATGGGACATGCCAAGTAAGAGAGGGATGGGCAAAAGTCCACTTACGAGGCTGAGACAACTCAAGGGAAGAGTTCTGCAGCCTTGAGAGGTTTGCCTGCTCAAATTGGTTTGTGTTTACGACGGTCGTAGTGTCCCGGTCCCACATGATCCTCTTTTGCGACCGGACAAGCAGAGTCAACGGGGAAGCCAGAGTCACTTCAATGACCGGGTGACTAACTTCTCAGCAGACTCACTTAACCGTGGCAGGAAAGGTCGTAAAATGGGGCAAAACTCACTTAGCAAACGTCTCACTTAGCAAGAGAAATTTTGGGTTCTCAGTTGTGGTCGTAAGTCGAGGACTGCCTGTATTGGCTCAGCCGCCCACTGGAGCCCGCCGGCGGTCCCGCATCGTTTAAAAGCCCTGGAGTTGCCTTGTTTGGCGGGAGTTTTGGGCTGGACCTCCCTGCTACCCAGGACAACCAACTCCATGGTGCACAGCAGCCGCGTGAAAGGAGCCACCTTTCCCTTGCAGGGTGAAGCTGCTCGAGGAAGGATACCGGCTGATGGAGATGAAGATGATTTTGCGGAGCTACGGAATACGAGACACCAACCTTTTAAACGATAAGCAGATGATTTCGGTAAGGAAACAACACACACGCACACACCCCTCTTGATAAAAGCTCAGAAACATCCCATAGATTGGACCCAAACCCAAAAATGAAGAAGGGGCTCTGTTAACCCGATGCTTGGTTTCCCTCCCCCCCACAAAAGATGCTGGCCAGATACATCCTTAAACAGAACTCGCCTTCTGCTTTGGAAGACGCCCTGAAAATCATAAAGGCGTATGTGCTGCCCGCTGCCGAAGTCTACGTCTGGAAGGTTGCGGACCTCATCGAGAAAGGAAAGGTGTGGATCGGGTTCCAAAAGGCTCGCGTGCTTCAACGTCGAAATGGGTGTCCGTGCGGTGGGGCTGAGGGTGAGAAAGGAGCATTCTGCGGACTCCACTCCAGTCATCCCGTTTCTTAACCACCAACAGTGGAAATGTTCAAGATGGACTCGCTCAAGACTAGAAGCCTTTAATATCCGTGTTTTAATATCCCTCTGTACTGTTAGGGTTGAACATAATCCTGGGATGTGCTTACAGGGAGAAGATGTCCTCCATCTACTGAAGTCTTTGCCTCTGCCCGAAGCTGTAGAAATTGCTGAGAGAACCTTGATTTGGGGGAAAATTGAATTGGAGGAAGATGTGGACAACGTTGAAGAAAAGGTCCGTCTCTGGGGTGGGGTGGGGGTGGGGGAGCTTTTTTAATGTCCTGGGCCCTGTTTCTTCAGGGTTCATCCTTGTCCAGAGTCTGCACATTGACAAGTAAAACCAGATTCTGCTTACAAATAGGGGCTTGTATCAGAGCATGACTTGGGTGGTGAACATATTAAATTATTATCCAAAAGAGCGATCAATCTATCTTTATTATTAGATAAAGGGTGGTGAGAAGATTGAGTTGACTCAGGTGTGTCGACGATGCTCCGTCATTCAGGTCCCAAAGGTGCTTTTCCAAAAGGCAACTGGACTTTGTTTTTCCTTGAAGATGTTTTGCTTCTCATCCAAGAAGCCTCTTCAGTTCTGACCTAAGTTCTGACTTCTGAAGTCAGAACTGAAGAAGCTTCTTGGACGAGAAGCGAAATGTCTTCAAGGAAAAACAAAATCCAGTTGCCTTTTGGAAAAGCACCTTTGAGTTGACTCAGGTTTATTTGGCTGAGAACAGAACTTTGCTGTTAGGTCTTTTTCCTGTGCAGAGAATCTGGCTTCTTACGTCTTTCGTTCCTTATTTTGCTTCGATTTGTATCACCAACAGAAAATGCACCTGCAGGTGAAAAAGGCTTTGGTGGAAATTCTCAAATTCCTGCTTAGTCTCCAGAAAGGTAAATGTTGCACGATTCCTGTTTTTCTTTTAAAAATGAAAAAAAACAGGGAATATTTCAATAATGTTTCTTATTCTTCCCATCTCCTGCGTTTCCCCCCCCCCCCTTCCTTTTTTGGACAGAAAATCATTTTCAGAAAGAAGACCGTGAGAAAGATTTAGAAACCTTTAAAATTCTGGTAACTCTGCAGGTGAGATGAATGTGGCGTGGAAAACACCTTGCGAGGAGCTTTCCTTGCAGTCTGCAGGGGCAGGAATGTAATTCCTGAGAGCCAATTTAATTACGGATGGAGCTCTGGACGGGTGTGCATTAAAACACCTGTCCATTCCCTCAGGGTAGAGAACTAGAGGAGGGGGCTGATCTTCAGGAGAAGAATAAAACACTTGATTGGGAGTAACATAAAGAGACTTCGTTGCACGTAGGAAACTTCAAGCTTTGGAAAAATAACAATACTTGGGAGTTATCCATTAGCAGGAGAGAATAACTGGATTTGGGATTTAGGAGCTCCTGAGGCCCACATTTTCCTGATGGGTGCACAGCTAGTCCTCGAATTATGACTACAACTTAGCCCACAATTTCCATTCTTCCCCCATTTTCTTTTTTCTCCTTCAGGAATGTTTCGATATCTGTATTTCGCACAGAGATTATTGCGACCCCTCACGGCTGGCTCAGCTCCTTGAAGACCACCTCCAAGCCTACGGAAAAGCAAGGAGGTGCAGAAATCAGGAAGGAGGGGACACCAAGCCGGGAGATCCCAGCGTGAGGAAGGAGTTGACCCAAATGAGGCTGTACAGATTGGGGTTCCTCCTGCAAAAGTCAGAGGCCGAAATGGGGGCAGAGTTGGCTCTCCACGTGTTAGACGATGGAAAGGTTGAAGAGGCATTGCAGATATGCAGGTGAGCAAAAAATAAAATCTGGGTTGCAGTCGATGTCTTGATAATTATCAGTACATCTGGATGCTTGCCTGTTGTTAATCCTCTTGATAGCCCTGGGATTTAGAACATAGAATATCAAACAAGCGGGAAACACTCTACCATTTCAGACAAATAGTTGTCCAATCTCTTAAAAGCCTCCAGTGATGGAGCACCCACAACATCTGGAGGCAAGCCCTTCCACTGGTTAAGGCCGTGGAGGTCTTCTGCTCCAACCCTCTACTCATGCAGGAGACCCTATAAGACAATGGGTAGTCCAATTTCTTCTAGAAGACCTCCAGTGACCTCCACAACTTCTGGAAATAAGCCGTTCCACTGTTCTCACTGTTAAGAAATTTCTCTTTGGTTCTAGGTTGCTTCTCTGCTTTGATTAGCTTACATCCATTGTTTCCTTTGTTTTCTGATGCACAACTCCTTCCTTTCCCCCCCCCCCTCCAATTCCATTAAGTTACTTTTATGAATCCCATCAAAATGAAGAGACGGGACGTCTATTGTTCCTGGTGTCTCAAAAGCTTTGTCGTATGTTGGGGTCCAATATTCCTTTGGTGTTGCCAGAAGGACAAGATCTTCCAGAAACGATCTACAGGATGGCCTGCCAAGCAGCGACACTGTGCAGTCCCGGTAAGTAATTAGAAATGCCTTTGCTTGTTAACTGCTGACTTTAAAAAAAAACCCAAAACCTCTGTAAATAATTACATCATGGTTCCCGTTTTAATTACTTTTAAAAATTGGCCTGCTACAAAGTGGATGGCTTTTTCTCCTTAATTTTAATTGAAGGACCAATATAGGGATATTTCATGTTACGATATATTTGGCACAGTAAAACGTCTCAAAAAGAGAGCTATTTTAGGGTTGGATAAGGTTCCTCATTAGGGAGGATTTAAAAGATAATTCAGTAGCAAAATCTTGGTCTCTCTGGAGTCAGAAGCCCCTTGGTCCTTCGCCATTTAAATCTGCATGCAGGTTTTCTGGATCTTTTTTTTTTTTTTGCTGAGAACATTTTAATCTAGCGCATATTATATTGGCCATTTCTCTCGGCTTATTTTTGGAGTACAAAAATAAAACTTGCTGGAATCTGAGGGATGTGATTGCATACTATGTGCCGGCTCAGTGTCTCCTCTAAAATTATATTTGCCTCAGGATGAAATTTAATCTGTCGGGTGACAATAGAAAACGTTTTCCTTTTAAAAATACATTTATTTTTCTCCAACTTTCCCAGATCTTCTTCTAGATCTCTCGGAGTTTTGTAAATACGCTTCATTTGCCTGTGAAATTTATGCCAAATGCCAAATGGAAGATTTTGTCTTTATACCACAGGTAAAATAGTGAATATTTGGTTTCCCTGTATTTATTAAGAAACGGTCCCCGGTGGGTTGTGCCTGAGAGGATTTCAACTTTGTTTTTTATAATGGGGGGGGGGAGGAAAGGGCTGCCTCTTTGCTTTCACCCAAGTGACCTTCTCTGTTTAGGCAACCTCTCTTGACACCAGTAAAGACCCTTATGCAGACTGGACATTTGAGGATTTTTTTACCGAAGATGGGGCCGTTCTCGATGCCCCCGCCGTGCTTCCTTTCACGTACAAAATTGCTTCCTCCCTTGTGCCTCTGGCAGGTAGCTTCAACCTCCTCCATCTCTCCTTCGAGTTTTACTCGCTTTAAGCCCATTTAAAATTCAACACAGAAAGCTTTTGGGCTCATTCCGGATAAAATTCTCTTCTCTTGCAGAATGGAAAGCTGCTCCTCTGGAATCTTCCAGCCTGGCGTACTGTTCATTCGAACAAGGTACTCCAGGATGACTTACATAGACTGAGCTGCCTTGTACAATTCGTGAGGTTTGAGTAAGATAAGTGGGCAAGACAGCAGTGGAGGGCTAGGTCTTCCTTCCTTCTTGCTTTTCCTTTTGGAAAACGTGGAATACGCCTGCAACGGTGGGCGGAAAGACAGCCGGGAGAGCCTCTTGTGGGGTATGTCTCAATCTCGGCACCTTTAAGGCATATGGACTTCAACTCCCAGAATTCCCCAGCCAGCCATGCTTCTCTCTTCTGTCACTGTCTTGATTTCCTGGAGTCTACTGATTGCTGAAATGTCTTTCAGTCGGCTGTCAACCCCCAAAGGCCAAGGGTTCAGTATAAACCCAACCTCTAGTGTTATAGCATGTTTTTTTTTTTTTTTGCTATAGGACAAAACCGTTACCGTTTGTGCGAGAACACCATCCTCGCTCTGCTTAGCAGCCTCCAGGAAGGCAGCCAGTACGAGCTGGCTTTAGGGCTGATCTCCTACTCTTTTGGATCCCTGTTCCAGCACATGATCTCCAACAACATGGATCTCACTCTAAGTACAAAAGTAAGAAAGCCGGTTTGGTCTAGCAACCGAAGTTGGAAAGCTGGGGATTGTGAGTTCTAGTTCCCGCTTAGGCACGAAAGCCAACTGGGTGACTTTGGGTCAGTCCCTCCCTCTCAGCACACTACCTCGCAGATTTGTTGTGGCAGGGAAAATAAGAGGAAGATGCGTTGGGTATGTTTGCCCAATTTGTCAAAATATAAAGGGCGGATATAATTTTTAAAAAAAATGTCTATTTGGTTCCTCCTCCTGGCTTTGCGTCCGTCAGCTGCACGACCAGAAAATGCTAGAGGAAGCTCGCACGTTCCTCCTGGCAATGAGGCAGAATTCGACCTCAGTGACCCAGAGCATCACGATGGCTTTGTTGCACAAGGTGAGTCTGTGCCCTTCGGGTAGCAAGAACGGTGCTGGTGGTGGGGGATCATTTCAGTTAATGGGGGGCTTTGGAACCGAGCCTCTCTCTCCACAGGTGTTTAACAGCCACCAGGTGGACCACCAGCTGGCCTTTGGCTACTGCACCCTCTTGCCCAGAGCGATGATATTTGGAAAACTTTGGGACATCATCAACCAAACGGCACAGAACTACAAGAAGATCCTGGTAAGTTGTGAAGCTTGTTTTGTTCGGGGAAAGATGCGCAAGGAAGGACTTCGGAGCTGGTGGGCCTCTCCTCAGGGGCACCCCTGGAAGGCCACCCCCCAGGCTGTTTTCCTCCCCACCCCCAGGCTGTGGCTGTTGTGGGATGCCAGCTAGCCCTTCTCTACGAAGACCCCCAGGAGAAGCAAGCTTTTGAGGACTTGGTCACAGACGCCGAATGGGGCCTCACGCTCGGGAAGCTTGGGGTGAGTCCCTTTTGCTGACATATTCCAGTCTGGAATCAAAGGTCAGGCTGGAATTCTAGCTGCTTCTGTTTGCCCTAGGATTCTGCAGGGCGCACCTTTGTCTGGCGCTAAAAATAAAATAGATTGTTGTGCGGCAGAGGGGAGGCAGAGTGAATCTCAGGTCACCATTGACCACTGCACCGAGAATGGAAGACCTGAAATTAAAGGTCGGAAAACAGGACTCCGTAAAGGCCTTTTTGCTAAGCTGCATGCTGAAATGGGTGCTTTGTGTTTAAGATCTCCTTCCAGAATATATTCAGGATGCCATCTGTAAGGAAGAAGGAGCTTCTGAGGATCTTGGTGCAACACCCCAATGCAGATACCAGCCTCATCCTGAAATTCTGCCGGTAAGGAAGCTGAAGTCCACAGGGGCAAGAAAAATGCCCTGCCGTTCTGTACATTGAAGACGAGAACTGTAAGCCAGATTCAGACAACTAAGAAAACAAATCTGGAGTTACATGGTGTATTTCCTGATCTTTCTTATATAGAAATCATTGCATGTCACAAAATACTTGATACAATTAGGATACTTAGGCCTTCCTCCCTCCCTCCCTCCCTCCCTTCCTTCCTTCCTTCCTTCCTTCCTCCCTCCCTCCCTCCCTTCCTCCCTTCCTCCCTTCCTCCCTTCCTTCCTTCCTTCCTTCCTTCCCCTCCCTAACTCTTTTCTCCCTTCTGGTTTATTTTGCTTTTCAGAGCCTTCCACTTAGATACAGATGCCGCCCTGCAGGTCTACATTGAAACCCAACTCCAGCTTGCCAGCCGTGTGAAAGGGGAATTGGAACAGGGTGCCAAGGAGGAGCCTCACGTCATGGTGGTGGCCAGAGCCATAGAGACTATCCCGTTGCTTGGCAGCACCACCGGCTTGGTGACCAGCCTCAGCACAATGCTCCACAAAGTAACACAATGTTGTTTTGCCGGAAAGAACGATGCTGGTTTGATTTAAGCCGGAAATTTAAAATATCCCAATCCTAGTTATCTGTTTAATACAACAGATGATAAAGGCCCACAGAGGAAGGACTGGATTGATTTGAGCTTGAGGATGCGGGTGCTGAGGGGGTAGGACAGAGGATCCCCTAACCGCCAATTAAGGGACGAACTGCTTGAAGAAGCTCTTTTAATCACAAAGTTTTTGATCATTCCACTTTGCTTTTGACTGGGGAAACAGGTGGATCCATATAACTATGAAGCCATTGAAACTCTTTTGACCGTGATTGAAAGAAGTGGAGGACAAGCCGTAGGCCTCCCATTGAACTGGGTAAGAAAAGGCTAGATTATCATGGACTGCCTGGGGGATTCTGGGAGTTGGCGACCCAAGGGTCAGAAACAGTGCTGTAGAGGCAGGAAGACGCATTTTGAGGCAAACATGCAGGAGCCTTTCCCTAAGCAAAACGATTTTTAAATTCCACGTTGCAATAACCCTCGGCAAAGGCTGAAGCAGACCCTCGCCTAATCCACTGGTCTGTACGGAGACCATCAGCTTTCAAGAGTCTAATTGCGGCAGCCGATCTTAATACAGTCTATTTCTGTTCTTTTCTTTTCTTTCTTTTCTTGGAGTTGATTTTCTGATCTGGTTTATCAAGCAGGGCTGCCAATATCTGAAAACGGTGTTTTGTCCCAGGAATGCTGCTCTGTGTGTTCCATTAAAGCGCCACGCTGTGCAAATGTTGAGTGTAATGTTATTCAGTGGTGTGTATCTATAGTTTCTTTAAAAACAAATCAAGAGAAGTAACTCACATTGTTTTGAATGTTCCTTTCAGGCCAACATGCTCCTAAAACACCTGAAATCCTATAAGAGACTTTCTCCGCCGGGTGATCTGGAAAAACAATTCCTCTTTGATCAGGGCCTTTGCCTGTCCCCAGCTGCTCAAACCCGGCTGCCTTTCCATCTGATCTTCTTTAAAACGTCCCAGTGCTTCTGGAAGATCATTTGTGAGTGCACATTTGTTAAAAAAAAGTTATTCATAAGGTGTTTTTTTAAAATGTCTTCAGAATTAAGAGCGGCCTTTGCAGCCCTTGCTTCTTCCCCAAATCACTGGGGTTTTTTCCCCCCACAGCTGCAGAAATCAATCAGGAGTCCTTCCCAAAGCTGCTTTTGATATGCAAAGTCATGAAGGTAACAAGGTGGTACCTTTTGTTCTTCTTTTAAGTCCCTGAAGGAAACACAAAAGCTTTAAATGAAAAGGTGGAAAAACTTGGTAGGAAAACCCTGCTTTTGGCTACAACTTTCCAGCTGAGGCTGCTGCTTCAGTCCACGAAGTTTGCTGAAAAAGGACGTTGTGGACGGAGGTCATCGGTTTGGGGGCCGGTCCAGCTTACAGGTGCCAGTTTCCTGCTGTGTTTATTTTTGTCCAGGTTTCCTTGGATAACCTCTACGTGTCTGCTGTGAAACACATTTTCCAAGAACAGCTGAAGCCCAAACTGTTAGCAGCCACAAGCAGTGGTCACCTGTGGCCAGTGGACAAGAGAACGGAGGAAACCATGCAAGCTGTCCAGTCGTACTTGCTGTCGATCACGAACCCAGAATGGGCCACAGCCCTCACCCACCAGATAGCTCAAGAGCTTCCAACAGGTTGGTTCCAGAGGGATGCTGGTTTTAAGAGTAGCTAGCAGTTGAGATGCTGGGCTTGTCGACCAGAAGGATGGCAGTTCGAGACCCAAGCACCGCTTGATGGGGTGAACTCACATTCCTTGCTCCAGCTCCTAGCAGTTTGAAAGCATGCAAATGCGAGTAGATAAATGGGTACCACTTCAGTGGGAAGGTAACGGCATCTTGTGCAGCTCGGCATATAGTCATGCTGGCCACATGACCACAGAAGCGTCTTCGGACAACGCTGGTTCCCTCAGCCAGGAAATGTGGATCAGCACTGTCCCCTGGAACTGGATACAACTGGACAGGGAAACCTTATCCTTTAAAACCGGGTTAAGCCATGGTTTACTCTTTATTAAATAACCTACCGTTGGCAGATGTTCTTCAGCAGACCGAGCCAAACCAAAATCACTTTTTGGCTTCCCATGAGATCCATCCTCTCAACTATAGATCCTTATGAAGCCAGCTATTGTCCATCTCTTGGGTCCTGCAGGGAAGGTCTTTTGCCTCACCTGGTGGGTTTTGTGTCTGGAGACGCTGGACGTCGAAACCCAGAGAGGAGACCACGAAACCGATTCTTTTCTCTGCTTTACCTCCAGGGCCCGCCAAGGTCCAGACTCTGAAAGTCTGCCTCAGCTTAGCAGAAAAATGGCTGAGGACTCCAACAGTAACGGTACGGTGAAACCTTTCCATATTTTCAGAGAATAGCTTAGAGTTGCACCCAGAGTTGCATAGTATAAACTGCTAACTATCGGTGTCCTAGCCTGTTCTGAAGAACGGGGCGCTGGGAATTCTAGCAGACTTGTGGTTCCTTCCCTGGGAGTAATGGTGAATTTAGCTTCCTCTCCTATAGACTGCTTTGGCGGTTTAGCTGCTTCAAGCGCTTGTATCACGCTGCCACCGAGGCTTTGCTATACTCCCTCAGTCGTGCACACATACACACAAACACCCCTCCATCGGGGCATTACAGAGCGTTACAGAGCGAGTCTTCATCACAGGCTCTACACAGTCATTCATTTGCTGCCATTTTCTTTTGCAACAAATTTAGTAGTTCATTTTTAGGCAGATTGGTAGTTCCTTTTTGATCGTAACACGCGCCACAATCGTTAAGATTTCCACCCAAAATTTAAGGGACACCAGTGGCCTCTCCCCGCAGACCCCTGATGGTGGGGGAAGGGTAAACAAGGATTAGTCCTGGGGTTTTAGACTCTTCCAGTGTTTCATGGTTAATGAGGAAGACAATTCAGAGATTGCCGTTGGGCCCTCCTTGAAGAACTTTGGAAAGTCTGAGAAAATCAGCTGCAAAGGGGCCTATTGGCAGAGGGAGATGGAATCCCAATGGCACAGGGATGCAAAAGATGTTCTACCTTCTTCTCAAAGGACGACTCTCGCGAGAAGGCCCAGCTACATCTGAAGAAGCTGCAGGGGCAGCACAAGAAGGCAGCCACGGAAGCCGTGTTGGCAGCTCAAAATCTGAACTCGGAGGACCATCAGAAGCTCCTTGGCAAGCCCGCCAACCTGATCATCCTGCTTTATCAGCACAGCAGCGTCGCCGAGAGAATCCAAAATCCAACTGGGAGAGACTATCCAGGTGAGCTCAGACTCTGCCTCTTGGCAAGAACCACCTTTGAGGGCAGTAGTGTAGAAGCGAGCAAAGTGTCAGGCCTGTCTCACCTCAAACCCGACTTCTAGTAAGCTGTGCCTTTCTCAACACAGCGTTAAGGACCTTTCTTACATAAGAGGTTCGTCTTGAGACCGGTCCGACACAAAGGAAGATTTTGTCCTTCACAAACTTGTCCTCTTCTCTGGGTAGACATCCACGCTGCTGCTAGAGAAATAGCAGAAATTAACAACCTGGATCTGAAGAAAATCTGGGACACCCTGCTGGAGAGATGGCTGTGTCCGAACGTCCTCCCGACAGAGGTAAGTTCGGCCTCTTCTGTCTGGCTAGCCAGGTGGTCTGAGGTGATTAGCACTTTGGCCTTCAGGATTAGCACTTGCTGGGATCATCTTTCCTTTGCTAAAATTTCGGGATCCTCCTAGCACCTTTTCAGACTAACACATTTCATTAAAAGGCACCTACTTTCATTGTGTAGCTCACACCCAGGCAGAAAACGTCAGGAATACTATACTGCTCGAAAAAAATAAAGGGAACACTTAAACAACACAATGTACTTTATTTAATAGTAGGATGTCTTATCTTGTGTTCCCTTTATTTTTTCGAGCAGTATATTACAGCGGTCTTCATCTACCGAACAAGCCATAGTTGCGCAAAAGCGTTAAATCCCCAGCTCCAGGGAAACAACAAAAGCTAAGAAAAGGCATTTTAACATGGGGCAAAGCTTAAATTAAATTAGAAAACCTGGGTTTTTTTGCTTTTGCTTTTTTAAAAGGAGGCCTCGGGGGGTACCGAAAATGTTCAAGAGGACGAAGATTTGAAGCGGTAAGCGATGGCTGGCTAGCACAAGGTTGCATGTGTGTGTTTCCCTTCAACGGAAATAGCCTGGTTTTTAACCAGGTGTAGTGGGGTGGAAAAAAGAGATCTTAGCAATCTCCAGACCACAGTTTTGAAAACAAGTTGTCATTCGTGTGCTTGTATTTCTTTTTTTTAAAACTGATTTAAAATCACACAAGAGAAAAGGAAGGATTCCATTCGTCAGGTTTTGAAGACATGAGGCAACTGGGCTTACTCCAAATTTACCACCTTGAGGAAGTGGTTAGCACCTCCTATTCTACGCGAAGAAAATAATCAAGATTGATGAGAAAGAAAATGCTGGGGTTTTTTTTTGTTTCTGCAGAATTATATACCTTCTTCAATTTTACCCAGTGGATAATCAGTTAAGGATTCTTTACGAATGTGCCATGTCTAGCACCTCTGTAAGTCCCTATAATTAATTCCTATACTATAATTCACTGTTTCTCAACCTTAGCCATTTTAAGATTGGGTGGACTCCAATTCCCAGAATACCCCAGCCGGCTCGGAGGACGAACCCCCACCCTCCTCCAACAGCTGAGCTACAGGCATTTGCCACCATCGCAAACCCCCAAAGACCCATCGTCTCCCCTTGTTTCAGCCCATAGGGGTCAACCAGCTGACCTTCGCTCACCGGAGCCGAGCTTTGCGGTGTCTGCTCTTCCTGGCGGATCCTGCCGCTGTTGAGTCGCTCTTCAAAATCCCCATGAACAAAGTCAGGTGAGGGTCTTCTCCCATTTGGGGTGATCTTAGTGACATTTTCCAAAAAAAAAAAACCAAAACAACGCAACAACACGCAGATAGGCTGTGCTCAGGCACCCAGTGAGAATTCAGCCGTAAACTGGGCTTTTTTGGCAGTGGGGAAAGTTGGTTAGGTACCTAACGAACTGTCGGTACAAATGTTAGTTCTAACTCTACTTAGCCTTAGACTTCTAGTAACAGTTCATTGAATTACATTAAAGGGAATTTAATTGTTTAATTGTGGCAGAGTATCTTCCCCTGAATGTGAGCCTGTCCATAGAGTAGGAAGCAAGGGTAATCGCTTCTATACGCCACCCAGTGCAAATTCTGGTCTGTCCCTACCTCGGTCCAACTTTTACAATTGTGTAGCTGTTTTCTCTGCTCCTCTCTCCTTCCTGTCTCTCTTCCGAAATCAGAACCGTCATCCCTTTTAACTGGCCAAGAGTCTTTCTGCTTTTCTGCTTCCTAACAGGAACTTCATGAAATGCTTGATTTACCTGGCAGAGTTGGAAGTTCTGAACATTCCTTACACCTACGAATCCTTCCAGAGAGCACCGAAGGAAGGCTTGATTAAAGGGCTGTGGAAGAACCACAGTCACGAACCCAAGGTGACGCTGGCTGGGGAATTCTGGGAGTTGAAGTCCACGGAGCTTAAAGCGGCTGAGGTGGAGAAGCACCGATGTAGAATCGGTGTTCAATCTCTGCTTTCCCACAAAACTTCCACTTTCAGGCAATCAAACTGGTGGCGGAACTTTGCATGGAGTACAAAGTGCATGATCCCGTGCTTTGGAATGGTTTGCTACAGAAGCTAATGGGGTTCAAAATGGTAAGGCCCTTTTGCATTGTGTTTTACTGATTTCTTTTACTGATTGCAAGTTTAGCTGGGTTTGCCTGTAGGATTATGGCAATCAAACCTCAGTTATTTTTTTTTACTTGCTTAATGACTTGCTCTCCACTATTGCCAAGCAGCCCAAATTCTATGCAAAGGGGTGGTGGTGGGGAATAACTCAGGTTTTTGTCACTGTTTAATAAGATACTGTTCACACGTTTTACTCTATTGCTTTTCAGGTCCACTATTTGAGGAAAGTTCTAGTAGAGATCTCTGGCATTTATTCCTTATGGCCGGTGCGTAAATTTTTACCCTGTCAAGCACAAATGCTTTCTACTAACTCTTCTTATTTTAATGAAATAATCATTAACAGGAAGGGGTTGTCTTGTTTCACAATGGGCTGACTGGTCCAGTTTTGTTCCGCGGCATTTTAAAATCTTTTCGACTTTCTGCAGATCCCAAATTACAGCCGAGCCTGGCAGAGCGTCATTCTGGCACCAGTTCTTTCAGGTGAGTGTTCTCATTTGGGTTTTCTTGTTCCCTTCATGCCGTCATACGGAGAACCGGTCTTCAGAACAGATGGTGCAAATTCAGCAGCGTCTCCGAGGGGAGTGAATTCTCACCTGCAGAAATCTTTTTTTTTTTAAAGCTTTATGTCCACCGAATGTCGATCAACTAGAAGTCTGTTGCAGGAGTTTCAAGATGCTTCTGATGTAAGTAGAGGAACAAAATTATGGGCGTGCTGCAGCGGCCGTGTGAAATGGTCAGTGCTGTTGTAACCGAGTGGTCACTAAATGAAGCGTTGTTGAGGACTTCCTGTATAAAGAACGAGTACGTGTAACATAGAGGGGGGAGGAAAATCAGTTCTTTTTCCTATCAGTAATAACAACCGAGTTGTTCTCAGCCAGATAACTCTGTATCTATCACGAGCTGTTAATATATGGGAGCATTTTATTTTATTTCTATTTTTTAAAAAAAACAAATCTAATTTCTCCACCCTCTCGCCGTGTATTTCAAGAACTGAGTTTTAGGGCTTATCAATCCAGATATCTGGCTATTGGGTTTTTATGGCCAACGTAACCATTTTCCGACTTCACAAAGGTGTCCCGTCCTGGCAGACCTGGATTTAACTGGGATTGCCAAGCGATACGCCCAGTTGGACCTGGTGGGCCTGGCTTTCGGATGCCTGCTGCTGATTCCTTACCCGGAGAGAAGAGCCCAGCAGATCCAGGTGAGCGAAGGCGCCCGTCTTCCCCACCTAGAGCCTCTCCCGATGTGGATGCTCTTCGGGTGAGGAGATCCAGGAATATTCCTGCCGTTCCCGGTGCGATTTCACAAGCCGGCCCCGTTTTCCCACCACAGGCCTTCCTGTCCTCGTCCGACCTCGAGCGACTGCTGCAGCAGACGGAAGAGCACCTGAGCCTGGGCGAGGCTGCCGGTGTGGCTTCACAGGTGGGACTCCGGCCTCACAGTCAGACTAAAGGCTACCTGGCCAGAGGTTCATCTGCTCCTCTTCCAGAGCTTGCTTGAGCCGTCGGATACGAGATGGGCAGCAAGTAAATTTCCCAACAAACAAACTTCCCCACTGCTTTGCAGATTAGGAGTTTAATCCTGGACTACATTCTACACGAAGGCCAAGACTTGGTGGATGTCAAATATTTCCCCTTACTGAAGTTACAGGAAAGGCGTCCTGGCCAAGTGAAAGGCCTGGTTGAAAAACTTGTGGCTCAGAACAGGTAGGTCTGGATTTCTGATTCTGTTTGGTTTTCGTACAGAAGAGGGAGAGACGCCTCTGAATCCCCAGTTCTTATCACGCCTTTCCGTCAGGAACCTGGGGAAGCCGTCAAGTGCTAATTCGGAAACCGCCTGGGGAAATTTTCCTGGGGAGCCTGCCTTTCCCGTAACCCCTAAATTATATCTTAAGGAAAACAGAGGACTCTTCTGTGCAAATGTGTCTTTGACTGTGCCAGGTTAAGAGGTCTCTCCCTAAACATCCCTTTTCTGGCTGTGCAGGATAGAGGAGGCAGCGTCTCTAGTAACAGAATATCTTCAAAAGCCTGAAGTGTCTCTCCCGCCAAACCAGACAGCTTCCAAGATTGTGAAGGTACTCCGTTGTGTTTTAAATCGCCCCGAAAGGCCTATTCAGAAAAGAAAAAAGAAGAAGTACGCTATTCTGTTTTTCTGCCAAAAACACCCTCCACCAGCTGAAATTTCCTAGGCCGAGTCACAGCCCTGGTCATCCAATTCAGGAATTGGTGAACTATTTATCTTAGGCTATGAGAAGCCTCTAATAAAAGATTAACACTTCCATTACCTGGGAAAGCAAGGATCACGTGATGCAGCCTTTGCTTTGGCTTCAGAACTCAATTCCACTTTGCCTTTTACCCAGAACAAAATCTTAATTGTTGTACATAGTCCTCGACTTATAAGAGTTTGTTTAGTGGCCATTCAAAATTACAAACTCACTTAACAAATGTCTCACTTAGGGACAGAAATTTTGGGTCCAATTTTGGTCGTAAGCTGAGGACTACCTGCATCGTGTTTATAATGTAGTCCTAAAGGAAACTTATCTTTATCTGACCCTTGGAAGAAACCTTACCTTGGCACTTTTTATTCCCTTCCAGGTGTACTTCAGTGAGCTGGCAGAAACTCTGCAGTAAATCCCCCAAAGATGCGGTGTTCCTTTTTCCCTTCCTTTTGTACAGGGCAACATTGTAATACTGAATGTTTTTATATCAGGAGAGATGCAAAGATTCTCCATGCTTTAATAAATAAATATAAATAAATAAATCTGTGAAAACATGGCTCTCCTGCTCGTTCATCGAAGTTTAAGGCACCTGAGCATGTTAAATTAATATTCTCCAGGGCCAAGTGGCATGGAGATGAAATAAGCTGCAGACGAACGCATCTGGACAGTTGCCATAAATAATCTTAATCTTTATCAAATCGAAGTAGTATTCATTATAGGACAGTTGAATAAGTATTTATTACAAGGCAGTTCACATGAACAGGTAGAATTCTGCTGCGCACTTCGAGTAATATTTACAAGCAGGAGCTGTTTTGGGAGGCCAAAAGGGGGGGAGGGGGGACAAGCTAAACCAAGCCAGATTTTGTCAGAGGTCAGGGGCTGTAAACTTAGAGAAGTCACCTCGTCAACTCTTGAGGCTGCAAACTCTGCAGACTGTTGGGTGTGTATTGCAAAAAAATAAAAAAAAGACTGGAATGAGTTAGGTGAGGACCCCTTGCTTTTAAGATTTCTTGTATTCGATTCTTTCTACTTTCACGTCATCGCCAATCAGCTGATAAACGTAGGTAACAACCGTAGAGGCCTGGATGTCCATCAGCACAAATGAAGGGATGATGTTGCTGGGAAAGGAAAGAAAAAAAAAGCAACCCATTATTTTGCTGAGGGCATCCGGAGTCCTAACAAGGCAGCCCAGGTGAAGACGAGAATTCCTGCAGCAGTAAATCTCCATTGCCACGAACGAAGAGCTGTGAAAATGTTGTATTTATTCAAGCTGTGATGCAGCATTTCCAAACCAGAAGTCTTTACATACGAGGAATTCAAGCTCAATCTATCTGCAGGGCACCAGGGCTACCTGTCCCCAGGTAAACAGTGAGGTATTACTTACTTTTCCAAAGCGCTGTAGGCTCCTGCTGCTGAACCTGGATTAATGTAGAACTTGTTTTCATGTTCAAATGCCTCGAATTTGTGTGTGTGGCCCGAAATCAGGATGTCAACGTCAAACTGTCGCTGCAGGAGAGCGAGGCTGGCCACGTCACCCCAGGGAATGACTTGATGGCCGTGGATCAGCCCAATCTTAAACTGCCCCACGGTGACCACTTTCTGTTCAGGATAGTTCAGATTCTAGGATTGAAGGCAGAGCATGAAAAGAGAGACCAGCAAAAGTCTTTTTTGGCCTTATCCTCTTTTAACCCTTCCAGAGAAAAATGTCCTCTTTTGGGGGACAAATCTTCAAAGAACAACACAATTCTCGGAGTTGAAGTCCATCCATTTTCAAGTAGCCAAGGCTGAGAAACACTAATAAGATAATACATGATAGAGAGAACAATAACACAAATCTCCGTACAGAGCCTTGCGGGATAAACAAACCCTTTTTTAAAAAAACAAACAAACAAGCTAGCCCTCGGGAATACAGAACAGGCCGATAAAATATCCAGACAGAAATCCCGGCTCGCAGCAGCCTTATCAAACGTTACCTCATCAAAATCTCCTCTCACGACGTGAACGTCGCCAGCCAAGGTCTTGAGGTAGTCATAGCTCTCCTTCGTGCAAAGGTTCCCGGTGCAAAGAATGTGCTGGATTTTGCCTGGAACCAGCAACTTTTTGAATTTAGCCGGCAGGCTGTTACAGCGGTGAGGAATATGAAGGTCGCCCAACACTAACACCAACTTAGGACAAGAGAGAAGAGAGAGTTAAGATTCTAGCGATGCATCAACCAACTTTCCAGCAGTGGAGAGAAATAAATGCCTGCTAGTTTCTAGAAGAAGATTTCTAAATCCCGTTGCAATTGGGTATTTTTTTTTTGAAAAAGCAGAAGCTACTTGGATTCCACTGCAGATAAAATCATGAGGGTGAGGATATATTAGACTGGAGGAAAGTAAAAATAATGACTTGACCCAAATTGTTTCTTCGAATTGTAAAAAATAAACAGACGCCGTTTACACCCAAGGCCAATAAGGAAAGTAGTTCCTGCAGGCTTGAAAATTGGCTCTAGGCCCCACATCAGTCCTCGGTTGGCCTCTGGCGAAGCCTTGGCAACTTTAAGCTCTACGGACTTCAACTCCCAGAATTCCCCAGCCAGCGTGGTGCCCTCCGGTTGTGTTGAGATGGCAACTCCAGGAAGTTTTACTCAACATAAGCCGAGGTTCCAGCAGAAAAGCTGGAAGACATCAAACTGGAAAAGGATGGAGTTAAAGCAAAGTGACCGAGACAGGGCAAAGCTTTCACTCCACCGGCTACTGACCAATTACCATCCTCTAAATGGGATTCTGCTCTTTAAAGCTGCTAAAAGAATTTGTCACCTACCACCACCGTCAGCAAGAGGCCAAGATGAACCAACTTACTCTGTGCCCAGCCTTATGGGATGAAGAGGTTGATTGCAGACAAGAGCAAAGGGTGGAGGGGCAGCAGGGGTGGAGATGGGGATGGAAAAAAAATAGGGGTGAGACATGAACAGTGTTAAAAGGAAGCAACAGAAAAGGAAAACATCTCAAGCCAAATTAATAGGCAAATCATCAATGAAATCTGAATGTTAGCAAAGGAAAGGTTAAAAATAAATCTGATTTATGCAAGTGATACCACACGGATTATCCAATCAACTTTCCCAGCGGTTTTCCCCTTTTAACCTATGGTTAGTTTGTAAACCACCGAGAACTTGCCCGTGTATTTTACAATCCATTAGAGCAGAGCCGCTAGACAAGTTCCCTGGTGGGTTCTGCTTATTTTAGCAACAGATTTTGGGGGGGTTAGGAAAGCCTGGGACGGAGATGAACCAAAGTATCCTAAACAAATATAATGAAAAAAGCTTACGATTTCCATATAGTTGTCAAGTGTAAAACCAGGCCTGGGGTATTAAACTATGAATAACCGTGGACATCGGTTTAAATCATGTTTTCTAAAACTTGGATTCTTGGATTTTAGTTTGCTGTTTCACTCCTTTTGGGATTTACTAGCACTTATTCTCGCTGCTTCTCAACGTTACAGAGAATTTCCTATTAGGATGTTACACACGGTGGCTCATTTCACAGGTAGATCTCGATACTTCCCAGGGTTAGCTAAGCACCATCATGACAGATACGCCATTGCCTTACATATCACAAAAGAAGGTGAGTTACAGGTAGTCCTCAACTTACAACAGTTCATTTAGTGACCGCTCCAACTTACAACAGCACTGGGGAACAAAGTGACTTACGACTGTTTTTTACCCTTACCACCGCTGCAGCATCCCCGTGGTCACCTGATCAAACTTTGGACGCTTGGCAACTGGTTCATACTTATGACGGTCGCAGCGTCCCAGGGTCACATGATTCCCTTTTGCGACCTTTGGAGAAGCAAAATCAGTGGGGGAGCCAGATTGGCTTAACAACTGTGTAACTAACTTAACAACTGCAGTGATTCACTTAACAGCCATGGCGAGAAAGGGCGGAAAATGGGGCAAAACTCCCTTAACCAATGTTTCACTTAGCAACACAAATGTTCGGCTCAACTGTGGTCATAAGTTGAGGACTGCCTGTATGTCGTGCGGGCAGATCGTCAGAACTGCCAGGAAGGTGAAGCAGGAGAGCCAGAAGACAAAGAGAAACCCCTGGAGTTCACAATTCACTGGAGATATTAACTTGACAACAAAATAGCACAAAATGACACATTCGTTACTTTAAATTGTGAAACAATTGCAAATGACGCCCAGAAGTGGACTGCCTGCAAAATCTAAGCACAATAAGCAACACTGAACACAAAACTTCAGAATTAAAAAACTAATGTGTAATTGGTTAGAGGGCAAAGGTCTAGGGACGCGGTGGCTCAGTGGGTTAGGACGCTGAGCTTGTTGGTCAGAAGGTCGGCAGTTTGGTGGGTCAAATCCCGAGTGCCTGTTACGCGTCCCAGCTTCTGCCAACCTAGCAGTTCGAAAGCACTTAAAAATGCAAGTAGAAAAATAGGGACCACTCCGGTGGGAAGGTCACAGCGATCCGTGCGCCTTTGGCGTCTAGTCATGCCGGCCACATGACCACGGAGACGTCCTCAGACAAGCGCTGGCTCTTCGGCTTTGAAACGGAGATGAGCACCGGCCCCGAGAGTCGGAAACGACTAGCACGTATGTGCGGGGGAACCTTTGCCTTTTACAATGGTCTAACCTTTTCCCTAATTTGTTTTTCTGAAGAAGCACCAGCACACCCAAGGGGTAAAACCTCCCCCACAGGAGAAATGCAAAGTTTTCTTTTATAAATACACACACACACACACACATTTCTCTCCCTCTATCTATATATTACTTTACATTTCCTATAAAATAGTATATAACGGAAAGTAAGAAGCAGAATATTTATGTACAATGAGCAAAACTGAACGTTCTCTTCCTAGGGAGGACGGCTTCCCCCTCCCCAATTAGCGGCCTGCCTGAATTTGGGGTGCTGAATTCGTGGCAGGAGCCAGATTCAAACTGGGGCGCCCCCCCGACGAAGAAGGGGGCCGCTGCGACCCCCTTCAAGTTGGGTGGGGATGATGGGAGGTGTTGTCCCAGGCAGCTGGAGGGTCGCCGGGCTGGCAGTCCGAGACTGGGTTTCCAGGCCAACCCCCGGCCCTTGGGGGGACTCCTCATCGCCCCCCCTCCCAGAACGACTCACCATCTCGGTAGCTTCAGCGCCGCTCCTCCGCGCCCCGCTTTCCGCCGCTTCCGGTGAGCCCAGCCCCAAACTCCGGAAGTGCCGACTACGGAAGCCGAGGAGGCGGCAAAAGCGCTGACTGCAGGCTGAGGAGGCGGGGCTCCTAGAGTCCTTCGATTGCAACCCTACATTAGCGGCGCTGTTGGGTAGCTGAGTGGAAGGTGGAAGCCCAGCGAGGGTGGAAGCAATAAAGGCTGAGCGTGACAAGTGTCCAGAACGCCTTCATCGTACGCCGCTTAGCCAAGTGGGAGATGATGGGAACGGTAATCGGGGCTGGGAAAGAGTGGTTAGGCGGAGCGGGGTGGTCTACCGTCCCGCATATGGCGGCATTGCAAAAGAGCCGGAAGTGATAGCGCGACCGAAGAAAGGTCTTTCCCCCACCATTCTCACCCTCTAGGACTTCCCTGAGTTCTCGCGATATGTCCCCCAGGCGAGATTTGCCGCTTTTGTCTTGCGGCGGGGGCTTTTCTGACGTTCTCCAAACACGCGTGTTGGGGAGGGGCATCGCTCTTCTTTTCATTATGAAGTGTGTCATTGGGGGCGCCCGTGTCAGAGGTATAGCACCTCAATGCTTTAAGGAGGAAAAAGCAGTTTAATCCTACCAGATCTTCCATCTATCTATCTATCTATCTATCTATCTATCTATCTATCTATCTATCTATCTATCTATCTATCTATCATCTATCTATCTATCTCTATCTATCATCTATCTATCATCTATCTATCTCATCTATCTCTATCATCTATCATCTATCTATCATCTATCTATCATCTCTATCATCTCTATCTATCTATCTATCTATCTATCTATCTATCTATCTATCTATCTATCTATCTATCTATCTATCTATCTATCTATCTATCTATCGTATTTGTTAAGTATTTTTAGAATACCTTGCCAGGCCCACATACGGGCCAAACCTTATTGCCTGTATCAGCCTAATCTAAAGCCATCCACAAGCTGTAGTCACAACTGTGACAACTCATTATTTGTGTAAAAAAAATTTTTGATTCTTTGTTAGCAGTCCAAAAAAAAAATTACACACACACAAACACAAATTGATAATGCTGCACATTTCATTGGCCAAAGCAACTGTATGATGCAGCTTACAGTAGCATAAAATCATAAAATATCCAAGCATTAAAATTAGCAACAATTAAACAAATGTATAGGTAAGCATAACAATCAGAATAAAGTGTAGCCCAAAGGACAATCATGCTAATAAAATGGGGTGGGGGGGGGGAGAGACACATTGTATTACATGATTGTGAAATGCATTTAGTTTATGATATCTATTTTAAGGAAATCTTGGAACAAAATTTCTGCTGAGTTGATTCAGAAATTAATAGAAATCCTGGTTGGGAAGGATCCAAACCGAATATAATTAAATTCCTTGCACGATTTTCAGCTAAACGCAGCTCCCTTTACCTTCCAAAACGGTTTGCATCGTGCAACATTAACTTAACGCCTCTTCCCGAATCTTCCTTGCAGTGTTTGGAAGGGCTCTACACGCCATTTCGAGAATCAGCGATGAATTTTGGATTGACCCCAAGGAAAAAGGAGTGAGTAGATCCTGGATCCAGAAGAAAATAACTCTGGAACTCAGTAATGGGTTCCAGAGAAATGCACTCTACATTACCACGCAAGGGCGAGGCTGCCGGAGCATCCGTTGTTAATTAAGGAAAACCACTGTTTTGCCCAGAAGGGCCTCACTTGGATAGGAGCCTTTGTACCAAGCGCACAAGCTCAGTTGTGGTTAAATGTTGCCTAGAATTTGATGTGCAATGTGCAAACACGCACTTGATATTGGTGCAAAGTGTACAAGGATTTCCACATATTGCAAAATCTAGTGTTTTTCCCCACACCATCTGGAAAATCTTAGCACATTATAACGAAGTTAACAGCTGATTTTGTGTGGTTAGAGTTAGGCTTGAAGCAAACAACACACCTTCCAATGTTACCAGATTGTGCTTGCTTTTTTTTTTGTGCTTATGAGTAGTCATTTCTTCCTATCCACAGCTTTTCCTGAGGACAGTAAATAATTCTAGATCAGCCTATGCCTGTGTCTTCTTTTCATCTGCCTTCTTCCAAAATTATTCCTATGGAAATGCCACTGAACTGAGCCTGAATGGGAACACTGTTCAAGTCGCATGCAAATTAATAATAAAAGTAAGTTTCAACCAATTGGACCAAAAGCTGTTTCAGTGCTAGAAAAATACAGTTCTATTTTGTGAAATACATAGAGAAGCTACGTATGATCAAATGTATACTTTACTCAAGTATATCTTTGATCAGTGTGTACTTTTCTTTGGGGAAAAATAATTATTGCAGGTGGCAAAACTTGAGCTAAAAAGAGAACATTAGTAATCAGAAAAAATGAAATGCTAAAACTATACAAATTACTATGCCTAAGAAAATAAGACTTAAGCTGAACCATACGGATAAGATAGTTGGGTTGCGTACTTTTTGACTGCAAGATGATCCTGCAGTCATCATTTTTCCTCAGGAAATCCCTGCATTAATAGAGATTTTCATTTCAGGCCATTCTGCCTTTGTTTCGATCCTTGCACACGCTGGAAAGAAATGTGGAAAAGTGCAACATTTCTACAGACGTGAGCGATTGCCATATTGTTTTTAAGCTGTTCTGTAAACACGGTAAGTATATGATCTTGTCAGTCTTACATAACCTGAAAGGCAACATTAAAAATGTTGTCAGGATCTAAATAACTCCACCACGCCTTTGCGTTGGGTTTGAGATATTCTGACTGTGGAATTTTCCAAGGAAGTCCCTGTGCTGTCCCCAAAAATTATTGAGTGCCTGAAGGGAGCATGCGGGCTTTGTCTCAAATTAATGAATAGGAAAATGAAATTGTCTGCTGGATTTGAATCCTCTGAAAAACTTTCAAGATAAAAATGGGGTAGCTTCAGTGGTGGGGTTCAGCCAGTTCGCACCAGTTCGGCAGAACCAGTAGCTACTTTTTTGTTGCCCAGGCCCAGAAGAGACTTCCGGAAGCGGCATCCATACAGAGAACGTGTCGTTCACATATTTGAATCCCACCACTGGGTAGCTTACAAAGATGGCTCGCTTACAGCTTAGCACGCTGGGATTAAATCAGTAATTAGCATTTGCTTCAGTTACAGTTATTGAATATGCTACAGATGGGTCAGCTGGCACTATATTTTTAATTAAGTTTTGCTTGCTATGGAAGCCAGTGCTAGTAAAAAAAAATCCTAGCTCTTTCGAAAAATTTAAAGCTATTTTATATGTTGTCCACCAGAGAGCAACAGCTGACTTGTTTAATCAGCGCAGGTCTGCCATGGAGCTGGGTAGCCAATGTTATAAAAAACAATGATTGATTTTGCTATATGAAAAGGTAGTACGCAAAAAAAATTCACCATTTTATTAAGTGGGTTCCTAGGGCAGCTGCTAAATTCAGCAAGCTTCTGCATCCATCCCTTTTTTGCTTTGGAGGGAAATTCTCAAGGCCATTCCCAAATCTTGCTTTCGGAGATAGCGCAGATGGTTCCCCTTTTCTCCTCCACTTACATGGTAGATAACATATTTAGCACACTTCCGATAAAGGAGAATATTTGTAGCTCGGGGTTGAAATATGGGGGTTGGTGTTCTCTGAGCTCGGCTGTTTTCTTGCAGAGGCTTCATGACCCAAACTAGGTAACACCATCAGTGATGGTATTAGCACGCTTCCTTTTTAATCATGCTGAAATAAAAATACGCCAGTCAACTCATTTCACATTAGTTTGTGGTAGCCTGCAGAGACTCTGATTTCATACTATATCCTTTTCCATCAGGTGTTGTGAAAACCCATAGTTTAGCTTTCCAGGAGTGTGAACCTCTTCAAGCTGTGTTTGCAAAACATTTGTGTACCAATGTACTGAAAGTCCAGTCCAGGTAAAATAATAGGCATATTGGCAATTTACCTGTTTTGTTGTGGTTGATCATGTGTGTTGAATTGAATGTGAATGGTAGGTTCTCACCAAAGGGATCTCAGCCTTATTAATCCAGAGACAAAAAGAGAATTTAATAGGAGCTGCCCAATTTGTAAACTGAATTAATTATCCAGGTTTTTGTTCATTTCAGGCAGCTGTCTGACATCTTGATCCATTTTCCGATGTACCAAGAAGAAATAACTTTAGGTGTAACACCAATGAAAGTTTGCTTCAAGACTTATCTAGAGGATGAGATGGGTGAGGATTATGCTTCTGTGGTGGGATTAAAGATACAATTTTGAATTAGATGTATCTTGAATGCAAGACGTTACTGTAAGAAAAATGTCTCTATATGTCCATGACATGGTTTATCACACAATCAAAAAATGTCTTTTAAATATTCAGAGACCAGAGAACTCAAAACCATTTAAAAAAAAACAATAAAGAGTGAAATATATTTTGTTCCTATTCACTTTTTTGTAAACAATAGCCACAATGAAAGAGACGTTCAAAATTACCGATAATGGTCAAATTTCCTACAAATTGATAAGAGCTTATACGTAGGAAGCTTTATCGAATACACATCGATTTTTGTACCAGAATTCAGCATATTAATCAGATCCATGGTTTGTTGTGCTCTGTACTTTTTTTCTGATATTTGGAATAGTTCTGCATTGACTTCTCATATATTATTTTAAGGCATACGGTAGCTGAAAGCTCACCTGGGACCACACTTGGGATGGAAATGGTCACCAGCCCTGTGTTGTACGCTAATCAAACTTTTATTAAGCATTCCAGGAATTCTCAACATACCTGCTTTTTTAAAAAAAAGTCATTTTAATCTCGTACCATTTTTATTTCAACAGAACTTGCAAACGCAACGCATACAGAAATTCATCTCAGTCCTGACGAATTTGAATATTTTCAAGTCGGAGTGGATTCGGAAGTCACATTTTGCCTTAAAGAGCTGCGGGTAATGTGGTTAATTATATCGTCTTGAGTGTAGGGCCTGCTTCAAAGTGAGGAATGGTCCCTCCCCACAAATACCCGCTGGGGTGTCTCATTTGGACAGCAGCATTAGGGAAGGAGGAATAAGGGAGCAAATGTTACTCAGATATTCTTTTGATGTTCTTCTTGCATCCAAGCTCGATATCGCATAGAATCCAGCACTTAATATGCAGCCATGGCTGGCCAAATGTCTCCAGATACCCATGAAATCTGGTAATAAGTGCTACAGTGATAAGCATTAGAATTTATATCTTCTTCTTCTTCTTCCCTTGGAGAGCTGAATTAACTCCCCTCTTTCACTTGTGATTAGGGTCTTCTGGTCTTTGCAGAGGCTCTCGCTGTCCCCGTCGCCATCCATTTTGATGTTTCTGGAAAGTAAGTAGATCTTTTTCCTTTCAAGAAAGCGGTGCCATATTTTACAGCCTGGGTTTTAAAACTCTGAAAGCTTAGCGAGAATAGATTTAAAATCACCTCAAGTGTCCACAAATGCATTTGTACACATGCAGAACTTACGGAATAGAAATACACGCTTCTAAGGATTACCTAGATGCACCGCACAAGAACCACACACACACACTTACACACACGAAGAGAGAAGCATGTGTGCTAATAACATGATGGCACCCAATTAAGGTGTGGAATTTTTTCAGGAACACAGGCTGAGAACAACTGTTTCTTGCCCTGATCCGTAGGGTGTCTGGTTCCCAAGAAAGAGAGACCCCTATTAATAGAAAGATCGAGATATTTTAAGGATGAAAGGCAGGAAATCCGATTCAAAGGAAGGTGCTTTGGGGACAGGTTTCACAAAAGGAAATTTTTCTACTGCAAAGCAAAGGCTCTGCTTTTGCAGCCAAGGATTCCACTGTTGAGGAGGACTTAAGGCGGCACGTGATGGATCTTGATTAGATTGGGATTCCTGGCTTCTTCTTGAAAAACAAAAGGTAGCTCCTTAAGGCTGCTCCCTAAGCCTTGTTGTAGCCCTGATAGGATTTGAAGGCCTATTTTGGCATCATTGCTATTGGGTCATGCTGCAGCCTGAGGCCAATCCTATTTTGCATATGCAAATTGGGGAGCGGGAAAGAGAGAGAGGAGGTAAGAGGTTGCAACAGGAGAGACAGAAGGCAGAGAAAGAGAGGCAAAAGGGTGGGGGAAGATACAAATATTCTCCTTAATTGGTGGGGGGAGAATTTACAGCTTTATTTCATTATTTTGCCATCTTGAGGCTTGCAATCAATCGGTGAATGAAAAATGGAATGTTAGTAGGGAACATTGTTATATCGTGTTAAGATGGATTGGCAAGGGGTTGGGGGAGTTGAAATACGGATGCAATTTAAGAAACGGTTCCATTTCTTCATCTGTTTGGGAGGCGAACCAACCCCCGTGTATACGCAGATTCTAGCCCTCTCTCTGAGCATAGCCTTATTTTTGCATTTCAAGGCCGGTTGCCTTCAGCATTGAGGATACGGTAATAGAAGCCCTGTTTGTGCTGGCCACTTTATCCGATATCGAAAGCTGCACAACGGCTAGTAAACCAACATGCCCTGAACAAGGCCAAAACAGGTAATATAATTTTCAGGCCAAGATTTCTCGTAAAACAGTCCATTTTAGATAAGGGGTCTCTCTCAGCATGGAGAGAGGAGAGGAAAAAGTCACGTTCTCGGGAATGAAGTTACTAGAAAGTTATTTTTGTCTTCATCCAAAGAGTATCCCAAGCAGCCGTGCATATTCCAGGCTCTGCAGGCAGCCAAGTCAAGTCATGCCTTTGGCAGGCCTCCCCACATGCCAGAGCGGAGGTTCAATGAGAAAAGTCCCTGGCGGTGACCTTTGGGGCAAATGACTTGTTTCGTCTGCTCAAACACAGTTACAAATAATCATAATTTAAAGTGCTCCGCATTATTGTTCAGCCAGGCTAGATGGGACTTAAGGCCAAGGGAGACCCCCCCCAAAAAAAGAGCAAATAAGGAAACGGCCAACACTTGATCAGCAACTCACTTAGCAAGGCAACCAAGGGGCAGATGTAACCCTGCCTCCATTTCTCTGTTCCCCGAAGCTAAACAAGACTTTACAAATCTCTTCCCTGCTTAAAATTAAAGGGGGCTGTCAGATCATGCCAACTTCCTGCCCAAATATAGTGCACGCCACGTATCTGGAGAGACGGGAAGATCATCATCTTAGAACAAGGCCCCAAGGATCCCTCTGAGGTCCTCCAGGCCGAAGCTTCTAAAAACAACCACTGGGAGGGAAAAGCATAGCACAGATCCATCTTTATGGCCTTTTAGGGCCCCTGTCTTAGAGAGACGGAATCCAGATGTGGTCAGTTGCAGGAGAAGCGCATCCACAGCTCCCTCGGAGGGCTTTTCCACAGGAGAGGAAGCAACTCATCCCAGCTATAATAAGGTAAAAAAATTCCACCTTTTATGCCACACGCCTCTTAGCTTTCACAGGCAGCCTTGAAGAGGCGCCAGTGAAAGCCGGGAGAAGAATAGAATTCGACCCACCGCTTCTCTCTTCCCAATTAATTGGCTGAAATTGGTTGGAAAAGAGAGTTGCAAAGAACCGAGGTTGGCTTGGCTTTCTGGCACTTAGAAGTCATTCTGAAATTCAACGCGATTCAGCTTTTTTTATCCCACTTTGCTACTGCTACATGCAATTCGGCCTCCCGATGTGCAGAATTTCTAGGCTTGGCTCAAGGTCCCGGGGATGGTTCATTCCCCCCCCTCTTTTTTCCAGTTTCATTCCTTGTTCTTCGGAGCAGTTTCCCCTGAGCAAAGTGACGCCAATTTACTTCACAATCTGGCCGCAGTGAGCGACCCAGAAGAGGACTGCGCCCACGGGCAGCTCTCTCCCACGTTTTAACCGCAGGAAACGTCCATTGGCGAAGCAGGCAAGAAGGAGCCCCCCCCCCCGAGTTTGTCTTGCAGGAAAGCCTACTTTTTGCTTATTTTAGGTACTCAAGTTACCCAAATGGATGCTCCTGCTTCCTAAATGTTGTTTTTGTCTTCCACCTACGGATATTGTGATTTTCAGAATCCTTTAGTCAGTCCGATGTGATTAAAAGGCCTGGGTGTGTATAATATTCAGTGGGCTTCCTTCAATGTGGGAAAAATTGGGCGATCCGTTTTGTAGGTTGTTTAAAAGCCAGGGCCAGTACCGTATATTACAATCAACTTGAAAGCATTTTGGGACCTTTCCCCACAGCAACCAGATGGAGTGTTTTAGAAGGGTGTTCAGCATTCGGTTGTCAAGATGCATTTGGCAGTTTTAGCCTTTCTCGCTGGCAGTTACCCACAGCAACCTAACAAAAGGCAATTAATCACACACTCCTGCTGCCTGGGCGACTTCTTTTAAGATCTGCTCCAGCGAAGAACGAGAAAAGGGAGGCTGGTTTTGAAAGCAAAGTGAAACCAGGAGCACAAAATGGAAAACAATTTCTCTCTAGCAGCAGTAGGCTTTATTAAACTCCCCCAAAATGTTTTTTTGTGTGTGTGGGGGGGGGGGGTAAGACATATGTTCCTTTGCTCCTTCCCCTGAATTCCTCATTGCGCACAGGTTTTTTAAAATTTAATTTTAGTGGCCCACTGTTGCTGAGGACATGACCTCCCAGGAACTACTGGCTATTGTGAAACCAGCAGATATTGTAGAAAAGACCAATATATTCCTTTTATATTACCGCTCAACATGGCCTGTATGAGCAGTGAAACGCATTTTTCGGAATTTGCTTCGTGAAAGAAATTAAAAGGTAGACGTAATGTATATGCTTGGAATAGCTCTTGACCGTTAAGAGGGGCCAGTTTGAGGCTTTGATGAGCTAAATCTGTATTTCCCAACCTTGCCAACTTGAAGATGTGTGGACTTCGACTTCCAGAATTCCCCAGCCAGCATAGCTGGGAATTCTGGGAGTTGAAGTCCACGCATCTTCAAGCCGCCAAGATTGGGACGCACTAATCAATATATATATATTTTATATATATATATATATATATATATATATATATATATATATATATATATATATATATATATATATATATTTAATTGCAACAGACCATGACCTTTTCTTCAGCCACAATTCAAGGAAGCCCCCATATATTGTATAAATACTATATTTATTAAATATCTTTACAATTCTTTTAAATGTATTTACAGATACTATTCTTGCACAAATTATACTCCAGACATTCAATTCACATAATTTAAATTTCCTTTTTTAAGGTAAGTTACAGGTCACGATAGTCTCATTTAACAAGAAAACGGCATCCTCATTAGATAAGCTATCCTTGTCAGGAGAAGGAAAAATAAAATAAAATAAAGACGCAAAAAAACAAAACAAAATACCCAGGTCTGGATTGAGTCCGGTTTTCCATGGAAAAGAGCCATTCCCGTAATTTCTTCTCTTTGCTTTCACTGTGGACGGTTTTTAAATCTCGATCCTTCTGTCCCAGGTGCTGTTTCCCCCCCCCCCATTTGGGTTGGAATTAAGCAGGATCCGGAGGGGCTCCTAAGAAAGCAGAAGGCAACCTTCTGCAGAAGGGGAGGGGGGGGAACTAGGAATCTGCCAAGCCCCCCCCCTGCTTCCAGGAAGAGGCGGGCAACGATGTTCAGGCTCCCACTCCCAGCTTTGGGGGGACAGAGTCACCTCTGCAATGCAGCAGATTTTGAGGACAGAGTGCTAAAGAGAAGGGGGGGCGGCGCAGGGAAAACCTGGCCTTTGCCCACCCCACCCTCGAGAAATCACAGTTTGCTGCCTTTTGGGTAGCTTTGGATCCTGCTGGCGATGCTTTCATTCCCCCCACCCTGAGCAAAGAAAATGGAGCCCAAGAGGTGCCCCCTCCTCTCATTAAGGAGCAGCAGAGCCCCCCCCAAACGGTGGGCATTTTCAAAGGCTGGCTCTGAAGCTGCCCCAATGAATTGGGGAGGTCCCCCCCCAAAAGCAGGTCAAGGGTCTAGCTCTCCTCCGTCAAGGTGTCCCCCGTTTGAAGAGAAGATGGAATGTGGCCAAATCCTAGCCCCAGAGGGCGCCCCGAGAAGACGCACCCACGGCTTGGAGGGCCGGCGGGAAAGGTCGGCCTACCAAGGGCAGGAGACTCGCCTTTTCCTTTTTATTTTTTTTTTATTTTTGTAAAAAAATAAAATTCTTGTGCGCAGACAGCTTTTAAGTTCCTAGGAAGAAATCGGAGTCTTTAGGTTTGAAGGCTCACCTTAAAATTGGGGAGGAGGGAGGGGGAGATCTCAAGCATGCAATAGAATTTGTTTATAATACAGTATTGCCTTTAAAAAAACAGATGGCCAAAAGCTATAAACTCAATGGGAATCTTTGGTGTCCCAAGGGGGAGGAAGGGGGGAAAAAGTCGGACGATGCAAGTTTAAAAATTCAATTTGACCATGGCTAAAAAAATGGTCCTAAGGAACAAATGGCTTTACAGATACTGCTAAGAGTAGAAATTGCTTTAAATTAAACAAAACCAAGCTCCTTCTAAAGCAGCATTTCTCAACCTCGGCAGCTTTAAGACAAGTGGACAACTCCCAGAATTCCCCAGCCGGCATAGCCAGCATAGCATTCTGGGAGTTGGAAGTCCACCCATCTTAAAGCTGCCGAGGTTGACAAACAGTGTTTTAAATCACCTTCCCCTCCGTAGTTAGCTAACAATTACAGAAAGGCTGAAGAGATCAGCTTGATGATCTCTAGAGACCCAGGACAATGGAAAGAACGGTGGGAGAGTTGGTAGCTCCTCAGGGTTTGCTCGAAATAACGAGATGGCGCCCGCAAAACACCAACTCCCTATTAAGAGCCACCTACCCCTCCAGCGAAGCAAGAGAGGCTGCATAAAGACACATTAATATACAATTTCTAGCAGAAGATACTTAGGTCCAGCTGCTTCAGCATCAGAAACAGGAGGGGTTGAAATGGTTTGTACAACGTTACAATGGGCCATATTTTCATATTACACGATTTTCATCATTTCACTGTATGCCACCCTGTATCCGTACCCCCAAAACCGATCAGTTTTATCAAGCTACGTTGTTAAGGCATCTGGACAAAAAAAAAGTGATTTAAAAGAAAACTGGAAAAATTGGTTGGAACAGCTTCTAAAAATGAAATTATTATTTTTTTGCCCGTGATCGTCGCAAATGAAATGCCTGCTAGGAGGAGGATGCATTGAAACAGCCACATGTACACGGTACATGTTCATTATAAATAAAAGCCGGACGCAATTATGCAAATATACAGTACAACCACCAAAAATAATATTTAAAACAGGCTGAGGTAACCTCAAACGTACATTTTTAATAGAATAAACCTGGCAGTAAAAAAAACCCCTTTTGTGAGTTTGTTTGTTTTTTTTAAAAAAGGGAATGTTGCTTTTACTCACCAAGATTATCAACTAAACATCAACATGACCCAACTTGCTCTATAAAACATGGCTTTTCATTGCAAAGGACTTTTGTTTTTCCTACCGGCAAAAACAAAAAGAAAAAATTATGAAAAACTGACCGAGATTTTTATACATACCTCTTAGGCGTTATGTATAAATAAAAACAGCTTTTTTTAAACACAAGCTTAGAAAAATGGGGCAGGGGAAATTATAGCTACTGAGAAATTGGATTGAGTGTTTGTCACTGGGGGGAAAAAAATCTGCGATATTGCCAGTTAAGCAGTTAAGAGCCCTGTAAACATTTACTTTCTTGGGGAATCCTGTACGCAAACTCACCACCAAAATACAAGTGCTGCCCACTCAGGTTTTGCTTATGCAGCCGTGCAACGGCTGCCGGGAGCCCACTCGGCATCGCTGCTCAATCTCCCTCGTTCATCTTCAGACTTCTCTGCGGCTGAAGAGTTTTAGCCGACAACCTGGGAGAAAAACCCAGCTACAAAAGGGCCCCCGTGGGGTCATACCACAGGCCAACATTCCCACTGCTATAACAGTTTAGCACCTTCACAAACACTCTCGCACACGTGCACACAATTCACGACAAGTTGTGTGTTTCAAATTGAGTAACAAAGCTCCTGGCTAATACCATACAGACCAATATTTTTCAACCAGAGCAACTTGGAAGAGGTGCAGACTTCAACTTCCAGAACGCCCCAGCCGGCACCTCTTCAAGTTGCCCAAGTGGAAATGTATAGGAAGAGACCGAAAGGCTCACTACACTTGGAAAGCCTACAGAGAATTCAGTTACAAACACACGTTTTCCAAGGGCAGCATGTACTGACCTTCCACGGGTGAGAATTGGGCTTTCTCTAGCCATGCCTTCTCGGGACCTCATGGAGGTTCTCTTTGCTGATTTGAAACACCCCACCCCACCCCCAAATTAACCCTACGCAGAGCCAATCTGGTGTTCTTGTTTGCTCACCTTTTCTTCAGAGCCATAAGTAAGATTCCCTCTCCAACCCCCTCCCCACCCCGCTTTCTATGCAATAACTACGAGTCGATTTTGAAAGACAGGCTTCAAGTATTGAAAATTCTTCATTTCTTGCTTGGAGGTATCCCCAGGTGTCCTCCAGCTGAGGTTTGGGGCCAGGGGTCTTGACTGCATCTTAAAACAGGCAATGGACGTAATGTGTGATTAGCCACTGAGGTCAGATGCAGAGAGAGAGAATTCCTGCCCGCAGGAAAATAGTCCGTGTGAAGCTGAGTACAGTGGGAGACACACCAGTCTTTAAAAGCTGAGCATTACAGCCGGTCAGTCTGTGTATTCAGCTACTATAGAGAGAAGAACAGTAATGTCATCGGGTTTTCCACCTAAAAAGCAAGACATGGAGAAGTTTTTAGAGTATTATAAAAACGATGTCAAGACTCTGGAAACAGTGCAGAGAGAGCAACAAAGATAGTTAGAGGGCTGGAGGCTAAAACATACAAAACACAGTTGCTGGAATTGGGTATGTCTAGTCTAGTGAAAAGAAGGACCAGGGGGGGATATGATAGCAGTCTTCCAATATTTGAGGGGCTGCCACAAAGAAGAGGGGGGGGGTTTCCAATCTATTTCCCAAATCACCAGAAGGCAGGACAAGAAGCAACGGATGGAAACCAATTAAGGTGAGAACCAACCAAGAACTAAGGAGAAATCTCCTGACAGTGAGAACAAGTAACCAGTGGAAGAGTTTGCCTCCAGAAGTTGTGGCTGCTCCAACACTGGAGGCTTTTAAGAAGAGACTGGGCGGACACTTGTCTGGAATGGTAGGGGGTCTCCTGCTTGAGCAGGGGGTTGGACTAGAAGACCTCCAAGGCCCCTTCCAACTCTGTTACTCTATTCCACGTTTGTAGCTGAAGACTTGGTGCTATAAAACAGGAGGAGCAAAATTAAACAATCCTACCCCCTAAACACACAGCCGGGAAAAGGAAATTTAACCCCCAAAGCGATCAAAATGTATCCACAGCCTCCTCTAAATTCTTTGGGAAATATCTTTTAAGTGCTCCAGCAATTCAAACCTGCCAAGAAATTGAGACAAATCTCCAGGCACGCACAAAAAAAATAATTTAAAAAAATTGAACCATTTGATACGGTGGCAGGTATAAAAATATGCATGCCCAGGTCAAGGTCTCGCCCCATCTTAGCACCCGCATTAACAGGTTCTCTCGTTTCGTGCGCTTCTGCAGACTGAATTCTAGCCAACGCTGCCTTCTGGAGGAAACATGCAGGAGGGCTGACTTCCTCTTCTTCCCGCTCGGCCGCTCTTACCTCTTACGTTCAGTCCATTGTCACACGCGAACTGTGCAAAGGGAGACATGTAATTTGGATCGTAGGCCAGCTCGTGGGCTTGTTCAGCTATACTGCTTGCCGTCTGCTGGATGCTTTCGTAATTTGAGTTCTGGATGGAAGGCGGCAAAAAGAAACTGTGAACGTTTAAAGAGCTTTTGTCTGTTTCACCTACCGCAAGCACACGGTTAATGCAAAGCACTTGTATCGTCTCGAGTCAAAAAGCCAAGCACAAATCCCCATCTTTCTAAGGTTGCAAATTGGAGTGGATCCGATTCTGAAAAGCAGATTTTCAGCTCTCCGATAACCGTCTGTCTGCTTTAGGAATTACAGGGGACGGACAAGAGGAGATTAAAAGATAAACCTGCCCTCAACTTTAAACTTTTACTCGGCTCCCGATTTGAACCCTGAGAAAAGATTCAGAGGGTCACAGACTCATGGAGGAGAGGACCAGAAAATTTTTCCGGTGGAGAAAACCCACCAAGACGATTTGCCCCAAAGTTGCACCCTGTCATTTAACGCCAAAAGGCTGCCAAGGCAACAATGCAATTGTTGGACAAATGTTATCTCTCAGGGATCTGGCTGCGTTTTTAATTTCTCTGCGGTGTCGCCCACTGAAAGCTCTGACCTTGAGTTTTTTCAGCTCCTGGAGGATCATGTAGTCCGGCATGTTGTCGAAGAGTCCGTCTGTGGCCGTCAGGATGATGTCTCCCAGCTGGACATCAAAGGTGGTGCTGTCAGCAGCATCCGGGCTGAGGAAGCACCAAGAAAGCAGAGAGAGAGAGATGTGAAATGCAGGGGGTGGGTGGGTGGGTGTTAAGGCTTAACCTGTGCAAGAGGGGCAGTTCTCCCTACACCAGCAAGATTGTGCAGCCAGCGGAGGCTCCTCCAGTGTGCTGAACCCAGGGCCGCTTACTCTCAGGAAGACAGGCTTTACGTCTGCCAGGACCAAAGCCCCATTTTGCATGGCCTTTGTAGAGAAAGACAAAAGCCGGAAGGCGATGAACCAGGCTGAGCCACTGATGGGAGGCTTTAAAGCCCCCGGGGCCAAGGAGGGCGCTTTGCCCAGCTCAACACTTTGCAAAGACCCCGATGAGGGTCCCCAAAAGGAATCCAAAAGGCTCCCCCTTGAGCAACTCATCACTACAATTTTCCCCTCTCGCTCCCGTTCTCTGCCTGCTGTCTGTGCCCTTTGCAGCCGGGGCTCCTGTGGGACAAAATGTGCTTTTCCACGGCTTCCCTGTCAGAGCTTGGGGTTCTGCCAAGTGGGAGTTCGCGGGGCGTCCAGCACGGCTGGAAACTTTCAACGGGCCTGAAAGGCAAGCGGCAGTCATGTGCCTCCCTTTCCTGGCTGTCAGGAGGTGCCGTCTCACTGCTGGAGTATGTTAGCAGGGGCAGAACCCTTTGCAAAATTTGAGATGAACAGAAGGTCCCTGACAGAACCAGGCAGTGTCACATGACAGCCGTGTTCCAATATTTGAGGGGCTGCCACAAAGAAGGGGGGGGTTGTTGACCTATTCCCCAAAGCCTCTGAAAGCAGGACAAGAAACACCGGGTGGAAACTTATCAAGGAGAGATCCAACATAGAACTAAGAAAGAGAACAATTCATCAGAAGCTGTGGATGCTCCATCCCGGGAGGTTTTTAAGAAGGGGCTTAAAACGACCGTTTGTCTGAAAAGGGATAGGGGGTTGGACTAGAAGACCTCAAAGGTCCCTTCCAGCCCTAGGATTGTATGGTTCCGAGATAGATAGATAGATAGATAGATAGATAGATAGATAGATAGATAGATAGATAGATAGATAGATATAGATAGAAAGAAACATAGGACAGAGGGAGGGAGGGAGAGAAGGATGCAACAGCTTGCCTCCAGAAGTTGTGGGTGCTCCAACACTGGAGGTTTAAGACAAGATTGAATAACCGTTTGTCTCAAATGACACAGGTTCTCCTGCTTGAGCAGGGGGCTGGACTAGAAGACCTCCAAGGTCCCTTTCATCTCTATTATTCCGACAACATAGTTTGCAACCTCATCTCCATCAGCAAGTCAGCAGCCTCAACATTTTGTACTGTTTTTCTCTCACATTCCTGCACCTCCCATCCCTCTGTTATGCCCTCCACCCGGTACAATACGGCATGTACCCGGCGAAAGCCAAACACACTCCCTGCCGTCGTGTCAATATTTCCCTTCACAACACGAAACGGTGGTTTTGCTTTGCAAACAAGTCGCCCGGGGGGAAATAGGAAAGACTGGATCTGATGCCTCGGCCTTTGTGGAGAGAAAGCATCAGGCAAGGCCTGGGTGCGTAGAAAGAGCACCACGCTTTGCGTTTTGACTCCTCACCTCCACAAACTGATAAGTCAGCCGCGGAAAGGGAGGCAAGGAACGTTGACTGAGAATATAGCTCCCCCCGAACACTAACCAAAGAAATTAATGTACTTAAACCAGTTTGTCAGCCTTGGAAGCTTCCAGATGGGTGGACTTAAAACTCCCAGAATTCCCCAGCCAGCAAGGAGTTGAAGTCCACCCACCTGGGAGCTCCCACGACTGACAAGCACTGGTTTAAAGAGCCCCTTGCCACAAATAACCACCTGCCACCACTGGAAGGACGAAAACTCTCGGGAGCGTCAACTCCAGCCAGAGGGAAGCTGAGCTGGAAACGCAGCTATTCCCGAGCGTTCCCGGCAGGCCGTTGCCTCTCCCGCCTGCCGCGCCCCACAGGAAGCCTCACCTGTCGCTGAAGACCACCCCCTCGGCTTCGGGGGGAGCAATGGAGAGCTGGAAGGGACTATTGAAATAGTGCTGCTGTTCTTCCGAGCGGTGGACCACCCGGCCCCCTCGGACCACCAGGAAGCCTGAATCGCCCAGGTTTGCGGTGTGCAGGCGCCGGGTGCGCCGATCCAGGACGACGATGCAGGCCGTGCTGCTTCCTAGGAAGGAGAGGTGGACGTTCAGCTGGTGGGAGACGCTACTCCGGAGTTCCCTGCCACCGCTCCTCTCGCGACCGCTCCAAGCCACCACGGCACTGGGAAAAAGCCACCTAGGGCCGGTTTTCACACAACCGCTGCAACATGCCCGTGGTCAGGTGATCAAAATCAGGACGCTTGGCAAGTGGCTCCTGTTTACGACGGCCACAGGGTCCCGGGATCCCCTTTTGCGGCCTTCTGACAAGCCGAGTCAACGGGGAAGCTGGATTTACTTACTTAACGGCAGTGATTCACTTAAGAAGTGTGGCAAGAATGGCTGTAAAAGGGGGCAAGGCTCACTTAACAAAGGTCTCACTTGGCAAGAGAAATTTGGGGCTCCGTTGTGGTCGTAAGTCGAGGACTACCTGTAAAAGCCAGGCTCACAGTCCGGCTTCTGAAACACGGTTACCAACTACCTTGGAACATAAGCTGGAATGAGGCACGAATTAGGCAAAAAAGTGCCCTAAATTGAGAATTTGGCCGGCTGCTTCCAGCTGAGTTTTAAATCCTCTGCCACCTGCCGTTCTGAAGGAACAGACATTGGTTTCCTCCCTCCGCTCTGGTGAAAGCTGGTATCTGAAGGCCCTTGAAAGCAGGAGCAGAATTCTCCCCCGAACTGACAAACCACCAGCCGGATTCCTTGCAGTGCCGGTCCCGGCCCCCCTTTATTGAGGGTCCACACAGAGGAGGGCCCCCCCGCCCCCGTTCCAACAAGAGCAAAGGCCTTCAACCCACACAAAGCGGGATAAACCCTTGGACAACAGAAGCAGCACCGCCAGTGCAGGAACCAGGTTTTCAGAGATTTTGAGAGATTAAACGACGCTAACGCACATCTCTCGGAGGACAGCCTTGGTGGTCACCCGGGAGGAGGAGGAGACGGCGCAGACAGGAGCGGGCTTTCTCCTTGAGAGGACTATTCCTGGCCGGGGGCTGTTTCGAGGAGGAGCTGGGCCCCCAGACTGCCCCGGATGGCCTGGGCTCCAGGGTCTGAAGGGAGCCAATTCTCCGGCCAGGGCTGTTTGTGAGATGTTTCACGGGAAGGGCAAAGCCTCCTCTTGGGTTTAGCTGAGGGCACTTAAAAATAACCCACATTAAGAGAGAGGTTTCTTGGCAGAGAAGCCTGGCGTCAGGTGAGCAGCAAGCAAAGCCACTACTGGGCCAAAGGTTCCCCATTTCCCTCGCCCAGGCTGGTTCTCGGGATTCAGGACAAAACGGGAAGACGTCGATTGCTTAGGGGAATTGAAGATTTACGGGGGGTGGGTGGGTGGGTGTCCTTCTTCTTACCAAGCAGGGGGGCCTTGTGCTGCAGCAGCTCACAGTAGCTTGTGGTGAGGATCCCCACAGGGTGGCTGGGCACAAACCGTCCTTCCTTTACCAAACGTTCACAAGTGCGCATCAGAGTCCCCGAGAACTGAGACGGGTCGACGCCGTAGTCTCGCCAGCCTCCGACGCCGTCTGCGACCCCTTCGGAAGGGAGAGAGAGAGAGAGAGAGAGAGAAGTCAGCCCTCCAAATACTGGCGTGTTCTGGCTTTATCGCCACCTCTAATTCAAACTACGTTTGTGTATCAGTGATTGCACGACCTCTGTAGAGGCCATACACTAAAGGAGACTTTCTAGCTGCTTTCCCAGTTGGCACCGTACAGCGGGGGTCTCCAAACCTGGCCACTTTCAGACTTGCGGACTTCAACTCCCGGAATTCACTGCTGGCTGGGGAATTCTGGGAGCTGAAGTCCACCAGTCTTAAGGTTGCCAAATCTGAAGACCCCAGCCACCCACGAAAGAATAGCTGAAGGTGCTAGGGTGCAATTAGCTGAGTGAAGAGAGGGGTGATGCGATAGTCGTCTTCCGGTGCTTGAAGAGGTCTCGCAAGGAAAGAGCCTCGCTTTATTCTCCAAAGCATCAACAGCAGGACAAGAAGCAACGGGCAGAAGCTCAGCAGAGGGAGACCCAGCCTGGAAATTAGGAGGAACTTCCTGACAGTGAGGATAATCAGTGGATCAGCCTTGCCTCCATCTCTGGAGGTTTTCAAGAGAAGATTGGCGACCCTTTGTCTGACATGGGACGAGGACTCTTGCCTTGGGGGTTAGACTAGAAGACCTCCAAGGTCCCTTCCAGCCCTGTGATTCCATGAACGCAACAGAGCAGTGTTTCTCAACCACACAACTTTAAGGTATGTGGGCTTCAGCTTCCAGAATTCCCCAGCCAACGCTGCAGTAGAGCAGCAGTTTTTATTGCAAAAGCCCGAAGGAGGAACTGATGCAGCGATGTAAGGACTGCAGAAGTCAAAAGCAAACAGGACCAAGGACAGCCCCCCCACGAACTCTTTTTCTGCAGTTTTTCCACAAAGACGTTCCCATCTCTATATGGCCACACGTTTACAAAATGCAGAATAAAGGGGCAGACACATCCGAGCAGAGAACATCCTAGTCCCAAAGGTAATTCTGAAATAATGGCAGGAATAGACATTACACAGTTTCAGCACCAAACTGAAATAAGGATACTTTGCGTCCCAGAGAACGAAAATGCTTATAAGAAATAACCAGACAGATACGGGAAGGTGGGACGCAGCATTTTCTGGAAAAGCCAGCTGACCGATTGATTTAACACAGGACGAAAAAAATCCAATCTTTTCCTGCAGTTATGAAGATCATCATACAGCATCGTTCAGGAGACTGCATGAGTCACTAATCAGGAAATCTGCTTCCGGCACATCTCCTTTGGAACAAAAAGCCACTAATCTCTGGCCAAAAAGTTTAAACTGATTTATTACATAAAACGAAGCCTGCTAATCTGTAAAGTGCCCTTTATTTATGTTCCCGGCTGAAACAGCAATTAAAGCTGACAGTGGCATGACCCATGTCATCTGCCAATATGTTGCAGCTAACCAGCATCAATCAAACTCACTCCCAAAATAGTCGCAGCCTGGCTGTGTAAAGTTTGTTTCTTCTAGTATTCCCATCAGCACAGCAACGAAGGACCCCCTTCTCTATACCAGACAGCACGAAACCCAATTGCAATGCCTTCCTTCCTTCCCTTTTATTTCTTCCTTCCTTCCTTCTCTTTTACTTCCCTCCCTCCCTCCCTCCCTTTTGCACCAAGGAAATACAAATGTGCTGAACTCAAAAGCTAAGCTAAACCCTCAAACTACAAGCCGGTAAGAATCTCTGCCTCTTGGCTGATCCGAAGCCTCTCAGACTTACGAATGCACAGAGTGGGAAGTCACTGGTTTCCCAAGAACAGAGAAATACGCCTAGTAGATTTTTGCTGTCTGTCTTCTGTCAGTTTCCATGTTTTTGCAATCTGCAGAGAAGGCGGCCGGTGTGGTCCCCGGAGTTACTGCTTATGGCATGTTATATACATGGATTATAATGACGTGGCCAGCTGCAGCGCTGAGCAACCAAAGGCGAAGGAAAAGCGTTGGGGAATCGGCAAAAAGCTCCCAGCGCTCCCAAACTGGCTAGAGCGTTTTTATTCCCATTTGCAAAAGCCGCCGATGACTAAGAAAAAGGACACGAAGCCTTTTTTATGGAACGCTGCAGTGATGCCTAGAAATGGCAACGGGTTATTAAGATTTACTCTCTCTTCCGGCATCAGCCAGCAACCTCCCTCAACTAAATGGCCTACAATTTCTCAAGGATAAGAAAAAGCGGCACTAGAAAAGCAGAGCCGAGGTCGAATACAGAGACATTCAGCCAGGGAGCCTCGGTGCCAAGGTCAGCCGGGCTGAATAATTGACACGGTGGCAAAGTTCAAAGGCACCCCTGGGTGATTTGCCTTTGAGCCTACTGGAATAATCCCTTAATTTGTCCCCGGCTGTCCAAAGGGGACTTCCTAATTTGCAAAGTAAATTGGGCCAGGCTTGCATCAGCAGTCTTCCTTTTTTTTTCATTAAGCAAGGTCGCCCTGATGAAACCAGCAAGGAAATTGTGGAGAGAGAGAGAGAGAGAGGGGGGGGGCAGAGGGGAATAATGGGAAGGGCACGTCCTTCCCCTGTCAAGAGAGGGAGGGGGAGAGCTCCTTGAAGGTGTGTTAAGACAATGGGGCGGACTTCTCAGGCGTGTGTGCCAAAAGGAAATTGTTTTGGTTCACAACTGCCAAAGTCACCTTCTGCTATTTCTAATCGGAGCTAGGAGTTCCCAGAATCCGAAGCCAGGGACTTATTTCAGCTTCTCCTTTGCTGACTTGGGAGCACCAACAATTCAAGGGCAAACACACACTAACAGCCTCTGCCACGCTGCAACCATCGCTCTCTAGGCTTCAGCTCGGTCAACCCGAAGAGGCTTGAGAAGGCAAGGTCTCCTTAGATCAGTGGCACCTTTAAGATGGGTGAATTCCCCTAGGCTGGCTGGGGAATTCTGGGAACTGAAGTCCACCCATCTTAAAGGTGCCAAAGTTGAAAAGCATGAACCCCAGGACATCTCCCTGGCTAAAGGAAATGTTCTTTGAGTAAATATTTCTGATTATTTAACAGGGGAGATACCTCTTGGGCAACCAAGATTCTCTGAAGATGCTGATGCTCGACAACTTCCTCATTCGTTCTCATGAATCAGGCACTTCCTCCATCTTTTAAAAAATGTGTGATCTTTCCAGATGGGCCCACCCGATTAAGATTACTAACTGATCTGGCATGTAGTTTTGTTTTTGTTTTTTTTAAACAGACCTTCTGGAATTTAACTCAGGAGATAAGACTCAGGAGGAGAACCCTAACCTTTGGGGAAATTCTGTCCCCGGATGGAAGGATCACCTTGCAGCATTTTAAAAATGTGTTCCCGGTGATGACAGGAAAAAAAAACCACGCAGAAAAATCTAGTCATCAGGGTGAACAGGCTTTCTTTCCCCTCTCACCTAGAAAACTGATTTGCCCTTGACCACCAAAATTTGAGACAATACATCTCCTAAGTCCACATGTTTGCAAATATGAGTGAAGGTATTATGCATGCAAATGTGTGTTGGTTTTAATCTATCTAAAGCCAGCCTGCCACCCTTCAAAATTTTAGGACTTCATGTCTCCAGGACCTTTGGCTGTAGAAACGGAGGATCAGAGGCCACTTTGCAAGTAAAAGGATTTGGGCCTTGGTTCGGTCTCATGCATAGTGCAACTCCTTGAGGAGGGTATTTTACAGATCACACTGATTACACAACAGGCAAAAGTTGTGTGTACTTTTTTTTAAACTGCTGGTCAAACAAGGTCATGGCTTGGAAGTTGGGCCAACTCCAGGTGTCCATGCAGGTTTTCCCCCTAGGAGTAGCTCATCTGACTTTCCCACACCCTTCCCCAGCTAACAGAGGCTTTCCAAGGAGAAAGCCAAGGAATTTTTGCCTTGCTCACTCCTACCACCGAAGGGGGGGGGAGAAAGAGAGAGAAAAAATCAGAGCAACTGGGCCTAGATGGAAAAAGAAACAGGCAAAATAAGGCAAATTTTTGGCTAAAGACACTCCGAAAGGATCAAAACGTCCAGGGTGCCAAAATAAACGATGTGTCATCAGCTGCATTTGAGAAGCATAAATTAAAGACATCTCAAATAGGAAAACATGGAGCTGCGGATGGCAAGAAGGGAAGGGGTCAAGCCAGGACACCAGGAAAAGCAGAAAGGGGGGGGAGGCTGCCATGAGGTACCCTCCCCACAAAAAAAATACCCCAGAGACATCTAACCGAGAAATGACAGCTGCAACCTGAATCCTCCTTATTGTGGGCTTTGGGCTGGAATCAAGAAATTGCCACCTTTACCTCAAACCCCACCCCCCATTCCATCTGCAGCACCTCCTGGCTGAAAGAAAATCATTGGGATGTGTGTGTGTGTGTCTGTGTGTGTGTGTGTGTGTGTGTGTCACAAGGCATCAATATCACACCATTCACAGAACTCCCTGTGGATTGTAGAGGCTGGCTGAGCTAGGACTCAATCTTGGCTGAAAAGCAGGCACGAAACACACCAATGTTAACCTCAAAACCCACAAAGTTGCTACAGTGTGTGCCAAAGTTTTAAAACAGGCAATCCTTGACTTACAACAGTTTAGCGACTATTCAAGTTACAAAAGGCAACAGGGTTTAAAGCAGAATTCCCTCTCTACTGCGCTTGAGGGAGCAGACGATTTGCAAATCAGGTCCGGCAGCGCCATTAATCAGGGGAGGTGCAGCCCTCAAACGCAGTGCAGAACCAGGATGAATCACAGCAAGTTCGCTCCGGGTTCCTCCCGCCTTCCCATCACGCATGGCCCAGGCGCCTCGGCAGAAAGCAAGCGCTGCACACACAGCCTACTCCGTTTCAGCAGAATGAAGAGCATGCAGGTCACAGGTCAAGGTCTCCGTCTCCTGGGGCCTTCTAGCCCAAACCCAGAGGATAAAAAAATAATAAACTGAAGCAGCAACCTGCCCTGTAGGATCTTTGTTCTGCAGCGTTTCCCGGCTGGGAAGCCCAGCTGAGAGCAACGGGTGCCTTTCTTTAGTGTTTACTCACTGCTTAAGGCTACCAGGGCGACGTTAACCGAACACATTTCAGACACAGGAGGAATGGCCGCCATTAAACATACCTCCCGACACTGTAACCTGGAATCCGCTGTTCTCTGAAATGCCTGGAGGGGGTCCTGGAAACCCACCCAGCCACCCAGGGGAGCTGCAGTTTCCTTTTGCTGTGGCTGCCCATCTGGAGAGAGACCCGGTTTGACCTCTGGCACCCCACCCAATGTCACGGGGGCGTCTTTTCACCTTTGCCCCTGGCCAGGACCCCAGGTGCAGGGAGGGAGGGACGGGCGGCCTCTTCTGCACAGGGCCAGCCTAGGGCTCAAGGTTAAGGGTGAACCCCCCCCCCACACACACACACACTGGGCTTCAGACAGGCAAGAGAAGGCAGGACCGGGAAATGCGGGCGCTGCCCTTTTGCTTCTGCTCCTCTTCAGGCTCTGCCAGGGAGCAAAGAAAAGGGGCGCCGGGAAGCTCAGCTCAGCGGCTGCCAGCTGGGGGCTGCAGGAGGGGCTGAGCGGGCCCTGGCTGGGCACCAGGTGGAGCTTCAGCGGTGAGGCAAGTGGCAGCAGCGCAGCCTGGATAGGCAATTAACCGGCTCTTCCCAGCGCCTCTAGATATGCAATCTGGACGGCCCAGCAACTGCTACCTGGGGCTGCTCTTTCTGAAGGCGGGAAGGAAGGAGGGAAGGGGGAATGGGGGAAAGGAAGGAGGGAGGGAGGGAAGGGAGCGAGAGAAGGAAGGAAGGAAGGAAGGAAGGAAGGAAGGAAGGAAGGGAGGGAGGGAGGAAGGGAGGGAGGGATGGGGGAAAGGAAGGAGGGAGGGAGGGAAGGGAGTGAGAGAAGGAAGGAAGGAAGGAAGGAAGGAAGGAAGAAAGAGATGGAGAAGGGAAAAGAGGGAGGAAGGAAAAAGGGAAAGAAAGGAGAGAAGGGGGAATGGGGGATGGAGGGAGGGAAGGAAGGAAGAAGGAAAGGGAGGGAGAGAGGAAAGGAAGGAAGGGAGGGAGAGATGGAGAAGGGAAAAGAGGGAGGAAGAAGAGAAGGGGGAATGGGGGGACGGAGGGAGGGAAGGAAGGAAGGAGGGAGGAAAGGGAGCGAGAGAAGGAAGGAAAGAAGGAAAGGGAGCGAGAGAAGGAAGAAAGGGGGGGAGGGAGAGATGGAGAAGGGAAAAGAGGGAGGAAGGAGAGAAGGGGCAACGGGGGGACGGAGGGAGGGAGGGAGGGAGGCCCAGGCAGTCCGGGGGCCCCTTCCGGCCCTCCCCCCACTCACCCAGCACATCGGCCGTGCGGTGCCGGGCCACGAAGCAGGCGTCGTCGCCGTAGCACATGCCCTTCTTCAGGATGCCCTTGCGGAAGTCCTTGCCGAAGCCGCAGCTGGCCGTCACCAGGCTGTAGTCGCGGGAGTCGGTCTGCGAGAGGCCGCCCAGCACGGCGCGGGCCACCAGCCGCCCGTAGGAGAGCACCGAGAACATGGCCGCCCCGCCGCCCCTCCCGCCGCCCCCGCCGCGCCCCCGCCAGAGTGGGGGAGGGGCCGCGACCCCCTCCCCGAAGGCGCCGCGCTGCGAGGGGGAGCCGGGCGGGGGCTCTGCGCGGCCTAGCGCTCTCGCTCGCCCGCCCGCGCTCAGGCGCTCACGGCCGGCGCCCCGGCTCGGGGGAGCCCCGCCGCCATCGCCCGCCTCGCCGCCGCCGCCGCCGCCGCTCCTGCCGCCGGCCGCTCCGGGAGAGACGAGCGAGGTCAACTCCGCCTCCGCGCCGGCCCGGGGCCCGTCTGCGCTCCTCAGCATCCGGGCCTCCAAGGACCCCGCCCCGCGCGGCCCTCATTGGCGGCGCGTCCCACCTATTTACATACCCTACCCCGGGAAGGGCAGCGATTCGCCCGGCTCGGCTGTCGCTCTCGCGGCCTGCCACTCGCGTCTCGGACTACCGGCCCCGGCGTGCTGCGCGGCCGAGGAACGGCCGGCTTCCCCCGCGTTCGGGCGGCGCAAGTCCTGCCGGGAAGTGGTGTTTCTTCCCGAGCGGAGCACGTGCGCGGCTCGGAGCGGGTCACCTTCTCCCCTGCCGAGCGGGAGGCAGGGGAGCAAAAGGGAAAGCGGGTCGGCTGGGGAATTCTGGGAGTTGAAGTCCATATATATCTTAACGGTTGCTGAGATTGGGACACGCTGCACAAGAGGTTGTCGGCCGGGGGCGTTTTCCTCCCACAGTTGTAGAAAAAAATCAAGCTTTCAAAAGGAAAAGCAAGGAAATCCTGTCCTGCTCATTTCTGCTCCATTCATCTTATGCATATTTACTCAAAAGGAATCCCGCTAGACTCAGTTAGCTTTCCTCAGGGAACACTTGGGAGGGATGCTGCCGTACGTTGAAAGCTGCCCTCTCTACCCTGCCTGCATTTCTGTCCCTAAGGGACTCTTACTCTCCGTCTCAAAAGACGCCTCGTTAATTAAACATGGCATTTCAATCTAATTCTTCTATATATAGTTTTTTAAGGATGCTTGGAAGTCAGTGAAGGCCTCCTTTGAGTTTTCTTATGGGAAGAATTCCAGAAGTACCATTGCGTCAGATTCTTGCAACCAAGATGCTAGAGAACTAAATGATAAACTGGTTTGCTTGTTGTGGCTAGGCAGAATGTAGAAATCCCAGTTGTTACAGTCTCTTGTTCAAGAAACTCTGGTTTATTGCAAGGTATACCTCTTTGCATGATGGCAGGGCGGGGGGGGGGAGCAGGAAATGAGATAGAGAAGGGAACTTTTGACGAGGGCAGATGTGCCAATGTGTTAAACTTCTCATCAGGCATTGCTAAATTATCTTCCTTTTAAAACACAGACATAAACAAAAGCATGGCGAGATCTGCCAGGGACTAAGTACAGACGATCTGGACAGACGGAACAAACAGGCTAAGCCAATGGAAGAATGACACATGCTTTGCTTTGCCTCGATTTAGAAGGAGGGGGAATTCTCGGTGGCACCCAAAGACTGCACGATTTTGCAGATTTTGGAAGAAGGGATGATGGTTTAATTGGCTCAGGAAAGCCACCAAAACAAAAAGATAAGAGGGGCCAAATGCTTAACGGAGGCGATGGGTGCCCAGATTTCTTTTGGCAGGACGGGGCAATACAGGAGAGCATTTTTGCAGTCGCAGTGCCAACCTCCTCCTCCTCCTCATTTTGAAAAATAGCATCTGGAAGTTGATAAAGTTTTTACCCAAGAAGAGATTGGGTAAAATCAAGTATGGTGAAATCCATAGTTGATCTGTTTCCATTCAGGTGCGGCCTTCCTGCTCCTTTGCATGCCGCTTGCAAGCCAGAGGAAGACTGAAATCCCGCCTCACCCTTTTCTAACCCCCACAGATATTTAATCAGATCCATCTCAGCATTCTTCTTCAGCCTCAATAGCCGCTCCTGCCATTCTCTAATTGCAATGATCGTCTCTAATGGTTTCTGGATTCTTTCTCTTAACAATGGAACGATCGATGTCTGAAAACGCCCTTTGTTCTTCATTTGGAAACCATTAAAAAAAAGAAGCACAATCTTCACTACAGCTTTCTCAGCTCTAAGCACAGAGACCTGGGAGTCTTATTACCTTCAGCATTTCCCAACCTTAGCATCCGTAAGACGTGTGGACTTCAATTCCCAGGGTTCCCCAGCACCCACTGAGTTGAAGTCCACACGTCTTACAATTGGCAAGGTTAGGAAACCTTGTTTTAGAGGCTTGAGCCTCCTTTTCCTCTTCCTTAAGCCATGAATCAAAGGCAAGCCTGGCCTGCTTCAAGCCTGCCTGTACTATGGGCTGCAAGCCTTTTACAATCAAATTGTGACTTTTTTAAAAAAAGCCCAGTGCAGCTCCGATATGCAACATTCCTAGCAAAGCAAAATGTTGTTTTCCAGCCAGCAATGTGGACTTTGAATAGGGAGGATTCTCCTGCAGCGTCACCAAAGACGTGCCCTTTGCTCCTTGGGGGGGGGGGCAGTTGGAGAGGATCAGAGAACGTTTCAGGCCAATTGGTTTGACAAAGGAGTATTACTCTTTGCATACATGTCCTCGCATTACGACCGCAGTTGAGCCCAAATTTTTGTTTTTGCTAAGTGAAACATTTGTTAAGTGAGTTTTGCCCCATTTCACGACTTTTCTTGCCCTAGCTGTTAAGTGACTAAGAGAGTTAAGTGGACCCAGCTTCCCACTGACTTTGCTTGTCAGGAGGTCGCAAAAGGGGAGCCCGTGACCCCGAGACGCTGCAACCATCATAACTATGAACCAATTGTTGGGCATCCGAATGGAAACCACATGACCATGGGGATGCTGCAGTGGTCATAAGTCTGAAAAACGGTCCTAAGTCACTATTTCAGTACCATTGTAACTCTGAATGGTCGCTAAATGAACTGTCACTACCTGTGTTGTATACTCATTAGGCATAATATCACAATGAGCAGCAAACTTCTACTTGTTTGAGGTTATAAATGAGGTTATAAATCATCCACTCCTAAGATTCCAGGCAATTTGCAATGACACGAATTGCATAAATCAAATCTCTCCAGATGTGTGGGACTACAATGCCATCATTCCCCAGTGCACATTCCTGATAAACCCACAAGTGTTACACAAGCACAGCCGCCTTCTTTTCTGCTACTTTCTAGAGCAAAGTGTCTCAGCCTCAGCAGCTTTAAAATGTGTACTTCCCAGAATTCCCATCTCCTTGGGGAATAGGGCATTCTGGGAGTGGAAGTCCACGCATCCTAAAGCTGCTCGTATTTGCTATGAGGAAGTATACCTCTGGATGTGAAGGTTTTTATATGGCTGTGCTTGCCAACAGCCCTCCGCAGTCCTTCATCCACCTTATCTTCATTTTAATTTCGGGTCACAGTGATTTTGTCACAGCAACAACATCTGAAAATCTGGAAGGAGGGAGGTATTAGCAGTGAAGATATTTGGCTGAACTTCTTATAGTAATGAAAGATTCTTGATTAAGAACAGCCTGCTCCGTGGGGATCCTAATAATATAAGTTCTGGTTGCTTCATACTCATTTTTTGAGATTTTGGAAAGTCTAAGGCTGATTTACATAACCACATACTGAGCTTGTTAGTCATTAGACTCACAGACCAACTGTGCACATGTGTGTGTGTGTGTGTGTGTGTGTGTGTGTGTGTGTGTCTCAAACCTGACCAAACACAAGTAGTTAAGTGTACTTCTGTAAAATGTGCAAAAGTAGCTTGTTAAATAATGACAAAGATTGATGCGAGATAAAAAAGTGTTTTTTTTCAAATGAGAAGTTTGGGGTTCATTATAGATGAATTCTTGCTTGGTTAGGAATGAGTCATCAGCTCACACTTGTGCCAGATTTGGAAGCTGTGGAAAATTTGACATTTGTACATAAGCTGAAACTTTTTTAAAAAGTTTCCTCATTTTGTTCCTATGCAGTGGGTATTTGCTAGCTTTCTTATGACTGTCAAAATACCTTCTGGTACCATACTCCCTCTGCTGCTCAAACGGTGAAGTTAGAGTCAGGAAAATTAAACGCTCCCTCTTGGGACCTTGATTGACAAAGGGAATTTTTCATTTAGTAACCAGAGGAACATTTAATTTAATTTTACAGTGTAGAAGCCCCTGGCTGCACAAGATTCTGGATGGCTTACAGTTTTGAAAGCAAGAACAATCAAGAAAGTCAGAGATATTCAGCTAAAACAATCCATGACCAATGACAACTCAACACCACTGTATCCAAAGACTTGGGAGAATAGCCACGTTCTTAGCCATTTTCTGAGCATCATTGGGATGGGAGCTATTCAGAGGACACTGTTCCAGACAGCAGCTGCCCTTCAAGTCCAGCCACTCAGGTGCTAATTGAGCTTTCCAAAAACCAAAACACAACTTTAAGGGGTCCCTGAGTGCTCTGAGTTTGGTTGTTTTCTTGCAGATGTTTCATTACCAAACTGGACAACATCACATCAGTGCTAAAAGAATGGGGTTTATAAGGAGGAGGAGGAGAACCGTGGGGTTCTTGATGCTCTCTGAACTTGGTTATTTCCTTACAGACATTTAATAACCAAACTAGAGAACATCAGCGCATGGACTCATTTCATCTCTGAGCTACAAATATTTCCTTCTGTAAGGATCACAACTTTAAGTCCCATGTTGGCTGGGGAATTCTGGGAGTTGAAGTCCACAGGTCTTAAACTTGGGCTGGCCAAGATTGGACACCCCCACTTAGACTTTTGAGTGAGCAGTTACTGTTTTTTAACAATATCTCTGCCTGTAACTCCTCCATTCTTGTTGAAGCCTCTCACAGCCCCATCGTGTCCCCCAGACTTGATAACACGAAGCCTGGTGCTGTCAGTTGAATAACATAAAGCAGAATTACTGGGTTCCTTGTGGGAAGTGGACCAAAAGCTGGTGAGACTACAAGTCCCAGAATTCCTAACAAGGAAAAAAATGCTTCTGGAGGGGGGGGGCTAAACGTCAAGCCGTTCCCTGGCAACGCCTTCCCGACATGCTTCGAGCGCAGTTCACCCGCCCATGGCCTCCTAGAGCTCCGAAGGCTCCCAGCGTACCTTGTGCGTCTCCATGGTTACCAGCGCCGGGCGTCCAACTGAGGCCTAGGCCGCTGCGGCCTGGCAGGCGGGATGAGGCGTCCAGGCGGGCCGGCATCGCCGCTTCTACTCAGGCGCTCCGCTTTGTTCCTGTTGCTGCTGCCGGGGGTTTGCCCGTCCACGGACGGGCCGACGAGCGAAGCCCCTCCGTCCACCAGTCCGGGCGGAAGCACCGTGGCGGGGTCGACAACAGAGCCCCCTCCTCCTTCGCCCCTGAGCCAGGCGATCTCGACGGCGGGCGCCGTCGAGGCATCCAGTCCGCCTCTCACCTCTTCCCAAACGCCGCCTCGTGTCGGCCCGTGGCCGGCGCCCGTGACCAAGGGTGGGTCTCCTGTGGGACTGATGGAGCCTCCGTGGACAGGAGCAG